>NC_082342.1:12895000-14112500 GCF_027477595.1 Haemorhous mexicanus | reverse complement strand
TCTTGGTGTTTTTTGCTTTACTTCGAAGTCCAAACACTGTTAAAGTGGGGGAGAAAGGACACCCAGCACTCTGGCCTTACAGTATAAAGGGAATAACTCTCCCAGAATGCATATCCTGGCAAACTGATTGTTAGTATAGGACACGAAATAACACGATGTGCACACACCGCTGTTCTCAAGGTAAGAAAAGGGGAGATTATTTTCTGACTCCAACATTTATAGATTTCCAAAAGTGACAGTGGATTGGAGGGTGACAGTGCCACCTCTTTAATGACACTGGACAAACTAGCAGTCCATCAAATTTCTCCTCTCCATAAAAGAATGCAAAACAATAAGTTATTTACAGAAAGTGTGTGAGAAAGTTTGTTACAAGAATGTAAACATCAGAAGGCTTAGAAAATCTTAAAAAATCAGGTTGACATCTGATTTTGAAAAGGTCTTTTTCAGTTTTGCGTGTGTCATAAATTTGTCCTTGCAGCTGTAACAAAAGGATAAAATTATAATTATTCTATTTATAGAAGCACACTATGCAATTGGGTCTTTTGGAGGTTAGGTTCACCTTAAATTGTTTTAGGAGAGCTTAGATAATATCAAGGTAAAGCAAGATTGGACAGGATTAAACAGGAAGACTAGCATAATGTCTTCCTAACCAAGATAATAAGTTTCATGGAACTTATTTCTCCTTCCTTTTCTTAGTAAAGAAACAGGCCAAGATACAGAAATGAGACTTGCTGTCTTAGTGGTACTGCAAGGACATTCCTACATGCCTGGAAGTAACAATTCTTCCTGGAAGTTTTCCATCCATCAGTAAGATTGTTCTAGCAATGTAAAACCTTACTCCAAATCTTACAGGTTTTTTTATAACAGAACTTTTCTGAAAGACATTTGGTAGTTGCATGTGGATGATAGAAAAACCATGGGACAGCAGTAGGAGAGACAGGAAGACCTGTCAAGTCAAAGGGTCAGAGGCTGCAGCAGCTCAGTGTAAGGGACATTCTGCTGCAGTTTAAGCTTGTCCACAGGAGGAATGAAAGCTCCAGCATGCTGTCCCAGCTGATGAACTCAGTCTCAGACCTCTTAAGAACCTATAATTAAGATTAAATGAATTTGTCACTATAGCATTTTCTCAAGAGCTCTCATTTGAATGATTGGGCAAAGCAGTCTGAGACAGAACACCAGTTTCAACTTGGTTAAGCTCGGTAAGAGCATTGAGCCTTAGGACTTCTAGAAAGATAAAATAATCTCTAGCCAAAATAAGATAACTTGTATTTTAAGACAGTTAGATTGAAAAATTATAAAATAACTTGCAGAAACATAGTATGCTTATAAACTATTTTGAACTTATTTTTAATTGAAAATTGTATTTCCTGACTGCTAAATCAAAATTAACTGCATTCTGTGCTTATTGCTTGTTAAACAGCATTGACATTAAACAATTTTTCCTAGAAACAGAAGCAAAATAGCTGAAACCTAATCTTATAAAATAGAGAAATTTATGCATGGAGAGTGTTCTGGGGAATGATACCCAAGTCCTTGTATAAGTTGGAAGAATATTTCCAACATGTAATGTTCTGAATTCCAGGAGATAAAATAGAAGGCAGAAGTATCAGCAATCCTGCAGCCATGTTGAAGAGCTAGAATAGAGAGGTTAGTTCATAAAAATGGCTGTACCCATCTTTCTGAACCATTTTAGGTAAAATACTTCTTTGAACTTTGATTTTGAGTGGTATAATGTGGCTTCAAAAGCAGAAAGAAAAAATAATGACTGTTCCAACTAGTAGGTACTAAAGCTGTGAACTGTTCATAGTTATTAATAGTTCCTTTGGCTACTGACCACTACAACAGATGCTAAAATTTATAGTAAGTTCATATGCCAGGAGTTTACATTCATAGTAAATTCATATGTCTTTCTTAGAAAAGCAAATGGTCATTTAATTTATCACAATGTAATAAATTATTTTTCAGCCATGTTTCCAAAGAACAGTCATCTAGTTAATTTTCTGTTTCTGATGTCAGATTAAGTGTCTCATCTTTGTAAATGGAACAGAGCAATTTGGAAAAAAATCTGAATTTGCAGATGGAAAAGAGATATTCAAAGTGTATTCTCTGTCTGGACTACTGGAAAATAAAAATTACAAAGACATGTAATTTCTCTTGATCTTATAGCAGTTACATTAAAATTAAAAAGCTGAAAATACGTGATATAGAGTCTACACATAAGAAATATTATTTAATTAATGTTGAATTTAAGTTGAAAGTCCTACAATTCAAACACTTGAGGTATCAGATGCTTTTTTATTCACTTACTGCTGTTTCTCTTCATTGCTTTAGGAAATGAAGTGCATGTGGTCATAGTGTCTGTGTCTCCTGCCACTGGAGGAAACCGTTATCCCCCTTCTTCTGGTTATCCCCCTCCTAGCTTTTTCATCAGATTCTTTCAGGTATGTCTGTGTGATAAAGGAATTTTGGAGATAACTGATTTCCTATAAAATTTGTGAGAATAGGTGGTCAGGTGGAGGAAAGAAGCTTTGTAGGTGTTCCTTCTGAAAGCTCTGACAAGTGAGAATCTCTTAATAGAGTCAGAGAACAGAGATGGATAAGTGCATTTGTAAATGCACCAGTAATGAGAAATCAGTATCAAGAATCACAAATTTCAACAAAGCTGGTTTCCATCATGAGATAAGAGGTGAGCTTGCCATTGTAAAAGGCAGGAAAATCAAGAAAAAACTAACAAGTTTAGAGTGAGCAGAGAAATAATTGCTGTGAATACTGGTGTTAAAGTACACACAAACCACTCTCAACTATTTTACCCAGAGATAAAATATGAGAAAACCCCAAAGTCACATCAAACAAGCAGGTTTATTCAATAATATTAATAATTCAAGCTGTTTAAAACAATTAATGTATCTGTTCTACCCAGTGTGCTAAGAAAAATTGGAGAGCAAGAGTTGTAAATAGTCAGTGTCCAAAACAAAGAGATAAAATCACTAATCTTGTATTCTTTTTCTTCCAAGAATCTCTTGCCATTGACCAGAGGAACTGCAACAATCATCAGATATAACTGTTTGATACAGAAGGATGTGTGGGTGAGGAGAAAGATCTGCTTTAACAAATGTATGTAATTCGATGTATTGCTTGAAATGCATTTAATGACATGAGAATTAATACATTCATCTCTCTGGCCTTTATTGATCTAGTATCACATTTTACCCAATATCTTGTGAAGTGAGTTCATTTAAAGAATTAAAAGCAGATAGCTTAAGAATTAAAAGTAAAAGAATTTAAAACAGGAATAGCAAAGCTAGCAACAAAAATGCTTTTAGTGATAAAAATGTGACAGCTATTGCTTTTCCATTTAAATAATGGTTTTATGAAAATAATGTTTATTAAAACAATCTTTCAGGATGGGGAGGGAAAAAAGGCAAGGCAATTTCAGTCTCAACATATAAAATAAATAAAAGAATTAAAACTTAACACATTTTTTCAATGAATACCTCTAAACATAACTTTTTACTTGAATAACCTTTAGCCTGAATTATTCAGTAGCCAAGTTAAGAACTAAAAACTGGATTTTTAAATGTCTTTGGAAAGTGAAAAAAGACCTGTTGATGCTCTTGCAATATTAAATGGTAACATGTTTTCCCTTAAATATAAATTAGAGGAAAATGTGCATGTGGGTTATTTTTTTAATGTCAAAAATTCACACGTGCATTTCATTTATAAATGGAAGTGTTTCGGTAGAAGTCCTAAAAATTATATATATAATTAATAAAAGAAAGGAATATACCTAAAAAAATGGCAATTAATGTCAAGTTTGAAACAGGGAAACATAATTAAAAATTAGAAGTTACTAAGTAACATAATAAAAGGTTATATGAAATAAGTAGAAGGAAGAATGTGAATTGCTATAGATAGAAATGGAAATGGTAGCTCAAAAGATTTTTCATTATTATCAAAGTAAGAATTAATCAGGGAAGAAATTAGGACTCTGCAGAATGAGATGGAAGATGGGATGGTGAATGATGGAGAAATTATTGAAGTATTAAATTAATACTTGCTTAATATCGTTACAAAGTCTAATACTAATGGATCAATAGCTGGCAATGACTTCACGCTTAATTCTGTGCATGTGCAACTAGGCTTGTTTTTGCTTCCCATCCCAGCATAGTTAGGTTTGCAGGTGAGTTAGTTTTGAATCTCGTTAATTATTTTTTAAGCTTCAACAACACACATTGGAAATAGGCCCTTTCTACCACTGGAATGATTAATAAATTTTTACCATGTTTGTTTAATGCACATGGTTCTCTAGAGAGACATGGCATCCCTAGAGAAAATGTTTTACCCATCAGTGCTGCTGTTAATTTCTGCACACTATAAAGGAAAGCAGATACAGAGGATTGCACTGACAAACATTTCCCTACTCCCATTTTTTTTTTTTTTTGCATACTGTAAACAAACAAACACTTCTCTTTATATATAAAACTGCTGAAGTCAGAGAGTAAGCACTCCACTGGTTTCAGCTGTGTCCTTTGATAGGACTATTGAAAATATAATCCAGGGAAAGTAACTGAAAAAACTGAAATACTTTTTATTTAAAAAAGTTTAAAAATTCTTCTCAGAAGCAAACCAGTAAATGAAGCAGGTACTAAGCTGATATTTAAAAATATCAAGTTTATTTGGAATATTTTACCCATACTGTCAGTTCCATAGATAGCAAATAGCCATTGAAATCACATTTCAGAGAATCAGTACTCACATCTGACACATAAATGATTACGTCTTATGTCTCCTCTAAAGATTTCTGTGCTCCTATTCTACATGGACAATGGGAAAAGCAGATACAATCCTTCTGTACTGTCAGAAATAACTAAACAGATCTAAGTATGCTGGAATTTCATCTTTCACAGACTAGAATTTTAATCAGTCAAATATATGTGTAGCTAAGGAACTGTTTGTCTGGGTATCCTTCCTTAACTATTTTTAGAAATATATCCTCATTCATCAGTCAGCCATCTAGTCCTGAAACAGTCCAATCAAATTATAATTAATCTTTCAAACTAAGCATGAGACTAATAGAACCTCATTCTCAGGTCTGGCAGTAAAACTTGGGACTGGAAAGATGTTGATCCCTTGGAAGCAAATGCAGGCAGGGCTTCAGCCCTCTGCTGGCTGCCATGGTCTCTCTTGGCAGAGGCCTTCATTGTCCTGAGTAGCTGTGTGTAGATTCCAATTTGGTTTTTCTTCTACTTCAGCAGACTTGACCCTGGCAGCAGACTCACCTGAGGTTTCAGCAGTGCTCCCAATGCCTCTTCCCAAAGTGAGCTAGAGATTGAAAGTCAGCTGCAAGATGAATCTCTCGTGGAGGTTCTCAGCCTTTAGTGATAGTGCCAGTCTCACTGAAAGAGGGAAAAGATACATATAAGACATTTTCCAGTTTTGATAGTAAGTGTTAGTTTTGCTTGTTTGTTGGAGGGTTTGACTTTTTGTTTCAGTTTTTCTTTACACTCTTTAATTGCTTATTATATAAAGATAAATTTTTTTTAAATTCATAAATGATTAGTTTGCATATCAGTATCAACTGCCTTGTAATGTTTGCAGAGACTAATTTATTCTACTTCTTAGCTGAAATATTTCTTTAGAAGCTTTCCTCATAAAAAGTAAAATTCCATTTCCCTAGCATTTTTAATGTTTTTTTTTTGGAGATGCTGAACAGTCTCACAGGAATGCCAGAAGTATTGAAAGGACACACATTCCACTCTGTGATTCATCTATTCTAATGCCTTCGCTTAGCAACTTCTTCACTTTCCTACATGACAATGACTATCTAACCAAACTGTTCTCCAAGAAAACCACTACCATCAAACAAAGGAAAAAACCTACAAACCAAACCTTTCCACTTATGCCCACAGAGAGAGTCCCAATACTATGATTATTAAATAAGGCATTACATGAAACTTGGAATCACAGAATCGCAGAATATTAAAGGGTTGTAATGAACCTTAAAGATCATCTACTCCCAACCCCCTGCCATGGGCCAGAACAGCTCCCACAAGATCAGATTGTTCAAAGCCTTATCCAACCTGGCCTTGAACAGTGCCAGGGTTGGGGCATTTACATCTCTGCACAACTTGCTTCTGTCTAACCACCTTCACAGTAAAAACTTTCTTCCTAATACTGAACTGTCTTTCAGTTCATACCCATTAATCCTTGTCTTATCAGCTACTCAGTGAATGTATCAAATTCATGTATCCTTCACTCATGGGTTTCAGAAGTTATTGTCCTTTTTGCAGTGCTTTTGTGAATACAGTATAACAAAGTTTTGCACAGTGTCAAAATCACTGTCATGCTCTACGCTTTGAGTGAAATGTGTCTGGTTTAATTTAATACTCTGGTAATAAATATTTAAATATTTGGTCTCTACTCCTCAAACTGTTTGCCCACAATCCGCCAAGTCATAATTACAAAAATGTATTTATCTTTACTTCAACCATATTTATAAATGAGCAAACTGAGCATTAATAGTGAGGTCTGTGAGTCCATCCATATTTGTTATGTAACATGAAAATATAGCATCCCTAAAGGAAACATGCTTGTAACATACCCAGAAAACTGGGATACAGAGAAATGAATGTGTTAGATGCAGGACACATAGATATATTACTGAGACAGACTTGATGAGAAAGAGTCTTCCCAGCAGATGGGAGTTAACAGCCAATGCAGATCCATCTGGCTTAGTAATGAGCTGTTAATTGGAGAATACTTAAAGGAGAGTTAAGGGGGTCTTAACATCATGTGTATAATGATGTGCAGTAAATTGTAGTGAAGAAACTGCTACTGGATTGTAAACTACTGTTAACTTCAGTCCAAGGACTGTGACCAATTGCCTATATGCAGTAGTGTATCATCATGTGTTTGCCCAGCACAAGGGCATTTCTGCCCTGTGTCCCAGTATTTTTGTATTATTGACACTGTCAGATGAGATATTCCATTGCAAATTAGTTGCAGTACTATCGAATGTCACTTGTACGAATGAATACCTTTCCTATTTTGCATTTATATTAAGTGGCAATGTCAGAAACTACTTTACTCCACACACTGATTATGATTTTTTTCACTAAAATGATTTTTACTAACTGGATAAACCTTTTCATTGGATACTGTCCCAAAGGAGGAATCAGATCTATTATCTGTTGTAGAAAACATGATAGACAGATAACATGAAATATGTAAATAAATCCAGTGCTAAAACATATCCCGAATCTTCAAGAAAATTATCTTGGTAGAAAAAGTTCTTTTTTTATCCATGGAGCAAAGTTGAAAAAGTGGAATTCATTATCAAAATAATCAACATGGTTTTAGATCCCTTTTTTTAAAAGAAATGTATTTAGCAAGTGTTAGTTTATGTGAAAAATGAAAGAAAAATTATTATGGTGCAATTAGAAACATATGAAATGAGGTGAGGTTTACTATTTAGCATTTTAAAACCTTCTTTTTAAAAGTAGATTAGGACAGTAGTCAAATGGGAACTGTGTCTTTGAAATTTGCAACATGTTTGAATAAACTAAAGTATTTGGACTCCGTTATAAACATGAAGTGCCTGATGTGTGTCATTAACATTCTCATAGTTCAAGTATATGAACTGATAAAATTATGTTGAGCTAGCAAAATTACCAACTCAATATTAATCCAGTGTTTAGAGAAATATTCTAATAGGATTTGCACATTTAAGGGGCAAATTATCCTCTCAGTATGCTCTCTGTATATCTAGGGTATTAATATTGATCTGCATTGAAAGAAAAATGAAGTCATAGTCACAGTTACATTTAAGAGTCAAATCTATATATGACATGAAATTATAAAAATATTCATAATTTTTTTTCATAGTTCTCAGAACAAGAAATGAAAATCCATTTTTTTTATGTACTCTTTCAAGGGACTAAATAATCCCCAAGAAAAATTTGTGGTTGTGCGAAGGGTTGTTTTTTATTTCCCTCTTTCTATCTTCTATCTGCATGGGTAATTTCTATTCCTTTAATGCCAGTGATTATTTATATTAATTGCAGATCTTAATCTTTATGTAGTATATATACAGCTGAATTATACTACTGGTACACAAACCTGGTGAAAGAATTCTGTACCAAGTGGTTGCTGTGCCAGCAGGCTTGCTCTTCCTCTTTCTCTGGGGGCTTTTCCATTTCCCCCAGAGCTGAAAGCCATTGTAAGAGAAAAGGTTGATGAGTTTGACCTTACTCAAGGACAAGGCAAATGGCCTCAAACTGAAAGGGAGTAGGTCTAAATTCAATAATAGAAAAAACTTCTATACTGTGAGGGTGGTGAGGTACTAGAACAGATTTTCCAGAGAAACTGTGGTGGCTCCATCCCTGGAAGTGTTCAAGGCCAGGTTGGATAGGGCTCTGAGCAACCTGGTCTAGTGGAACGTGTCCCTGCCCATGGCAGGAGGTTGGAGCTAGATGGTCTTTAAGGATCCTTCCATCCCAGGCCATTCTGTGATTCTATGATTCTATGTTCTTACAGTAGTTATCTTACGGAAAGGTAGCACTGGGTGAACAGAGCAGAGGTCCTTCAGCCCACAATGTCTATACCATCGTCCTGGTGCCCCATACTTGGACAGGCCAATTCAGGACTGCCTGGGCATGTGGCCTCCCATTTTCTCATCCCTGCTAATGATTTTGCACTTGATCCCTGTAACAGTGAAGGGATTTAATATATATCTTATGCCTCCTAAAAGAGGGAGAGGTTTGCATTCTGCTGGGTTTGCATTCTGTTGGGAAAAGAAGAGAAAAGAAAAGAAAAAAGAAAAGAAAAGAAAAGAAAAGAAAAGAAAAGAAAAGAAAAGAAAAGAAAAGAAAAGAAAAGAAAAGAAAAGAAAAGAAAAGAAAAGAAAAGAAAAGAAAAGAAAAGAAAAGAAAAGAAAAGAAAAGAAAGGAAAAGCTTGCATCTCACTTTCTGTAGATCAGAAATCTGTTCCTGAAATTATATTTTTGCCATTATATGTGCACCTCTACAAAAAAATCCGTAGTGTAGGATTGTGTCTAAAAGTGAAGATGTTTTTCACAGAAAGCTAAAAGGATTTTCATAAACATATATATTTATGTTTATATAAATAAATTTACATAAACATATATATTTGCATTTATAAATTATGTTTTCTGAGGCAGATTTTTTGTAAATATGTTTCCATCTATGTTTGGAAGTTAAAGCATGATTTGACATGTAAGAAAATTTTCTTCTTTCACCAATATTTCATAGACAAAATACTGAAAAAATCTTATGGAAATGAAGCCTTTAAATTTTCTCTAAAGTGTCAAGACTGTTACAGATGTGAAAATAAAAATTTTTGTGTCTTTTGGTACTCTATGATTGTAGAAGGGCTTTAGAAGTAAAAATCACTTTCTGTCATTTGTCTCCTTGAAGCCTGAGCCTAGATATGATAAAGAGGACAAGTAACTAGATTTTTTTTCTCTTCCCAGAAAGAGAAGTTTGAAAGATTTAGGGAACATGGAATTTTCACACAGTTCTATGGTAACCTGTTGTTATTGCTAGGCAGATTATCTGATTTTACTTGTGTAGAAGCATAATTCATTGACTTCTATCTCTCTAGTGATTTGCATTTGGCTGCTATCAATATAGACACAGAACTGAGCTTGAGACCCTTGGAACTAGTGACTTTAATGTAGTTTCATAAATTTTAGGGTTGAGCAATCTGCAGAAAACTGTGAAGGGGGTCCAGGGAGTACAGGAAAGTGAAGGGAAAATGTATAGGAAAGGCAGCCTGCAACATGGTGACTATCCCGAACCTCTGCTCCTCTTCAATTAGCACTATTTATAATACAAAGAGCTTCCAAAAATGTCTTGTACTGCATTTTTCTCCCAGAAAAGTTAATGTGCATCTTTTCACTCATGAAAATAGATGAAGGAAAGTTGGTAAGAAGTACACACTTTAAAGTTGAAGCTGGAAAATGAAAATGGCTGGTTGCATCTTTTTGGCACCCACCTTTCCGATATTTATAGACATTGGTAAGAGACACTTGTTCCTCCACTCCAGAGCCTTCTCTGCTAAGGCTGAGGACTGCCAGCTCTCTCAGCCTTTCTTCACAGGAAAGATGCTCCAGTTTCTTAAAGTTTTTGTGGCCCTTTGCTGGATTCTCTGCCGAATGTCTATGTCTCTCTCGCAATGAAGAGCCCAGAATTTGATACAGCACTCTGGGTGTGGCCTCAAAAGAGCTGAGTAGAGAGGACTTACCTCCCTCTACCTGCTGGTAACACTGCTCCTAGTTTATTCCAGTATACCATTATCCTTGTTGATGGCAAGGAAACATTATGGCTTGTGTTCAACCTGATGTTCACCAGGCCCCTGCTCAGTTCCTTTTCTGCCAAGCTCATTTACAGCTGAGTGGTCCCCAGCATATATTCATGCATGATGTGGTTTCTTCCCACGTGCAGGGCTTTGACCTTCCCCTTTTTGAGCTACTCTGCATTAAAACTCATTATTCAGTGTCCCCTGTGCCTTCTCATTGGGAAGAAGATGAGAATGGCAGCCAAAATGCTGCCATGGATTTAAATTTTCTGCTTCTGACTTGTGTTCGCAGACAGCCCCAGTATGGATCCAAAGATAGCAGGGTTTAAAGCAGCATATGGTCCTGCTCACACTCTGGAAGGGTAACAGGAGGATCACCCCTGAAATTGAGCTATTTTTCTCTTCTGTACCAAAGTCTGTAACCATCTGCCTTGTGAGCTTCAGTAAATTAATTTCTATAGTATCCTGGGGAGAAACTGCCTTACTTGTCATGTTGTCTTACTGTGACCCCCTGCCTTGCTTGCTAATTTGCAGAAGCAGAGGGAATCTGTCTCCCAGGGCTCATGGAAAAAAAACAAAATAAGTGGCATGATGAGACACCAAAGAAACCTTCTATCTTCTGTCTTCATTCCTTGGGAAACACATCTTATGTGAACAGTGGAAACTGAGGACAGACAAAACAGTCATGCTTCTATACAGAAATATCCCAAAATTGGTTATTGAAAGCACCTATTTATCTGAATACTTTCACAAAGAAACAAATTTGCCTTAGTATTGCTAGATTATATGAACAATCTCTGATGTAAGATCGAAGCTGAACAAATCGTGGAGAATGAAAATAAAATTCTTGAATATTAATCTTTTATTTATTGATATTATTCTGTTAATATTTCAGATTCCTTCAGTGGGGCTATTATTTTAAAATAATAAGTTTGAGGTAATTAGTAGACAGAATAAACTGTTTTATTTCCTTATTTGGTAACAGGGTTTTTTTAATATAGAACAAGACAATCTTTATCCTTAAGATGAGAACAAAAACCATTATTGTAAATTTTGCAGACAAAAATGTTACATAACTTCTAATATCATATCTCTAGAGAGCATTTCTTAGTTGCCTTCTAGAGTATTTTAGCTGCTGAGAGAACAAAGACAACAGTACTAATCTTAAAAGTTCTGCTACAATATTAAATATTAACCTATCTAAATATGTCACTCTGTATCCAAAAATGCAGCAATCTGTTTTGAAATAAACCAGTAGATTATTTGGACATTTATTAGCCATTAGAATTTAAGGGCTAGAATTTTTATAATATTTCTGAATATTATCAATGTGCTAAAGATTTAGTTAAATGCATCCTTTTTATTTGCAAATGCCTTTTTAAATCACTTTTACACAAAAAGCTCCTGAAGTCCTTCCACCCATTTCCAGAAGGGTCTGGAAGAGTGGACTGTGCATGACAACTGATTTGTGTAGAGAAAGAGAAACTTGGCTCCAGGGCAGGATCCATAAAATGTTCCCACATGAAGTCCAGGTATGTGTGCAACTCAGGGCTTTGGACATCCTGTCATCTGGACCAATGCTGGAGCCAGGACTGGTGAGCATTCTTTCTTCCTTCCTTCCCTCCCTCCTTCCTTCCTTCCTTCCTTCCTTCCTTCCTTCCTTCCTTCCTTCCTTCCTTCCTTCCTTCCTTCCTTCCTTCCTTCCTTCCTTCCTTCTTTCCTCCCTTCCTCCCTTCCTCCCTTCCTTCCCTTCCTCCCTCCCTTCCTCCCTTCCTTCCTTCCTTCCTTCCTTCCTTCCTTCCTTCCTTCCTTCCTTCCTTCCTTCCTTCCTTCCTTCCTTCCTTCCTTCCTTCCTTCCTTCCTTCCTTCCTTCCTTCCTTCCTTCCTTCCTTCCTTCTTTCCTTCCTCCCTCCCTCCCTCCCTCCCTCCCTCCCTCCTTCCCTTCCTTCCTCCCTTCCTCCCTTCCTCCCTTCCCGCTTCATTTCTTCCTTTTTTATTCCTTTTTTCTTCCTTTTTTCTCTTTCCCTCCCTCTCTTCATTCTCTCTCTCTTCTTTTTCACTCTACCCCTTATTCAAAATACACTACCAAGAGTTTATACTATAAGGGACTAACATAGTTAGTAAGTTTCCACTGTATGCAATTTACTAAAATAATTTTATACATTTTTTTGTGGACTCCCAGAATTTTTTGCTCTTTTTTGACCATGAACACACCTGGTTGCTTCCCTTCCCTTCAGGGATGGCCACCACAATATCATACTGATAAACTATTAAAGAAAGACCACATGAGTCTTCATTTTCTCATAAATTTGGGGGGATGCAATTAAAAAATTAGGAAAAATATCAGAATTATTGGATCTTACATTTTTTGAATGACACCCAAATTAGACCAGAGGAAGACATTTATAGGTTCAAGCAGTACCAGTTTTATACTGGAGTTTAAATACTCAGACAGTTTAAAGCTATCCTACTATCTTCAACATTTATTAGAACTACTATCACTGTAAACAGAGTTATTTTTCAGCAGTGACTCAACATAGGTTAGTACAGCTATTCCACAATTTAATCCATCAAATGCCAATATTTACTGGAGAAGCACAAGAAGTTAAGTAGGATGACAGACTAATTACAGAATCACAGAATCCCAAGGTTGGAAGAGACCTTCAAGATCTTTGAGTCCAACCGATTCCCTAACACCTCAATTAAACCACAGCACCGAGTGCCACATCCAGTCTTTTTTAAACACATCCAGGGATGGTGACTCCACCACCTCCCTGGGCAGACCATTAAAGAGAAAAATTTATCTATGATCCTAATCAAGTGAATTGTCTTCTCTTTTTTGAATCATGTTCTTTGGACTCCTAGATTGCTGACTAACTCCTCCTTTGCACACTACAGGATTTAACAAGAGCTATTGCTCAAGGCTCTTTCCAACCTGGCCTTGAACACTCCCATCTCTGGATGGAGTTCTGAGCAACTGGTCTGATGAAAGGTGTCCCTGCCCATGGCAGGGGGTTGTAACCAGGAGATCTTTAAGGTTCCTTCCCACCCAAACTATTCTATGATTCTCAAATTTTCCCATATTTGGATACTTATATTTATTTTCATTGTGTTCATTGTGTTGAAATCCATTAAAAACCCCAAATCCTTTCAGTGTAAAAAATTCCCTCAGTTCTGGAAAACTGAGAACTTCATTTGTGGATTAGAACTTTATTTTCTGTAACAAAATAAACTTGTATTGTAAGATGAACATGTAACTGTTATACACAAGAGGTGAATTCAGTGGAGCGGAGACCAAGTATCAAATAGGGAAACTTGATCTCTCTAAGGAGTAGATTAATATGGTATCTTTCTCATATTCTTATTTCTTGTTTGGGCTTTGCTTCAAAAGAGTGAAAGAACTTATGAAAGACACAAGTATTAATATAATGAGTGATATTATCAGTCTGAGGTTTTTAGTAGAGAAAATGTCATCAAGAGTAGAGTTTTCTTTCTTGTGCCTTGTTTCTCATAAGATAGTAATTTAATTTGTGTCGAAAATGGAAAAGTTATGTAAATAGATAAAAGTGGAGAAAACCAAGAAAAAGTAAAACATTCCAAAATATATTTTTTTATAATAAAAGCACAAAGTTGTGTTGATATGAGATACTTTAAATAACCAGTGAAGACCAACTATTGCACTCTCTAGACTATTTGAAAAATGCATCAATACAAGGACACTGTAAACTTATCATTAACCCAGCATAAGCCTTATAACATAATTTACAAATTAGCTGTTATACAGTTCAAGGAGATGTAACTGTGGTCTAATATGATTCACATTCTGCTTGAGTTTGAACTTTCTTTCTCAGATCACAGAGAAAATCAGCTTGAATTTTCTGTACATTAAAACAGCTTTTTATGGATCACTGTTATCTTTCTGGTTTTGAATAAATCATTGTCTGTGTTTTGCTGCAAATGCCAGGCTTCAAGATTTGACTGTTACTTTGTTGCTTTTTATTGCCTTGATACTGCAGGGCTTTTTATGTCTGAATCTATTCTAGGTGCTAAAATAATATTAGAGCTTAGCTTATTTTTTAAAAGACTTCTCTACAAAAATTTGAGGGCATAGCAGCTGAACATATCTGAGCATTTGTACAAAGAGTTTACCTTACTGAGACATCAAGGGTACTATATTCTCAGAGTTTCTTTTCAACATCCTCCCACTCTGGTCTTCCCCAAAACTAAAACTCAAAGAATAAAAAAGTGGATACACATATTTATTTTAAAATATTCATGAAAATATTTGCAGAGTTTTTCCACAAAAATACTTATTTATGTAGTTTTAAAGAAGTAACTTTGAAGAGTATTGAGTTTTCATTAAAGGACTAAAACTTTTACGGTTAAATGACATTCTTATATAATTAAAAATAAACCATGTATTCTATAATTTATGTGCTGAAAATGTTTTTAATAAACCCAAACACATTACCTAAAATCCAGCTGGTATTGTCTGACAAAAAATAATCCAAAACACATGAAACTTTTTTAAAAAGTTTTTCTATTTCTTAAAATAATAAAATAAAATAATAATATCCTAAAATAATATAGAGGCTTTAAACTTCAGAATAACTTTTGGTCTTTGAAATTCAAATTAAAAAATTAAAATTAAAGGTATTAAAAAACCTACAAAAATACTGCTTTTTATGTCAAATCAGTCACTAAATCCAAAATCAATTGTTCATATGTCTTATAAGCTCATAAGCATTGTGTAACATGATGATTTACTTTAGTTTTTGACTGGCAGGATTTCTATTTTTTTCTATAAGTGTCTATCACCATGTACTGTGTCAATGCCATATCTCAATTTTCTGTTTTACATCATGAAAAAATCACTGTAGGTCTCAGTGTTGAAGAATTAGAAAATGTTTTAAACCATCCACAATTCTTTAATTCCTTTTTAACAATTTGTTTTCAATTGTGATTTTCCTGTTTATATTTATTACACTTTTTTCAGAAAGAAGTGTATAACCAAGTCTCAGACCTTAGGCTGAAGGGTGGTAATTTATGAAAACACAGTGATCCAGGTGATCTTGATTATTCATACAAAGCTCATGGTTCCTGAAGGAGCTCTCCTGCATTTTCTTAAGTGTTCATTTTATCTAACTTTGTCAGATTTATGTCCAGAAAAGGGGCTTTTGGGCCAAGGTCTTCCTTTCTCCATAATGTCCTTAAATCATGGGGACTGCTGGGTACCCTCAGGTGGGAGTTGTAAGATATTTCCTAGTGAAAGACCTAAAGCTGTTCTAAGAGTGAGCTGGAAATGTCACACTCTTTTTAGAGCTGAAGTGCTAGTAAAAATGATCCTGTTGGAAGCTCAGACCTGCAATCTTCCACTTGAAGTCTCATATGATGTTTCAAGGAATCAAGCTGCTTCAGATACATATGAACTTTTTGGATAAGGCACACATCAACAGGCACTCACAAGTAGATGTACAGAGCTATATTACATGAAAAACAAGTTTTGGTTGTACCAAACTAGTGTTAGTAGAAAAAAAGACAGGTGATTTGATTGCTCGGTTGGCAGCTGGATAATCTCACAATCCCAGTGAGATTTGTTAGAGCTGTACCAGTAAAAGCAAGAAATTTCATCAAGTATTGCCAAGAAGTCCATAGGGGATCCACAAAAGCCCCCTTGCTCAGCCTGTGACCCCCAAACCTCACTGTTCACCTGGCTCCCATGAGGGGGGAGGGGAAAGTGCAGGTGTTAGGATGCTTTTTTGCACTCAGGAACAGGGCAAGAGGGCAGCAGTGCCCTCAGGGTTCTGCCTTTTCTTCAAACTCACTCTGCTTCCCATGCCTGGGGGCAGGACAATCTTTGCAACTCAAGATGAATATGCAGGATTGAAGCTGTAAAATGCTTTTGGCAGAATTATCATGAGCACCTTTCTTCTTTAAATGTGTACTTCCCTCTTTTCTGGGACTTCTACACAAGAACCACTTTTTAGTAGAAAATGAGGCCATGATTATGTATTGTATCACCTGTGCAACTACTCCATCCAGGGTTTCTGCATGCAGGTGAACAAATCACTAGACCTTTGATTACTGGTCACATCAGCAAAATGTGTGTGGGTTTTGAGGAGTCTTTATTTCAATTTTACAATTCTTTTTTTTTTAGATATTAATCAAGACATGTGTCTATAAAGACTGTTGCCTGAATTCTGCTGAAATATTGTCCACTCTATAAGGCTGGTAACTCATCCCTAACTGGATACATTAGGTAAAAGGAATATTGTAAGGTGTGAGAAAATATATAAACAGATTATAGGGAAACAAACTCTGTAGCCATTTTTAATGTTGCTTCATTTTACTTTTTGTGGGCATTCTGAAATTTAGAATAAATGAGGAAATTATAGCCTACATGAATTTGGTAAATGTTACATTACAGTAGAAAACAGTTATTTTGTAAACTCTACACTCTATATGTGAACTAGTGAGAACTTGTTGAGATAAAAACTGATTGAATTATGTAATTGCTCAACCCTTATCTCAACTGGAAATAAGTTATAAATTCAGAATTAAATTATTGTTTCTAACAAAAATATCAGGCAGTTATGTAGTATATATTAAGCAAGAAACAGTAATTATTAAATAATTGTCAGTACATATTCCTAAAGTATCCTGTTTATTTTGGAACCTTATTAATTTATAGCAGATTTTCCTATTTTTATAACGATTGTATCACTAAAATGATAATTTTATCAAATATGTTCAGAAAAATACAAAAGCAGTACATTAGTAAGAATTCCACTACATATTTACAGCATCTTAATTTAGCTACATAAAAGAAAGTATTTCTTAAAGCATATATCCAAACTATGGTTGGTTATTTTGCAATTGAAAAGGTCTCTGTGGGCAATGTTTTTCCTTTCTCATTTTCTCTAATTACTTTTTTGTTTCATAATGTTTTGTGCTTGAATCATTCAAGGAACTATATTTACAATGCAGATATTTTAGATTTGTTTTTGTTGCCAGGTGAATGCTGAGCATTTCCTTCCCTATTGGGCATGTTCTTTAATATTTTTGGGGACAAGGCATTTTGGAGAGAAGTACATTCACATAATGGACAAGTTATGAGTCATAAAAGTCAGAAGTTACAACAATAAGCAAAAGTGCAAGCCAATAGACCTTCTGAATTATAGAAATCTTATCTGGAAGAAGTTTCTTGATACCATCCAGTCCATCCTGCCGCCTGAAGCAGGATTATCGGTAATTCTACAACAGGGTAATTTCTTCCAGGATTACACTACCTTCTTCATTGTAAAATGCTTTCCCTAATTTCCAGTCTGAATCTCTTCAGTCACAGTTTGTGGCCATTTCCTCTTGTTGCATTGTCTCTTCTGAGAAGAGTTTGTCTCCATTCTCTCTCTAAAACCAGCAGCAGCAGACTTTCACTAGATTGCCCCTTAGTCCAAGCCCAGCTTTTTCAGTAGAACATGTGCTGAATCACCCTGGCAATACCAACAGCTCTCTGAAGGATTCCTAATAGTTTCTCAACATTCCTTTTGAACTGCTGGTGTTTCAAAGCAGTACTATAAAGGCAGATTCAGCAGTACCTTGAAGGTGGCGAACATATTTTCCAGTAGAAATGCGATCTGTGCAGTTTAACCCAGAATTCAGCAGAATGCTCTGCTTGTGAAAGGAAACCACACCAGACCCGTATCCAGCTTGGTATCTACTATAATATTCGTGCCCTTTTTATCTCAGCCTGTCAGTTCCCAGGTGCTGGGTTATTCTGTTTCAAGTATAGCCTTTTGCATTTCTCACTGCTGAGCTTCATCAAATTAGTTCAGACCTTAAGTTTACCAAGATGCCCAAGAAGTGAAGCTCTGCAGCTTAGTCTCAGTTTTTCCCCATAATTCAGTGTTGTCTATAGGTGAATTGTAAACAGCCACGTCACAGATGAACATGTTGAATATGGTTGGACTCTGTAACATTCCCTGGAGCCCTCTGCTCATTGTCATCTGCCAGCTGAACATGAGATTTTGGTTAAGATCACTGAGCCCAGAGGTCCAGCCAGATTCCAGTGCAACTGCTAGTCAGCACTTCATATTCCAAAGGAGAACTGCAGAACATGAAGCCTTACTGAACTGATGGTATGTCATATGCACTCTACATTCCTTATCTACAGTTATGCAGGAACCACTGCTTTCTCCACAGAGGCAGAAAAAAGAATTTCTGTTTGCAAGGTCATGCGGTATTTGTACCAGTGAACTAATCCAGAGTAAAACTATGGAGAAAAGTAGTAGTCTAGTAGTAGTAGTCTAGTTTTTCAGGCTAGATCAGGTCATTACTCTTTTCTATACAATACTTGTTACCAAAACTCAAAGAATGGTGGAAGGTCAAGGCTGTGACACAGAATTTCATGCCTGGAAGAATGAAATAAAAAAATACCACAAATTACCAGTTTCTTAAAAGAATCATGGATGGATTGGACCACTGGCCCCTCTGGCTACTATTTTAACCTACCTTTTTTTGTGGCTTTCTTGCACGCTACAGAGGAATGGCAATGAGCTCCATATATGCTTTGCACTCATGCAAGAACACAGACTGTCTCCTGAGCGAAAGTCATTCAATTTAATGATTACATTATAAATTATTTTGGAATACCAGAGTTTTATAATTGTAATTTATCATCATAAAATACCTGACTATTACCCAGATCTCACTGAGCTGGGATCCCTGACCAAACTTCATCGGAGTCAAATTCCCATTCCTAAAGGACTTTATTATTAAAAGAAAAGATCAAAGAAACAAAAGCCACAAAATTAAAATGCATTACTTGGAAGCTAATAAAAAAAATCTTATGTCTGTGAGAAATGGCATATCCTTGGAATATATGTAGCTTCATAGGTGACATTTTTGGCTTCTTTTGGCACACACAAGGCACAATGCACAAATGCACAAAGGAAAACAAAAATGAAAGGTTTAATTCACTCCAGTAGATCTAACTGAAAAGCTTTAAAATAGTTGTGTACTTCTGAGTGTTGTGGCTTTCTGCCAAGCCCATAAAAGAAGGTTGTGGTATTTTCTTTCTGTCCATAAAAAAATGAGGCATGGAACGTTTGACCTTGCTAGTTCCCCCACCACTTCATGTTTTTTTTTTTTTTGTAAAAAGAACTATGAAAAAAAAACCTCAGAAAAAATCTCAGACTCATAAGAAGCAGCATTTTAAAGCAGAATGCTTGTAAATTTTGGAAGGATTTTCTTATTTACAAAATTTTTCAGTCTAATATATACTTTTGATTGTTTTGGAGTAGTAAACATTAAAACCAGGAGCAACAAAAATTGAGGGAATAAAAAAAATTAAAATTCTTTTATTCTCTCATCCAATGCAGAATTTGCACACATCTTCCTTTCTAGATTTTTTTAATTGAGTGGTCAAGCAGATAGCTTGCCATGATTCACATGCATTTTTTAATATATCCTCAACTGACTCTGAATATAGAATGATTTTTTTTTTTTTGTTTTAGCTCATACTAATTGCTTTCTATTTTGCCACAATTTATAGTTGGTGGCTTTATGATATAGATGTAAATGTTTATTAATTGCTCAATAGCATTTTTGGTCTGACCTTGTATCATTTGTCTTGGTCTTCGAAACTGAAAGAAATTCCTGTAGGTGCTGAGTGAGCAATGAGCTGTGAGAGGGCAAAGAACTGCTGAAAATCTATTGTCCTTGGCCTGTTTTCAAATGACAGCTCTCTTTATTGACCATGCATTTTACAGAGACATAAGCACTCTCCCATTTTTCAAAGTTCCAAGTCCCCTGAACCTAAAAGCAGGCTCAGATTTCCAAGTGCTTTGAGAGCTTTTGAAAATTTAAGGTCCTTTGTTTTATCCAAATACTGTACAAGTATTAACTGATTTACAGATTTCTGTATTCTAACTTGAGAACTTTGCCTGAAAGGTGGTATAGATAGGTCCATCCTTGTTCAAATGAATGTTTAGAGAAGATAAACCACAGAGAAGTTTTTTTTAACTATATAGGAAATCCTCTTTTGTACAAGAAAGAGGATAAGACTGTTCAGTGGGTGAACATGTACTCTGTATAGATGCGAGAGACTTGACAAAGCAATATCTTGAGATGAAGTTTCCTCTATTACTGATGAACTTCAAATCACTGTGGGATAGAGCTGCCCAGTATGAGAACCAGTTAATATTACCTTATTTAAACAAATAGAACAGTTCATGAATAGAAGTTTACTCACAGGAGTTCATCACATGGCTTACTAGGAAATGAGGGAAATTATTTGATTTTTAAAAACTTAGTATCAAAATAAATTTTTAAAAACAATTTGTGCAAGTATAGGTGAGTGCCATAATTTCCTACATAACAGAACATTTTTTTTTCTGTTTTGCAATTTTAATTGACATATGAAATGCCAATGAAACTGGTATTTTATGTAAATATTTCTGATCAAAACTACTTTTTTGGTCAAAAAAAATGTTAATGTTTTGTTGACCATAAATCACATTGATTTTACTGCAATTTCTAATATTTCCTGGTTTCCAGCAGCCAATGTGTTTTGAAGGTTTTTTCCCCTTATTTTATTTATTTTGTACTACCACAAGTGTTTTAATCTATAAAACAAATTTAAACTATACTACTAATCACCTAAAAATTGACTTTTAAGTGTAGATTCATTAGCTCTAGTAATTTTTTGCAGCGTTTTCTGTAATCAGTTCATTCAAATCAACTTTTGCTTATTGCAGCATTCTTTTTTTATTCTCACACAACAACAAGCCACTTTGTGTTCTAATATTAACCTGAGATAAGTAATTTAAATAAAAATGTTTTATTTCATGAAAAAGAAATCTTTGGTGTTAGATCTAGCTGAGATGTTGAAATATATAAACAACATACTGTTGAGAAAAATTTCCTTTCCTATAGTAAGAACTTAATCAATAACCAAGTTATGTATGTCATGGCTTAGTGCTAGGGCAGATGATCCCTTATGTATTCCCCAAGGGAGAGGTTTTATTTTATGAGGCATTTGTGCCTAAAAATACAGAATGTAATCCATGGAACAGATCAGAATCTTAAAATCTCTTTGAATCTTTGATGACACCAAACTTTTTCCCACTACTAATGGAAAAAAGTGACATTATAAAACAAATTAATCTTACCATTAATTATTTGGTCTTTACCTCCCTTTTCATTCAGTGTCCAATTCGTCTACCCTCTTTGTATTCAGTCTGTGCAATCACCATGATTATGGCACCACTGCATGGGTCAGGAGTAGAAGCATTACCTTGGTTTTCCTTTCCTCAATATAATTTATAATTTTCTTACCTGCCACTGGGCTGAGGGTTGTGCTGGCACATCCATAGTTTTGAATTTAGAATCTAAAAAAAAAGATGAATAAGAAGCTGGAATTTCAACTTCTTACAGATTAGGTAAAATGATCTAGTACAAAATAAACCACAGAATGTAACACATACTTTAATTTTAAGACAGAACCAACAGACATATTGGAACGTGTGAGTATGTGGAGAAGTGCTATTATTTTCATGAATGTAAATTTAAATCCCACTTATATGAACACCTGTTCTTCCTATAGTTTTCATCTTAATGAGTTTAGGGAGGCTTGTATCTCTGAGCTGAGAGTAGCTCTATCATTTTGACATTTAATTTTGTTTATCTTTTATAAATGTCTTATAAAATAAGAGAATCATTTAGCATCTGTTATCTCCTAACATCTGTCTCAATTAGCCATTGTTAAATATATACACAAGACATTAAAATTCAGATTATTTTTCTCCTCATAAATCATAAATAGATTTAATTATTGATGCAAAGTTCTTACCATAACAATTGCTCACTGAAGATTTAAAGACTTCTCACATTTAGACTGGATTTACCAAGGGAACTGTCTTTTTGTCCTACAGCTATGAGGGAATATTTAATAGCTAGTTATTTGCTTTGCTTGTGCCTGTTTAAAATCCCTTTTTTGTCTTCCTGGTTTTTCCATATAGCCATTCCAGCAAATAAAAATGCAATAGGATAGATTTTTATACTATTAAAAAACCATGTATTGGAGGGGAGTGACAGCCTTTTTAAGAAATTATGAAAACAAGTTAGCAGAACTGAGAATAGTGAGTATGTATGTTATTTCAGTGCAACAAAAAGAATATAAAGCTGTACAAGTAACTTTCTAAGTTACTGCCTAAGTAACATCAGGATTAAATAGTTACACACATGCATGAACAGGCTGAATTTATGAGTACAGCAGTTGCACTGGGGACTGTCAAAGCTGAAGTTAAAATTCTTGGGAATAAGATTACAGTCCCTATGCTTAGCTGATTGGACATAACGATTCTAATGAATTGGCTTTTATCCAGTTGTCACTGGGACAATGTTGGGTGGAATTACATATTATCATCAATGATGAAAGAAGTTGTAAATCAGAGTCCATTCAGACAATGAGCAGTTCAGCAATCTGAACCATCCAGCTTCTTGTCCAAAAGACCTACAGAAAAAAACTGAGGGAAAAATATTAATTTTACATTAATCCAAACCTACTTTATATTAATCCAATTACTATATGTTTACTATATATTACACAACAAGATCATATATCACCAAAAAATGATTTGTTCCTGAACGGAATAAAGGGAAACTGCAGTGTTGGAGATTATTAATTTGTTAGTCCATGAAAATCCATATAAAATATTCCCAACAGGTACATAGGTGAGTGATATTTCCATTGTTTTTAATATAATTTGGAAACTTTGTTTAATTCTCTTTCTATGAACAGTTATAATGTTTATTTTTTTATATATTTTTGTGTATTAATGCCGACTGGACACAAATGCCACTTTATGCCTCCCCTCCCCAAGTGGTCAAGGGAGAGAAATTATAATGGAAGGCTTCTGAGTCAAGAACCCTGACCAATTACAATCATGGGCAAAACAGGCTTGACCTTGGGAAATTAGGTTAATAATTACCAATGAAATCAGAGTAACGTAATGAAAAATAAAAGCTAAATCTTAAAACACCTCTCCCCTACTACTCCTTTCTTCTTAGGCTCAGCTTCACACCTGTTTTTCCCTGCCTCCTCTTCAGTAGTGCAGGGGGACAAAAAATGGGGATTGCAGTTGGTTCATCTCAACTTGTCTCTGCCACTTCTTCCTCACACTCTTCCCCTGCTCCAGCGTAGTGTCCCTGCCATGAGAGACAGTCCTTCATAAACCTTTCCAGTGTAAGCTCTTCCCATGGGCTGCAGTTCTTCACTGACTTCTGCAGTGTGGGTCAGTCCTTCAGGAGCAACCTGCTCCAGGTTCTGCCAGGAGGCTGCTCCAGCATGGGCTTCCTGTGGGCTCACAGTCTCCTTCAGGCATCTCCCTCTCATTGTGTGGGGTCCTCCATGGGCTGCAGTTGGATCTCTGCTCCCCTGTGGTACTCCATGGGCAATCTCAGAGGAATCTCAGCACCTCTCCATGGGCTGCCGGGGAATCTCAGCTCTGGTTCCTGGTGCACCTTCTGCCCCTCCTTCTGCACTGTCCTGGCTGTCTGCAGGGCTGTTCCTCTCACACATTCTCAGTCCTGCTCTCTGGATGAAGGTGCTCCTGTGCAATAGCTTTTCTTCTATAATACACTATTTCCTGTGCAAAAACTTTTCTTCTATAATCACTATCTCACTAAGCTCAGCTTTGGCCAGAGGTGGGTCTGCCCTGAAGACAGCTGGCTTTGGCTCTATTGGACATGGAAGAAGCTTCTGGCACTTCCCCAGAGAAGCCACCCCTGTAGCCCTCTCACTACCCAAACCTTGCCAGGCAAGCCCAATAGACATTTAATTGTTAACTGTTCCATATGTCATCGAGCAATCAGCAGATGTTGTTTCTTCAGAAAGTTAATAATTTCTATAGTAATTTTAAAAAGCGACACTCAAACTTCATATGTTCAACATTTTGCTTGCGGATAAATCTGTGACTTTTATTGTGATGTTAGTTATATGAGCATATTAGTTCAACAGTTTATACAAGTGTTTTGTACTAGTAGGTGCTTGGCATAGTATTCGATGATTCTTTTTATTAAAGTTTGCTAATTTCTATTGCCATATTTCATAGAATGTACACCTGACATTCAGGCTTCTCCTTGATGTTTCTGAATGTATAAGTAGAGGTATACATTTGACATCCTTGCTTTACTCATGTGACCTATCACAAGTGATTTAAAAATTTCTCTTTCTAATTTGCTATGTACAACATCATGTGATTGTTTAATTTGGGCACCTTACATGTTTTGTTTGGAAAGAACTCTATGAAAACACCTGACTGGAAAAAATGTTGGAAATTTTGCTGTCTTTATATTTTAATGTATTTTGATTCTTTTTTCTGATGTCCCTGACCTATACTACATTTTTTACTCCTGACGAGTTTATGTGCTCTTTTCAGAGATAATCTCAAAATTTTCTTTTTCTACTTTCCATCTTTTGCCTTGCTGCTTCTCTACAGGCTATTGACTTGTAGTTACTTTCTGCTATAAATAAGTAATGTTTTCATGCAGGTGTATTTTTCCAGGAATATATCTAGTTAATGACAAAGTATATGCTCATCTAAGGTCGCTAAGGGTCATTGGATATTCCCATGTTTATTGTTGCCTTGTCATATAATGGATGGCCATTATGCAGTCAGAAGGAAAATTGCACATATGTTCTACTCATTTTTTCAACCCCATGAATATTATATATAATCTTAAATTTAGCAGGAGAGTCCTACCTAGATTATATTACCATATGAAATAAAATGCACTGTTTATTTAAGTTTAAAATTTTAAATCTGGTGGAGTACAGTTCTGTTCACCGGGACGTGTAGTCTTCTCAATTTGGCTGTTCATCAAACCAGTGTATTTACTCTGTAATACATAAGACTTCTCCGTGGTTTTCCTTTGCTTCTAATAATTTACCAGTCAGGCAAAATGCAGCAATTATTTTTACTAATATATAATAACTTAGGCTGTTTGCTTATTTCTTGCCTCTTGGAATTTAGGATTTTTCCTTTCTTTTATTTATTTCTTTTTCCCATGAAATTTTTCTTCCATTTTTTGTCTAAGTGATGGAATGATGAGAGAGACAAAAGATGTGGCTGGGTGGGAGAGGAGGTGGAAGGGTGCAGTTTGCTGCTGTTTCTTAGCTGAGGGACTTTCCCTTGGAAAGTGCAGAGATACCACGAGATTTTGGCTGGGGGTCAGGGGTTGGGCTCAGTCCCCTCTCCCTGTTTGGCTCTCTGGATAAGAGTGGAGATAGTTGTGGTTTTGGTGACGGACTGCTGCTGCCCAGGGCATTCATTGCCACTGCAGACTTCTTGTCCTTCTGGGTGAGCCTTTGCTTGCAAGAGCAGCTGCTGAACTGGGACTTTTCAACACCCGGCCTCATGGGGAAGAGGACCCCGACTCCCTCCCCCTCTCTGGAGAAAGCGTCTCCCAGCTGCTTGCGGAAGCCTGTCTGCCATTGCCCAAGTCTGCTGTTTCCTGCTGCTGCTTTGGGCTTTTTGCAACGCTTTAACTCCATGTCCTCCATGTCCTCCCAGAGCCCGGTGGCTCCTGTCACAACTTCTGAGTCTTTGCTACACTTTGTTTTGCCACCCTGGGTGTGCATCGCCTCTGCTATTCCAGCCTGCTACTCCGAGGTTCTGCTATAATCCATTTTGTCTCCTGGAGTGGCCCTGAGACTGGCTGCTGCCTGTGAGTTTGCGAAGGAAGCCTCTTTCCCTGGAAAGGAAGGCCCTTTTCCTTGGAAAGGAGGGCCCTTTCCTTGCTCTTCCTCTGCTGGAGCTGCCATTGCCATGCACAGGGGAGGCGGCGCTTCTGCACCACAGCACCCCCTGCAGGTGCGGGGGAATCACGTCACCAGCCCTGCCCGGCCGGGAGCCACCAGCCCCCCCTGCTGGCTGTGACCGGAACTGCACTGAAGGGGAAGCACTCAACAGCTGAGAGAAGGGTTTTAAAAATTTTTAATAAAATGTTGTTTTATTATTTATTTTTTATTGTTTATTGGGTTTCTGGGCTTGTTTCTTGGTGCTGCTGTTGCTGCTGTTTGTCTTGTTATGCATATATACTAGTAATGAACTGTTATTCCTTTTCCCATATCTTTGCCTGATAGCCCTGTAATTTCAAAGTTACAATAATTTGGAGGGAAGAGGTTCATATTTTCTTTCCCAGGAAGGTTCCCACATTCCTTGGCAGGCACCTGTCTTTTAAACCAAGACATTGTAAAAACCTTGTTTCTTGTGAGTCAAAGAATAAGCAAATGACAGTGTAGTGGATGAAACAGAGTTAATAGAGGAACTCAAGTGGTACTGCACTTCAATTTTTCCAGTGATTTTGAAGCCATTTTTTTCCTCATTCAGGATTATATCAGATGCGTTTTTTAAAATGCACAGGAACTAATATTTGTGATATTTTACTTCTTCATGATTTTTTATCTTCATACATGGTTGATGTAATCAATGTGTACCCACCAGACTTACACTTATATTCCTTCTAATGTGTCAAGAGAGATCCAGAGTGTAAATACTGACCAATAAAGAGGGTTTTTTTTCCAATCAGTAATGCATAAGAACTTTTGAAAAATATATTGATTTCTTTGAGTTAAAAACCTCAAAGGTGCATTGTATTCTCCTAGAATAATCTTATGAGAAATTTAAGTTAGAATTCTGTTTGATTAAATGTCTGTCTGATGAAATTTCTAACTACTGCAATGATTTATATGTCAAGTTTAAAGTAGTTAGTTTTACTCAAACAGTAAATTTGGGTATACCAAATTGTTGGATATATAACTGAGAATGAATAATTTCATCACTAAATATTTTGGCTCAGAAATCAGTACCTTCAGGATATTTTTTTAAATTTCATTTCATAGAGTCACAAAATTATTTGAGTTGGAAGGGATCTTAAAGATCATCCAGATCCTGCCATGGGCAGGGACCCCTTCCACTAGAACAGGTTTCTCAGAGCCCCATCCAGCCTGGCCTTGAACACTTCCAGGGATGGAGCATCCACAACTTCTCTGTGCCAGTGCCTCCTCACTTTCACAGGGAAGAATATTTTCTTCTGTATATGTGACCTAAATTTCTTATCTTTCAGTTTAAAGCCATTTCCCCTTGTCCTGTCACCACAGTTCCTGATGAAAAGTCAGGTTCACTATTGGCCCCTTAGATACTGGAAGGTATCTAAGGCTCTGAACTTTCCACTCAACCTTTTCTTTGTCCAGGAGGAACATCCCAAACTCAGCCTGTCTCCCTAAGGGATGTGCTCCAGTCCTCTTATCAGCTTGGTGACTTCCTCTGGACTTGCTCCAGAAATTCCACGTCCTGAGGAGCCAGTCATGATATTAGCTGCACTGTGCAGACACTCATTCTGTGCTTCTCATAAAAACAGGCAACACATTAACAAACTTATTGATCTTTTTGCACTTAAACTTCTTGTGACTTCTTTTCATGGCTTCTAAGACTGTTTTCTGGTTTAGCACTGCATGATATTGCTTATTAAAATATTGATCTGATTCCTTTATTTCTTTGTAGTTCTGAGTTGAACTTAGAAGGTGGCTACTTGAATGTTCTTTGGAACAGGAAAATTGCAGCAAACTGCTCAAATGTAAAATCAAAAAATAACTAATTTTAGAATTCACCCTTAAACATTGATGACTTACAGAAAAAAATGAATGCAAGTGAGGGAAAGAAGTGAGTTGTTTAAAAGTATGTAGATGAAGATAACAGAGACCAAGCTATGTTTTAGAAGAAATACATTATATTATGGAAAGGCAAAATTCTGTCATTTATCATAAGCTACTGTCTGCTCTTGTGGTGAAAATGTTCCCCTTTATAAATTCGAGGCAATGAAATATCTCCATTACAAACTCCTTGAGAAGTGGCCCTCTGGCATTAAATATAGGGGGAGAAGATACAGGCAGCAGAAGAAGCATTATCTAATATTTTTTAGTTGTTTTTTTCCCTAAAGAGAGATACTGATATGTATTCAAGTGTATCACAACCTTTGATGTTATAACCCACTGTGGTTTCCTCTGTATTAAACGCTGTGATGTTTATTTTAGTCCCGTTAGATGTTAAACACATCCATGTTTTCCTTGGATAGAACATTCTTCAATTTGTAAGTGTTCTTTCCTTTCAAGATTTCAGTTATTGAGTCAATGTTTTAGTTGCAGAAAACAACAGAATTCTTGAAATAAGATTCCAGACAGCCTGTGATAACACCAAAATCAAAAGACAAGGCAATGTAATGCTATCTTAGCCTCACATTTTGAAAAGGACAAAACCCTCACATTTTGAACTTTATCAAAGGTTGCTGAGCATTCAGACCTCCGTGTTCGGAAACTTGAACCTAATACGTTCCCTGGTAGTGTTCTTAGCTTAGTCAAATTCCATGGTAGACTACTAATGGTCCTAATGGAAAATTAGGACAGAGTTTTTGAAAGTTCAGTTGCTATGACAACTAGTCATTTTCAAATAACCTTGAGAAACATGTACAGCAGTAAAATGCATGTAATAGAGTTCTTAATTGAAAAATGTCCATTGAAATAATAATTTTTGCAATTTATTTGAAGCTAGCTTTCCCTTATTTATTAGTATACAGATTTAAGGTGCTCTTTTAAGCTACTGATTTGATTTTTTTTTCCAGACATAATTATTTGCAAGTGAATTGAAAAAATGCTGATAGACTCACAGAAAGAAATTTTGACAAGATCTTTATAAAAGCAGGGATTTTTTTATGTTCAAAACATATGGAAGTCTGCTCAAGGAAAATATTCTATGCAATATTTGCCACTGTGTATGTTCTGGTTTTACACAGTGAGAAAAACAATTTCTAATGAGCATAAATGGAGAAGAGAGCTCCACTGTCACTTATGTTTGAGATTATTTGGTGTTCAACACTAAATATGGCAAAATGATAACTTAAAGTGTATTGATTACATTGACATAGATAATTTTTGAAAATAACATTTTTAAAAATTTAGTTTAAAAATAGTCATATATACTAAATACTATATGGTCATACTGGGAAGGAAATATAAAAAACTCTGTTATGTATTTTTCATGTTTCACACACAGGACTGAATTCACTTTACACATGGAGATTGAACGCTATACATTTGTTTGCCATGAGTTCTTAGGTACTCTGGAACAATCAAAACTTAAAATAGCAGCGTTATATTGCTTTCTGAAAGTAGATTGAGTTATAAACTCTTTCTATTATTTTTTGTCAGTTTTTCTAGGAACCATGGATATGAATTGTAATTTTCAATACAAAATAATAGCTATCAAATCAGGTTTAGGAAAGTTCCTATTTTCATATACATTTTTTAAAAATCAATCTCTTTAATGAGAAATAAACCTTTCTCAGTGTTCATTTTGATTTCAGTTTCCATGTTGTGTAGAAATGTGTCAATTCTTCTTCCCACAACATTTATTGAAATATCTAAAATATAGAGCTACCAAAGAAAACACTCCAGATTGTTCATGTTAATTTTGCACCACCTGTAGATATACGTAATTTAGCAGGATGTAGATATTGGGGCCCAAAGTCCAATGATCCAAAATTCAATAATGCAAGAATCTGAGAGCTGTTTGGAAACAGCATTGATCCATTAAAGACAACATTAAAATCAAACAAATACCTAGCAAATCAATTGTCTTTGTGACACTGCAAAATCAAAAAAAAAAAAAAGGCTGCTTGACATCAGAAACTCAGTCAGAAAGGCTGTCTTTCATATTTGTAAAAGAACAGTTCCACTGAAAGTGGATGGAGTTAAACTGGGAATGCTATACACTGTTTTCCTGTATTTGGAAAAAAATATGTTGCTTGTGTGCTGTTAGAGTGGTGATTGAATATGTAGTGCTGAGATTTCTGATGAACTGCAGAAAAACACATTCAGGTAATAGACATGATGCTCAAGATTAAAAACTTCAAAAAATCTCATAAAGCAACCAAAGAGTATATAAAAAAACAGCCCAACAAAACAAAACCCACTATACTCCCATATTTGGTTTAATGAGACATTGATAAAAATTTAATAAGAAGGTGTTTAGAAAGCATCTATTGTCTCTGCAATATTTAATCCTCTTGCAATTTAAATACTAATACTCCTAAGTGTATTTCTGTTGGCAAATTCCAAATCACTCCTCTCTTTTATATGTGATAAACATGGAAAACGAGTACATTCAAATTCATAAATAAGATTAACTGTATGAATTTTAACTGCAGTAATGGCAGTCATTAATAATTGTCTTCTGCATGAATAAGACAGCAAATTATTATACCAGCATAACTTTAACCTCTGGTTGTTAGACATTAGTAAATAATTGGCAAAGAAATTTCAAACCAATATAATAGGTTTTCATGACGTAGTGATGCAAATTAGTATTTCATCTCTTTAAAATAAATCTGTGTTTAATCAATCTTGGTGGCAAAGTAATGAAAAAGAGTTAGTATTTATTGCAAATGTTTCATATTTACTACAGACATTCACCTACAGCCACAGTACATGGCTAATTTTACTAAAACTTCACCTTTTTTAGAATCATTTGAATTGTGCTGTTAAAGGAAGATTACCACCTTGTTTTCATTCATGTTGCATATTTATCAGAAATATATCTCTAACATAAAATTGCCATTTCTCTGTTCCATGGAATTAAAAATCAGCTAACCTGCATTCAGTGCTTTCAAAACTGCTCTCTGGCTTCTCTCCAGCAAAAAAAGCATTGAAGATCAGAACTTTTTATTCTTCGTTTGGTTTTTTGGGAGTTTTCTTTGGGAGTTTTTAAAATATTTTTTCTGCTTTTATGTAGATTTAGTGGTAGGAAAAGAAAAGGGACAAAATAGCTGATAGCATTCTGTCTCTTCAGGAAAAAATTCTGCTTGAGTTATTCCAGAAATAATAAAATTTTATAAGTAGTTTATTAATCACTTTTGTGTCAAAACATCATATGGAAGCTCTGCTAAGATGGATTCTTCAGAATTGCATATGCCATAATGTTTTGTTTCAGAATTATATGTATTGTGACGTTTCTTGGCTTTGTTTCTTGTGGTTTTTTGGGTTGTTTTTGTTTCTCTGGTTGTTGTTGTTTTTGTTGTTGTTATTGGGGGGTGATTGATGGGTGTTTCATTTGTTTTGCTTTTTTTTTGTTGTAGTTTTCATGAAACATCACTTGCCATAGAAAGTTTCCAAAATTTTACTTTGCAATGCGTGGAGACAGAATAACCAGTATAATCAGAAAACATAATTAACTGCTAAAATAGAAATGAACACTGCAGAATTTGCTATACTGATGTTTACAAGCTCATCTATAATATTTTCCAGCTTTATCAGCTTAGAGACTTAATGTGAAAGTGTTCAATTTAATTCCTATTCATAACTTCATCAAATAAAAATTCCACTGGCAAATCAACCAAGACTTAGATAACCAGGGCTGGGTGTCCCAACAATTAAAAAGCAGAGGAAAAAATGGCTAATAATAATAAAACACATCTGAATTTTTTTAAATTGTTTTTTTGTTAATTTTCTCATCAGAGCCTCTAGTTGTGTAGTTCTGGACTGATTTGTTCACAATGGTTGAGATTTACAAGGACAAAAGGGAGGGTTTCCTGTGTGATTTCCGTTTTTAGGAGTAGAAGTTATAACAGAACTCTGTGGTTTATTAAGATCATATATGAATCGTGTTTTATTCTGAAATCTAAAATAATAAAGAAAATCTCTCCAAAAGTTTGCAATAGACATAGAGGCTGTTTACTTGGCACTTCTGACACTTACAGTGCAATATACTAGATGTCCATATATCTTCTATACTCTTCAACTTAAAAGTATTAACTCTGTGTTACCTCACTTTAAAATCTCAATTTAGCTGTGCATATTGGTATTACCAAGGCTGTATTTTACACTCACATCCATCTAACCTCATACAAACAAATATGAATGAGTGTTACAGACATCTGTACATTTTTTAGTAAAACTCGTCATCCAAACTGTATTACATGGCCATATACTAACTATTTAACTGGTAACTGATGAAAATATATTATTATTATTTAAACCCATGTGCTCTTGTTCCACTTTTGTTTCCCTTCCTTTTCAAACCACTGAAACCATCATAATTTATATCTATTATTGCAGATTTTATGTGATTGTCCTTCAACTGTGTGCTTGTTTTCAAGTCTGCTTTAGTGATTTTGGTTTTTTTTTTTTTTTAAGTACCTGAATTGGATTGAAAATTTAACAGAAAAGCTAATACAAAGCTGTTCTGATACCACTCACTCCTTGTCAATGTCAACCATGTGCTAAAAGGTTTATGAATTTGAAGAATCACAAGGAAGTCTTGCAGATTTGACAAATTCAACATTTTTATTCATCTTCAGTAAGTTTGCAGATGACAACAAGTTGGGTGGGAGTGTGGGAAGGGTCTGCAGAGGGATCAGGACAAACTGAATTGAATGGTTGAGTCCAATTGTATGAGGTTCAAAAAGACCATGAGCCAGGTCCTGTTTTGGCTCAGAACAACCCACAACAGACTTGGAACAGTGGCAGGAAAAAGATGTGGGGGTGCTGGTGACAGCAGCTGAAATGAGCCCAGAAGTGCCCGAGGGAGCAACACAGCCAATGGCACCAGGCCTGGATCAGCAGTGATGTGGCAGCAGGACCAGGACAGGGATTGTCCCGCTGTGCTGGGCACTGGTGAGGCCACACCACCAATCCTGGGATCACTTCTGGGCCCCTCACTACAAGAAAGACATTGAGGGGCTGGAGTGGGTCCAGAGAAAGGAACACAAGTCTTTTGAGGAGTGGCTGATGGATCTGGGGGTGTTTATGCTGAACAAAAGGAGGCTCAGGGAGGATCTTCTTGCTCTCTACAATCACCTGAAAGAAGGTTATAGTTCAGGTGGAGATCAGGCTCTTCTCCCAAGGAGTAAGTGACAGGGCAAGAGGAGATGGCTTTATGTTGCACCAGGAGAGGTTTAGATTGATTATTAGGAAAAATTCCTTCACTGAAAGGGTGGATAGGAACTGGAACAGGTTGCCGAGGGAAGTGGTGGAGTCACCATTCTTGGAAGCATTAAAAAAATGTGTGGATGTGGCCTTTGGGGGTATATATTAGTGGTGAACACAGCCAGTGCTAGGTTAATTGGCTGGGATCAGTAATCTTTTCCAACCTTAACAATTCTGCAGTTCTATTACTCTGTCATTTTATTTGATATTTCCAACAATATTTCAACTGGTTACATACCATACAGTAGGAATTCTCTTTATTTTCCTCTGTACACAGCTATAATCTTTGCAACCCAGCATAAAAGTGTCAGAGTGTCATGGTTTCCTACAATGGCATGAAACCTATTCTATCACCTCATGAACAGGCAGTCTTTTTGCAGCTACTCTAGAAATTTACAGTTTTCAGAATATCTGAGCATCAGAAGAAAGTATATACTACCACAGGTCATTGCAGCCCCACATTTCTCTTCACAGAGAAGAGCAAGGCACATCTTCCCAAGAATATATCTGGGTTTCACATTCTCTGAACCTCAGAGAAAGGAAAAACAATTATAATTTTCTGTGCCCGTGCTTGTGCAAAAGTACAGTGCAAAATGGAGACTGTTTACCCAAAGTGATGGTGTTTTGTTTCCCTGGCCTGTAAGGGCCAAGTGTGTTTGTGTGTCTTGATTGTCAGCTGACAGTCACAAGATTCAGTGTTGTGTGCAGAGATGAGTGCTTGGCAAATTCAGTTTAGATGTAATGTGATATAATATAGAATAATATAGTATAATAAAGTAATTAATTAGCCTTCTGATAAGATGGAGTCAGATGCATCATTCTCTCTCCTCTTATCAGGGTTGCCTGTGAATTCGATAGGTCATGGATAAAATAGTTTCTCATGTACTGGAATATGGACTATTTAATACAATCATACAAATATTCTCATAAAATTTTTATGTACTAAATGTCAAATGCCTGTAAAGTCTACAGTCTTCAGTCTAGGTAAGTAATAGGGTGTTGACCATGTTGGCTGTCATTGCTGTTATCCCTAGATAAGTAGGGGAAAGCGTGAATGCTTTTCTCCTGCAATATTTGAATTTTGTGGAAATCAGGCAGTGGTTCACTGTTCAATAAAATCACATGGTGTAAAAATATTTTTATGTGACAAAAGAGATGTGAATTCTGTACTGTTTTAGTCAATAATTGGTGTTAGGTTCAGTTCTATGTGTGCTTATTAAGATCTTACATAAGGAAGGAACATGGTATGACTTGTGTGAGAGATATTCATGTTCAGAAACTACTCTTAAAGTTAAGAGAGAGGGTTTGCATCTCCCTGGGAAGTTACATCACAGATAGAAATGCCTGGTGATTTTCCATGCTCTCTGATTGATTTCTCTTTTTGTTCCTGTAAGAATCATCTTGTGAGAGCAAAGCAATAAGAACAAGTAGATTTAGACATTTTAGTAGCTAATGTATCATCAATACTTTTATACTAGATTGACCAGGGAGGAAACCATGTTAATCACAATGATATATGAAGTTAAAAAAAAAGACTATTCACTGAATTTAAAAGCCTCCATCATCTGTATATTTTATTCTTTCTTGTCTGTCTTGAAATAGACATAGAAATGCCAATTGTGCTGATGGCTCTAGTTATATACTCACTTGTAACAGAGTTACTGGGCTCTACTGAGATTTTCTATTAGCTCCATGTCATTCATCAAATAGCTTTCAGATTACAATAACTTGCCATTTCTACCTATCAGGACTGGACTTTACCAGGCAATCCAGCAAGGCAGTGAATATCATACGTACTGGTCCTTCTGCTGCATCCTTTCTACCCTGATTGGGTCATTGATCATTTTTATTCTGAATGGAAGTCACTGAAACCAGTATTTCATTTTTAAAGTCTTCATTTCAAAAGCTCTATGAGACAATGTCCAAGTCATCTTGGGGTACAGTGGGCCTGAGTCCTAATGGTGTGAAGACCTGTTTGCCTTAAAAGGACAGAATTATCTAATTAGCATTATTTAAACAACATATGAAGATTGTAGGTTTTAAATATTGACTAAAATGACGAGTTATAGAGAATGAGGTAGACATCCATTTTAAATAAATGGGAATATTTCACCCCGCTGCTCCTTTTTACCATTGAATATCTGAAATGTGGACATCACAGTACTAAAAAATGAGAAAAGCAATAAACACTTGGCTTCTGATCAAGTTATTTTTTTACCCACACTTAGCATAAACTTGGCACTTCAAATTGAAGCCTGCTGAAGTATAATTGTCTTGATGTTAAGTATATATTTTATGCCACTGAAACTATAAACAATAAATAAACCAGAAATACCTGACCAATGATTTGATCTTAGAAAACAGAAAATATATTAAAAGGTTCAGAACTGTAACAGTATTTTCTGTCTCAGTAAGGAAAGGTGCTGTAAGTAATTCCTCAGTAAAATCTTCCTGATGTATGGTTTCTATGGAGAACAAACAGAAATAATTGATTCCTTATTTGAATGATTTGTGCAAAATGTTGTAATTATTCATTGCTAATATCTTCCTACTACATGAAGAGTCAAAATGATGGAGAGGTCAACCTCCCTGATCTTTACTCCTGTTAAGAGACTGACAGATGAGGGGAAAACAATCTGACACTGACCATTGTTGCGTCAATAATTGAATTACTTAATTTGGCAATTATAAATGAGCTTTGGCCATGGTATCATTTTATTTCCATGTCCCTAAAGGCTGTCATAGATTTTCTACTGACAGCCTGCTATTTTACATGTTGTCTGTTTCAAGGCAACCATTTCTGTGCTTGCTTGATAATTTAGTGACCTAGTTGTCCTTCAGTTAATATTATACAATGCTATTTATGGCACATATTTGACTAGTTTAGGACAAAATGTTATTTTCTAATTTTTCAACTTGTAAAATATCATATTCTAACTTTTGCATTGTTCCAGAACATGCATTTAGTTTTAAAAAGTAATTTCATTGCTGATTTGCATAAATTGAGATTATTTTTGAGACTTGGTTTATCTGCTTTATCTACTAATATTTTTTACAGCTTCTACTTCAGAGCAGCTTCAAGAACATCTTATGTTTCTGTGGCAAAAAACACCCCTGTTATTAAATATGCCTGCTTCTGAATATAAGTGTAATGAAACAGTTAAAGCAGGCTAGCAGCAAAAATTTGTTCTCCATCTGAGTTTAAAGACCTTTGCAAAGAGTGAAGAAACTTCTAGTGGTGTATGCAGATAAAACTTGTCCTATGTATGTTTTCATCAAACACTGTTTGTATACCTTTCTTTGTACTTTGGGAATCTGTGTCAAAAGATACTGGAATTCCATTTCTAAAAAGCCAGTTATCACATTTCTGATCTACCTAGGGAAATGAACTGATTCAATTCAATATCTAGCAGTAACATTTTTCAGTAAGCTCAAGCTCTAAAATCATATGGGAGGATATAAATTTCAGAAGCATTTCCCCATGTGTCTGTAGGTGGTGGACTAATAGTTTCTCAAGGAAGACTGTAGAGAGAGAGACAGGTTCTTTCATCAGATTCCAGCTGGCACGATTAGAAACAGCACAGAACTTCTCAAGCCCATGTGCTTCTTTTTTCAGTTATAGCAGCTGGTCTAATGAAAGCAATTACCTCTCCTGAAAAACCTTTTCTTGCCTATAGTGCTAGACCATCATGGCCAAAGCAACATTCCCTCACTGTACTGCAATATATTCTGTAATACTGCTAATATATGTAGCCAAGACTTTCAAATATCTTTTTTTACTTCTTTTTGTGTTTACCACAAATCATACTTCACAGCTGAAGAGTGTCTTGCTCTTGTTTCTGTCAGAGGATATCAAATGGGGGAATCACTTTCATTCTCTCTACTAATCTTTTAATGTTAGTAGGTAGAGGTGAGAATCATATTTTCAATTCCCTGGTGTATGTTGCAACCTGCTTTTGATATTTTGAATGTACTGCTTCAGGTGTATACATTTTCATTATATGTTGTCATTGTTGTAATGGAAAGGACAACAGAATTTCCAACAGCTACTGGTGATCCCACACTTATGCTTTGGACAGATTCTCTCCCTGACTTGTGCCTTTTGTATCATAATACTATAATGTGGGCTATATCTTACCAACCTGTCCTTGAATTCAGCTGAAAATCTGGCATTTTTTAGAGATATTTTTCTTCTGCTTTTTAACTCTTACACTGAATCCTTGATATGTTAGTGTATGCCTGCTACATTCGGCAGCATCAAATTATTTTATTGATAGGAATACTTGCAATTAAAGTGTAACCAGGTCATTAAACCTTCACTTTCCTAGCTTTAGAAAGAATTAAAAATATACTCAGAGTATTTTCAGAAATACCAAACTTTCACTTGGTAAAGAACCACTCAGAAATAATGTTTTTAATTAAAATGGAGAAATAGTGTTTACTGTTAATCTCCTCCTGATTAAATTTTTATATGTGAACTTTAATTCAATTTCTTATTCATAGAATCATAGAATCACTTAGGTTGGAAAACAACTCTAAGATAATTGAGTCTAACAAAAAACCTATCAGTGCAAAGTCAACCTTTAAAATATGTCCTTAAATGCCACGTTTAAATATCTTTGAAACCTTCAGGGATGGTGACTCCACTTCTCTGGACAGCCTGTTCCAGTATTTGAAAACCCTTTTGGTGAAGAAGATTTCCCTAAAACTCAATCTAGATGTCCCCTAGTGCAACTTGAGGACATTTCTTCCTTTCTTTTGTTGCTTGGGAATAGAGCCTGACCCCTGCTTAGCTAAACCATCCTTTCAAGCAGTAAGAGAGTGACAATGTCTCCCCTGAGTTTTTTCTCCAGCTTAAACACTCCCAGTTACCTGAGCCACTCCTTGAAGGACTTGTGTTCCAGACACTTCCTCTGTTCCCCCGCTCTTCTCTGGAAAATCTCCACCACCTCAATGTCTGTGAAGTGTCCAAAACTGAGCACAGGATTTGAGGTGCACCTTCCCAAGTGCCTAGTGTAGAGGAGTGGTCACTTCCTCTGAACCACTGACAGGCTTGGGGCATTGACCACCTCTCCATAAGGCTTCCTTCAGTGTTTGACCACCCTCTCAGTAAAGAAATACTTCCTAATGTCCAGTCTGAACCTTCCCTGATACAGCATTGAACCATTGCCACATATCCTACCATTAGATCCAAAGGAGGAAGGGTCAGCACCTCCCTCTCCACTTCCCTCCTCAGGAAACTGTGGAAAGCAATGAGGTCAGCCCTCAGCCTCCTCTCCAAAATTAATGAGGCCTTAGGTGCTCCTTTTTGGATATGTCTTCCAGCCCTTTCACCAGCTTTGTTGCCCTCCTCTGGATGCATTCAAGGAACTCCACATTACTCTTGAATTGTACGGCCCAGAACTGCACAGGTACTCCAGGTAAAGTCACACCAAGGCCAAATACAGGAGAACAGTCACCTCCTTTGACAGCTGATGATGCTGTGTTTGATGCCCCCAGGATGAGGTTTGTCCTTTGGGCTGTCTGGGCACACAGGGCTGGCTCACACTGAGCCTGCAGCCAACCAGCATTCCCAGATCCCTTTCTGCAGGGCTGCCCTCCAGCCACTCCTCCCATAGTTTGTACTTGTGTCCAGCATTCCTCCCTCTCAGGTACAGGATCCAGCATTTTGTCTAGCTCGATTTCGTCCCACTAAGGTTTGCCCAATGCTCAAATCTATTAGGACCCCCCTCAGAGATATCCTTATCTGCATATGAGGATAAGAGGAGGGATAATGCCTCTTATCTCTCAGGAGACCCAATAGCACCTCCCAGCCTGGTATGAAACAGGAAACCTGCTAATGGTGAATTTAACTCCTGCATTGAGATAATTGGCAAATATACTGGACAGAACTGGCCCTAGAATTGAACCCTGTAGAACTCTGCTGGTGACCAGTGGCCAGCCAGGTGTAGCCCTGTTTTCTACAACCCCTTGAATAAGCAAGCATTAGATCACAGCTTTAGCTGGTCCTCCAGATGTGCCATTGCATTCACCTTAGTAAAATACTACATTTCATTTGTCCAAATGAGTAATTCTAAATACTATCACTTGTCCATTTTACTGGGGTGCTTAAAGAGGTTTTATCCCTCGTGTTTATCTCTCTCAAAAGGCAGGGACTTTAAAGACTGAGTTACATAATACTTGGCTGACTGCAAACATAACATGAATAGAGCATTAGACAGTTTGCATTTCTGTACCTGAAACATGAAATATCTAGTAAGAGCTACACTAGGAGCAAACTTTCCTTCTTAGTGTTGAGCTTCCTGATTGAGGTGGTGGTATTTTGGTGCTTAGGGCAGTAGATAAATCATAGAATGTTAAGGAGTTGGAATGGACCTCAAAGGTCACCTAGTCCCACCCCCCCCCAACATGGGCAGGGACACCTCTCACTAACCAAAATCCTTGGCTCAGTGATGATCTCTATTCTGCAGCAGTAATGCTCTGGACATTTCAGCTATCAGAGCCCTGTTAACTACTGAACTACTAGTCTTAAACACATTTTCACTGTTTCCAGAATCTGGCAGTATTACTTCTAGTTTCTTGCCCTCAGTGGTGCTTTATTTTCATACATTTCAGGATTGGAATCCTGTCTATATATGGGAGAAGGTGGTAGATAGACTTTAGCTGTCTTGTTTTTGTCTTTCTTTTTTCCATTTTGTCCATCACAGTGGAATAACAGATATTTCCAGGAAAGTGAGACTCCACTACAGAGTTTTTTTAAAAAAATGCAGCCTTCCTTTTTGAACAGCCACAGCTCATTATCTGAAGTGAAGCAAGGGCAAGCCTGAGGCAGTCCAGTCATACACTCGGTGTGATCATTAAGGAGGACTTTACTTATTTATCTGCATATAAGCTGTGAGCTTGTATATACCTGTGTCCTAGAGCTGATTTCAGTATGTGGCTCACTCAAGTTGTGGCCTTTTTGAAGTCCCAGGACTCCTCAGTCAGCATCAGTTGTACAGGCAGAAGATGCAAGGCTGAGAGTTGGAAGGAAAGCAAAACAGTTTTGGGAGGAAATCTAATGGGCAGTGCTGTCTCAAAACCCTACTTGTTCTGTCAGGAGATAATTTAAGCCAATACACTATGGTGAAAGCCTGATTTAGAGAACAGAGACACTTTACAGGGAGAAAAATACTTCATTAGATAATTCCCAGCCAACAGTGTTGATGATTTATTAAAGTCAGGCTAAATTTGAACTGAGCAAAATTTTAATATCCTGCAGTAAATGTAAATTTCTTCAATTTGAAGAAAATGCCGTGATACCCTGGTGAACACCACTATTCTGCTTCTGCACAACCTCTTCTGAGAGTCAGTGAGAGCTTGTTTGTTATGATGACTTTGAGCCCTTCTGAAAAGCCTTTCTGTTTGATCACCATAATCCTGTTGTTCTCCATCTCCTTAGCCTCTACTTGTTAATTCCTACTATGTCAGCACATATGAAAATTTATACCTATTATTTTTCAATGCTGGTAGACTTGGATTCTTCTTCAGAATTAAACTGTTGGCCACAGGAATTACAAAGCTGATTAACCTCACATAAGTGTTGATAGCAAGATTCCCATTAATTTCAGTGTGAGATGAGGAAAATATGCTTTCCACTGACTAATGGGAAGCTATCTGAGGACTTTCAAAGTAATCTCATGCCATCTCTTCTTGAAACACTATTGCAGGGTCACAGTTCATATTCCTGACACAAGTTAATGCAGCAAAGATAAGAATCAAAGACCAAATAAAGTTTTTATTAGTAATTCCTAATAATTAAATAAATGTTCCTTTGCAAGGTAATTATTGCCAACTGCTAATTTAATTTTCAGAATATAAATATAATAATACATATTATATTATAATTTATTATATATACTACATAATCCATTAAGTTTACTTATTTAAAGTAGGCCACACGTGTTTGTTCCTCAAGCTTGCTACTATATTGACTGAAGTTTATGTATTGTATAGAAGCAAGGGTTCTTGAAATGATAAATCAGTGTGGGCTTACTGCAGTGCCAATTTAAGTTAAAGTACAGTGCTGAATTGAAATATTGAATGGAATAAAGGAGCTGAAGTGGAGGCGCCTGGTCATACTTGGTGAAAAGATTATTTTGTATTATTTTGTATTTTTGTACGCCTGTAATTGGTAGAGCTAAGTCCTTTGAGATTGTGCATTTGTAGATTTGACATGCATCTGAAGTTTAGATGAACTGTCAGCACCAAAATTATTTTCTGTTTCTCAATTAGTATTTTATTTCTTTCAGCGAATTTTTATTCACTCCTGCTGCAAATCTTTTTTTTGCTAGTATAGTGCGTCACTTGTGACTTTTCTTCTTGCTTCAACGACAACATTTTCCTCCTTCCAGTTTTAAACCTTCCATGGCACTATTTGTACAACTGCCTACAGGTGCTATTTGTGTGTTTCAATACAACTGTGTTATTTTCCTGACCTGACCTTGCTTCTCCCATGCAGAAAGCTGTGAATTGTGACATCTTGTTAAAACACTATAATACAAGTTTTCAATCTTTAGTTTATCTGTGATCATACCATTTACAATCATTCAGTGCTCCAATATCTTAAAAAGAATTCAAACTATTTTGCTTACTGTGTAGTCCTATGCTTGTGGAATATGTTGCTATCATTTTTTGAAACACCATAAAAACCCATTAAAAACATTAATATTAAAAAAGGGCATGTTATACACATAGAGTCTAACTCACTGGTATATTACTCTACATTTGCTCCCTATCAAAATCATTGCAGTTGTGGCACATAAAATTTCAATATGAAATAAAACCACTTTCTTTTGATGTAGTTATGGGCTGCACAGAGCACATTATCAAGTATGAACTATCTGTAATAGCTTAATTAATTATAAGCTATCTGCTGGGCTTCTATAATGTCTCTTTCCATGTTCACTTAACCCATATGAAAATGTGGAAATTCTAAAGATATCTGGTACACTTATGTGAGATATTTTTAATATTAAAATATATGGAAATGAATGTTACAGTATCATAAAATTTTATCATACTCTATTATCAGGAGTAGATTTAAGCATTTATGTTGGATACCTTGTGGTAAAAATACAATAATATAAGTACAAATAAAAAAAATAGGCATATGCATCAATATTTTCATCATTGGGATCAATTTATTTACATGCTTATATCCTTAAGTCTAGTTGGAGAAGAGTAGGTGTACATACTGCACTTATGCCACAATACGATTTTTAATTTTCATCAATTCAGTTGCTGGTGTAAGGCAAGTGCATGAAAAGAAACACTGGAGATTCAGGAAAGGGTCTTTGATATTCATTATGCCATTTTCTTAAGTCCAAAAGGACAAAAATTACTTGATTATTTGGTGTTTTCTTGTTATTGCAGCAAACCCATTCTTTTGCAGTTTAGAGGCTTTCCTTCAAATATTTGTCCCTATAGATATTGCTGTAACTTTTACTGTTTAGGATGCATTACCATGATAATTTTGATTACTTTTCACCCTCTTCTGAGTTGTTATGAGAAGATTGAATTGACTACAAGAAATGTGATAAGCTCTAAGCTTTCCGACTACAGATTCCATACCTTTTAAAGTTATGTAGCAGTAGATTTTCACACTGAAGATTACCATATATGTATTCAGACTATAGATGCATAATTGAATGAAATTGTCATGGAATTAAACAGCATGCCAGGCAATATATTTATATAGCTTGGATTAGATTAAGTTATTTTGGAAAGAAATGCTTTTTTTGAGAAATGTTGTGTAGAATCCTGTCACTTTCTCAATGCTTTCTTAATCCACTTTTATTTTGCTGATTTACTTTTATCTTTCAGTAAAGCTTAGTCATTCTTTTTGTATTTCCATAATTCATGAAATTATCTAGAATTGTGTAATTAGTGTAAATACATGCAATCACATTTATAAGATATAATTGCAAAGCAATAATTGTGATGAGCAATGTCATAAAGAAATATCTATTAAACTTCTTAATTGCATAGTCTGTGAATATTCAGAAGCTAGTATTTAAAGTTGAATATGAAACTTGTTAAAGTGTCAACAACAGGTGTGCAAATTTTACAAGAATAACTGGAGCTGGTCAGAAATACTGTGACAAAACAATTTTAATTTAAACCATTCAACAATTTTCCAAAATGAAGGTGAGTTTTCATTGCTTGGCAGGAATTCCAGAGCATCTTCATTCTAAAACTAGGTGCAAATTTGGACTTTATTATTAAGGCTGACATGCAATCTCTATATTGGGCTTAAAGTCTGGCTTCCCCCCAGACACCTGTGCACATATATGTCAGCCCCACATGCTCAAGGTTTCTAAAGCAGAGATTCCTGCTCACCTGAAGCCCATATGGGTAATTTTATCTCAGAGTAAGTATTGAGAAGCTCGTGGCTCACTGCTGAAGAAAGGGCTTCTTTTCCCCCAGGGAATTCTTCAGTTCTTCCAAGTCTTATTCTTCAGTCCTCAGAAGTTGAAATAAGATGTTCATTTACCTTCACTGCAACTTCTGGATTTTTGTGATGCTGATAGTTTCAGATCTCACAGAGTTGGTACAGCTCAGCCTTGAGAAGACAAGGCTCAGAAGGAATCTTATCAATGCCTGTAAACATTTAAAGATAGGGTGCAAAGAAGGAGCAGCCTGGCTCCTTTCAGTGGTGCTCAGCAACAACAAGCAATGGGCACCAGGTGAAGTGTGGGAACTTCAGTCTGAGAATGACAGAACACTGGCACAGATTGCCCAGAGAGGTTCCAAAGCCTCCCTTCTTAGAGGGACTTTTTCCTTCAAAATCCTTCTAGACATGGTCCTGGGCAGGTGGCTGTAGCTGGTCCTGCTTCAGAAGAGAGCTTTTACCTCCAGAAGTCTCTCCTAACCTCAACTGTTCCCTGATTCAGTGAAAACCCTCTAACTACAGGTGATGAAGGAATAACTAGGTAAACCAGGTTTCCTCTTCAGGAATAGATTATATAACTATATTCAGACAGAATAAATTTTCACTAGTGAAATCATACTTCAAAGAAAATCAATGGAAATGTGATTTATATTTTATTGATGCTAGGACTTTGATGATTGCACTAATATACAAATAGATTATGGTGACAATTTTGACAATTAAATTGGTTATACCAGCTTTGTATGTCCTTTAACTTTCTTCAACATTTTTAATGTGAAGTTTGTAATCTGTAAATGGCATATTTCCATGTAATTACATTCTCTTTTATTTAGTTAACAGAATTGTGATAGTAATGCAAGTTCTGTACATGCTCAATACATAAACTGATTTTACTATGCTTACTTTCTTTAAAAGCTATTTATAGCATGTTTTAAATTTTCCACATTAGTCACTAACTTTGTATTCCATACTGTGTTAGATGGCAGAGCTAAAACAAATTATATGTATTTGACTTCTGCTTTCCTTGACAGTAATAAGCAGTGTTCAGTTAGATGCAGCTTTGACACCAGGGGCATATTACTCTAATTGTATTACTCTGTCAGAAACCGAGAATTATTTGGTCAAAACTAAAAACATATTTAACATTAGTGCATCCCTTTGGTCTTAAAATAAGAACTAGGGCCATTTGAAAGCTATTATCAAGTGTATAATTTGCTAGGCACCCTTATTTTGCAAAGCTTATACGTTGTAAAATATATGTATGATCAAAGACGTATATTCCTTCAAGAATTTAATAAACTCTTGCTCTTTTAAAAAAAATATACTATTTCTAATAAGATTTTCTGAACTAATTGTGATTTAGAGAAAATTAGAGAAATTTAGAGAAAAAAAACATTGCTCTAAATTGTTCTTTGTGGCTGAATGTCATTCCATGTAGTAATTAGGTTCTCTCCATCACCAGTAAAATACATTTGAATATAAACACAGCAAAGGAGGAAAATTTTAATACAGAAGTTATTAACTGATTTTCATTTTACCATTATTCATTTGTCCATGATCCTGAAATGAATGAAAAAATTTTTCTCTGTTTGCTCACCAGGCTTGTTTGCATCATACCTAGATTACAGGTTTCAGGAAATTTCTTTCTTCCTCCTTGATAATATAACTTCTAGAAGAAGGAAGGTGGAGAGCACTCATCATCTTCTGAAGCAGTGAGAACTGGGCACAGATACAGGATGCAAGTCACAGGTGCTCAGCTGGTGAGACTCTGGAAATTGTCATGGGACATATGAGAAAAGCCTGTGCAGAAGGAATGCTCCCTCAATTTAAGCTGTTAGCTGCCCTGTCTCAATTTTTGCCTCACCTCCAACACCTCCACCACTCCCACCAACCCCCTGTTGCTTCTTAATCTATTCTGTTAATTTCAGTGAACAATCCAGGTCTCTTTCTGGTGCATTCAGAATTTTTGCACCATGACCTTTGCACTAGATCAGCAGGATGCTCATACTCAAAGGGAAGTTCTACAACGTGTACTGAACAGGGTTCTTAAGTTGTTTCAGCTGTAATTCAGACAAAGAATAGCAGGGAAGTTCCTTAGTTTTGACTTAATAACTAATGAAAATTTTTATGTCTGTACCACTCTGTTATCAAAGCGTACTGATTCAGTAAAAATATTTAGTGAGTAAAAAAAAAAAAAAAATATTGGGACTTTGATTAAAAAAACCCTGTTTTTTTCTAGGCAAAAATATAACTTTTTAAAAACATATGTCCTTTTGTTTTAAGGCTGAAATAATCCCATATAATAAAAGAACACACATTAAACTCTAATTGCATAAATAAGTTCTGGCCAGATGTCTCAGGTGTTATTCATTCCAATTCTACCTCTGCCAACATCATATGTCTAGACATATTTCTAAGAGCATATATGAATCTCATCTGTGATATCTTTGTAGGTGTTTGTGCATGTGTGTGTATTGCTAATACTCAGATAATCTAAGCTTTCTAAATAAGAAAATACCACTGATTCTAGGGACACAGGAGAGCTTTATGGTTAAGTCAGACAGTTCCTTCTCAGAAATAATTGCTTATTTTCCTTGTTTTTCAGTGCCAATGTATTTTCATTCATTGTTCCGATCCATTTACAGGTCAGTAGATGCAAACACTTGTAAAGCAATCATCAGACTATGGTTAATACCAGGAAAGTAGCTGTACTCATATTATACAGCATATTCTTACCCTGTGAAACTTTTCACTGTGTTTTCTGAGTCATATTGACTTGCTTTGCTTATTATTTGTCAAGGTGAAGGGCTAATGAAATTCAGGACTAATCAAGTAACAGGTAACCCCACACTGCAAGACAACTTCAACAACCCATGCAATATATTAAATTGTAAATTAACAGTAGTGGTTCCGGAAAACAACTCAGTGATAAAATAGGCTATTCCATGAAAACAGGATCATTCTTAATGCAGTAGGGTGTTCATCAGAGTGAAGTTTCTAGTTGTCTTCAAAGAAGGAGAAAATGCTGTTAGATAAAATACAACAAACCCTGAAAATATATATGTAATTTTCTCTGAATTGTAGATGGCAATTAACAGTGGCAGTGTGTGGATGAAGCATGAAAATACACTGATGAAGCTATTCAGTTTTTTTTAAATCACTACCATGAAAAAATGAGAATGCAAATGGCTGGTGCTCAGTGGAATAAATCTTTTTTGCTTACTCTTAATAGCTCTTTCTCACCTGTAGAATAAGAGCCAAGAACATACTTAGTAAAATTAAAATACAAGACATTAAAAATTTATAATTTGTTAATTTCCTGAACACAAATTATTGTTCAAATTTTAATTTTATAGAAATGAAAATTGTATGGCAATACTAAGAAAGCGATATATTATTCTTATTGATTAGAAAAATGGATTTAGCTTCTGTGCAAAACCTAGGTCAAGTAAAAACGTGGAAGCAGGTGAAACAAATTCATACTGTAACTGTCTGCTACACAGTTATCTATCATAACATCAGATCCTGTTATTTCTTCATACATAATAAGGCAAATCAGAAATGTATTTCATTGGTTTCAGTTCTTGCATCTTCACACTTCCTTGTTTTATCTACTTTTCTGAAAAATCTGTCAATTTAAACCATTCACATAGGTTTGTTTTTAATGTTTTTTTTTCTTTTTTGAGCATAATGATATTAATATTACATTCCTTGCTTTGAAAAAAATAGCATATTTCTATTAGATCTACATTTCCTTCCTTTCTTCCTTCTCATTTTCCTCTCATGCAGGCTTATGCTTTTAGAGCTATTCTACTTTTCTTTCCCATTGTCTATAAATTGCAAGGCTGCATGTTGTAGGGTTTTACATTTGTATTTCAATCTCCAAGAAAAGTGTGAATATTTCAAAATTGTCAATTTTAGAAGTTTTGCAAAAAATCCTGTAGTGTAAAGGACAAAGTGCACTTCAAACCTGTTTCTGTATTGTTTTTCTGTGAAGAGGCAACCCAGTTCAGTTCACTACCATTTTTGTTCTCATATTTTGGGAATTTTTCTGCCAAATAGGATTAGAAGAATTTCCTTTCCTTATCATTTATTGCTGCACACTGAGTGGTCAGATTTTATTGTGATATGAGGCACTGGTAAGAGAAAAGAAAGCATTTGAGTGTAATCTAATTTATCCATGTGGAAGCTTGATTTAGAAGTGATTGGCAAATTGAGGAAATAGAGGCAAATATGATCCTTCATATGAATCACAGCACTAAAGATACAAATAATTGACTTTGACATTGACTCATAATTTCTTGGATGAATGGACTAATGTTTGCAGCAGAATGTGTGTCAATTAAACACTGCTATTGTTATGTATCTGGAATAGAATCAGCATAAGCATGGCAGCATAATCAAAAGTGGTCACTTGCAAATTCAGGCATTAATGGTTCAATGACAATACTTCTGCTTTGTTGTTGCTTTTCACTTTTTAAAAAATCTTTTTTCTGTCACAATCTCTTTGGTATCTTATTTTGACAGAAAAAACTTGAATTTTACAGAGGGATAAGCTAAATGAATTGTACTTTTCCGATTCTGCTTTCTTTAACTACTGTCTCATGTTCAGAATAGATCCAAAAGTCTATGGAGACTTCCCTCTAGAAGTCTCTTGAAATCTCTCTCTTTTTATCTTAGATGAAGCTGATGTCAATTTTACTAGAAACACCACAGACAGGCGAGAGAACAAAACACAGAGGAAACACTAATAACTCAGAAAACTAGAATTTCAGACAGATATGAATCCAACACAAATTTTTAATACAGCAAATTAATACATATAAGGAACCTACATGCATACATGAATCAAGCACTGTTTCTTGTAGAATTTATTTTGAATTCTACAAATGTTTTTTTTTTTTTCAACAAAAAAGATTCAGCAAGTAAACTGAATTAGGAAATCTGCTGCAAATGTGGCTCTACGTCATGAACAAGCCACAGGCTTTGATCCTGTTGGGACCTGCATGCCTCTAATTGTACATATGAGAAATTCAATGTTTCTATTTGAAAAATAGCTCAGAGATATAGCTAGCAGACTACACAGATCAAACAGGATTAGAACTGTGTCTGTGAGGCAATGGTGAGTAGCTGAAATTTTTTTTAACCATCCAACTTTCTTTAAGAGCAAAACTGGCATAGTAAAGTAAGCACATGGGAAAATCCCTGGTACAGCCCTCAGTCACACCCTGAGGGCGCTAGCAGGCTTTAAAGCCCCGGATCACACATCCTACCATTTATCATGTATTGCTGCATTACTTACTGACTCTTTTCCAAAGGTCTTTTTTTCTGGTTCAGGGCACGGAGGAAGGACCTTTTCTTTAAAACTCAGTTCAGAAATTAATGTAGAGAATGAAAGGGAAAACCCATTGATCTCGATTCAAATAAATTATTTCTTTAATTATTTGAATTAATTTACTGTGGTATTCATGCCTTTCTAAATAAAGCATTACTGAATACTAAGCTATGTGAATAGATGCTTATGTGATTTTAATCTCCAGGATATGGAGCAGCATATGCTGATAAAGAGACTACAGCAAACTGATCTTTCTCAGTTATTATCTCATTTAAGTGTGAAGAGGCTTTCCATGCACTATGGCTGCAGTACATACTGGTGTATGAGCTTTCAACCAGCTTGATCAGAGATAGCTATGTAGTCATGTAATGCCAGTTTGTTGTAGGCAACAACAATCAAGGCAAACTGGCTTTCTGGAGGAGAGCCTTGTGCTGCCACTGCTTGGTCCTCATCAGCTCTTCAGCCTTTTCTTTACATCCTGCTGCACCTGAAGTTCCATTGTGCACCTTGTGTTCATCTGGACCACAGCATCCTCCTTCTGGAGAACAGTGTTTTAGCAAAATATCCCTTGCCTCAGTACAGCTGTGATGCAGAACAACTGAAAGTGACTGCTTTCCTCTGGTCACAAAATCAGTTTGATGAGGTTATCACTTGAGAAAGATCAGCATCTTTCAGCTACTCTTCTCACTGTGCCTTTGTTCCCTTCTTTCACATATACTACTACCACTAAAAAAAAAAAAAAAGGCTTCTCTTTTTTTTTATTCTTTTCAGGGAGAAATTCTGATCTTGAAGATATGGATATAAATACATCCTTAGTGGTCCTACTTATTATGCTTTTTTGAGAAATATTTTTGGGTTTGGGCCAAAATGTCCCCTTGCCTATGAATTTTTCAGCTGTGTACCATTTCAATACTACACACTGAAATTGGCTTGTCTCATCAACCTGCTGTTTATATCAAGTGAATAAATCTATAGATAGAATTTGTGTGAATATGAATATTAGATTTCAATACCTTACTACTGCATTGTGGTTTTTTTATCTACTTTATAACTGTCTATCCTTTTTGACACTGTGAATATATACTCACTCCACTGAACAACTTTCACCATCCCTACCTTTTTAGAATATTTTTAAATTTTTACTCCATATGTAGAATTGTTCAGAGATGGGACAGATACAAAGACTCTGACACAATATCACACTGCTGTGACTATGCAGTTTAGAATAGACTGTTTCAGTTGGAAAGGATCTACAACAACCATTTAATTCTAACAGCTTCTAACAGCAGGGACTCGTGTGAATTTGGAATAGGGTAGGAATAACTTAAGCTTCTCTATGCCTCTTCAGGAAGACAGTCTTTATTACTAGTATTATTATTCATTCCTAAATTATCTAACTAAAACTAGGTAAAGAACACTTTCATTCTGAATTCATGCAATGCAGATGTGAATTTATGTAGTTTAAATTATCCTCTTAATATGTTGCTCTGCTTTTGTTTCTCTTGAGTTACTTGTTAGAATAAATAGTTACAAAAACAATTCCTTATTAGGACAAAAATATTCCTAATTGTAGATTGACAATGCATGATAGACCCCTTCCTGAAGGCACAGGTTCAGGCTGAACAGATATTAATTTTCTGCCAAGTACAGACTAGATCTTCTGTAATATTATGTATATGATACAAGCCACAAGGCTTGCAGAGATCTAAATTCATGTTGCAAGCATTGTGTTCAAAAGCATTGCTCACTATGGATAAAATGAAACATATAACTCACCTATAAAAAAGTAGAATAGTGAAATATTGAGCACTGGTTATGGGTGGGAGCAGGAAGAAAATAATAAAAACCTTGGGGAAAAATAGGAGGTGAAAGCAGGTAATGTAAATGGGGAAAACAAGCAAAAAAAAGCAAAAGTGAGAAGTATGTGACCAGCTTTCAAGGATTTGATCCCCAGTGATTCCAGTCTTTTTAGGAAAGATTTTTAAAGTACAGTTTTCTAAAGCTGATACAAAATAATTTCAAATGCCTAATTTCTTTCTTTTTCACCAAATGTGCCAGTATTATCAAACGGAAAAATACAGGAAAAAGTCTTAAAATTCCAGGTAAAATTTCTTGTTTTCTGAGTAAATAACGAATTCCAAAAGATGAACTCTGAGCACTCCATCTGTGACCTGTTCCCAAATATAAAGATAATTCAGACTACTCTTCTTTTTATTTCTGGAGAGTTACCTGACTGTTTTCAGAAATGTGACCCTGTTGCTCAGCTGTTTCTGTCATCCGAATCCTATTTTAATTGGTAAAATTAATTAAAATAAGTAATTCAAAATAGCAACTTCAGAAAAAAAATGTGAACTGTGTATAAGTAGGTATTTGGCTTTTGAATTGATTCTGAAATCTGAATGCAATTTATCAATGGAATTTAACTTTCAGATCCTTCAAAATGAAAAACCATATGGAATTTAGAGGTACTAAGTGGAAATATGATACATGTTCAGTCTCATCTTAGTCTTCTTTTTGTACCTTTTTATGGTTACTTTAAAAGAATTGATATATAGGTGTATTCTCATATTTACCTCTTTAGTTGCCTTTGATCTAACTTAAGACATGAACATGAGTATATATATATATAAGAAAAAAACCCTAAAAATGGAAAATTGACCTGCTTTAACAGACTGACTGTTCTTACACCATCCCAACTACAACAATGAAAACATAAATATTACATAGTCATCTCTTTCTATTTCAATGTATTAAAATGTACCTTTATATTGCATAAAGTCTTGTTTACTTGCTAGGAATTATTGATTTGAGGAAAATGAGGAAAAGGTCTGAATTAAAAGGTATGAATTAAAGTAATGAATTTAAAGTTGTGAACACTTTAAAACATGGGGGTTTTTTACTTCAAAGGCTTAGAGTAAAAATCTGAATACTTCATGTGAAGCATTTCCTCCTCTCAGACTTCAAAACACAAATTACCCAGCCAAGAAAGCACAGTAGAACCTGTGGAAGATGCAAGCTCTGACACAAAGCTAATTAACGTACATCTGTACAATTACCCAGCTAGGCAGGAGGGAATGATGGATCCTTTAATCCTATTAAGGGTACATGAGATAATACTTTGCATTTCAATTAAAAAGAAAAGGAAAAGATTTCTAAATGCCCCACTCATGAAGCATCAAATTAATGGAGTGAAAAGGTGAAAGCACAGTTGAGATCAGCTTCTTTAGTTATCCCATGCAGCAAAGTCTAAGTATTTTCTCTTAGATTTGTGAAAAGCAAAGAAAGAGATGGATTTTTTTTGGTAGGGTGCTGGTTTTTCCCTTAAAAAAGGTTTAGAAAAATATTTTCATGTCACCTGCTTATTAAATAGTAGTTTTGCACTTATTTGATGAATAAAATCTTTATAACAAATAAGAATTTTCTGTTTATTTTGTCTTCATAGAATGTCACTGTGACTTAGTGCATTAGGAATTACAAAACTATTTACTTGTATTGTGTCAGTTGTGACTGCCCCTAACATACCTAAATCAGAGTCAATTACTGTGGCAAAAATCAAATAAACCTTCATATCATTTGATATCACAGAATCACAGAATAAGCTGAGTTGGAAGGGACCCACAGGGATCATTGAGTCCAACTTCTGGCCCTGCACAGGACAGCCCAATAACCCAAATACTTCTTGAACTCTGTGAGGTTTGGTGCTGGGACTACAGTCCTGGGGAACCTATTCCAGTGCCCAACCACCCTCTGAGTGAAGAAGCTTTTCCCAATATCCAGCCCAAACCTCCCCTGACTCAGCTTTGTGCCATTCCCTTGAATCCAGTCACAGGTCACAAGAGTGAAGTCAAGAAGTTTCAAAACCTAATTAAAAGAAAATTTCTTACAGAAATCCACAACATTATTTCAGGGACAACCAGAAACTGTTTATTCACACCTTAAGCAAAGTAAGTGTTAAGTCCACTTCTGTGTCTGATCATCTGTCATCTTTCTATGAGGAACAATACTTAGTCCAATTTGTAAGAGAAGCCAGACCTACATTCCTTCAGCAAGCTAGAATTTTTAAACAATTGTTCTGAAGGACAATGTTGTATCTGTACATATTCAAAATTTTCAAAGAAAGATTTTAATATGGTCCAAAACAGTCTATTTTCTGTTTGGCAGCTATTAATCACAGGGAGAGAAAGAGATTTTTCCTTCTCAGAATTGCTATTGAGACTACTGATGTGTGGCTGGCTCTGATTTCCCAGGTGACTAGGATAAAAAATATTTATTGTAAACAGAATAAATAATTTGTGCTGACACAAAAGCAAGCCTCGTAGCTTTCATTCCTGTTTTGATAAATATTCTTTTACTGTTTGTCAGCCCACATCACATAATTGCTTCAGTGCTAAATAAATATAAATACTATTCACTTCTCATAAAAAATTGCATAAATATGTCAGAAATAAAAATGGTCCATCTTGCAAGCAGATAAATGCAATTTTAAAACCTAAACAGCTTCAGAAGCAAGAATTCTTCTGAATTTTAATAACCAATTCATGAAATGAGGTAAATCTCAGCTATTCTTGTCTCTTCTGAGGAAAGACATTTTATTTTTTAAGAATTATGGGTTCTAATACTGCCTTGTCTTTTTCCACTCCTTGTTGTTTCTCATCCTCTCTCTCTCCTCTTGCCTTTTAGATGTTCCTGCCTTCAACTTAGTCTTAATGAAGTTGAAATTGTAATGTTTCCTCAAAGCAAACAAGCAAACAAAAAAGCCCAACCTATAAAGCCAATTCTCATCCTCTCTCTGTTTATTAGTTTGAGGAAGAGGGAATGCTGTCAGGAGTTATCTTCTGCTGTTTCAAATCTTGCAGACCAGCTGAATTTCTCAAAATATTGGTATAAATTTCATGTGCAAATGAGACTTTGCTATGTTTCCCTTAATATTTCTCTGTAAATCTCCTCACATGGGACTTCTATTTTCCACGTTTTTCTGTGATGTCCTGTGATCATCAAATCAAAACTATCCTGAATAAAAGTATATTAGTAGTAATAAGAATTTTAAAAAAGGTCATCTGTGGGGATATTCAGTTCCAGTGTAATGATGGGAAGTTTTCTGGAAAGTTGAATACAAACAAAAAGTAATCTCTTCTAGCACATTTCTCTGTTTATTGAAACAATACTAAAAGCCCCAAAAGCACCACCCCACAACTCCACCCTCATCTATATATTTGCTATTCAGTTATTCTCTTTATTGCTCTGTATCTTTTCAGCCCTGTTTGATAAACTCAGTATGTGCTATATATTCTTTATACCACCTTCCTCATATTTCTATACAATATATATTTTTCTTAGTTGAATAATACAGCACTGTTTTTTTTTTTATATATTATTTTTTGTATCTTCAGAACAGCCTACTTCCATTGTTTAACTAATTGATACAATAAACTGAAACTGAAAACAAATATTGTCCAGTTCCAGAGACATTACCAAGTGAGTTTTTAAAAACAGAAAGCAAGAGGTATGTAAGGAAAAGCTACACACTTGCCTTTCAAGGTTGAGCATTCTAACTTCTTGCTAAAAAGTGAGAACAAAACTTGTTCTTTTCAGTGTGACTACTCTTCAAGTCATCTTATTGATCACTGTATGTAACTGATGCTAAGCATCATGACTATACTGCAATAGTATTTTAACCCTTCAAGTTTTTAATAGAAAGTTCTTATTTAAGTTCTTCACCACAAATGTCAACAAAATTCTTAATCCTTAACTGCTTAAATATGGATATATTTACAAATTAAGAAAATTGATGGGATTTTTCCAAATGACTTGCATAAAATGGCTTACTCAAATTTATATGGATGGGAAAAAAAGGAAAGCAAAAGCTGTTTTGATCTGATGTCCTCGTGGCAGAATCTAGATTAACAATATGAAAGAGATTATAAGTACATCAGATTAATTTGAAACTTTAATTCCTTAAGTTTTCAAACACCTTTTTTGGGGGGAGGGAGGAGGGGGATGAGTAAAATATCTGTAAATATTTATGGGGGAATCCTGCAAATTTAATTTTGCAAATCTTCCTTGAACACTTCTAGACCTAAGAGAGATTTTGGTCATCTCATCCACTTGAGACACTGGTACTTCTTGCTTTGTCTCAAAACATGCATTTTAGACCTCTCCCATAGTACAAGCCCCATCAGGGTATTGAGGGGAGTTCACTCATCCCTTACTCACTAAAAGCATTTCTCTTATTTCAATTGCTTACATTTTCCCTTTAATTTATTGATGTGTTATCAATTACTTCTGGGTAATATTGTTTTCTGGTTTTAAGGACAATTAAAACATCACTTAACTACATACCCTATAGTTTGAAAATATGTTGTTACATTTTTACTGCTAATATTAATCCAAACAAAAAAGTCAAGGAAAAATATGTTCTGAGATTACTGATATTTCTGGCTAATTATAAAGTAGATACTGCTCAATGATAAATTTATCATCTTGTTTTAGTTACCAAAATTTATCAGTGTCTCAAATGGCTTATTTCCATTCAGGCTTCTAAGAAGTTGATCAATTCAAATTTTCTTTACTTTTGATAAAATTACTGTTTTTTTCCACAATCATATCCTCTATTCCCTGGAGTTTTATCTCTCAAACTTTCTTTAGTTCTCTTTTTTATCTTTATATCAATTCCTTACTGTCCCATTTAATTCTAGACACCTATTGCTTATGTGAATTTCAACTCCACTTCTAAATATACTAGTATTAAATTTATCTATCTTTCCTATTCCTCATGTCCAATCTCATATTTTATTGGTTTTCAGTATCTTTCTCTAAGTCCCAGAAAGCCAACAGAAGGAAAACATACCCAATTTTCTTCTGAAAACTTATTGAATTCCTTTGTTTTCTCCTGTGATGTTTAATTGTTCTTGTCTTTGGAACAAAAAACATCAATATATTGTCATCTTTTCCTTTCCTCACTGAATTAAGCAAAGCCTGGAGAATCCTAAAATTTCCTTCCTTTTCCCCCCTGCTAACAAATTGTAGATCTATGCTCTTTAGTTTTGATCCTTTGGATTCTTATCCCACTAATATTAATGGACTTATTGAATCCAATGTCAGTGATGCTAATGGCACTCTTGTCCACAATTTTAAATGTAGGGGTTTTGGTTTTGGTTTTTTTTTTTCCAGTGGTTTTTCCTGTTTTTTTTTATTACTCCCTTTTAATATTTGTGCATGCTCTTGAATGCAAGCACAGAGTATGATGACTTTCTAGACCACATTTTATTTTCCTCTTATATTTCTTCTCTTTGCTTCAAATATCACTACATTAGTCATACTTGCTTCTGTATGCTGCCAAAGAAAGTAATTTCTCATGTATTACTAAATATTTATATTGGTCTGTGAAGCTCAAAAGCCATTCCATGTGCTCCTGGACCTGCCTTTCAGATGTCCATATCTTCAGAAGCTTTCCTTTAATATTTAAAGTTTTCTGAATAACATGGACTCGCTTATGACTCAGTTATGAGGTAAAAATGAATATTAGTACAAGCAGACATGCATCACCAAGACTTGTCAGAAAAATTAGATGAGCTCATCTTTAAAACATGGTCTTTTTTAATGCATGACTGATTATATTGTTGCTACTTTCTGCTGCAGTTCTTGTGACATTCCAATGTATTGAAATTACATTACATTAGAATGTTCTCTGTGAATAGGCTGTGTTTTTGCTTAATTTATGAGCATCTTGTGGAAATCAAAGATGAAGCACTGTAATGTTTAACATCAACTGGAAATTAAACTGCAAAGAAGCCACTCCCCTTCCTCCCACTCTCTCCAGTCAGAGAGGGCCAAAGGCAAAGATTATGGTTTGGGATAATTTACTGAAAGCAAACAGCAATGGAATAAGAAATATGTAGTAATATTAGCAATGTTAATAACAAAAGTATACAGAAAGAAAAGGTACTTTGCACATGAAAAGTGTTCACCACCTTGACTTAATTCTGCGTGGCTGCCAAGGCTGGTTCAATTCTGTACCATGACACTGCATCAGACTTCTCTACTCTGCTGGGTCAAATTCCATGTGGCACCACCGTATGGACTGCTCCCCTCATTCTACTTCTTAGAAATGAACAAACTGTTAGACACAGTTAAATGGGGACAAAGTCCTCGGAGCAAAAGAAAACCATTTATTTGTAAGGATTCAGCTGAGCTGGGTGTGTCAAATTCCCCCCAGTGCCAAACACACACACCCCCTCTAACAAAATGGCTGCATTTTATACCCTTTCCCAGCCAGGGCTGGTCCCTGGCCCCTTTCCCATTGGATGGGTACTCAAGAACCTACATTCTCTTCCCACTGCCTACTTTTCTGTCGCGTCCCCTCTCATTTCCTTTTTGGTCCCCACGCTCCTCTACCAGTTCACAACACCACTCAACAGATAAACTAGAACAAATCCAGACCATGGATAGCTATCGCTGGCCGGGGGCTATGTACGAACCACAAACGGGATGGGACTGATGTGGAACGTGCCTTGAGCTGTTTTATTTGTCAGCATCAGTCTCATTACATGGTTATGACAATGGGAAGATGCCATCAGCTCACATCCCAGGCAGCAGACCAAGAACTTAATGTTACAACTCACTTTATAACTTTTTTGACCAATCACACAAAGCAAAAGCATACTGACAGTTCCGTCCAACCGCTACAAGCACACGTACCTTGGGTTAAAACAATGCTTGCTTATTTCGAATACAATACCTGCTTGTAAGCCTTAAAACACAATGCACAGAGCTCCATTATTAAGCTTCAAGCTTCCTAATATCTTGCTAGATATACTTTTCTGCAGCTTAGGAAGTTATCCCAGACAAGCATTAATACACGGACCATTGCTCTAACTCGTCCTTGCTTTTCTACTTCTTACATAATTTTTCATGGCTACTAATCACAGTTCTGCTGTCTCTGAGACCTGCCTTTTGCAGCTTTCCCAAAACCCTCTGATTTTGTGGATTCCCACAGATAACAATACATAGAGAACAAAACCAACAACTTTTATTCTCTGCTTAATAACCTTTTGGCTGCAGCAAAATATTATTTCATCTCTCACATGCTGGACTGGATTCCATGTGGCTGCTTCCAGCACCAGCACTGCATTCCTCCACTCAACATGGGCTCGGCTTCCTCACTGCTGCTTCATTCCCAGCAGCTGCTCAGCTCTGTTTGTCATTTCCAGTTATTTTCTTCCTGAGGGGACAGGAAGGGATAAGAGGCAGTGGGGGAAGGACAGAGCCAGCACTGTTCCCCACAGTGATTAAAAAGATGACTTGCTGGTACTGGCAACTTCCCCTAAAGAAGACACAGACCAAAATTAAACACTTCCAGGGCTATGTTCCTTGTTTCTTTCTCCAAACCACACCCTAGAGAAATGATTTGAGTCATATAGAATAGCAATTTAGCCTTGCTTCCACAGCTCTAAGCTCCTTTTGAGCAAACTCAGGACAGCGATTATTTTATTTGCCTTTCATAATCTCTTTTACATCCATTATTCAAATAATTACTCCAGGGAAGCCCAGTTTTTTTCTGAATACAGCAGACACATTTTTTGGATATCTGGTGTGTTTATCAGGAATGCACTGAGAAACATTGGCAGTGAAAAAGGACATGGTGGAAAAGAATTAATCCAGGGTAGTTCAGAGTAGCTGTGAGATGGAGCATAGGGGAAACCTCATCCTCCTAATCCTTATGCATGAAAACACTGCATGGATGGATCCTCCGGGCTAAGAAATGAAATCTTCAACTTCTTCAACCTGTAGTTGTAAATACACAAACATTGGCTATCAATTTGCATTATAACCATCTGCTTAGATGGCATTATTCCTAGTCACAAGGTGATGTGACAGCTAACTAGGCAACAAATGCCACTTCAGTTACTTGGCAGCCTTCAACTCCACAGGAGGTTTTTTCCTATTGGAAAGAATATCCTTTTAACCTCCAAACTTCTTCACATCAGTCCCACCTGTTCATACCAGCATGCCAAAAATTCAGCATGAAAAACTTGCTAGTTAACACTTTTGCAACCCAAAGGGGGGTGCATGCAGGATGTCAAAATGTGTAATAGATCACATTAAGTAAATACTTGCACAAACAAAAACCTAGTCAAAAAGGGATGCCAGAAGGGTATGTTAAACAAAATGGAGACAGACTCATAAACTGTAAAATGGGATTTGATTTATGCTTACCTTCTCACGGAGGGGCAATAGTGGAAAGTTAGGAGTAGTGAGTGTTTATCCTTGTCTTTGGGAATAAAATAATCACAGTCATAAAATCACATTTGTCCTGAATAGACTTTGTTCTGAAGTGCTTTCTTATCTTCTGATATTATTGTAACATTGTCTTCAAAATATTTTAGATTTTTTTCTTAAGTATAATATGGAAAACCATTTTTAATCCTAACAATCACAGTAGAGTAGAAAGAACCACCTAGATTTAGATTAACATTTTACTGCAGCAGCTAAGTATCCAAATTTTAGAGAGAGTTTATGTTCTGATTTAGAGGAGCCAGATTATCTGAAGAAACAAACCCTCAACTGAATACTGAAGCAAGTAAGTATGATGTTATGTTGGAAAACTCAGTATTTTTAACATGAATTCTATGCAAAGCAAAGCATTGTCTTTGGAAACAGAATTCATTCATCACGATCGAAAGTGTAGTCAAAAATTAAACAGGGGTGAACTAATTTAAGAAGTGTTGGAGAATTTTTTAAAAGAAGATGAAGACTATGCAGGAGAGCAAGTAATTTAAAATTACTTAAAACAACTGATTATTTAGTAAATGATAATTAATACTCGTGTAAAACATAACTTTTTTTCGTTCTTGTCATTTGCCAGAAGGATTAGTCTCCAAATTTGATCAAACTGATTTTCCTGTAGAAAATTTTCTGTCATTTTTATATATTGCAGGAACTTGGGTACTGCAGATGATATAAAATGGTCACCTAACTTGAAAGAGATTTTCCGGTACAACAATTTGATGTTGTGGAGAAAACTACTAGTATAAGATCCTTCAGAAGATCCTTAGTATTTCTTCATCTGCTAGCATTATTCCTTGCTATAAATCTCTAAATTAAAAGACTGGCATATTGGAAATTCAAAAAATGTGTATTAATAGAAAACATATATTGTTTTAGAGTGCATGTTTACACCATGTTATGAACACTCAGATACCTAGCATCTGCTAAGCTCCTCTCTTTGGATTTCAGCATTAATATTTTTAATTTACAGATTTTGTTGAAAATAGATGATTGACTGTGCTTTGAAACACATTGCACTGCTTGCACAGGTTAATCTCTTCATTTTTTTTCTTCTCACAGGTGCTTTTGCACATTTGACATGAAAGTAGTTCTTCTCATGCTAGAGGAAAACCCTGCACTGTTGTGATAGGAGCTCTGAAATTCTGGAAGCAGACTGCATTTGATTGCAGCCTTGTGGCTTGTTAAAACCTGTGGGTGACCACCTGTGTTGAAGCAAGCACAGTGACCTGCTCCTACAAGGTATTGGCACTCACTTTTGTACTGAACTCCAATGACAATCGATTTCTCTGGCACAGAACATTGTGACCTTCACGGGTCCCACACTGGTGCTTGGCCTTGGTCATTCTTGTCTTAGTGGGATGATAATGGTGCTCAGGGAGCACTTACCCATATTTTTCCTTTAAAATAATGTATGGAGGAAAAAATTATCTTAGCAGTGGTCAGAAATTATCAACGAAAATTTGCAAATAAAAAAAGATTTAATTTTTAGACTGTTATACCAATGTCACATGTAGCTGTTTTTAGCAAGTAGTCTCACCAATCTTTCCTATTCATTATACACAATAAATTAAATGTTCAATTTCTCACCCTCTTTGAACTTGGTCTCCAGTTTATTGAGTTAGAAGTAAAATGCTGATGTTTTCCTGCCTATGAAAGCTCTCTGTCCCTTGCTTAGAAAATCAATACTAATTTAACCTAGACCTTTGGATTTTACCAAGCTCCACCTAGCAAAGGCGATACAAGTATCGGGGAAAATCAGCACACATTTTCCTTTTTCCTGCTTTTTGCCAGTTGCCTAAAACATCAGAAAGTTTGGAGTTAGATCAGTCTAACACTCTCATTTTCTTTAATTTTTTGCAGTTGAACTCAAGGAAGATGAAGTTAATGATTTTGCTCTGGTGAATATGGGAATGTGAAAATATTTCCTCACGTTTTTTGTTGCCAGAATCTGCTATGCATGTTACAGACAAACAGTTCACTTTCTAATGTTTAGTAGTTATTATATAGCTTTATCTTCCTGATTTGTTTTTAGGGGTTGGTTTTTTTTAAAATATATTTTTAATAAAATAAGTGTGATTATCTAATTATGGTAGTGCAGTTCTAGCCTTTATCTTGGAAATAAAAGAGCTACTAAGCACCACTGATATACTTTTCACTGGGTTTATAATAAGAAAAAGAAATGCACAAAACCCTAAATGCAGCAGCCCTGCATCAAGCTTATTGGATCTCAATGTACAACATCCATTTGAGCCAGAACTGTGTCTTTTTGTTGTAATTTTTAATCCCTTTTACAATATTGGAATTGCCAATATCAAGAGCCTTATGAGCCTAATGAGCCTTACGAGGAATCTATGTCAGAAGTAAAACCCTCTCACTCTTGTAAAAAATTTAATGGTTTTACAAAAGAAAGCAGAAGTATGTTTTAGGTGATGGTGATGTTCATTAAGTTTTAATAATACTTTAATAGGCTCAACAGCTCTCAGAAATCTATGAATTGTTTTCTTGCTCTTACTTCCTTTACCCCTCCCTTCTCCACATCTCTGAGGATTCTGAAGCAGGAATTTCAACCATTCGTGTCACAGGTGAGCACAAGCAAACAAACTGTGCTGCTGATTCTGGCAGCTGCCCATAAATTACCTACAGATGGTTGAAAATTAAGGTGTAAAATTGGGTTCACCAGGACCTAAATGTAGGAATGCCTCAATTACACTCAGAAGCTATGAAAACAACTCAATGTCCTTTGAAAAGAAAGCCAAAGATTTTGCCTGGAGTGTTTGCAGTTAATACTTTTTTTTTATTTAAAATGTTTACATTGTTTTATACTTGTAAAACATTGGTTCATGTGAAGGAGAAAGACTGCAAACTGAAACAAACACCACAGCAGTTTCTTTTAAACTTCTAAAATCAAATAGAGTTCTAGAGAATAATTTCTTGAGAAAAAATGATCTACATCTATTAAAGAGACCTGACTTTAGGGACCTATCTTTGCCATAGGATTATTTTTCAGTCTTGAATGGAACCTTCATTATGGAACATATTGGGTTTTAAGTAAGGAAATCCTCTGTCATAAGAAGAAAAATGAATTATAAAACAGCTATGAATGGATAAGCTCTTCTTTAAAAAATGTCTCAAATTATCCTAGGTACCTCAGTGTCTCAGAAATTATGCAGATCTATTTTGTTATAGAGTGCCACAGAATATTTATAAACTGCCCCTTGTGGCAAGACAGTTGAGGTCAAAGCAAAATGAACATTAGATATGACACAATGTATTAAATCAGAATCATTAGTCAGTGTCCAAAAATGAAACTTAGTAATGCACTGTTAAAATCCTAAATAAAATATCTATTGCTGAATTCAATAAATATATGCCAAAATATTCTCCTTGGTGAGACTGCTGCAGAAACTCCTTAGTGGATTTTTCCTTGACTCAAGCTGCAAAAACAAGATTCATGTAGTAGAGGCTTCCTGCTCATACACTATCTTTAAAATTCATTTCAGGAGTTTATGCATATATTCTCTGCTGACCTCACTGTGATGCTGGGGGAAATCTGTTTTGCAGAAATTAGGCTGAGACCCTCCACAAGCCCAAGCTCCCAGATATATGCTGCTCACAATTGCAGCTGAAGCAAACATCAGAATATCAAGCTGTACAGGGAATCACTCATCAGCCTGTGGTTGCCAAAAAATGATCCCTGGAAACTTCCTAGGAAGCACCTTTTGTAAGGTGCCAAAATAACATTCAGTAGGTCTAAATATCCAGACCTGTTAATGTAATCTCTTGTATAAATTTGCCCACCATACAGCGAACAAGTCTATGGACGTGTTCTTTTTTTCAACTACAAATGAAACAAAAAATTGTTGTATGTATGAAAGCAATAATTTTAAACTGTAATCTATCAGTCATTACCTATTTCCCAAAATTTTGTATTCCTATTTATAACTTCCAAAGAATATAATTTGATAATTAATTACTATTGCACACATATATTTAAGTAATGAAATTATTTTTTGTTGAATTTTTTTTTAAATAGGCCAATTCTTATACATTTAGTTATTTTCCCCTAATTGAATTAATTGAAATTAGGGGAAGATTGAAAAGATTGAAATCTATCTTTTTATTGTTGTTCTTGTTGGCAAGTAAAAAAAATCTCAGTGAAAGGAAGTCATAGAGAAGGAAAGGACTTTATAACACATGATAATTTCTAGAAATAGTATGATAATATCTGATATTATAGTGGAGTGATGAAAGGAATCAAAGAAGCTGAGACTAGAAAATTCCAGTCCTCTGCTAAGGTGAAAATAATCATATAATGAATGACTGGATAAACCCCTTGACCCAGGGCAAAGTTGGCAGGTGACTGGGAGAGTTGTTAGAATAGTGATGGCAAATCATGCAGTATATTCTTGGGCTGATCTGCCCTTGCACTGCCCTCTTGTAATCCATTCACCCTCTTTTCTAATCTATTCAACCTCTTTTGTAGCCAGCCATTCCTGATAAATCTTCTATATCCTTCACAAATACACAATACATTAAATACAAATACATTAAGTACTTGCCTAGGAACTGTTTCAATATAGAAATCTCCTTGAGTTTGGGTAACTAAAAATTATTCTCTGCACTAAGATATTCCCATGTACTTTTTGCTTATTTTGCCAAGAACATCTCTATGAAAATGTATTTAAACACACCAATATTTCAAAAGGGTTTAGTTGAATAGGATCCCTAGAAAAAAATACAAGCAGTAATACTTAAGTATTATTAAAGCTTATACAATTGCTTTAACTCAGTGCCAGAATTACTTATAGTTACCCTCAGAAAAAGAATTAAGTAGAAATTATACATTTCATGTGGAATTTCAATCAGGAAACTTAGAAAGAGGGTTAGAAGTAAATTACCTCTATATATGAATTCTCAAATAGACACTTTTATCACCAAGCATTCTCATAGTTCCTTATGACACCCAAATAAAACTTTACATTTATATTAATTTTTTACTTTTCTTCTCTGATTTTTATTATTCACCAGACTTTTTAAAACCTTTCCTGGTATAGGGTAAATCTGGGAGAAAACCTCTAGAAAGCAGATTCAAGCAGGCCCTCTCTCAACTGTTTTGAAAAAAACATTTCCTTAGAGAAAAGTGGAAAAACTGTTTATTGAACAGGCAAAGCATTCACCAGCACCAAAAAAGAACAATATTAAACAATAAAACCTCTTGCCACTCCAAAAGAGATGACAGACTCAGGAAGTCCCTCTGTGGGCTGTAGCTCAGCTCACTCAGTCTCTTATCAGTCCCTCTGGTGCTGGAAATGCCACAGCCCAGGCCTGGCCTGGTGGCCACAGGTGTGAGCTGCTGGTGCTCTGCTGGGTGTTCAGTGCAGAGCAGGTTTGAACAGGTCAAAGAAAAAGAAAAACCATAGTCCAGGGAACTTCTCTGCCTCAGCTACCAAAAAAACTAACTAAGAGCAAAGGAAGCTCTGTCCTGCCGTCTGTCCATCCGCAGACAGCACAGGAGCAGGAACGTGTAGGAGTGGAGTGAGTGCAATTTCTGAAAACAAGCTGTGTGCTCTTCTTCCCCCTTCCCCCTTCACTCTTAGAACCAATCTTAAAGGTGCAAAACTTATTTCTGGGCCAAAGAGGCGAATGGGGATACGAGCATCATAAGGGTCCCATCAAAACTCCAGGACAAAAGCTGAGATTAGGCTTTCACTAAAAGTCCAGTGGTAATGGCAAGAGAAATAACATAAGTTAAATACCAAAAGTTTTGAGACAGCTTGGAGCAACTTCCAAGTTTTGTCTGAAATAAAAACAAGCACAAATAAGCATAAGAAAAAAAAATTGCCTGGTTGATTTATAAATAATTTACTTATTTTATTACCTTAAAAAAAGCAATCTGTTTCCTTTTGTATTTTTCTTTAAAAATTAAGAAATTCCTTTTTATTTTTTAAAATTGCAATGCCTACTCAAATAAATTGTTCAGGCTTCAGTTCACTGTATTCTGACCCCACAAAACACACTCCTGTGTTCAGTAGCTCCCTGATGCAGCTCCTCTAACAGCACTGAGAGTGGTACAGATGAGAAATAAACTGCCATGGAGAAAGTTGAAACATGCATTTCATGTCTCCAGTGCTGGATCAATCCTTTGGATTGTCATCAAGTTTATTCATGTGATTTAGGATAATAACTTCAGTGTGATTAAAAAAACTATGTGTAAAATACATTATTTGTGAAATTATTCTGTGTTACCTCTGTTATCCCAGGTATGTTGGTTGCTCCCAGAGAAAACTACTAATGGAATGAACAGAAACACTCACCTAAGTGATTCAATTTTCCAGATTTTTATAGTCTCTTTTCACAGGCCGAGAAGCTCAGGACGGCTGCAGCAGATGCAACAATTGAGCCAAAAATTCAATTAGAAAAAGTGTTGACTGAAGCTGCCCAAGGTTTTTTTTTGTATATTTATTTAATTACTAGAGTCACAGTGGAGAGGACAAGCTGTTATTGTTAGAAGAATAAACAAAACCTTTTCTTGCTTTTTTCCATGGTATTATTTTCCATGTATGAGGAAACTGAAAAGGAAAAAAAAAAACCCAACACATCACCACCGCCAAAACCCAAGTCTCCCTTACCCCTCTTTCTTTCCCAGAAGAAAGATACTTCTATGAAAATATGTTCAGCAGGAACTAAAAACCCTTTGAGCAAAATAAAAGCAAAGAGGCAAATAAAATGTTCCAGAATAATTTGGGAAAAAAATCTCAAGAGAAAATTCTCCTTGTGGCAAGGATATCTGGTCTTTGGAGCTACCTCTAATATGAAACATTATTCAAGTTTTATGTGTCAAGAATGATCTGGTAGAAATAAATGGGCTGGAAGATCTCGTGCATAATTTCAACTTTACATAGAAAAATATAGATACTGCAATTTTAAGTACATGTATCAATAATGCTTAAAAAATGTAAAATGAGAAATACTCTCTAAAATAATTTATAATTTATTAGAAAATTATATCAGATTGAGGGAAATGCAGAAAATCATCAAGATTTTTATATATTAGTTATATTTTTAAACAAAAGGTCCTGGTTTAACACTTGTGTCATAACAAGTCTTCCAAACATCCTTCTTTGCAATAGCTGAACAAAATGTTAAAGTTAAATGGAAAGTCATAGGTAGGCTTAATAAGCAGAATTTATTTTTTTATTATTGTATTTAGGCATTTCCCAGTTCCCAGCAGTGCCACATCCAGCCCTGAAGTTCTGAACACAGGAAGGACATCAACCTGTCAGAGTCCAGAACTGGGTCATACAGGTGATGGGAGGCCTGGAGCACCACTCCTAAAAGGAGAGGCTGAGACTGTTGGGATTGTTCAGCCTGGAGAAGAGAAGGCTTCAGGGACATCTTTTTGTTGCCTTCTGGTGCCTTAAGTGAGCCTATAAGAAAGATGGGGACAAATTTTTATCAGGGCCTGTTTTTGATAACACAAGAGGTGGTGGCTTTAAACTGAAGGATGGTTAATATGGACTGGCTGTAAGGAAAACATTTTCTACAAAGAGGGTGGTGAAACACTTGGGGCCAGTTGCCCAGAGAGGTGGTAGTTGCCCCATTCCTGGGAACACTGAAGGCCAGGTTGGAGAGGGACCCTGGGGAACCTGCTTGAGTTGAAGGTGTCCTCACACATTGCAGAGGAATTGGCTTAGGTGACCTTTCAAAGGTCCATTTCAATTCAAACTATGCTGTGTCTATGTGACATGTGCTTAAAACCAATATGCAAATAAATTGATAAGAGATGACTAAATTTTACTTATTTGTTTGCTTGTTTATCTTTTTTAGATTTTCTTTTTAAGGGGTAAGTGATGTGGTGGGTGAACATGCTGTTTGCCTCAGAATGTCTGTGTTTGTTTGGATTCTTTTGTCTATTGTAAAAAAAGTTTTATTTTATAATTGCCTAATGTTTTAAGAGGTCCTTTTTCTTTTATTCTTAGATCTGAGTTGTATTTCCTTGGCATTTCAATCCTTTCAATAAAGGATTATATCTTAAAATTAGGGCAAGGTAAAAGCTTCTACAGTGCAGTGTAACATCAGATATCACATCAGGATTTCATAAACAAGTACATTTCTGTATGTATATGAATAATCCAGACTTCTGGCTGAGTCGTAAGAAGGTAGTCAGTACATGAATTCAAGGTCATCCTGCATTATTTCCTTCACAATGGAGGACAAATGGTTTTATTTTATATTAATGGATGCAAAAGTTTTAATGTTCACTGATAAGACTAAGAGGTTAATGCAATGGCAAAGCAAAGAAAGGCATAATGTCAAGTGTGAAAAATATTTCTGCAATGTGAACTGAATCCCTTCATAAAGCCATATATCAGAAAGTTGATGTTTGTTTAGCAGGGATCCATATTCCACATAAACTAATTGATAAATTACAGTTTAATTGGCATGCAGACAGCTGAGATAAAGAGTCTCTTTCTGGAAATGGTTGGTAGTCTCCTATCAAATGACCTTCAGTCTCAGACAGAGGTTCTGCAAATACGATGTGAATTTATTATTGTCTTCAGCATTTATTCAAAGACACAGTGAACAGCAAAGTCAAAAGAAATAAGGCTATCCATCATCCCCACACAGGTAAACAATAAAACCCCAAGCTACTTCTGTAACTTGTACTTCATTACTTCTTTGATTTGAAAATTCATTAATATTAAACCTATTTTAAATAATGACAATATTTTGAAATAATTATCAGAATCCATCGAAGTTATATCCCACTGTCAGTTTTTAAAGTCTTATTAGAATTAGAAAAATGCCATAAAAATCAGTAAAAAAAGACCTTCCCTTCAAAAACAATCCCTTTCCAAAAACCCCATATTAACTCCTTACTAATGAAACTAATTTCCATATTTGGGAAACTAATTCCACGTTTGTGGGTTTTTTCCCCAGTAATTTTGCAAATTATTTTTGTCCCTCAATCCTGCAAATATTTGTACTCAGCTTCACACAAGTTGGACCACGAAGTTGAAATTCCTGAGTGGCTGTGTGCCATCCAAGAAACCAGCATGAAAGCTACAGGAATAAATAAAGTTTGTTTCTTCCTAACCATGAAAATTGATTCATGTTTAACGTTTGCTTTTCTCATTATAAGCCTTGTCATGGAAACAAGTAATGGAATTGGAATGTAGTTTTTACTGATGTAGCTTTCGGTGTGGAACCTTCTTATATTTTCTTTAGAGCTCATTCTCAGTTTTTTTCTCAGCTGCTTACCTCTAAGCTTTTGAATTTGTCTGACTGTTACCCACATTTTTTTATTAGCTAAGTGTCTACTTGCTCACTTGCTGATTGTTGCTTCATTACCAACCATGGAAACAGAAGGAGAGGAAAAAAAAAAGAAAAAAGAAAAAAGAAAAAAGAAAAAAGAAAAAAGAAAAAAGAAAAAAGAAAAAAGAAAAAGAAAAAAGAAAAAAGAAAAAAGAAAAAAGAAAAAAGAAAAAAGAAAAAAGAAAAGAAAAAAGAAAAAAGAAAAAAGAAAAAAGGAAAAGGAAAAAGGGAAGGGGGAAGGGGAAAAGGGAAGGGGAAATGGGGAAGGGGAGGGAAAGGGGAAGGGGGAAGGGGGAAGGGGAAAAGGAAGGGGAAAAGGAAGGGGAAGGGGAAGGGGAGGGGAGGGGAGGGGAGGGGAGGGGAGGGGAGGGGAGGGGAGGGGAGGGGAGGGAAGGGAAGGGAAGGGAAGGGAAGGGAAGGGAAGGGAAGGGAAGGGAAGGGAAGGGAAGGGAAGGGAAGGGAAGGGAAGGGAAGGGAAGGGAAGGGAAGGGAAGGGAAGGGAAGGGAAGGGAAGGGAAGGGAAGGGAAGGGAAGGGAAGGGAAGGGAAGGGAAGGGAAGGGAAGGGAAGGGAAGGGAAGGGAAGGGAAGGGAAGGGAAGGGAAGGGAAGGGAAGGGAAGGGAAAGGACTAATTGCCTCTCTATGTGTTCCCAATATGGTGGACTATTGAAGGAAGCCTAAGAAAAAGTCCACCACAGCATCATTTCTTGTCTGAAATAAAACTGTGAAATATGGTCAGACTGGAATCTAGGACTTGACATCTCATGCATCATCAGCAGAGAGCAAACTGATATTTTTGTAGCATGCACTTTTGCATAAAACAGATCTTGAAAGTGCCAATAATTTTTCTTATGCTCTTTAGAGCCCAGTACAGTAGACAAAGCTAGCACTAGTGGGAAAATTACGGCTGTTGCAAAGTTTCTGAACAACCACCCAACTTTATGTTCTCAAGGCACTCACAAAGATACTGCATCAAATTACATCCTCAAAGAAGAAGAAACATTTATACACATGAAGGCCTCAAGGATTTCAGTATCCATTTTTTTATTCTGAAAGCCATTTAATTTTAAAGAAATGATGCTATTTTTTTTATCTTGCGTGTGTGTTTAAATAAATTGTAATGTATGTGAGATAAAAAAATCTCAATTTTGGCATGTTGTGTATTAGTGTTTTGGGTGATGTAATGCATCCTGGATGCAAAACATAGCCTGGTGTCTCTAACAAAAACAAATATCTTTGGGTCTGAAATGCTTGATTGCAGGTTTACCCAGCACCAAGAGACATGGAATAGTTTGGGTTTGAAGGAACCATGAAACCATTGTGTTTCAACATCCTGCCTTGGTCAGGAACACCTTCCCCTAGACCAGGTTGCTCCAAGCCCCATCCAATCTGGCCTTGAACATCTCCAGGGAGGGACACCCACAATTTCTCTGGGCAACCTGTGCCAGGGCGTCACTATTCCTACAGTAAAGAATTTCTTCCTAATATCTAATCTAAACCTATTCTCTGACAGTTTGAAGCCATTCCCTCTTGTTCTGTCACTCCAGGCCCTTGTAAAAAGTTTTTTCACCTGAGAAAGAATATTAAAAAGTGAGGGGTTTTAATATAATTCTGTGACAGGTTTTGTCTTTGTTCCATTCTCATAGAATATAAAAGCAGCGAGTTCATATTTAGAATTTTTATAGCTGCAAGTCATACTTTTTAAATGGTTTCTTGGTGAGATTTTTATGAACGTGGCATACTGGAGTCTAATGTTTCAAAATAAATTCTTTGTAGGTTTAAGATAATGAAATTACATCATAACTCAGTAAGAAAGAAACATTTTCAAAGGCAAAGGCAGTAGTCTGGAAAGCTTTAGTATCTTCTCCTAAATAAATCATTACTGAATCATATTTAAGCTGACATGTTTGTTTTACCTGTCTTTATCCCATTCCATGAGTTTTATAATTTCTGCCCTCATGATCCTCTCCCCAGTCTTATTGGTAGGGAAGTGAGTGAGTGGCTGGATGGGGAGGGGTGTCTGTCTTCCCCCTGCTTTCCTGTTCTGAAAATGGGCTGTTCTTCACAAGGGTGCCCCTTCACAGCCCATTTCTGCTGCCTTTAACCTTCCTACCTGAAAGTCACCACTGTACCTTTTCATTGGGTCCCTGTTGTGTTGTTGTGAGGGTCCCCAGGACGAGGTGAGAGATGAGAATCTGACTCCAAATTCTCAGAAGGCTGATTTATTATTATATTATTATATTATATTATATTATATTATATTATATTATATTATATTATATTATATATCATATATTAAAAGTATACTAAAGAAAGAGAGAGGATACATCAGAAGGCTAAAAGAAGAATGATAATTAAACCTGTGACAGACTAGAGAGTCTGACACAGCTGGACAGGGATTGGTCATTAAGTTAAAACAATTCACATGCTGGCTTAAACAATTCTCCAAATCACATTCCAAAGCAGCAAAACATGGAGAAGCTGAAGCTTCCCAGCTTCCCAGGAGTAGAAGTCCTGGTGAGGGATTTTTCAGAAATTATCATATTGGCAGGTCACAAAGTGACACCTGTTTTAAACAAAAAGAGTATGAACTAACTAAATATATGGCTAATTTTGCCTTGATGAGATTTACTCTCTTATGACCAAGATTACATACTCATATCATCATTGGAAAAGGTGGAGCCAGCACCATTTCTATTATTCATGTCTTTGGCTGTGAAAGATACATTTTGTCATGATTTTTTTAAATTCTCCTTATACTATTAATTTTATTATGCATTATCTGAGCAGGAAAGGTAATCAGTCATATTGTCATGTGTTTGGTACTCTGTGGTATTCAGTGAAAGAATAGAAGCTTATGATAATGTTTCAGTCTAAGGCACTTTGGAGATCAGTGCCTATAGTGAAAGGAGTTTTTGGGAGGGTTTCTTTGCAAAGACTTTTTTTTTTTTACTCTTTTGTAACCTAGTTTGTGCTTTTCTATCCCTAAATTGACACAGGACTTTATATAAAATGGAACAAATTTTAAAAATCCATATTAGGTACCTGTTAATAATGCACACTTGGAAATAGATGCTGATATGGAGCCCTAGTTTGCAAAAGATCCCAAAATGCCTTATGTAATGGCACTAAGGGATGATTTCACAAATGTGCTAGCAAAAGAAAATTTAACAATTGTGACAAGGTAACTAAAAAGGAGGAGATGGAGAATACTTCATGTTTTCTGACTTATTTAATTATTCTTTTTACTGTCACAGTGTGTGGAACAGGAACTGCTACACAATGAAGAAAGTAACTATAGTACATCACAAAATACCTGATATTTCATGGAAGATGTACCCTTATTAATGGTGAGGCCTCTATATCCCTTTGATAATTAAAAGAGGCTTTATTCAATAAAAACAATGTGCAAATGATCTTTAGAAGAAAAGAAGAAGAAAGATTATGGCATTGTTTGTGAGTTGGAAAGGTAACATTTCATTTGGAAATGTTACCTTTACTTAGGACAATGATATTTGTGGGGTGCCTAAGCAAATTATATAATAATTATTTGGTTTGAGAAAATCACAATACCTTAGTAATGTCTTTTTAATATTTTCAAGCATGCAAATTCTCTAAAAATCACCCACCTTGATGTTAGTAATTTATAATAAGAAGGTTTCAGGGGCATGAGAAAAAAAAATTTGTAAATATCATGATGGAAAGGGCTAGTAGAAACTAACAGTATATATTTTGGGATTATTGCCTTGTCATGTAGAACATTAGCATTAAATATTTGATGTTTGTTTAGGAGAAATGTTCTCCACATAGAAAATTCAATATATTATGTATGAAGTTTTGAGAGAACAGTGAAGGACTTACTGAGAAAACTTATGAAGTACAAAATTGCTGTAACTTTTCTACAATTTGAATTTTTGCTTGGAATTTTTTTTCCAGTAATTAAAAGGTTAATGCTATTTTTGCTAATTATACTTATATTACATCTAGTGGCCTGGCTTTCCATACTTTCTTTAGCTGGGATGTTTGGGGCATGGTCAGAGATGGTGTACAAAGACAATAACAACGTCAAAATGATCATCACAGAAGCAATGAGTATATTTAGTGAATGACACTATCAGGAGTCTCCTCTTAGTTTTCTACTCCTCTGGTGGTCATGTGTAGTTCTTTCAGAGATATTCTGTTTTTACTGACAAATAATTTAGACAAACACACGAAACATTTGGTCAACTAGATACTGATGTATATTGGGAAAATGCAGATAACTTTTATGTTTCCTTGTAGTTGTCATCCAGTTTAAACACCTAAGCTGAAGGGAAATGTTACACAGCATTGGCATTTGTGTCAAGAATGGAAAATTTTGGGTTGATAATTGTTAGGTGTATATATAGAGCTAAAGTTCCTCTCCTCAGCTGCTTCCCATGGTACTGATCATTTATAAAGTTTTAAAGAGTTAATTCCTGAAAATTTTTTCTGTATAAAAAATTATGGCAGCAGCACCTTTTTCTGCTAGGAAATATTTGTGTCGAGTTTTACGTGATAGTGGAGAAAGAATATGTGACATACCCTATCAAGTTGCTCTTTAGGCTGAGGGACAATTTAGGAAACTGAGAGCAAAGAGAAACTGGTAGCAAATGCTTGAAAGAAAAGCCCTAAAATAAAATGAGAGTGCCATGGGGATGGAATGCACAGGTTCAAGAGGTTATTTCTCTGTCTTTTTGGTGGAAATGGCCACCATGAAGTCTATCTTTCTAACTTTCAAAGGAAAATGTAAAGCACAAAGTCTACAGTAAGCATAAATGCTAAGTACTAACTGATTTGTGTCCAGTTGTATTTTTAAGTAGGCTGTGGGATGGTACTTTGTATGTACTGTAACCAAGAGAATCATGGTAAACATGTAGTGACAGGTTTACCAGGTAAACCTCATGACAGTCTCTTAGAAGAGGAGCTTCAGCAAAGCATTTGTAAGTGATGGAGGTAATTCACTGAAAAGATAAAAATAGTGTTTCATTCACATACTTCACTCACATGTCATTTATCTGATGCTACCTGGTTATAAACTAGGAGCCACATGGTAAATGTTTTTTATCAATTAGTTTCTTTGACAAAATGGACATGAAAGTGTTTATCCAAACAGCAGATTCTTTCAATTACTGGGCCTCATCCACTATGGTCTTTACTGTGAGTTATAACTGATAGTTCAAGTCAAGCTTTGCTCTTCTGCTGGGACCTAAATAGTTAACTGTAATTTCAGATGCTTTTTTCAAGGCTGTTGTAGTTGTATCTCTATGCCTCTACAGACCACACTTCTATTTCCTTCCTTCCTTCCTTCCCTACTCATTGACCTTCACATAATGTAGTTCAGTAGAGATTAGAGTTTGCCTGGAGACTTTATTTTGCTATTACTGCTTCCTTTATAAAAGAACTCTGTTTTCTTGGGGATATTAAATCCCTTACCACTGATTTCTATCTCAGTTAAAGTCTTGTACCTGATAATAAGATCCTACTCATCTTGCAGACTGTTTTTGTGACCTGTCAGATTCAAATGACCTCTGGGATTATTATTTACAGATATGCCCTTGTTCAGGTTCTGGGCGATGACTGTAATGTAGTTCAAACCTTCACTATACAAATTAAGTGAGTTGATAATTGTGCATGTCTTCAATGCCACAGGAATTTTATTCATAAACATAAATGTAAACATAAATCTTTCATGATTCTCATTGAAGGCAATATGATTCATGTTTGCCCATCTTACTTTTGATCTTTCAGACAGTTAACTAGATGGTAAATGCTTGTCTTGGTCATTCTTCTGTCTTCTTGAGTGTGTTGGTGTTTTTCTGAGATACAGTATCTTTTCCTTGGAGGTTTTCACTTGTGGCTTGTATGTCTGCCATTGTCTCTCTGCATTTCACTGTGCTTGTGATAGTTCTGTCACAGTAAGAATATTTCTGTTTCATCTTGCTCATTACAACTTGCTGCATTGCTGGTCTTCATCTTTAGTTTGATTGTTCTACTGATAAGGAAATGACATTCTTAGGTGAGGGAATGATGCTATGCAGATATTGATTATGGGTCATTTTGATTTTCTGTTTCACTGCTTTCATATATTGAGTATCGAGAAAATTAGCCTGATTTTTTTTTTTTTTTCCAGTACACACTGATAATCTGCACAGAATTAAAAGGCCATAATTGAAACACGTTTCCTCTGCAATGCTCGTTTGTGTATGCACAGCTGTGATGGAGTTAACTCACTCCACAGCAGACAGAACAGCATTATCTTTTGGATTTGTGACCCGAAGTGTAGATTGCACACTGATGTTCCTCACCCTGCCTCACTCCCTGGGACAAGGCTGTGAGGTTAGGAAAGGACATAACTTGGACAACACACTCAGGTGAACCAAACAGATATTCCATGCCAAACATCACACAATCACAGAATATTCTGAGTTGGAAGGGACCCACCAGGATCATTGAGTCCCATGGTGAGAGGCTGGTCTAGGAGGTAGCTGCTGTTCAGAGACTGCCTGGATATCATTCTGCTTGTGAGAAATGGTGAGAAATTGCCTTTGCATCACTTCTCCCCTCTTCACCTTTTCTCCACTCATTAAATAGTTCTTATCTCAGTCAACCAATTCTCTCGTGTTTGCACAGGAGAGGGAAGTGAGTGAGCAGCTCTGTGGTGCTTAGCAGCTGGCTGGGTCAGCCTGTCACACTACCCAAAGGTATTCTTTCCAGTTATCCAGACTAACTGAATGTAAACCATGAGAGGGAAAGAAAAGAAATAAAAATTTCTTTAAAAATAAATTTTTAAAATGTCAAAAATTCAAAAATTTGGAAAATTATTAAAAGAGTTATAAAATTATTTTAAAATGATTTAAAATATTTTTAAATTTTTTTTTCTTAAACTGGGGTTTTAGAAAAATTCAGTCCTCATGGAGTTCATTCTACTGCCTTGAATTTCAAAAGTAATATAGTCATTTGTCCATTGCTCATTTTTGAAGTTTGAAGTGGTCCAATATCAGTAAGCATTTACTGTTCAGATAATATTATCATACTGGTACAACTTGTTTCTGAAATATCATTGATAGATGAACAAAAAATTTGGTGTTGTAAATAACAGGAGTAAAAGTAAGAATGGGAGAACTACTGATTTTAAAAAGTATGATTCACTTTTTGCTGACCAATAGCCATATATTTCATTAATTATTTTTCCTTCTATTTCCAGAATAATGTTTGTTCTCTTTTATTTTTATGGTTCAATTTCAAACTATTTTAATACATAGAAACAACATTAACACGATGGAGATATAAGAAACAAAATAATTATATCTTCATTAAGACATATATATGCAGCAAATAATAAAATGGGCAATATTTATCTCCTAAGCCTATGTTCAAGCACATATAATTAACTTTTTCTAAAGCATTTGCATGGACTGTCTTAGCTACAAGTACGAAGTCATTCTTATTCATTCAGCATATGCCTGAAAATTAGTTTATATACAATTGAGGAAAAACACTTTCAGTCCTTTTCTACTGAATGTTTGATTATTTACAAAAGTTTAATTGCCTTCCTCACACACAACTTATGACTATTTGAGATGGACCTTATTCATACTTGTCTCTGAGAGAATTCTGAACATAGATTATCATGGATAAATTATTGAGTGAAACATGGCTAGAATGGAATAATTGAGAAAGGCTCTTTACAGCCGAAATAATTTCAAAATATGATAGAGTAGCAGAGAAGCTTAAAGGAAGCTTCATACTATGTCTGTAAACAGCTGATTGACTAATGCTGATGGCAGAAAGCAAGAGAATCATTGTTTTTGGGAAAAACTGATTTTAAACATTTATTTTTCATAATATCAGTAAGAAGATACAGAATGTAATGTTTATTGTATGTACTTTTCATTACAGAAAATGAATTCTACAATATTGAGATGTGAAAAAGGTTATTTTAAACATAAGAAAATATGAAAATTTAAAAAAAATGTTATGGTCTAGGGGTCTCACAATTATTGAAAACCTTCCTAGTAGGAGAATAGATGGTGATTGAAATCTAGAATGAGAGAATCTACAGGTTGTCTTCTAAAAAACCAAGAAAACCTATGCAAAGCAACTGAAATTAGAGAGGTCAAATAATTAAACTTGCCCTCCACTGTTCTTTAAGTTGCAATGTGATCTTGTTCTAGGAAGAATCAAGTAGCAGGGTTAAACAGCATGAAAAAACAGACACTGCAAGCTAAGACTGCAAAATTTGACTTGTGACAAACAAAAAAGGCAGAAAATACAAGCAAGTCTGACTGTGTAATGCCTTTGTGCCCAGTGCTGCCACGTGAGAGAAATCTCCTCTCTAAGACAATGTGCAGTTCAATGCCAGAAGCATTTTGTGTGGTGCTGCTGCCCTTCTTTCCCAGATGTTATGGATGATCATTAACAATTAATATTAGCTGAATAAAACCATGCATTAAGATCCTATGCCTTTTGTAGTTGCACACAGTGTTGCTCTGCTTGGATTAATGAGTATCACTAATGCAAAGATGGTAGGTTCTGCCTGTTTCTTCCTACTACTGGAGACAATACAATAGAAACTAAACATCTTTATGAAATTATTCTTCCATATAAGATCACTTTTTGTTCATCTTCCAATGTTTCATTTTATTTTTCTTCAGTCAGTGCAAATTAAATGCTTTAATTTCAGCAGTTTAAAAAATAAAGAAAGGGCTCATTTAAAGAGAATGCTTTTTCCTTGTACCTCCAGTGAGAAATACCACCTGCTTCCCACTTTTGGGAAGGAATTTTCTTTCCCTATATCAGTATTTGTTTTGACATATCCAATGAAATAGTACTTGAAGTGATGCTGAATCGACTTTTGCCTTTTTTCTTTTACATATTCTCTATATTCTTTGCATATTTTTTGTAGCCTATTAGTGTATTTGTAGCTAGTTTTCCTGGAACTTTTCCTTAGCTTTTCCCTAGGCAGAAAGACAAAACATATTCCAGAGCTCCAAGCACCAGGGGGGCGCAAGCCCCCTATCCTATCTTGATTCTCCCTGGTAATCAAGGTCAAAACCAGCTCTCTGAGACTCATTTTCATCAACAACATTTAGTCCCTAAAAAAGAGGACAGGATTTAGGAGGGGCTACATACACTTACAAACATAGGTTTTAGAGTAGCTCTAGGCCAATGGAAAACCATAGAAAAGGAATAATCATAGAATCATAAGATGGCTTATGTTGGAAGGGACCATAAAGCTCATCTACTTTTAACCCCCCTACTATGAGCAGGAACAACTTTTACAGCTTGCTCAGAGCCCCATCCAAACTGGCCTTGAACACTTCCAGGGATGGGTATCCACGACTTCTATGGACAACCTGTGTCATTGTCTTACCACCCTCACAGGGAAGAAGTTCTAAATAGCTGATATAGACCTCTCTCTCAGTTTGAAGCCATTCCCTCTTTTCCTGTAAATATGCTCTTGTAAATAGTTTCTCTCTTGATCTTTCTTTGAGGCTCCTTAGAAGAATCTGTGAATTAAGGTGTGTGTGCATATAGGTGTGTATTCACACACATACGCACCTATATGCACACATTATTCATAATTTGTCCTGGTTTAGGGAAAATTTGGGAGAAAAACTCCAAAAGGGCCCCCCTAGAAAGCAGACCCACATGGTCCCTCCCCCCAACCAGTTCGGGAAAAATTTCCTTGGGGAGAAGTGGAAAAAACCTGTTCATTTAACAGGCAAAGCACTCCCCAGCACAAAAAATGAACAACGCCAGATGACAAAACTCATTCACCTCTCTGAAGAGATGACAAATCCAGAAGCTCTCTCCTGTGGGTGGTCACTCTGTTATCAGTCCCTCCAGCCCTGGCAAAGGCTGCTGCCCAGAGCAGGTGTTGCAGCGTCCCTCACCCGGGGTCACCAATTGTTGGTGGTGTTGTGAGGGTCCCCAGGACGAGGTGAGAGATGAGAATCTGACTCCAAGTTCTCAGAAGGCTGATTTATTATTTTATGATATTATATAAAAAAGAAATGATATACTAAAACTATACTAAAGAAAGGATGCATCAGTAGGGTAGACAAGAGCGATAGTAAAAACCCATGGCAGACTCAGAGAGTATAACACAGCTGGCTGTGATTGACCATTAATAAAAACAATTCTCCAAATCACATTCCAAAGGAGCAAAACATGGAGAAGCTGAAGCTTCCCACCTTCTCAGGAGAAAAAATCCTGGTGAAGGGATTTTTCATAAATATTATGGTGTCAAGTAGGTGCAGCACGTGGAGGATTGTTGCTTTTAGAGGAGTGAGTGCAGTCTCTGATAACAAAATTCCTTGTTTCTTCTTCTCCCCACCTTTGCTCTCACAACCAGTCTGGAAGGCACAGAATATAATATCCAGCATAAACAGAACAGATGACTGGGGATACAACCATTATAAAATCACCCTAGGACATTATATATACTGCAAATTCCAGGGAGCATGCACTGCCCACGGCGTGCCCTTAAGTAAAAGGTTAGAAGAGAAACCTCAGTAAATGGGGTTCTGCTTGTACAACTGATACATTCCAAGAAAACAGGAAGATGAAGGCAGCAAATGGACAATATTATCTGCAATATTCAAGACAACAAACAGCAATTCTGTGACCACAAAAGCATGTAAAAGTAAATGAAATAAGATAGATGAAATGTGAGCATGAGTGTAGCAGTTCCAATTTTGTTAATTAGTCTGTATTCATGCTTCACTGCTGCTTCAATTATGCTGCCTCACCCTTGTGTAGGCCTATTGTGCAAATGCTGTCATTATGCTCCAAGCAGTTTATAAAGCAGTGCAAGATATGAACCACCTACAGAGATGTCATTACAATTGTGTCAATTCAACGGGATGTTTCCTAAAATTTATAATTATTTGTCTTCACTGAGAAGCAATTTTTGAAACTGTTACTAGTCTTTTTGAAGTCAACTTGGTAATTTCTTTTATGTGGCATCAAACACCTGCCACTAAAATTAAGATAATTGTGTACACCTAGTAACAACATTTTAAAAGAGGAATCAACATCTATACCTACTTTTTAATAGTTGTGTAGATTTCAAGCTTTGGGTTTGTTTTTTTTTTCCTAATTTCCAATAAATTATACTAGATATTCAGAAATACTGGAAGGAAAAGGAATCAAACAGAGAATCATGGAATGTTTTGCATCGGAAAGGACTTTAAAGGTCATATAGTTCCAAACCCACTGACATTAAGTGTTCAGAATGAAAGGATTCTTCTTCGCTATAAGTCTTGTGTATTTCTGTGGTAAAAGGTCACATCCTAAAAGGTTGGGGGGAAAATGCCAAAACATCCTTTTTCCAATAAGTATTGTATATTTAAAAACTTCATTTCAAATACAGGGTTATTGGACTCTGAATGAAGCATTCAGCTGAGATACTCTCTGATGAGGACTGCATCCAAAGTCTCTAGATGAAAACTCATTTCTTCAGCTTGAGTTACAGAGGTAGGTGTGCCAGTTAGCAGGCAGTGGCAATTTCATAGCTGCTTTATTCACCAGTATATGCCCCTTTGTTTGCAAGTTGTTTGTACAAAATAGAAATTATCAGAATTATCATCATAGTCATAGTCTACATCTATCAGTTTATCAAGGGACATACTTTATTTCAAATCACTTTCAAATATCAGTGCTCTTCTTGATTGGAATAATCCATATTTCTTTCAGTTTAAAAAGAAGAATAACAACCTTTTTTTCTGGGAATAGATGGGATGGGAAGTCCATTTGTGATGGACAATGTCAAGAAATCGACAGTTTATATTATAGATAGAGTAGATCACATTTCAGAAGCAGCTTTCTGCAGATATTCACTGTACAGTTTTGCACGTCCATAACAAATAGGGTCTCGCAATCTTTAAATTTAATGTAACATCTTTCTTCAACCTTTGCTGTATAAAACTTTGATGAAATTTCCAATTTATAATGTCTGGTTAATTATCTAGTTGAGCAAAGTAATATCTGCATATTTATTCAAGTAACCACTTTAATGATCCCCAGACACAGCAATTTTAGTCTACTTGCATCTAACTTAGGTCCAAATATTTTGAAAACGGATTCTGTTTATATTCCTTTTTCAGACTATTACATTCAAAACATATTTTGTGTTGTTTCATTTGCTCTGTTTGAAACAGAAGCATAACCACAAACAGTCAATAATTTTAAGCTAGTTACATAAAGAAAAGGCAGAACAAGATTATCTATTACAGCCTTAGAGAGAGGGTCAACCCACTGCAAGAATCATAATCAATGCTTGCCAAATTGTAGTCTATAAATCAGATGTGTAATCCCTCAGCAGCACCTAGATTTTATATGCAGCATTACAATAGGGTTTTTCCTGCTTCTGGAGTTCCAACTGCACTTAAAGGCCATAAGTTCCACAAACACATATACATGCACACATAGATATACAGTTCATTTATTAGTGTGAGCTCTCAACACATAAACAACTGGTATCAAGGAAGGAGCTTCCTTGGTGGTCAGACTTTTTACAGTCTCAAAGAAGTCTGAGGAAAATTTTTGCCCATATATGAATAAACTACAGTAAATACCTTAGCATATTTTGGAGATTCTATTTTGTTATTTTATTGGCTTGTGAAGCTATTGATTTACATACCAAGATTTCTAAATAGAAAGAATAATTGCCTATTAAAAAGAAGTTGCCATGGGTAAGTGACTTCACAGAAATCGTCACAAGTTTCCCAAATGTGTCATTCCTGATCCTGTTTAAAACACTGATGAATCATACTACAAGGAAATTCTCTGATCTATACAAAACCACAAAATAATAACACAGAGCTAGAATGTGAGGATGCAAACCAACCAACCAAAAAAAAAAAAAAAACACCAAAAAACCAAACCAAAACAAAAAACCCCAACAAAACTAGGAACACCCAAAAATAAATTAACCCCAAGGGAAAAAGGGGGAATCTAAGGTGATAGCTTTCATACAAAATAGTTCTTTTCAGTGGGATTTTAAAGTGTGTCTTGAAGTTCATAGAGAAGTGCAGTTCAGCAGAAAATTGTTTCTTTGCTGTACCATCACATTGGACATTTTTTGTCTTAATTTAATTTTTTTGTAATGGATAGAAAAAGAAGAAGATATGATGCCCTCATATTTAAATGAAGAGTACAAGAATGGGAGAGAGAAAAACCTATGAAATGTGATATGAAAATATTCCAAGGATCTCTTTCCTTTTTGAAATTTGAGAAAGGTCAAGTACCAATAAGGGTCACATGAGGTTTGAATATGTATCTGTTCACACATCTATGTGTGAACAAAAGCAACCGTGCTTTGCCATTGAAAGAAACCATGGGTGGAATGGGTGTGCATGTACCTTTGTTTAAGAGTGTACATATATTCTTAAATGTGCTTTAAATTATGTTTTCAAGTAGTAATGGATTTATCCAGCAAGATTCCTTTGGTCTGATTTAGTCTTGTGCAAGATCTCTCCTATGTTCCCCAGATTCTCTGGGTACACCCTGTTCTCAGTCATTCTTTACATTTGGCATCTGGATTTCTTCCAGCACCCTGTACAGTCACAGAGCTAAAACACATAGCATGTTTACATGATTACATGCTATTGATTTGAAAAAAGAGTTTATTTTCTCACTCCCCGCATTAAGAAGTAAATTAGTTTGTTTTAACCAAGGTACTAATTCGTGCCAGTTTTTTGAATGCTGCTCTTTCATCAGTTCATGAAGAAAGAAGGCAATGAGTCACTTGGGAAAGAATAGCCACTCTAATCTTGGACAAAAGTAAGGCACACCAAATTTTTGCATTCCCAAATAGGTTTCTTGCCAAAACAGTGAAAAAAACTCAGAGAAAACCCCACTCATTTCACAAATTTATTGGTTATTCTTTTTCAATAGTGATCAATTCATCATAGATAAATATTGACCAATCTTTAAATTCTCAACTCCACTGCCGTGTGCAGCAAGACTTTCCTCTGACTTTGTCCCTGTAGCTGTCTCTACCACTGACAAGTACCATTCAACAAGTTGTGACTAGAGTGCTGATAGTGCCAGTCAATAGAATTCCACACCCAGAGGCCCCCACTAAGACAGTAGTTCAGATATGGTTCCAGAGATAAAGGTTTACAACGGATATGAAGGAATTACCCAATGAAGAGAAATAATTTTTACTTGATTCTCTTTCTTGAAGGTGAAGATGTTAAAAATATCCATAAATTCTAATAATTTTTTAAAATAATGATATTATTTTGTGTATTCATAGCACAAAATTACCCAATGAAGAGAAATAATTTTTACTTGATTCTCTTTCTTGAAGGTGAAGATGTTAAAAATATCCATAAATTCTAATAATTTTTTAATATAATGATATTATTTTGTGTATTCACAAGGATATTTTAATGTTATTAAAGAATTTTACAGTCAAATAACAGATAATCGCCATTAATTATTAAATAGTAAAATATAGTCAAGAGCAAAAATGGAAGTTCTAATAAAATAAATTTTAGAGAGTTGAAGGATATTGCGGTGATCCAAGTATTGATTGGTTGTTACAAGATGTTTTATTAATGTTAATATTAACCTAACCGTTATGCAAAGCCCTAGAAAGGTGGAATAAATGACAATCAATATTGATATTAATAATTATTTTTTCTTTGTAAAGACAAAATAATGTTATTTTCTGCTATCATGGATTTCCTACTTTGAGGCAACTTTGGTGAGAGAGATAAAAAAAATGTAGCTAGTTTTTTGAAAATGGATTCTGGAGGTAAAAATCTTACATTTGAGATGTCTTTGACATAAACTGAAAAATGTAGATAAGAAACTGTTAAAAATATTCAACTTGAGCATTGGTAGTTGCATGCAAGCTAACCTTTTACCACCAGGTCATTTTCTTAAAATGTATATTTGCCATATGACAACCAAAGAAAGAGGAACTCAGTATTTGAAATTATATTTAAGGAAGATTTGTTAAAGCTGCTTTTACAATCTTTTTGAATAAGGGCTTTTGTAGAACATATAAGAGAGACATCAGTACCTGAGAGAATATCTAAAGTATGTGTTTATGTACAGCAATCTGTACACAATTGGATCTTGAGGCAAACAAGGATGTGATATAGTTTTAACAGAACTGATTTAAAGACAGCTTCTAGTGTGGAGTACTCTCACTACACACATTTATATATATAAATTTGAAACTTGCTCTTCAGTTCTTTCAGTCAATCGAAATTGGAAGCTTTTGTAGTTTCTTTATTACTCTAGTTCTTCTGGGAAAAGGGAATGCTGGTTGTGAATTAATTTACCAGATATTTGCCACCTTCTTCCAGTACGTCCCTTGATATGTTATTTCTATGAAGATGATAAAGTCTCAGATTTATCTTCAGCAAAAAGATATTAAAAATAAATTCTAAACAGCAGTTCTATATATCATTCAAATATCTGCCTTCCACACTTCCTAAAATTCTCCCATTCTAATGTTTATTACCCCTTAACAACCTCAGCCTGAATTCTCTTTTGACTGTAAAGTTTTAATTGAACTTCCTTAATTGAAAAATGATAGGAAGGACACTATTTCCTAGAGTTCAAATTCCTGTTAGTACATTAAGGGCATTATTTAAATCTCAGGCTTGAGCAAAATTCATATCAATAGACTTGAATCAGTTCATGTGAACTTGGATTCCCTATGAATAAAAAATGTGGAACTGAGCACTGTTGCTGTAAAGTTTCATGTTGATCAACTTTGTAAGAGCTGATGACGTCTCTATGACCAAAAAAAGATGGTAAAATATTTTTGATAAATTTTGAAAACTTTGAGTATTTTGATAAATACTAAAGTCCTTTAGGATAAAAAGTATATCATTCAGAAATTATAAATATGTAGAATTCTGGAAAAGGAAGAAAGTATTCAATAGTATTTCATATTTCATGAGAAGGAAGTATTTCATACTGCCATAATAGCTCCAGGTGGTTCACATGTCATCAGTTCTTCCTAAAGTCTAATGAAGGAAGCTTTGCACTTTGTTCTTCAAATAATCTTAATTTATTGTTATTAAATAATTAATTGTTATATTGTAATGTACTAGTAACAAGTACAGTCAATGCAGTATTAGTAGATTTTATTAAATTACATAGATTTACCACTAGGGCTACTATTGTAATGAAAATTTTCCAGGGTTAGATCTATCATTCTACATTTCTTAAATAAAACATTTCATCTTAAGTTAACACATTTTAGCATATTTCTCTTCCTGTTTTAAGCTCTATTGTCATATTCTTATAAGAAATAGTCTATGACATCTTTTTCAAATGCTAGAAGATACTTCTCAATGCCCTACTCACTCATAATGTTTTTATTTTTTTTTCTATAATTTTGCAAAAATCTGAAATAGTTTTTCTTAGGTTGAGACATAGTTTGATAAACACTAACTTCATACATGACAAATAATGCAACTTGTCATCATTTATCTGTATTGCAATTGTATCTTTTTAAAATTTCATCAAGGATTGCTTCATAAATATTCTCTACTGAATGAAGTTTGTTTTCCTGGAAAATAAAGTCCTACTAGCCTGTATTTTCTCACATTAACAGTATCTAATCATCTAATGCATATCAGTGCTGCTCCCCACATGTTTTGAAAATAATCTGCAAGTTAAAATGGAAAATTTACACCCAGGGTAAGTACTCCTTGAATGACAATAGAGATGTCTCCAAAGGGAATTTTTTTTTTAGTTTCTACTAGTAGTAGTGGAAATACATGGTAATTCTTTGATAAAGAGTAAATCCATCCAAAGGAACCTCTAAACTACAGAAACCACTTGCAAAACGGATAGAGTACTCAACTGTACAATAAATGGGAGAACAGAAATTCATCCACTATATAGCATAAGACTGTTGCCATAATTTTGTATATTCATAAATCCAAGAGAGATAAAGTACCGTGAATGCACCTGTAATTCAATGCATTTTCCAAAATTATATTCTTTATTTCTCAGTGACTGCCATTTTTTACTGTTTTTAATATTTTTCTGAACTGATATCTCTACCATAAACTATAGGCAGAAAAACTTCCTACAAATCTTATAAGGGGGCATACCGCTATAAATTACATAAAATATTATTCAGAGCACCCAAGAATCATATTTAAAAAATTCTTACAACTACATTTATCCATGGAGAGAATGATAAATGCTTCTATAAGGGTTACTTCAAACATGTGACACAAATATGTACATCAGTCAATAACAGACTGTGAAGGCACCAGCAGTCCTGAATTGCCCTGGGACAAATCTGAGACCACCTTCATGCCCCAGTCCTAGGACAACAAGAGCTCTGTTTTGGGTTTGACCTCACAGGAAGACCTGACTCACTCCCTCACTTGTCCAGCTGGACCAGCTCACCCTGTGTAGTGGCCACCACATGGCTGTGGGGAGATCCTACTCTCTGTCACCAACCCTCGCTCAGGGCAGGTGGTGGCAGAATGGCCCATGCCAGTACTGCAGCCACACTCATCTCCTGGCTCATTGCAGTCCGTGGTTCTTTGATCATTGTGTTGGGTGTTGTGGTGGTTTGACCCTGGCTGTACACCAGGCATCCACCAAAGCCACTCTGCCCTCCACATCTGCACAGGGGAGACAAAATATAACAAAAAGTTCATGAGTTAGGGACAGGGAGAGTTCACTCACCAGTCACTGTCAGGGGTGAAACAGACTCTAATTGAGGAATATTAACTGAATTTATTATTAACAAATTCAGAACAGGGTAATGAGAAGTAAACCAAATCTTTAAAACACATTCCCACCACTTCTCCCTCTTTCTGAGCTTTACCTCCTCCCTCCAGAGGCTCAGGAAGACAGGGAATGGGTGTTACAGTCAGGTTGTTACACACTGTTCTTGCCACTGCTCAAAGAGATGAGTTCTTTGCTTGCTCCAGCTTGGGGTCCCCTGGTCCCAACTTAAAGCTACTGCAACCATTTGTGGGTATAACTCAGACAATCAGGGAGTAGAGTATCATCATAAAATCACCCCAAGAGAAATAATTAACAGCTGATCTCTCTGTTTATTTTCTCTCTATATTCCATTTTAAACTAGAAAATAATTCCTTGTATGAACAATATCACAGTACACGTACAAGTAAATGTTGCGAAAAAAATATAATCATCAAAGCATCATAGAATTCTTTGGGTTGGTAGTGACCTTAAAGACTATCTAATTCCAAACCCCTGCCATGGGCAGGGATACCTTCCACTAGACCAGGTTGCTCAGGCCTTCATCTAATCAGGTCTTGAACACTTCCAGGGATGGGGCAGACAAAACTTCTCTTGAGAGCTGTTCCAGTGCCTCAGCACCCTCACAGGGAAGAGTTTCTTCCTAATATTCAATCTAAACCTACTCTCAGTTTGAAGCCATTCCCCCTTGTCCTGTCACTCCAGGCCCTTATAAATAGGTTCTCTCCATCTTTCTTGTTGGCTCCCTTCAGGCACTGGAAAGCCACAATTTAGTCCCCCCAAAGCCTTCTCTTTTCCGGGCTGAACAGTCCCCATTCTCACAGCAGAGCTGCTCCACCCCTCTGATCACCTTGGTGCCTCCTCTGGCCTGGCTCCAGCAGGTCCCTGTCCTTGCTGTGCTGGGAGCCCAGAGCTGGATGCAGCCCTGCAGGTGGGGTCTCAGCAGAGGGGGTCAGAATCCCCACTCTCCCTGCCGTGGGGCTTTGGGCGCAGCCCAGCACACTGGTGGTTTCTGGGCTCCCAGCACAGATGTTATATAACACAAAACAGATACCACATAATACATTTCATGAGGAGACATCCTCCAAAAACAAGGCATTTCAGTGAGATTTTTCTAATTTAGTTTTAGTTTGATGTATATAAGACAATTTATTTTGTTTTAATAGGAAAACGTGATTGAAAATATTTTAGAGTAAATATTGAATTGTAGTTAGCGAAATTTGCGGGAGAGTAATGAAATAACAGAGTATTATTGACTAAAAGTCTCGATGGATCTCTAGTCACAGAGAATGTATTTCAGGGTCAATATTAATTCTTTATTATTTTTATTTTAAGGACTGGTAATGAGGTGAATAGTATCCAAAAATGAGATCGTTATGTTAATAACCTTGTCCACAGAACTCCACGCTATGTTGCACAAGTTAGAACTAAAAAGGCTACATTTTTGAAGCATAATTTCTATGAATTCATGACAAGCATTGCTATACAGAGGAAGATATTGTAGCCCCATGGTAGAATGATGACACACTGAAAGATAAACACTGGAAGTTCAACTAATTGATTGTTTTACTTATTGCCCATTCAGACTCAGTAGTGAACAAATAATTGCAGTGCTTATTAATATTCTTTCTTTATTTTGTCAGAAGACAATCACTAAGTTTAGAAAGCAGTCTACAAAGAATATATTTTCTTTTTTTTTCTTTTTTTTTTATGAATAAACATTCAGCATATTTTTCTTTAAGTATATATTCTCCTTACCACTTTTCAAATAATTACCATCTGTATGTTAGAATGTTGTTCAACACAATAATGTGTTTGGGAGGCTGTCAATGTTTACTTCTTTTGTCAACACATCTGATTTGTATTATAATTGTTTTTTTGTATGAAAAACATGCCTATTATGATAATATTTGCTTATCTGGTATTTTCCATCTGAATATCTCAGTGGTTTACCAAGGCGATGAATATCATTATCCATATTCTACATAAGGATATGTTTCTGTAAGAGTAATTTAGCTCTAGAATAATGGCAATTTTAGATTTTCTATTAGGATAGAGATGAAGAAGAGCAGAAGAATGAATTACAAATGTATTGTACCTCCAGAATGAAAAGGATTTTGTTTTATCAAGACTTGTCTCACAGGACTAGTAGAGATCAGAGGAGTTGGAAGTTAAAAGGTTTCTAATTTACACGGTGGGACAGCAACTTAGAACACTTCATAAGGAAACAAACATAACTAAAAGAGGCTACATATATGGATATGGGCTCATTCACTGGAATTGTTACCAACCAAAAAAAATGGGTTTTGAAATTGATCTTCGTGAATTTAGACCATAATAAATTTACTGAAAATAGGTATGAACATACCATGCAAATAAACCATTTTGAGAAATTATCCATTCTTTCAGATTCTTCTCCTCTTCCAGACCAGTTTGTTGAGTGGACTGTAAGGCGCTGGGAGTATTTCCCTTAGTTTGCAAAACAGAGCAATGATTAAAAATATTGGATCTTGTCACTTAACTCTCATTAAATGCTAACAAGATCCTAATTGACATAAAGCACAAGTCTGTAAGAAAATAAGACTAGTCTGACAGAGCACTAAATTTTGCTGTTCAGCGCTCCTGCAGTCTCTCATGACCATGTCTAATTTACTGGTAAGAACTGGGACAAGAAATATTTCTCCTGCTACATCTCTTCTGATGCTGCTGCAACAATAGAGAGAACTTGTATGAGGAAAACACAGCCTGGTATAACTCTTGGCAGACAGTTCCTCGGCTTTTGAGTGCTTTGACAGTCCAAGATGACCTTTATTGCCATCCAAGTGAACCTGGATACCATACCAGTAGAATTGCTCTGCAGTGCATGAGTCCAAAGGGAATCCAAATGGCCATGGTGTTTACTTGAGGTATATGAGAGCTGAATTAAGAGGTTTTGCTTCTGCATATAGAATATCTGCTCAAAATCAGGAAAGAGTAAGCCAAGAGGTAGTCACAGTGTTCCCCTAAAAGAATTTTCTTCTTTCTAACAACTGTACTCCCCAGAAATAGTTGTTAAAACTATTCTCTCACAGACTTTTGCAAAACCACAGAGATTCAGAACTCTAATATAGGGTTAAAATGTGCATGATCAGCATTAGCATGATTAGCCTCAGAATTGACAAGCTGTGCTATAACTTATTATACAAATTAATTAGTAGTTACTAATCTTCTGCAGTTAGTTCTGTGCCATTCTGTATTGGCTTCTCAGTACCTTAGAAATTCAACTTTTTACATGACAGATCCTGCATGTTTGGAAGCTAAATTGAAAATAAATTTGTGAGCCTGCTTTGTGTGAGGAACTAAATCATGGAATCACAGATTCATTTAGGTTGGAAAAAATCTTTAAAAACTTAGCTACTTGTGCAGTTGCAGAGATATTTCTTTTTTAAAAAAAATCATGGAAATAATACATGTTCTCTTTCTGATCTTGAAAACTTAAAATTGTTTAGGAGATGAGAAAATGAATTCTGAACAAAGTTAAAAATGGACTTGTCTACTGTGCAGCTAAACTTTACTTATCTATCAATGTGCATTTCTGTGCTCTCTGTATTTCACGTTCAAGAGAGCTTTCATGGTCAAGAGAGAAATTAATTCTAGTTCAAGGTGTGCCAAATACCGGGCTAATTGTTTTTGTTCCATTAAATTTCTTACTAGAATGAAAGCCATAATAAATTCTGCAATGCGAAAGATTCTCTCCTTACAGCAGAAATTTCAGCTCTAGTTAGGTCTTTACAGTTTTCTCTTGGAGCTGGCGTCTCAGTCCAGGTATTTACTCACAAACTGCATTTGAAAGAAAAACATAAAATCACACTATGATAAAAGCCATAACTTTTTTGTGTTAAATAAGTGGTAAATATCAGAGAAATACTTATGAAACAAGTGAAGTAAACAACTGTTAGTGATGTCTTCTGAAATTATGCTTAGGAGCTTTTTAAGATCATGACAAGGACTTTAAGAATTAATCTCTAAAGCCACATAATACTTAGATGTGGACAAAAGTGGACAAGACATTTACTAGTTTAAATTAGTAAATTGTAGTAATAAGACAATAGTAATTGTCTTATTGTGCATAAGACAAAATTTTATGGCATTGTGTGGCATTTTCTCAATGCCTCTTTTTTAGTTTCTGTTTAATTTTCAAGAGGCTTTATTTTAAGAACAACTAATTACAAAGTGAGTTCTGAAAGCTCACAAACATATGTACTGTTCTGACACAAAAAATCATGCTCTTGTAAACTGTTTAAATTCTGAGACAAGAGTTTCATAGCATTGCATAGTGTAAAATTTTTGTTTACTCCTTTTAGCTACAAATGAATTTATAGCAAGTTGATTGCTGTTTTTTATTTCCAATGAAATTGTTTAAGAGTCTTGCCAGCAAAAAAAGAAAAATTCTGAAAAGGAGAAGGAAGTGTAAACACATAAGTGTGTTTGCAGAAAAAACTGCTTCAGAAAATTATGTTTCACCACAGTGAGAAAAGTTGGATCATCTTAAAGGCAAATATTTTCTTTCTTGTCTGTAATAAGCTGGAGAAGAGTTACAGTTTTCCAAAAAAATTTTTGTAATTTTTAAATTTTAATTAACAGATATATATGTGTTTATTTTCTTCCCTGACATTTAGAAAGTATTAACAAGATAAACATTTTTCCTGTGGGGTACTCTATCACATTTCACTGTAGTCAAGACACAATAAAATGTGAATTCATTTATCAAATTCAAAGCAGACAACACAGACAGAGACTTGAGTTCTGTGGTTGAAGAAACTGAAGAAATCACATCACCTTATATAAGATTAGATATGGGAAGTGTCTTTACTTCATGCAACGCTGCTGCTATTTCTCTCCAGATGATCATATAGATTTCAGAGATTTCTCTTACTTTCTCTACTCTTCCATGATTTTGTTAGCCAAGTCCTCTTGCAGGATGGGAAGGAGAGAATACACCTTGTTCTTACATTCAGAACTCTCTCTGTTTCCCCTTCCACCCATTTTCTGGGGTTAGTTGTTAGACTTTTCATTAATATTAAAGTTCTGTACATATGTAAGCTTTATTTTGCTACAATAGAAGCCATCTCTTGCTTTTGACTGTTTTTTAAACAATTCCTTGTCTAATGCAATCCAATAGTCTCTTCCTTTTCTTTTTTGGATAACAAGCATTTTGAGGAATGCACCTTTCACAGCCCTTGCACTGTGTCAATTTATATCAAAAACACAAGACAAAATATCTAACCAGGTTTATTGTGTGTGTCCAATTATGGACTCTTAGACATGAAAATAATTAATCACTTCGAGGTGAAAGTGACTTATCTCACTGAGATTTCTTTTGGATTGCCCTCCAAGCTAATTAGTGTTTAGTATACATTTTTCTCCAATTAAATTCCTAGTTCAAAAAGACCTTGGGCAGTTTGGAAGCTGTGCTGAACACAAAGAGTGCTTAATCAGAAGCAGAGTAATTGGTTTGCAAAAATGAGCAAAAAGAGCAGGTAGAGCACAGCATGACTTAAATGGCAGGCACAACATTATCTTGGTAAGTATATGAAACAATGTTGACTATAATCATAGCATGTGCTCACTGTAGTGCCACGACCTGTAATAACTGCACACGCAGGTTATGCCTACCACAGTGGGTAACAGATTGCCTTGATCCATTTAGGAACTGTCTCACAGCTAAAGAATTTGACCTCTTTAGAGATGAGTCTCTCTACATCTTTCAATGAAGCTCATTTTGTCTTCCTTACTGTTTGTGTCTTTTACTTCTGAGGAATACCTGTGATCTATGTTTGCTTGAATTTCCTAACTTCAGTTTGATCTGCCACATTGAAGACCCTTCCAGATGCTTGACAACTTTGCCTTCAAGAGAGATTCTTTTACCTCCTTTTCCAGGAAACGACCTGTGCCCTGACTGTCTTCTTCTGTGTCCTGAATGTGAACTCATTCTGCCTTCCTCAAAGCCTGCAACTATCCTAGAAAATTACAGGACCACAAACTAGGCTTGCACGCTGGCACCCAGCTAAGAGCACTGTTTAATAACAGCATGTTACCTGATTTTGGCTTGATGACTTTTGGTGTACTTACAAAAGATAAAAAGGTGGATGAGCCCTCTTTCTTTTTTACTTTTTGCATTCATCTTGCTCTTGAGTTTACAACAACAAAGGGCCAGCACAGCCCATGCTGGGCAGGGCTATTCTTTTTGTGTTCTGTTTTTAGGGGGATTATCCATCAGGTCAAATGTGTTTAAATATATCAACCGTTGCTATCTTGCTCAATAAAGAGTTTGTAAGATTGAACTGTGAAATCGAACCCTAATAGACATTTAGAAGGTAAAATCGTTGCAGATTTTCCTCTTTATGCATTTCTGTCTTTCAAACAGTCTTTTCTGTGTTGCTAGTGGCAATAGAATGTAAAATCAAGGTACTGAAATTTTAGGAGTAGATTTGCTAAAATATCTGTATTATAAAGAAAACTGCATTTTGAAGATATTTCAACTTATGCTGGCCTCTGAATTGCTGTAATTGTCTGAATTAGCTTATGATTTATAGAATAAAATACTGAAAGAAATTATCTGTCCATGTACAAGCACATTCATATATACAGTATTATAAGTGTGCATTTCATAAAATAAAGTGATAAATTTAGATAATTCAGGTTGACAATTTTTGTTGCCCAGAGATAGTGAAAGTAATTTTTGAAGTTTTGTAATAGATTTATCATACTTTAATGGGTTCATGTTCTAGATGGATTATATCTTATATCTTCAGGCTATTTGAAAGTCGTATTTGGGGGGATAGGTGAAGAAAACAGCTGCAAAAAACATGTAGGTGACATGATTGTTACTATAAAACCAAAAACTGGTCACAACAGACTTGAAACAAACTGAAAACTTTACCCAGGTGAAATCATGCTAAAGAAAACCTACAATTTTTCTTCTTGATTTTAATATCAATCTTACATAATGTTGAAGATGTAAAATTTTAAAATTTTATTTCTGCTGAAAAGTCAAATTTTGTGTTCTGGGGCTAGGCATACTATTTGGCACAGTACTTCTACTAGCATTTGTGTGGAGAAGCATTGCAGGTTTTCCATGTACATCCTATTTTCCTACTCATGACCCACATCTTTCCTTTAAGAATGCTGAGAAACCAATACACAGAACCACATTGTGCTGATTTGGAATCATTCAGAAGTATTTCTATGACAGAAGAAAGCAAGGTAGCTAGTCAAGCCATCCTTTAGTGTATGTGTTATTTCTGAGGCAAAGGATATGTTCAATCCATTTTCAGACATATCTCTCAATCAGTATATTATGGGAAAGGACTCTGGTTAATTCATGAGCAAAATAAACTCAGCTTAGAAAAAACAGAAATCGAAATTCCAAAGCGTGATGGGATGACCCTGGCTGAGTGCCAGGTGCCCACCAAAGCTGCTCTTTCCCTCCCCTCATCAACTGGAAAGATGAGAAAAAAATATAGCAAAGGGCTCATGGGTCAAGATAAGGGTGGGGAGAGATCTCTCACCAGTTACAGACGGCTTCTGGAATGTTTGTAACGTGTTAATAAAAATGTGATCTGTGGATGAAAACAGCTTTTGTTGAAGTGTGATACATTTAATAGTCTCTGCAGCTCTCAGTGTTTGGATCACCAATAGGACCCTGTGTGGCATGTCTTTGGTACAAATGCAAACCTCCAAACAATTACTACTGTTTGGAGTTCAGTATTTTGTGTGCATGTCTGAACCATGCCAATCTGAAAAATGGGTGATAGGAATAAAGAATTTCTATTAAATCCCATTATTTGTGAATACAATCTAGAGTAAGTCATGCTGTTAAGTTCAGATCCTATGATCAATTGCTTCAGAAATTTTGTGCTCTTAGCATCCAAAGCTTGCTGTAAGGGTATAGTATTGAATTTGTATTAGATCCATAGCAAGGAGAACAATGAATGTTAATATTTTTAATTAAATCTCCATAATACATTAGTCAGAACAAAAGAAACCCTAACTGCATATTTAATGTGCTGTCTTCTGATTAATTAAACTTTTGGCTTAACTAGCTAATATTGATTTAGTTTATAGTTGTATTTTGTGTCTTCCTATCAGGAAAATCAAAAAATGTCACTAGTTACGATCACTCTTTAATATAATATAGTATTTTGTAAATGTATACCTGAATTTCTTGGATTTATATTCCTCTTTTAAGAGAATATATTTAACTGTACTCTGATGTGTGTACAATTAAAAGCAGATACTAATTTTATTGCTGATGTAAATATGTTTTATAGTTTTTGTTATTGATATTTTAATATTGCTAAAATTGAACAGAATTATGCATGAACATATTTCCATAACTCAGAAGCTCTTTCTAGATCTTTTTTTTCCTCCCAGTTCTTTGCCACTACTTTCCTTTTGAATACTTTCAGTACTTAAGCAAATCTTATAAGAAGGATGGGGACAGACTTTTCCCTAGGACCTCTAGGGATGGAATAAAGGGTGGTGGTGTCAAACTGAAGGAAAGTTGATTTAGATTAGATATAAAGAAGAACTATATACAATGAGGGTGAAACACTGGAGTGGGTTACCCAGAGATGTTTGAGCTGCCCAGCCCCTGGAAATTCTGAAGGTCAGGTTGGACCACACTCTGAGCAACCTGATCTTGTTGTCCCATTGCAGGGGGGTTGGACTAGATGGCTTATGAAGGTCTCTTCCATCCCAAACCGTTCTATGATTCGCTGTTCAGAGTTTGTTCGCAAGGTCAACAAGGGCAGATTTAACAGGGGAACACAACACAAAGGAGCCATCAGAATATTGCCAACACTTTCAATCACATGAAATGCAAAAACAAGTAGAAGACTCACCTGAATCTGAAGCCCCTGGTGAATTTGTTTTCTTCATCATCTTCATCATCATCATTATCATCAGTAATAATAATAATAATAATAATAATTTGAACGCATTTCCATTAAGCAATTGGAATTGTAAGTATAAATTTAGCATTGTAATGGATAGTTTCTTATAATTTCCTCGAGTTAATTGTCATGAAACTAAAAGATTAATTACAGAACTATTCCTAGAGTGAATGCTGTGCTATCCACTGAAAAATATTGTGATATTGCGGTGCATCATGTGAATAAAAAATTACTTTTTCTGCAAAATTAAGCTTACATTTTAAAATTTCAGCAGGGAGCAACTGTTTTGTAAATAATATATAGCTGGTTTTAATGTTTAGTTCTCATGGCAATAACAACATGAACCTAACTGGCAGATTCCCTGCTGCCACTATGTATACTTCAGCTTTCCTGTCATTAGGGAAAATCTACTGATCTGAAGAGTTTCTAAATCCTAAGACTCTTAGAAAGATGCAAAAAAAATAAAATAAAAAAAAAACTCAAGAAAGACTGATGTAGTTTAATTTGTAATTTTAATATTCTCCCATCATGAGCATGTGCACAGTGGAGTATTCGAACCTCTATAAAAAGAATGCACACAACAATTAGCTAATTAAATGTGTGCTGGTTTTGGCTGGGGTAGAGTTAATTTTCTCCCTGGTGGCAAATGTGGGGCTGTGTTTCAGATTTGTGCTGAACATGGTGTTGATAATACAGAGATGCTTTTGTTGTTGCTGAGTGGGGCTTACAGAGAGCCAAGGCCTTTTCTGCTTTGCATACACTCGCACTGGGGAGGGTGCACGGGAGTCTGGGAGGAGACACAGCCAGGACAGGTGACCCAAACTGACCAAAGAGTTATTCCAGACCACGTGACATCATACTCAATATGGAAAGTGGGGAAGGAAAAGGAAGGAGAGGACATTGAGAGGGATAGCGTTTGTCTTCCCCTGTCATGGGTTATGTGTGATGGGCCCTGCTCTTCTGGAGATGGCTCAATGGAAACCTGGCTGCCCATGGAAAACAGTGAGCTAATTCCTTGCTTTGCTTTGGTTGTGTGCATGGTTTTTGCTTTCCCTATTAAACTCTCGTTGTCTCAATCCATGTATTTTCTGCTTCCATCCTTCTGGTTCTCTCCCCAGTCCCCCTGGTGGGAGACTGAGAAAGCAGCTGTGTGGGGCTTGGCTGGGGTTAAACCATGACAAAATGAAAGAAAATAATGGATAGGACTAGAAGTGGGTTTTCTCCTACTTACTGAAAAATTTGAGTAATTCTGTGTTCCAACAAAGGAGTTTCAGACAAAGTCCCTAAAGTTAATAGGAAATAACAAAAATCTAGTGGGAAGAGTCAAGTGGGAAGTGTCCCTGTCCAGGGCAGGGGGTTGTAACTTGATGATCTTTAAGGTCTCTTGCAACCCAAACCATTGCATGATTTTATGATGCAATACAAAATATGGCTTAGTCTTCCAGACTCTCATAATTCCGACTTGGCCTTCCAAGGATCACAGAATGAACATAACATCTTGTGGTAGTTTCTATGCATAAAGGAGGGTGGAGGCACACACTGCAGCATTTCATGAAGGAATAACCCTGCTTGTGTTTGCAGTGACCGTGGTGGCTCCTATTCCTGTAATCTATTCATCCCAAAAGCTGAATAAGACTCTTGGCTGGTCAACCCTAGCCCAGTGTGCTTCCCTGGACAGTTGATGTGCAGAACTCCACTGAAGGCAGCATTTTGTGGCCATATCCACAATTGTGATCCATTCTGGTCACAATTCCTTCCCCATTGCACAAGTGTCTCTCCAGGGACACTGGCACACACTGACTCCAGTAAGCAAAATCATGACAGGAAATCAGCTGGTTTTGTGTTTGCCACAATGCACTCCATGCAGCATGAAGGACTTGTAATTTTGTCTTCAATTTCTTTTTTTATAATTTAAAATTACTAATGAACAAGTTACCTCAGCTGAACTTGAATTACAAAGGCTTTATTAATTCAAGAGGAGCAAACTTTCTCTTCTACAATAGCTGTTCATTGTTACTCTGACATCAATGAATGAGTGACAGTTATTATAGATCTAATTTTTTTACACTGCATGGAATGATTCTGGCACTAAATACTTGGATTTCTGCCATTAAATAATTTCACAGAGGTATTTTAAATATCAAATGAAATCCTGGAAGATGATGGTGATGCGTTAGGGAGATGTTCTAACTGAGGGTTCTGCAGCTCAGAACTGAGTATGGTTTCAGCTGTTTTGTCTCAAAAACATCTACTCCTATTTGAACTGTGCAACAGTTATTTAAACAGCTGCCTGAGAAAAACCTTTTTTGAGTTTCAAGACTAACTGCAATAACAGTGAGTGAAAATTACTTCTATAAAAGTGAAATTTTGAAACCATCTGTTTCATTGCAAACAAGGTTGGTTTCTCTAACAAACTTCTGACTATTTTCTATTTATGTGGTCTGCACCACTGACCTTTTATTTCAATTGAGATAGCACTTGAAACTGCAATACAATCAGAAATCAGTTTATGAGGTAGAAAATCTCCTTAAATGGTAACTAAAAAGCAGGTGATAGTTCAACAGGGTTTATAGTACTTCTTAGAGTCTGGATATAGAGAGAAATTAAGTAGATAAAGTATATCATTGCAGGCTATAGCATCACTGCATAGCAGCAGGGGGAAAATGCTCAAATGAACCTCTCTGCAAAAGTGAAGACAGAAAAAAAGCAGTGGTGTAATTTTTAAATTTAAATGAACATTGAGACTGGCTTTAGCTCTAATTCAGATGTCTGAGAGTAAAATTTGTAAATCCTGGTGTTTTTAGTATGCTGAATTTCCTCCCTAAGTCCAACAATTTTAATGGACAACCAATAGATCTTTGCTACATAAAACAGAATGCAGGAACTAGAAAAAATCCTTGGCTGTAAAATCACAGATTGCTTTGAAAATATGGGGATTTCAACAACTTCTGTCTCAGAAAATGAAAAAGAAAAAAAAGAAGGAGGAAATTTTTCAATTTTTATCAATTCACAGTGCAACCAAAGATCTACATTGGTTTGTTTGGATGAAAGTATACAAGAACTGCTATCTTCAGTATGTATTTGAAAGAATATTTCTGAGTCTTCCTTATTAAGCAAACAAATACTTTCAGTGAGATGTTAACAAAAGTTGAAGTAGACATCTTCTGTTCAGTAAATAAGAAATACAGGTAAATGTATTTTTTTTTGCCCTCCGAAAACTGAAAACTCAGCTGGTGGTGAGTTGTAAAAAAAATAAATTATGTTTTGTGGAGTTGTATTCTTTCTCAATCCTTGTTTTTGTATCTCGAGCATGACTAGCTTCTTAAATTACTTCTTAAATTTCATATATTTTTACTGTATTTTTCTTATTTCTGAACTAATCTTTTGAAGGTATACTTTTAGTTTCCTGTGTAGATCAGGATGCAGAAAAAAAGAGGGATGGAAATAATTTATGACAACGAATTCTCCAGCCCAAACTGTGTGCCCTATAATCATTTGAAGAGGCATTTGGGGTTGCAGCAGTCTTCAATTTCATGTGTTAAGTGAGACCTTTAGGAGCTAGGCTGCTGCATGACATTCAGGGTTGATGGAGCCATCAGTTCTCATTGTGCCAGTGATCATAGCTCACCTGGCAGGAAAATTAAAGGTGCAGTCCCTGCAGTTCCCACTGCTAAATTTGCAGGATCCTCTGAGAGGAAGAAAGGATTGGTGAAGGATAATGACTTTGTGAATCTCTTTCTGTTATTTATTTGTTTTATCTCAGTAACTGGAAGACCTTGTGATCTGCTGGTAAATGGCAAAATTAAATGCTAATGACTAGAATGATAATATAGCTATACTATATCTTATTTTTGCATTCAAAATACTATGTGACTTCAATTATTAAAAGAAACACAGGTATTATTTTTCTCAGTTGTTTTTCCGTATACATTTTCCCCTTAAATTCTCTATTCTTTCTAGTTTCAAACAGATGATAGTCTTGTGAAAAACATTTTTCATTCATTTGTAGAAACATTTACATTCTGGCCTTTTTCTCTGTAAGACAAAAGTGTGTCTGCCAAAATATTTTATGTCTCATCGGTAAACTATTTAATGAGGCTCCAGGAATACAGTGTAGTTATCATGTAACACTGGGAAATATTATACTGACTCTAGGAGCAACAGCCAGAGAAGATTTTTAATGTGCCATTAAGTAGTAAACTCATAGCTGTGTGATAGTGTCTAAGTAACTGGTGAGTATAATCATTTAAAAGTATGTCCAGAATTAAAGAAAGTACAGACAAAAACAAAGTCAGGGGCTTACGTTTTCTGATTTTATTTTATTAATATTAAAGTGTTATTTAAAGGGATAAATATACTATTTACACAAAGGGAAAATTGTTAGAAAGTGTTTGAAGGACAGAAGAAGGATTTTGTGGGTACATCAGTTTCTAATGCTGACTGGAGTGTTATGGTAGAGCTAATCATTTCATACCATCAAAAATACATTACAAATTAAAGAGAACAAAGTAAAAAAGCAGAGCATTCTGTACAGAATGTAATAATACTAATACCCAATTTCTGTTTGCAATCACCTTAGAATCTTCTAGGAGAATAAACCACAATGAATGACCAAGTGATGTTTTCTATTCCTAGGAAAAAACAAAGAGGGAGGGGGGTATCTATGGAAACATTATTGCATAAGTCTAAAATTGCTTAACTGGATATTGCTTTTTTTTTGCCATCTTGGAAAATGTGTGTCTGTTCTGGGTTTAGATAATCATTCAGAGATTTTTTTAACACCATACACTAATAAAATATTGTTATCAAAAAGTATTAGGAAAGGGAGTCTTGTAACTATGAAGTAAAGTTTCCCAGTCCTTGAGACTCAATTTCCAAACATCTGGAGAAAGACATTATGAGATAGAAATGTGTGAGAGATGTAAAATTACAAACCTTTTTACACAATTATAATCTCCTGGAGGTAACACTTAATAGATAGATCCTTTTTTTCATGGGAACACATTCTTATAGGCTGTGCACAGCTTTAGATGAGACATTAGAATTAGAGAAGGAACAGGGAAAATGCTTTGACCTGTTTTATAACATATATGTATATTTTATGGTTTGTAGTTCATATTTGCTTTACAAAGAGCAGATAATGTCACCAGTCAGCCAAGTATTTCTTAAAAATATGAATAATTGGACCACAAGAGAACCACTAGTTGACTCTTGGACTGTTCCCAGGTAGTTAAATGCTGGCACATACACAAGTACTTGACCATATAATAGAGAAGTCAGAACTATACAAAATTAGTCAACAAACTGTTGACCAAAGTAGTGGGGAGATTCAGACTTAAGAATATATTTTTAAATAGAAAATAGTCACTTTTCAATTACACAGTAGACTGAGATATTTGCTTGAATGATCTGCTTATTTCTCAAGAGCCTTTTTTTTGCCTGTTTTTAAAATCTATTATATTTTTACTGTAATAAAGATTATAGTAGTTCCCACTGCTGCAAGAAGAATTTCAGTTATCTTAAAAGATATTCACACATTTTTTATTAAATGTTTAATCCCCATATTTCTATTCTTGTACATTTTTATGCAACTATTTATTATTATTATCTTCATTTGAAGAAATTGAAGTATAGGTGGTGTATTACTCCTTTAGTGTATTTCGAGGACACAATTTTTTTGTATTATATTCAAAAGTGTCTGTCACTGGCTTTTTTTGGTTTTACCACTCTGTGTTCTAGTTATGCACAGTTAAAATTCTGTTTGATCAGATAATCCCTTCCAATCCCAATATTTCTTTTGTTTTCATGTCCATAGGAACCAAGTTTTTTAAATTTGGTTTTGTTACTTTTGGTATATGCTTTGAAAATTAATAATAAGCATATAATTTTTTTTTAAAGCACAGAAATTATTATTTACTTAAAAATTTAGAGCCAAAATTTAAATACTTGCTTTCTTCTCCTTTCTGGGTTCCTTTACATGAAATGAGAAAAAGTAATGCACAATAGTGCATTGTTTTTCCTTTATTTTTATATAAGAGTAAAACATCCTCTTAGATTCTTGATAGCTTTTGCAATATGAATTATAACATAATTTTTTAATGAAAAATAGCTCTTGTCCAGGAAACAAGAGAGTACAACAGGAAATTACCACAAATTTAACCAGGGAATGTTTGGAATGTTTGGATTGGAAAAAAAGTCCTCACTGAAAAGGTTATCAGGCCTTGAAACAGGCTATGCTGGAAAGTGGTGGAATCAAGTGTTAAAAAGATATTTGAATGTGGGACTTGGGGACGTGGTTTAGTGGTGAACACACAGTGATGCTGGGTTAATGCTTGGACTCGGTGATCTTAGAGGTCTTTTCCAGCCTTGATCTGTGATTCTACATGGTGCATTGCATCACCAGGAAGGGTAGAAATGGCAATATATGAACAGCTGGAATGCCAGAGTGCCTGGAGGGACCCCTTCTAGGGCAAAAGCTACTAAAGCCTTGAAAGCTATAGGGCAGCCTGAGAACAGCTGGGCAGGGTGATGACAGATGGCACTGACTGGTTTCAGGGAAGGAATGGAAAGAAATCCAAAACTAGTGGAGTTGTATCTTCAGATTGAAACTAGGACATGGACTACCTCACATTGTCACATACAAGAGGAATAACTACTCTTGAGAAGGGAAGAAAGTTGGGAAAACATCTGTTTGTGGTGGTGTGTCTGGTGTGATTGTGGTTTTTTTTGTTTAAATGGCACTGAGGTAGCCACAGACAGTGAGACAAAAAGAGTGAGTGGTGAAATGAAGACATTATTTGTCTGAGTCAATATTTCTGCTAGCAGGATTTCAATCAAGTGTGATTATAAAAGAAAAATAAATAGAAGAGATAGGGTTGAAATTATCATTTGTGTTCTGCGTAGTGCAGTAGAGATTACAACCCCATTGTACCAGATCTCAAACATGAATAAATATGTCATTTGTCACAAAGAGATTATAACAGAAGCAGAAAATACAGGCCTAATGTGAAAGAAATGTGAAAAGATAAGAGAGATATGCAAGTGACAAAGTGATCTGAATAAACCTGTGGAAGTCTGTGTAATTTAGTGCTACATTTGGAATCCTAAACGAGCTTTTCACTGTGAAGTCTTAAGCACTTCTCTAAATTACATCTAAGAGCAAGAGTTAAAGTAAAATTGCATAGCAGGGATGCACTCTTAATTATTTCCTTATTTAATTATTATTGTTTATTTTCAACTATGAGTATGAGGTATGGAGAAACCTAATTTTAGCCAGATTTGTCTAGCTGGATTTTCTGTTATGTAACTGCATACTGTATTTGCATGCTCCTAGCATGTCCAAAGGTGCTTCTGCAACTTTCTTCCTTCCATAATTCACTGATAAAATACATCTCTCTTCCAAATCAGGGCATCGTAGAAGCACTGACATTACTAAATACTTTCCGATGAGATGTGGAGATTTATCTTTTTGACAGAGAGTGTGTCTAGCTTAGCTATTTTTAAAAAAAAAAACCCTACTTTGTAGCTGCTTGTTAGCAATGGCCACTTTTCCATCTATTTGACAGGTACTTTCCTTCAACAGCTGAGCTTACAGACCATGTTAACATTATCTTTCCTGAAACACACACCAGATTCCCTTTCCATTTCTTCAAACTATTTTTCAAAAAAGTCTTCCAGTCACTGCTCCTTCCCTTTTCTACCACAGCTGCCCTTTGTATAGAAGCAGATGCATTCAGATGTCCATTCACCCTGCTGCTGTCATGTGTTGTCCATATGCATCACTGTCAATGGTGAAAAATGTTTAAGCATCTGTTTCCCCAGTGTCATTTATTTGCCTGGATGCAGAAGTGACCTATTTAATTTCCAGATCAGAAATAACTTGTATTTAGCCAGATTAACTTATACCTATAGGAAAAAACATGTCTGTTCCTAATTGCCTTGGAAGACACCTTTGTTGTTGGGTGTTCATCAGGTGTAATTGAATCCTTGAGGATAAAAGGAGAGATTGCTGCTTGGTCAATTTTCTGTTCCAAACTGGTTCACCAAACTGCTCATTTTCATTTTCTCTTTTTCAGCTTTAATTTTAGAAACAGTTTATTGTCTTCTAGACATCTGCACTAATAACCAGATCACACTCATCATATCCTAATCATGCATATTTTTGGTAGAGAGAGTCTTGGAGGCACCAAAAGAGCTCAGACAGGCAGCAGGTTTTGAAAGCTTAGTATTAAGAAACATTGTGGTTTGCTGCAATTTGCCAGTTTCCAGAGGTGAGGCAGAGTTGATAAATTCACTTGTTTTTAAATGAGATTTAGAGACTGAAGGACCGACTCTGTAGAATGAAGGCTCCTTTTATTGCTTTCTACCCTTTGAAACATATGAAGGCAGAAGGAAACAGTGTCTGAGGGAGGGATTCAGAAAGAAGCAGAGTGATAGAAGAAGGTCTACTGTTCCAATTACAGGAACAGACTAAAGGGAGCCTTCAGATTAGATTAAATGCCATGACTCTTGGGCAAGATATTTGGATTTTCCTTCCATTTTTGCAGGAGGAATTGGGGCAATCAAATGAGATCTGAAACTTGCAGCAGAGTGATCAGGAGCCAGGAGCCTGCCCTTTTGCAGAGTGTGGATGGATGGAGGAATGGATGGATGGATGGATGGATGGATGGATGGATGGATGGATGGATGGAAGGATGGATGGATGGATGGATATATGGACACACTGTGTGCTCAAATCTTGGGCTGAACATTCTGCATATCCAATTTATGAGGTGGAGAGGACAGAAGTCTCTCCTAGTTATAAATATCTACAAAAGGTTTCTGAAGAATACGTGTGAGCATTTTCATTGTGGAGGAGAAGGGAGAACCAAAATCCTTAACACATGTCAGAGAGAAGGTGAAATTTTTTGGCCTTATGTGCTGTAGTAAGGAAGAAAGAGACACTTTTAAAATTGCTTCACATTGAGACATCCTAAAGCAGCACTGGAGTTACAGAGTAAAGACATTTTTCTATACAAGCCTTTCAAAATGGTACAATGGAGAGACAATGGGCACAGCTGCCACTGAGCCAGGAGAACTCATCCAGATTCAGTATGATTTTTGAGTCTAAAGGTTTTGTCACCGGGGATTTTGTTCACAGTCTCAATCTATTAGAAGACACTTTGCATTTGGCAGTGTTTCACTAAACCAGAGATGTCTAAATGAAACATTTCCATCTTGATAATTAGCATTTTCCCCTCAGGAGGAGCATTAGCCTTGAATGAGTTTCTGTGGGCTAGTTGTGACCTGGAATACCAACACGACTGAGTCCTTTGGAAGCCTGTGCCTTGGATTACAGTCAGGGATTCCAACAGGCATGTGTTGAAATGCCAAAGATGTTTAAACCTTCAGTGTGGTTTTGGTTTAGAAGGATGTGTCTGATGAGTAATGGTTAATTTTCCCAGTTTTTTCCAAGTGGAGTAATAATTTTGGTCCTTCTATAGGGTTTTCCATAGAAATTGAGAGGTAAGTATTGAATGTGGTCTAAGCCACAGCTACTTCAAATGTTTAATACAATTTTTTCTGTACTATTAAAGTGAACAAAAGTTCAATTAGCAAATGGAAGCACATCTCTTTATTGAATATCTTGTAAGAATTATTCTTTATTTTCACTTATTCTGTGTACTTTCAGTATTTATTCCTCTAAATCAGCCAAACTTGCCTCCTTTCTAAATAAGCAATCAATTAAAGTACTTATTAAAAACATGCACTCTGTTTTAATTTGTTCAAATTTTCACTGAAATTATGATAACCTATATCATGTATGCAATAATATTTGTCAGCTAAATGGGACAGCAATTTAGATATACAATTATATCTAATATATGAGGAAATTGAAATACTCTAAATAATTTCTGCTGTAGGACCAAAAAAAAAGTATATTCTAATATTAAAAAATGCTTCATATCACAGACAGCAGGTAAGACTTTTTATCAGTGGCCTGAAAACAAGGATGTCATTGTGAAACAAGCTGGCAGAGTAGGCTGGATTTCACCCAAGACAGAGGACTTAATAAGTGCTGTCAGCAGTTCTGTTGGTGTTAGTCCAATCCATTTTTGAAAGACTGCAGTCCATGAAAATATAACTTTTTTAGAACTATGCAGTTGACTGATGTGGCTGAAGTATTTTTTATGATTCTGTGTGCAAACAGTAGATTAATTTCTGCTGGGGGAATGAAGAAAGAAAAAAGCTTTCCAGACAATTTTTAAAAAATTCATTGGATTTCACACATCATGTTGGTCACACAGGCAGACACAGCTACATAATTTCCACATCTTGACCAGATGTATCCAACAGAATTACTACTGCAGAATCTTTGAGATATGGACTATCTTGTTTCAGATGCATGTCCAGTTAATATTTATAACTTGTATATTAGTCTCTTTGGGGTCTGTCTAAGCATCAATGGTAGTTTAACTAATGTAATGTTTCTAGTATGTTCCAAAATATGTTAAGTTTTCTGTGTTCATATTTGTGTAGTTTTTATATTTTTCTATTTTAGCATTACTAAAAACCTATAGTGGAAAAACCTTTTATTAATAGTCATTTATTTTAGAAATTTTTTTTCAGAAAGGACTCAGTCCCATAGTGTGCATAGGATTCTGAATCAAATTATATAGGAAGATCTTTTTAATGCAAGACTGGGACCTGAATTTTTCCCTAAATAGGCAACATGTGAGTCAAGAGTTTTAATTCCAATTCTTAAACACACATCTGTTTATATCTGTCCTGAATTGTGTTTTTCCTGCCAGTGTATGAAACAAAATCTGTGGATTTTTATGAAGAATTAAAATTGACTTTGCAACTTTGGCTGTTGTCTCTCAGCCAAAGCTGTGTCATCTGCTGCAAGCAGCACTCTGTCACAACCTTCCATTTCCCTGAGTCTTTTCTTACTTTTCCAGAATTTAAACTCAATCTGGCATTTCCTTAAAGGCAGCTTCTCTCCTCTTTCACATTTCTTTTCAAAATAAGAAAGTTAAGTGGTGTTAGACCCAAACTAGAGTAAATACTTGGATCCAAATGTTTTGTTTTCTTTGAATTGGTGTTGGTTGGTCTTAGTCAAAGCTGCTTATAAACAAATAGGTTTAGAGCTAAAAAAAAAAAAAAACAAAAAAACCATGGATTTGAGTGTAATGTGCTGTTTGATATGCAGGGTTTAGTCCTTATTTTTCATTAAACTTTTCCTGCCTATATAAGGTTTGAAATTCATATAAAAAAGTATCTTCAAAAAACTGGAATGTGGTGCTTCAAGGACTTCTGGGGTTCAGGTTTGGAGTTTTTAGTCTGTAAGCATATATAGTAAATTTGCCAATATCCTAGTTCTCTGACAATTAAAATATATATATATATATATATATATATATATATATATATATATATATATATATATATATATATCTGTTCTGACTACATTTTTGCTGAAAAATGCTTCTTTGGGTTTAAAGAGCAGTTGGTAATACAGTCATTTCTGATTTTTCGTGGTTATGTACAGCTGGTCATTAATTTTGCTGCATTATTTCTTAGCTTGCAAATAAATATTGCAAATAAATATTAATATATTCTACATATTATCTGTCTGGGTGTATTTTTTCTCCAGTGTTACTGATGCTACATATTCAGATTAATACATTTCTGAAGTCGTGGTACTCAGGGTTTTGCACTCAGAATCTAGTTGCCTTCTCTGGTTAAACCCTGAGAAATACAATCCTTATTTTTGGGTTGCAGTGTAAATAATGTTTCCACTTGTACAGAAAACTAGAAGAAAGAATTTCAGTAGAATTTTTTCTTCTCCTCTTTGTAATTCTGTTTTAAAATTTTTCAGACAATTTGGATTCCACAAAAGGGAAATTTTAATTAGCCTCTATGCCTTTTCATTAATTCCAAGTGATCCAGCAGCACTCTGGAAACACATTAAAAAAAGGGACAAATCATCAAAAATAGCCAGACAGCGGAAGAGCAAAAGACTTTATATTTGACATCTGATGTAAAATATATGCAGCAAAGACAAGCCAGGGATCTCGCCTTGTGTCAGGGACATGAGCCAACACAGAGTAACAGCTGCAAGAGCTCAGTCACAGGAGGAATGAGTGTCCTGAACCCTTTCAGCACCACTGAGAAACCTCTGGAAGCACAACATGAACAAAAATCCTGTCCAGGTGCGGCCTCCTCCCACCTCCAGGATACACCATCAGCCCAACAGCGTTCTAGAGCCTATAGCAGGAGGTACTATGGGCTGGAAACACTGTTAAAAGCACTCTCACTGCTTTAATCTATTCCATCCTTGTCTATTTATTTTATTTATGTTTTGTTTGTCTTGTTTGTGGCAATAAAGCATGGAGTATATTATTCCTAAATTTGTTTTGTGGCTAACAGGTTGTAAACATGTTCAGAACTATAGATTAGGGTTTTTCCCATACTTTCAAATAGTTCTCTTTACAGTGCCTGTATTAAAACTGAGAGAAATATAGTTTCATTATTATAAGCACTCAGTAGTGCCTCTGTGTTCATACTGCCTGGGAATATTCCAGCAAACAGAAATGAAAGCTATATTTAAAGTTTCATTGAGTTGCTCCCATAATTCAGTTGTTTTAGACTTCACAAACTTGGCCCCATTTTACTAATTTTTTTTTGCTTTATTTTCTTAAGCCTCTTAAGACAGTGGAGCATAATTTGAATAAATGTGCTGATAATATTTCCACTGCTGGTTGAACTGATAAAAGGAATGATTTCTATTTAATTGCAATAAGAGTTAAATAATATTTATTTTTTAAATGAAGCTTTGCTGTGTCTCTCAAAGAAAACACTCCTCAATTCAGTATCTAAACTGTAAAATAATCCTAGTTAGTTATTGGAATAGTTAAACTGAAAAATTATTATGGTCGGCAGAAATAACACAATAATTTAATATTCCTCGGCAAATATTAGTTAATCCCACTGACATGAAATTACTGTCTTATTTTTTTCCCCAAAGGAATTACTGAGCAGTGTTTCAGAAACATTTATGGGCTGGCACTGGTCTTAAACTAAGTTACCAAAGCAAACAGCTGACATCTTCAGAAACTTGGGCCGTGGTGCTGATAGCAGGGATAGTAATAATGAAATACTTTGGTTGCTACAGTTTCAAATTGTGATTTCTGATGTAAAAAAAAAACCCAACAAAATACGTGACCATCTTGTTACTTTAAATGTTTAAAAGTCTGACTCTTGGGCAGCTCTCTAGATCTATAGGTGTTTGCCTGATAGAGAAAATTTTAACTTTGGAAGTTCCTCAATTTCCCAAGGAAATATGCATGAAGTCAGTGATAGAACAGGAATTAGGATTTTATTGGAAGTGAGGAGACTGAAGAAGACATGCTTATTGATTCTTCTGGTGAATTGGCTTGGCCTCTTTTCTGGACTTCAGTTCAGGTCTAGAACTGAGAGATCAGTAAGAAAATAGTCTGGATCTTCTAAATCACATGGAGAAATGTCACTGATGTGAGAAATAAGGAGAGGAAGGATCATGACTAAAAAGCAGTGAAGGAGTCAAATGTGGTGAGGTTTGCACAAATAAATGACTTATTATCTTGACAAATTATTCTGTTTGTAAAAGAAAGCAATTTCTCATATATTCCTTGTATTTCGGAAAGTTCCCAAAATGTGCTTGTATATATACACTGTTTGCCATACAAATTATAGGAAGTATTTGGTTTTCTAATTATTGATTTTTAAATATTTTAAATAGCAGGTATTTGTTTTTCCATGGCAGAGCTACTACCAGACTTCTTGGGTTGTTACTGTAGCCTCCTCTGAGGCAGACTGGTAATGAATACCACTGCTCTGAAGTAGCAAAATCATTAAAATCAAGGATATTTTGGCCATTTCCTCTGGAAATCATCCATGGTTTTGTGTGTGTATCTATGTAAGTGTGTACACAAGATTTGTGAATATAATTTTCAATACACAAATCTCTATCCTGATAGTTTAAGACAGATGATGAAGTACATAATGTTACTGGGAAAACTCAGTGTTTAAAGCATGGAGGAGTTTCCCAAATGCTCTCTCCATTGGGCAAGTTCATATCTACCTCTCCCCAGATAAAAAAAGGAATCTTTATTTACAAAACAATTTATTACAGTATTCTTTTGATATATAACAATTATTGAAATATCTGTGTTAAATAAAATAATGGAAATCCATTGGGAATACTCATAGTATTCATTAGATCTACAATTTCCTGTTTCTCTCTTGATCAGTTTAAAATACATGGAAAGTGACACATAAAAAATAAAAACAAAACCCTCAAGCTCATAAAAATTTACATCTGTAAGCATGAAGTTCAAGATATTTCAATTTTCTGACTAAATACTATACGCTGATTAAAATAATTGTTCTTACCTTGTGTTTTTAAGGAATGTATTATAACAGTTGCTTTACAGAAGTCTCCTTAATATGCTGTCTTTCTACAGTTATATCTGTTTCAATGGCAAGTTTCTAGCAATGAGAAGACAATGATCATATGTGAAAATAAAAGAACTTTAAAACAATCACTCACTGAAAAGATAGGCATTCCAAAAAATAATTTGATTTTCTGAACTTTTTTTTTTTGTGTGTGTTACTGAGCATTCTTTCAATATGGCTTATGAAGAAACAAGTTTACTAACACCACCAATTATTTCTTGAGAGTCCTTCCAGGATCTGCTAAACTGCCTTTGAGGCCTCTTGAAAGGAAGTGATACAGGGAACTTTGGTCTCAAACTCTGCCTCAGGACACCCCTGAATTACATGGTAGGTGTAGATGATGTGAATAAGTTCAGGAAGGAAGAAGAAAGAAATTAACAGATCTCTGGGCTGGATTAACTATTGTATACTGGAACAGAGTCCTATTCCAGCAATTTACTTCATATCTATTGGTTTTGGGAAGGTCATATAAGAGGGAGACTTAACAAGAACATTGCTAAGGATTCTGTCTGGAATTGCAATGCCAAGATTGCCAGCATCATCTGGAAGTGACGACTACTGGATTTGTTGTCTTCTGTGTGTCAATGTGGAATCTTATTTTGTGAGTAAAATAAGACTGTCTGTTTTTGAAACTGCTGAAGATAAACTTGATCTGTGCTCTCAAAGTTAATGCCTAAATCTATATCCATAAGGGTTTCTTTCAAAAATGTGTTTTAAAACACATTTCTTCTAAAAAACAGCATACCAAATTCTTATGCAAATGACCTAATTGCTAGGCATAAACCTGTGTGAAATGTGTATGTCCTTCCTTAAGGATCCAAAACAATGGATAATTTGTTCTAGGTGCTTATTTTCTAGGAAAACAATAGCCCATATCTTAGTTCACTGATTTTTGCTGGGACTTTTTACATAGGATAAAATTCTGAAATATTGTCTAGGTTTTTTTAATGTATGAAACATTATTCAAAATTCCAGAATTTTCTAAGGATGGAAAGTCTTATTTTCAGTATCTCTGCTTGCAGAGGGATGTTAGGGGAGAGATACAGTCAGAATTTTATTTTTATTTTTATTTTTATGATAACTGAAAGGACTATTTGCTGCAGGGTTTCTTTCAAAGAGGACCTTGATTAGAGGACAGTTTTATAGGTTATTTTATGTCATATTAACATAAACCAATCTTTTTGAGGAATCTTGCTCTTTCTGATGTAAGTTGGGGTTTTTGAATGTACAGAGAACAGACCTTCAGAAAGCAAGAAGATCTCGTGTTCCTATCACCAAATCTGTCTTTCAGAAAGTCAAGGTTTGGGTATGATAAAAAGGAAAAAAATATGTTAAGTATAAAGATGGGTTATAAAATGCCATTGCTGCAGAAGATATCAATAAATGTGTACCCAGTACTCTGTGTCCTAAATGTTTAGGTTTAATGTATATGTTTCTATGCTTTAATAGGATGGATGAAGTTTTACAGGATGCAGCTCACATTTAATTTTTTGACAGGAGGAGCATTAACACAGTCCTGTATTTGGGACTTGGATTTTATTCCTGGATCTGTGACGCTGTGAGTATTTGCTCACTTTTCCCCCACTATTATCTCTCTGTTCCATTTCTCTTCCTCTCCTTTATAGTCTGTAAGTCTCTTGGTGCAGAAACTCTGTATTTCTTTGTGTGTTCTCAGTACCTATAACCAGATCTTTGCCTGCACCCTCAAACACACTTGTAACATGAAAATGGAACCCTAATTACCTGATAACCTCAGTGAACCATTGGGTGATCTGTGTAACATCTGAAAATAAAAGACATCATGCAAATTACAATTACTGCAGTTAATGGAAGAAATATTCTCTTCACACCAGCACATTTGGTTTCATTGACAATAATTCTAATAATGCTGCACACAATTTACACAGAGTAATTTTGAATTGTCTTTGGATGGTACCAGAACATATTCCTTAGTGATGCTGTCAGTGTCAAGGAGTTATACAGACTGCAGTTCAAATGTCTGTAAAGAGAAGCTACTGCTAAAAACCTTTTTATAGGCAATTGCCCTAAAGCAAAGGACATATTTCAACTTCTAGGCTTTCTATGTAATGCATAGTGTAATGCAATAACTATATTTAATGAATAAGGTATAAAACCCCACAAACATATGTGTCTAAAGCAACTCAGTTGGGCAATTACAATTCTTTCATTTTAGATTGCCTAAATGGCTTTGAATTCTATAGCTATAACTCAGCTTTTCACAGAGCTATTTTAGCTTTTCCTTTCAGTGATGATTTCTCCAACTGAAATCAGAATTCCTCTCACTTCTGCAGAGAAACAGGGGTAAAACTCTGGGCCTGATCCCTCCCTCCCCTCTCCAAATCCCCCTTTCATGGATTCTCTATTAAAACCTCTTTAAAAAATGTAAGATCTGGCTTCTGGCTGCCTTACCTTACTAGGTCATAGGAATAAGAGCCTTCAGTCATAATCACTTCATTTTGGGCAGTACAAAGAGGCGTTGGCTTTACTCTTCTGCAAGCCTCCCTATTGAATTTAACCTTTGCCATGTTGTCTATTTTTCAGCCAGGAAAAAACCTACATGTGTAGATTTCATAGGAGAAAATATGTGTCTCATCTAGTCAAGAAAGACAGAAGCCCTCTCTGTGCCACTTGCCTTTTTAATAAATCCATATTCTAGTGCTTGTTATTCTGGCTTGAAGCCAGAGATACAGGTCTAGGTAATCTTCATGCCAGTTGGGTATATACTGCCCCAGCTCAAATGTATCACCTATTTTCAGAGTAAAATCAGTCTGAATTGAATTTATTAAAAGTCAGGTTAAACCACAAGAGAGATATTTATTGGAGATTTAATTTTACCAAACCAAATGCTTGGCTCAGTGATTTAACTTTAGAGTAATCTCTCCTTTCTAGGGGGGATTAAAATTAATGACTTTATAATAGCTAGATCTTACTGCTCACAGATGTAGCTCCCATTGCTATTCAGGAAGACTTACAAAATCAAGATGATATTAATGATCAGGTAAAAGGAACTTTAGCTAATCTTTCAAGTATTTTGTGGAAACAATTTTCACTGTTAAATCCTTCCAACTTTAAATTCAATAGCAAAGTGCTCACAACACCATTAGTCATAAGTAACAAAAAAGGCATGTTTGCTAGAATAGACTTGCATTTGTGTAAAGGTAATTTGTTGAATTTAAGCTCTTAGAGTAACCTGTAATATATATTCCATTTCACTAATGAAATTCATATGTGCATCTAGTGATGAATATTATATAAGACATAAACATTGACTGAGCATAGTCATATTTGGAGAAAACTGATGCTTTTGCTCTAAATATAACTATGCATTATTTCTGTAAATATTTAGCTTTGTAGTGAGATGCAAGGGCATGTAAATGTATCTATTTCTCTATATGAGGAATCGATTACAATTAAATGCACATGATATATTTTCTTTACTACAGCTTTAATATTAAGGGCTGCCAGGAATATCTTGGCATAAGCTCCACTGGTGATCATTTCCCCAGCATGACACAGTGATTGTCCAGTCATAATTCACTGCAAAACAACTCATTCTATTGTGGCAAATCCATTATATAAACAAACAAGTTACTGTAACCCTTATCCATATATTTTTCTTTTTAATACTGTAGAAATTATGTTTTTTTTTAAAAAAGAATTTATTAATCAAATTTAATGTTTAATTACTCTGATAATGTGCTGTTTAAACCTTTTTGCATTAAAAACACTAATAAGGGACATGAGTAAATATGAGTCAGAGGTGAAAGTTGTTTGCATTTTTGCTGTTATGTGTGTGGCATATTCAGTGAGGAAAACTGGTTAACGCTCACATGAAAGAATTTCAAATTATTCTGAGGGAAATTATAGATTAGTTCCCTTTAAAAACTAATTAAGGCACATATAGATGAATAAACTAGGTTGTTTCACTGGAGGGAAAAAATCCACAAACATTATGTGTGTTTTTTAAAGGAAATTTAAAAATTAAAAGGAAGTAGAAAGTTATATGTAACAGGGAACAAATCTAGAAGATAAATAAACCACTTCAGTACAGTGATCTTTAATGTTTTGTCCACTACAAGGAAATCAATTTAAGATAAACAGCTAAGCACTTCAAAAATGTGTACTTTTTAAAACAGAATATGGCAGCTTGTAAGGAATTGAGGTAAAATTTGGGGCAAACTACTTTGGATAAAATAAAACCCCTTTTTTTTTTCCAAATCAAGAATTAAGAGTTTCTTTGAATTTTTGCTACCGGCAATTAAATTGGAATGTACTTCCATATCTAAAAGAAGGGCAAAGACAGGTCGGTTCAGGTTGACCTAGATGGGCTTGCTTTTCTCACCCCAATTAGTTGACCCCAAAGTCTTCTCTTTTGCAGGCTGAACAGTTCCATATCGCTCAGCTGGTCTTTGTTGGAGAGGTGCTTCAGCCCCCTCAACCTTTTGGCTTTTTCCAGTCTCATTCCAACAGGTCAATGTCCTTCCTGTGCTGAGACCCCAGAGCTGGATGCAATAAAACTTCATTATCTTAACATCAACCACTGTATTTTGTTTCTTTGGGTTTCTTGCTTTAGTTTTGCTTCAATAGTGGCTACACAGCAAGAATGCACGCCTTCCATCAGAGAAAAATCAACACAGAAATAAGCACTAATATTTCAGAGCTCAGAAAAATCACTCTGATCTGAATTTAAAAGTTGATGGGAACTTCCTTGATTGTAGGGTCAAGCTGTTGTCCACAAATGAGAATGACTCCTACTACTTACACATCACTTTAGAGGGAGTGGTAAATTTAAACTTCCCTTTAAGAGTGGCCTGTTTTCTCTGTTAAAAATTAGAAAGAGAATTCTTTATCAGCTACATTCACTGGAAAGATTTCCATTTTGCTCTTTACCCTGGAGAGCTGAAGCCACGAGGAAACAAACATGTTCCAGGTTTTGAAGATGAACTATTTAATTTATGAAAAAAAAATCAAAAACCAGTTGAAACCTTATATACAGGAGGTTATCATTCTGTGAATTACACCAAAATTCAGTGGCAGCACTGCTTTGAAAACTCTAAAATTTATTATAATAGTTTTTAATTGGATTCCAATAAAACACATAGTGAAAGCTCTTGACCTTGCTTGATAAAGGACTAAGATAAAACTAGAGAGGTAAAAGAGAAAGTACTGAAGATGTTAAAAATAAGAGCTCAATTAAATATAAAACTTAATAACCTGCTTGAACTGGGAATACTGGTCTTAGTGAATAAACATCCTTGTGATCCTCCTTCTGCTCTACCTCTCTGTGCAGGCGAATGAATTTCAATTTCTCTGTCCCGACAGCCACAGGTTTCAGGTCAAAGCTGACAGTAAAAGACTGACAGTAGTGAAAGAGAGTGGGAGAGAAAATAAAGAAGCAAGTAAGTGCTGTGAGATTGCACAGTGCTCAGAAAGGGAAAACAAGAAGTTTGAAAATTGTTTGTTTGGAAGGCAGCTATTTGTAGCAGCAAGGTGTTTAGCCTAAGGACATGTACATTAGAACTACAGCAGTGAGTGAGATAAAGAAATAACTCAAAGAAAATGAAGTTTATGACAGTGTCTAGATATCTAATGGCAAAGTAAACAAGGCACATGTAAAGTGGTTAGAAAACTTTAAATGGAAAAGTTGGAACATGGGTGCAGCTCCTTTTTGACTTTTTCTGGAATCAGTTTGGATTGACTCAGTTTGGAGAAGATGGAATGAATTAATCTAGTAAAGTGACTGGATTTTAGTGATTAAGATACTGAATTAGGTACTTCAAAAGGCATTTACAGGAAAGAGAAAGTATTTTCTAAAAGGGATCAAGTGCAAGAACGATCTGTAGGCCACAAGAGGTACAAGATCAGGTGGATGTTAGTGAGAGGGTTAATAAAAGGCATAAGTAAAGCAAGAGTAGAAACGTAGACTTCCTTCATGTTTGCCATTCCTGTTACCTATGCAGTGTTTCCTGCCTTTTGCATATCATCCCAGAACTTCATGAAATTAAAACTTTACAAGCCAAAAAGTAGTTTACTGTGAAAAGAAGGAAAATAAATAAATAAAAAAAAAAAAAAACCAAAAAAAACCAACTAAAGATTACTGCCTTTACCCTGCATTGAGTACCATGTACAAATGTGTCACTGAGATAGGGGAATATTTCTTGAGAAAAATTCCATGTTTGTTTTGTGCACTTACATGCATCAACACACTCCATGACAGACCAGAGGACATGGGAAAACTTTCAGAGCAAAATTTCTGTGAGATGATGGACTTGACAGGTGAATGTGAAGCAAATGTTTCCTAAAGATCTCTGGGGAATCAGGAAAATCAGTGATCAGAATTACTTGATGTTTGAGAGTCCTACGTGCTTCACCTAGCCGCAGCCTCAGGTGGGTACATAGAAACAGAACAGGTATCAGGAGGTGGTGGTTGCAGGGCTGCCTGTGTGGATGCCAGTCCAGTGCGACTGCTCCTACTGCTGCCAGCCAGAGCCACAACTACAGAGCCGAGTGCTCAGGACAATTTACTGAGCCACAGAGGGGAGCATCTAAGGGCCATATGTACTCTCTGCTCCGGTTTAGTAGGAAGCAAACACAAGAGTATGGCCTGCTCTACACAGGAGACTGTTTGGGCACTCAGAACCTATGCTTGGGAGTAGACACAAATGGATCATTTTACACACTGGTTTTCCACACTTTTCATGGATTTATTGTAAAGGACACAAAAGAAGACAATACAAAATCTGGATGAAACCTGATAACAAATTATAATTTCCTAATCCATCATAACAATCATTTCTGTGTTTTAAATTCTTAATTTATTCCAGCTAAGAAGAGGAGAAAACCATAGGTACAGCCTATTAGATCTCTGCTGCAGAGATCTGAGTAACATGGTGCTTCAGAGAGGAAATGACTAAGAACAGCTCCACAAGGGAGAGGTTGGATGCTTATCAAGATGGTTTCACTCTGGTTCTCTAAAAGTGTGTTTTTAAAGAGCATTGGGATTGTTGGAATGGAAGTCTCTCCAGGCAGAGTCCAATCTAGCATGAGGCTTCCTTTTTTATTGGCTTTATAGCTGAACGTCTGTACATAGTCTGTGCTTGTAAGGATACAAATTATGATTAGGGCAAACAGTGGAGACATGAATTTCAGAGAGATAAATGCGCCATTATGAGGCTAGTAATAGAAATAAATCTATATGTTGGTGAAGACTCCTGAAAAAACAGTAACAAGGAGTGCAAAAATCGGAATTGTTTCAACAAATAGAGCTGATAATCATACACAGTCTCCAAGTGTGTGAGTTTGGGGTTTTTTGATTTTGTTTTTTTTTCTTAGATTGGTGCTGTGCTTGGTTTTGTTTTCAATGAAACAGAGAAGGTTAAATTAGAGCTTCAGTATAGCTAAAGATATGAGAAGCAAGGTAGGCTGCATTGTCTCAGCTGTCAAGACACCCTTGTACATGACTGAAAGATACTGTGATATCTCCTTATAAGCCTTGGATCAAAAATCTATTTATGAAACTCTTTCATTTTCACTTTTCTTGATAGTATGTGAGTTATCTCTCTTGAATGACATGTTATATAGTTGAGAAGCTTTTCTCTGTAGCAAGTATAGATTTCTCTATTTTCATAAATGAGGCTTAGATGTATGTAGCCATATAATATGCTGCTGCTGGCAGTGGAAATCAAGCTACAGTATTCCTCTTTTCCTTATTTAATAATGTAATTTCCTTTCTATACTTCAAAGAAAGACATAAAGGCATACAGGCACAAGAACCAGGCAGAAGTGGGAAATCAATCAAACAATTTAATGAACTACTTTTTGGAGCTGGAAAACTAAAATCCATAGATGTTTACAAAATTTGCCTTAATAACGGGCAGCAGGGAGATATATCCCACATTTACAGAACATTTACAAGGCACTTGAAGCCCACTGTAGCACAGAATGTACACAGCTCCAACAGTCTGGTAAAGTATGTTCTTCAAACCCTGTGTTGTGAATGGTTTTGTACTGCCAGAGCTGATCAATTCATGCCAAAAAAGATGATATAATAAATGGGCCACAGCCCTACTTTGGAAAAGAGACGTGAGCTGGGCTATTGTCCTGTTCCAGCCAGGACAGGGTTAATTCTTGCAGTAGCTGGGAGGGGGCCTGGCTGTGACCCAAAGGTTTTTCTCCACCACCTCATACCATTGCTGGGTGAGGGGTGCAGGGAAAGGCTGCCTTCCAGGACCCTTCAAGCAGAGGGAGTGGTCAGGTATTGTCAGGGGTTTTCTGTTGTCAGGGGGAGCAATCACATTGAAATAATTCACCTTTTTCTGGTACACTCTGTCAGTATTTTTTCTGTTTCAGTATTGTTTCATTGCCTTATTCAATTGCTCTTTCCAGGAAACTGATATTATCTCATCCCATCATCCTTTACCTTTTGTGCCTCCAGTTCTCCTCTCCATCCAGCTGCAGGGGAGGGATGGGAGGACGGGGGAGTGGGGGAGAGGTGCGTGGTTTGGGGTGGTCTCAGTGAGAACACTAAATTGAGGAATTACCCTTTCCATGAAGAAATTCTTCCTGTTGTCTAACTTGAACCCTCCTGGTGCAGCTTGAGTATTTGACCCCTTGTTCTGTACATATATGACCATGTGTTCAGGTATGTGTCTGCAAGCACCCGCACATATTTCCACCTCTATCCCCCATCCCAGCTTATCTTCATGAAAAATACATCTGCAGTCTAATTTATTTATTTGTTTTACATGTTGACAAGCCTTTTGGTAAAGTGTTCTTACCCTTTCTCCCCTTTTTGTCTTCTCTGCCCCGGATTTATTTTCTATGAATTAAATGAATTTTGTCCTGAAGATTTTGTGTAGGAAGGTCACACATCAGCATAATTACATACATGACTTTCAATATTAATTCAACCCTCCATAACTGATTTTAAAACAAACCATCAGCAAGATCCTTCATCTGGAATAGCTAGGAACAGTGCTAAACTGGAGTTATATCATACATGATATGAACCACTGTGGGTTGGGAAAAATGTGACATAAATTGAAAATAATTAAACAAATGTTTTCTGTTGTAAATGGATCAGACTGGTTTTACAATCTGGAAGTTTTTAGATGGTGTGTGAGTTGCTGCCCATCAGTATGCTGTGACTAACCATGCAGAATAAAGTATGTAAGCCATAAAATTTAATTTACTTAAAACCAAAAATCTTTACATCTTTTAGCCTCTGTTCCAATTAGAGTGCAAAAAATATTTTTTTTCAGGGATTCTTGGATAAAGTTTTGTAAAGTGCTGTTCTACAGCACAAGAAACAGAGAAGCTCAGCAATTTGGAATAGTCAGGTGAAGCAAACTCTTTGTTTTATATTCTACATTATGCAAAGCTCTCCCTGAAAACTTAATTGCAAATATTCAGACAGATTTTCTTCAACAGCTTTCGGGTAATTTCAGTCACTGACTACAAAGGCTTCTGGATCAAATCCTTCATTTTCATTACTCAGATTCAGATGCAAACTGCATGACCTGAAACTTTATCAGAACACTTTCATGTGATGTCTTGAAGTATTTAATTAAGTTTTCAATTAATCATTATTTGAATGTTGGCCCTCCTGCTGCTGAAATATATTTGATTAATAATTAGGCCACATTAAAACCTACATTAGTGAACGTACATTAAGCTTTTCATAAAAGAAAACTCCACAAGCGTTGCGTTCAGACCCGGCATATGAGATGAAAAGGACTCCTCAGATTAGGTGACTCTACTCAGGAAAATGCCATTTCAATTCAGTTAAATTCAATTATAGTTATGGTGAAACTGGGTACATAACACTCCATGCAAAAGAAGCTGAATTTGAGAAAGATTCTTTCTTCTTCACACACGTTTTGTATTCCTTCACATACATTCTAAATTATATAAAAGGATTTATAGAAAGACATTGTTTCCAACAGGGAGTGATCCGCATGATTTATTTTTGAAGTTATGATCTTTACAGCTACAATGTCTCTCCTTTGTTATTGACACGCTTTTCAATCCAAGACAAGATGGAAATGTCTCAAAATTAGAGGACTTGCATATTTTAGTGTGTGCCAATTTCCTCCTTTTGGAACATTCTTAAAGAAGAGATGCAGGAAATAACAAAAATTATGCTCATTTTCAGATAGCCCTTACAATAATGGGAAAATAATTGCCTAAACCTATTGTACCAAAAGCCCTTGCAATTATGCTGGTCAAATATGAGGGAAAAAGGATGAAATTGAAAAAAGCCTATTTATTGGTAGGGAAATTTCCAGTACTAATCTTGAAGGTTAGTAAGTCACCTGAAGACAAAAAATCCAGACATTTCTCTGGGTTTCATATAACGTCTGTGTTTTGGGGGTGTTTTTACTTGCACTTTACTTTTTGCAAAATTCCATATAATTAAAATTTAAATAAGAAAAACTGATTGAAATGTTGCCAAATATCTAGTCAAGTGGGATTATGAAAAAGCTATTGTAGCCCTAGAAGAGCATAAAGAGCATAACCTCATGGATCCTCATCTGCTTTATATAGAAGGATGTGCCCAAAGTTATTAATGCAATCATTTGCAACATTTTGCAAATTTTGCAACAGTTTTGCATTTGAAACATTTAGCAACACTTTTTGCAACAGTTTTCCTTATTAGCACCCATTAGGTATTTGAAGGCAAAGTTGTATCTAATTCATCTCACTCTAAGATATTTGGCAATTAATTCACTGAAATCACCAAAGTTCGGAGCATTGAAAAGGGTCCAAATTACTTAGTAAAATTTCCAGTCTTATTGTTAACCTTTAAAGATACATTTAGAAAAAGGAAAAAGAAAAAAAACACAAGAAAAAAATTCAATCCATTGACATGGTCACACTGCAAAAACAAACTCTCTGATTATATTTGCCTAACTAATTTTTTTTTTCATTCCCAGAACCTTTTTTCTCATTGGTATAACATAGCTAATCAATTCAGGATACTAGCTAGAAAAATTGTGGGTATGACTGTGACACAATTTGAAAGACAATGAAAAGTATGGTAAATATGTAACTACAGAAAACACCCATCCTTTATTTTTTTTTTTTTTTAATCTTCCAGAATATATTTTTCAGCACAGCTAGATGTGATTCTAAAGGTTATGAAAAACAAGGACTATGTCCAGGATGTTATACGAACTGTAAGGTGACTTAGGTTCTTTTCAGCTGCTTGTTCCTATCTTAATAATCATTAATACTTATTTTCTTCAGAGCATTAGCATTCAACATGGGGAAAGGAGTGGCAAGATTCCCCACACCATCATGCAAGCACTGGGAAATTGTACAGTTTCAATTTTAAAGATTTTGAATGTGCTTCCTGTTGCTGCAGACTAATATCTTTAGGCAATTCAGGATCACTTTGTTTGTTTTTTCCTTTCATAATATTTCTGTTAGTATGCAAGTGAACATCTGAAGTGAAGTCAGAATACGTGAATATATTTGAATAGTGTCATGTTCTGATACTCACATAAACATGTGTAATGTGGGAACTTAGGACCTGGTTCTTTTCTGGGTAGGTAATGCAGGGTTTCTGTTTCTTATTTCATCGTGATCATCCTTATAGTTCAAGGTTTTATCTGTGGTGATTATCATAAATATATTCCTTGATGTAATAAAGTAATGCTTTAAGAAGGAAACCAACTTATGAAATATTTACAGCTGTTAAAACATCTCCTGGACTTTGAAACACTTAAACACAGATCCATAGATTAAGGATATGATGCTACAGCTTGTTTAATTCACTCTTGGAGAGTGAAATTATCCAAGAATTTCTGCATAATTCTTTTAACACAAGTGCATATTTTGTGCAGGATATGTGAAAGGAGAAAAAGGAGAAGGTTTTATTTTTGTTACCAGAAATCTTGGATGAGAAGAAATTTGAATTTTCCTTTATTTAGTGTCTGGTTTTGGTCTAATGCTCAGAAGGACTATGAATGGTCATCCTTGTCTCTGTTTTCTAAGACAGAAATGGAAGTCAAGCAAGCAAATATACTTGTTCAGTGATGAAGAGACCGCAGCAGAGATCATAATGGATAATTTGACCAGAAAAAAGAATAAAAGTTATAATTTTTTAAAAACTGCATAATTTTTATAAAAGTTTTTTAATTCTATTGTTGTACTGAAGTAGCATGGTTGTGATGTGAAATTATGTTCATGAAATTAGGTCAAGGCTGTCTATTAAGTTCTGTTGAAATGAAGTTTATTAGATGAAGAGCTTTGGTTTAGAAAGGCTAAAATGGGTACTGATCCATCTCTCATTTGGTCAGAACAAACAGTTTATTTCACACTTCTATCTTCCTCCTACACTCAGAAATTGGAAACAAAGTAATTTTCTATCTGGTGCCACTTGAATCTGAACCTACATACTCTATTCTGCACGTACTGCTGACACTGTTTTACCTTGTGTAAATCATTAATCATTGTCTAAAATGATATCAGGACTCTTACCTTCCTCTTTCATGATAATTTTTGTTCTGAATATTTTTCTCTAAAATCAATGCCATATTCAGAAAATTCAAAGACTTGTTGGATTTTTTTATATTTTTTAATATAAGATTAAAAGAAAAATGGGACAGTGAAGTGTGAACCAGTACAGGCTACACTACAATGTCCAGATGAACATCTTTCTTCTCTTTTGGTTTTTGTACTCACCAGCAGGATGAAGGTCTCTTTCTTTAGCTGGCTTGTGGAAATCATCCTTATTGCTTTTATAGGATTTAAGGAAGTGTCACTTGGCTTGCTCCAACTCAGGGAGGGTTTTGTCTATTTGTTTTTAGCTTGACTGCTGAATAGAAAGAAAAGAATTTACACAGATAGAAGAACTTGTTACTACAATTAGTTGCATATATTTCCTAAGAAAATGCAAAACCAATGTACATTCAGATAGTGAGATAAAAAAAAAAAAATTCTTTAATCCCAGTTTCCTGTATTTCAGTTTGTGTTTTAATATGTCCAGCTCTTGTCAGCGCAATACAGAACCTGAGACCACAAGTAAGGTCTCAAAGACCCAGCTATTGTCTTAAGGGACCAAATAGATAACTGATGGTTGAACAAATGACATCAAAAAGCTGGGAAAAGAAGAGATGAAGATTCTACTTAGAGTGGTAAAGCAGTGTGAAATTTTTTGGATGATTGAGCTTTTTGGATGAAGGATATTTACTTATTCTTCCATAAACACACAGAAACATTCAGATCCAGTCACTTCTATATTTAAATAAACTTTGGGTTAGTAGTTTTATACACTGAAATGAATTAACAGAAAAGGTGATCTTGTATAATATGACATAAAATATTTCTAAGTAGTAGGTTTCCCCCTCAGGAAAGAGCTGAAATGATTATTTAAAAGAGATAAAACCACTCTGAGAGTCATGAAAGATAATGTGAGGAAAGAACTTCCTTAAAATAAGGATGGAAGTAATAGAGCAAATACAAGTACAGGTGTCTGTTTTCTTCACTCAGATCAATTAATATTCCACTCTTTTACTCTTCCAGACTACTGATCAAACCATGAAGTATAGGAATTGATCTGGCTGTATGATATATTCTGAATCTGCAGTGTTAGTTACACTGTATGGCAGGATACACCCAGAGAATGCAAGTGCTGTAGGTCAGATAGAAAGTGACCTAAATTTCAGATGAGTTTTGGTAGCCAAGAGATCTCCTTCTTGTTAGGGAAGCCTGCTGGATTAGCAGTGCCTTCAGCAGAGAAGAACAGGATTTCCTGCTGAGCATGTGCCAGCTGGTCTTCTGTGGCAGTGGTATATCCACCAAGAGAGGCTGCACTTCCTTGTGTGGTATCCGGGTGGAACAGGCTTCAGAGTCAGGGCTCCCACACCTTGAGCTTGTGATCTGTCTGTACTTTCTGTCAGCATCATGCCAGGGGCTCAAGTCTGAATCAAATCTATGGAAAACAATAGTTGTAAACTGCCAGCTATGCTTTCCTTCTTCTAAAAGAGGACTGTGCATTAACCTCAGCCTGTTTTTTGAGTAACAAGGGCATGGAAATTGGTCACAATATTTATAGATACATCTGTTCCATGTGCTGCAAATCTCCTGTAATATCACTTAAAATTTAGTGAACAGCTTGAGGCATCTGATTAACTGCCTGATATTTACTTTTAGGTTCGCAGGCCAGATAGCCAAATCTTTGGGTGGGAATTCTTAAAGTACTAGCATTAATTGCTGGGATACTATTGACCTCTAATGGGAGGTAGATGTACATTTGCTCTGTGTTGTCACAGCATTAGCCACTAGGTATGAAAGTTACCAAGAACATGATCAGCTGATCAATTAACTGATGGCAGTAGAAAACACTTTGGAAGTGTGGATGAGATGACAAATTTATGTAAGAAAGAGCTCTTCAAGAAAACCAAGAAGCGAACAAGTTTTATGTGTCACAAGTAAATGTTTCTCTTTCAGAGGTGGAACAGTGTACTGAGAAGACCCTTCTTATGCCACAGTATTTCAGACAACAGGATCAAGATGTGGCCAAGGTGTTTTCCCAGTTAGGAGCACTGTGATAAACAGTAACAGGGCAAACTAACATGTACATCCAGTTGTGCAGCTGTATTGTGGAAGTCAGAAGATGGCAGTCTTTGCTCACTGTTGAAATTGATGCCTAGCTAATCCTAATAACACCTGAGTAGTGAAGAACAAAATGAATATGCATCTCTCTGTGTATTTTTAGTTGTTAAAATTTAATTTCAAGTGCATCTTGATAATGAAAAGAATGTTGGCTCTTTATTTTTTCCTCAGAAATCATTCGTGTTGATGGCAATCAAAATATTTGTTTATATTCACTATTCCAAACAAGAAAAGAAAAGCATCTTTTAGTGTAAAAATGCTCTAAACACTGTCTGAGAAAGCTAAGAAAGGCATAAGTGAGCACAGAAAAATTTTTCCAAAGGGAAGATTGACTGAGGCTTCTCAGTAACTGTGTACACCTGTAGGCATCTGTGTAAACCTCAGCATCCGATTACCTTTTGCTTCTGTCCAGGTCAAAAGTCTCCTCATATGAGTAGCAAAGAATGCAATACATTTTCAAGCCACACAGGGATGCAGGAATTAGAAAGAAATGGGTCACTGCTCCCCAGAGGCTTGGTCCAATAGGCAAATGTTGAACATTCCTGGTACACACAGTAGGGTCTGTACTGCCCATTATATCCTACTGATCAGGGCATATCAATTTGCAAATTTTTAATGAAGTCTTCCCGAAATAAAGGGAGACTGAGCTTTTATCTTACCTGTTTCTGGTTGCAAAGCAAGGAAGTGCAAGCATATCTACCCCTGCTGGTAAAGGCACTCCACCATCATTAGGAGTTTTTGTTCTGATTTCTTCTCACATGAAAGCAAAAAAAAAAAATCTTAGTTTAGGAAATTCTTACTGTGATGAAACAAAATGCATACATTTTTGCAACAATCTTTGGAAAGAAAGAAATCACCCCACCACCTGTGGCATTGGAGTTCCTGGGTTGATAGACAGGGACCTGCACTTATCACATTCCATCCTGGACTGCAGGTGTCTCACTAATCAGGAGCTGGGCTGGGTGTGGATCAGACCAATGAGCTGTCTAGACCTGGGAGTTTTGGACTCCCTATAAAAGTAAGCTCTGAACAATAAAACACACTGTTTGTCACAAGGACCTCTGGAGTGTGTGCGTGTTGTCCCTGTCTCTGACCACTGACTCCATGGCACACATGGATATAAACATGGTATCATTAAACATGATAATTACCCAAGGACCTTATCCAGTAGGACATAAAGACAGCAATTTTCCAACCTACTTCTGGCACAGAAATTTTGAATTTTGAATTTTTTGCTTTCTTGGCAGGTGTCATGTTTTAACCAAATCAAAACAGCCCTGTACTCTGAGCAAAATTATCTTGATGTAATTAAATCGATGTAATTGGGAAGGACTAGAATTTGGATGTCTTGTATTTTGGTGAGTGTCCTGACCATGAGTCTGCTGCAGCCCAGTGTTTCCTCTTACCATTCTAGCAAGCCTTTTTCAGGTGTATGTAGAAAAACCCTTCACTTTTTATGGAAGGACTAACAATGTGAACACTGGGGGGCTCTGTAAGTCCCTTACAAGAGACATTGTTTGCCAGCACCAGTGATTTAATGTTGGAGGTTTCCTTTTGGGCACAAATTAATTTTGTGTGTGTACTAGAAATCTCACAGCATCCCTTCAGGAGCATCATGGATGGGCTGTAAACAACTTCCTTCCTGGGGGAGCTAAGGTTGGAGGGATGCCTGACTTCATCAAACACAGAAGGGACATGTCAGAAAGCCCTACTTAAGTTGCAGGAAAGCAAAGATCTTCCTCAGGCAGTTGTCTGCACTGATTTGGCCTCACCCTGAATATCATATGCAGTTTCAGTCACCACAATATAAGAAAGATATTAAACTAATTTAGAGCCTCCAAAGTAGAACAATAAAGATGGTGAAGGGTGTGGAGGGGAAACTCTATGAAGACCAGCTGAGGTCACTTTGGCTGTTCAGCCTGGAGAAGAGGAAGCTGAGAGATGACCTCATTGCTGTTTGCAGCTTCCTCTTCAGGGGGAGTGGAGGGGCAGACACGTATCTCTGCTCCCTGGTCACCAGTGACAAGACTCAAAGGAATGGCTGGACCTGTGTCAGGGGAGGTTTAGGTTGGATATTAGGAAAAGATTCTTCACCCAGAGTGTGGATGGCCAATGGAGTGGGCTCACCAGGGAGAGGTCACAGCCCCAGTCCTGACAGAGTTCAAGGAGTGTTTGGACAATGCTCTCAGGCACACGATGTGACTCTTGGTGTGTTGTGCAGGGCTGGTTGAGTTGGACTGGTGATCCATGTGAGTCTCTTCCATCTCAGCATGGTTCTGAAAACCTGGGCCATCTGTACAAGATTCACTGCTAGTCAAGATGTGATGTGGGTATCGAGCCCTGGGATCACCATGAGCTGCATCACCTTCAACTTCGGTCCTTCACTCTTGTGCCTCACCTGTCAGTGACATATAGGCATTTGTCCTATGAAAACAGTTGTTTTTCTGCTCTTCTATAATAAGCATTTTAATCTCAACTAGCTTTCTTTCTATCTGTCATACAGAATGTTTTATTTTCTCATTATTGACTATAAAAAGGCAAGTGTACAGCAAAACTCTTAGTTCTGTATTCATTTCTGGCACCCAATCATTTACACTTAGGTTTAAAAAGCTATAAATTTGAAAATATTTTTGGTTCTGGTTCCAGTTAATATGAACCAAATAGCAATATCTTTACTTTGTAACTTCATTTCTATCAAGACTTGATTACGAGCTAAGCTTTAAGTACATGAAGACTCCTTATATGCTTAGTTAAATGGGATAGAAGAACATCCTTAGAAAACCTTTTGGCCTTCCTTAAGCTTTAAGTCTAGAATTTGTGATTTAGAAATAATGCATCAGATGAATAGCTATTGAAATTCAACTCTGTTGACTTTAGAAGAGACACATACATTTAAATCAACCCAAAATCCCAGATATCAGATGATACAAGCTGGTTGGTTTTGTGAATCAGTTTAATATTAAATATTAAGGGGTTTTTTTATGTCAAATTTTGAGAAAATGAACAAGTATATCTTACTGTAATATTTTCATTATTAGAAGTGGCTGTGATAGCTAACAATAGCACTATGGTTCTTAAACAGTTTTATCTTTGCTTGCAAAGGAAACTAGAAAGATAATAACTTTAGTTTTGAGCAAATTTGAAGTTGGGGAAGCAATATTTGCTTGACAATTCTGTAAAGGCTTAATACCAACATTGTACCTAACTCTCTATTCAAAGAGAGTTAGTGTCCCACTTGTATAAAATTTTATAGCCACATTATTTACTAATTTCACTTTTTTCCATCCCTCTTGTACACAATTTACAAAAAAGTCCCAAAATGAAACCAAATCAAAACCCAAAGAACTCTTTCCTTGCCATGCAAGTATTATTTTATCATTTTATAGAAATCTGTTTCAGATCATTTAGCGGTGAAACACAAGATGTAGCAGGTGACATTTCAATGAGAAAATTAGTACCATAAACAAAAAAATACATTGGAAAATGTACATTTATGTACAAATTTTCCTTCAATTTATCTGTTCTGTTGGAAACAGAAAGTTTTCTATTAAAAAACAAAAAAATCAAACCCAAACCCTAGATTTGCCTGATTAAGTAGTCTGGTGCCGTCTTGATAAACAGTGCACAAGCACTGTAATTTGTCTAAGATTAGAGACACTGATTTAACAGTTCATTGCTCAGGCCTTATGCTACTGACATTCTATTGATGCAATTGTTTTTGTTTAGAGGTGTTGTGTGTGTTGTAGGCGTTTGGAAGATGTAAATTCTACGGCTATTACTAATTTATCCTTTGAAACCTCTTAGTTGTCTCTGCAAAATATTTTTTGTCTGATTTCAAATAATGCCTAAGTACATAAATCTAATTCTAGAGGATGCAAATTCTTTTTCTGAGTGAAACTGAGCTGAAAGACTCATCTGTCAAGGACTCTGACACCTTCTGTGTCATTTAAGCCCACTGAGTAAGTCAAGATGGAAACTGTGCAGAGGAACTGGTCTCAATTTCACATTGTGAGAAATGAAATTTCACTTGTCCATGTAATTCACAGAAGAAGAAATCATAGTTGTAATTTATGAAGGGGTATAACTGAGTTCATACTGTTCATCAAGACCCATGATGTTCATCAATTACAAGAATGTTTCATGAGAGTGCTGTTGAGCTTATTTCTGAGTTTCTTTTAGTAGATATTTTTCATAAATTTAAATATGGTTTTAGAGACAATGATTTTTAAAGTCTCACTCAACCCAATTCCTCATTTGAGAAGGAAATTTTTGTCTAAGTGTGTGCCTCCAGTGATAAATATGAGATGACAGAACAAACAGATGGAGGCCCAGCTCAACTTTTCTTAATTGTCTATGGAAGAAATGTCTTTACAATTCTTGCAAGATGTTTTGCAAGTAAGTCCTTATTTGAGATGACCTGGTCTTAGAAGGCAGGTACTAATCCTCATTATGACATTTTTATCTACAGAGCTCACACATACACACAGAGGACAGGTGAGGGACTTCCAGAAACCGTTCACAGGTTAATGATTTTCTGCAGTATGAGTCCTCCATGGTTCTGAGTTTGGTAAAAGATTGAGTGAAAACAGTAGTGGAACTATAAGCAGGAGATGGGCAGAGTTGTGTTCATATTCAACAGAAAAAAACGTCAAGGTCTAAGTAATATTTGACAAAAAATCTACTAATAAGATCAGATATCTTATAGGGAAAGGAAGGTTAACAGACTAACATACAATTTTTCTTGCATTTGTGACAAAAGAATTAAGTACTCATTGCACTCATTAGAAAAAATTTTTACGGATCTTAGGTTGTTCCAGTTGAAATTACCTGCCACCATATGTTATCATATTTGATTGATTATATTTTCAGAATTTATATCACTTCCCCCCACCAGAGTTGTTTATAACTTGATTTAGAGGATTAAACAGTGCAGCAGCTACAGAAAGTCAACCATTCTCCCATTCAACTCTTCACACTGTCTTGCACCTTATATATTTCAAATGTGCTGCTAAACCATTGCTATGAAAACACCTTTTTCTTTCAAAACAGATGGGATCTGCAAGGCACTGAGATTTCTTTTGCATTGAGGCAGGTGACCCAACTCTTGTACCTGCACTAAATTTAGCCATCATTTGGTGGCATGCAGAAGGGAACTTGTCTTGCCTAGTCCAGCAGGAAGGGTTCTAGATCTTAGTATAAAAAAAAAGAAACAATTTTTCCAATTCATCTGTCTTCTCAATATTTTAAACATTTTCTTCAAGTGCACCATGGTGAAACTGAAAGTTGCTCTTTAATGTTGTTATTTATAGAAGGTTTTTGTATCTTGACAAGGTTAGTGAAGGCAGAAGGGCAGAGATCATTTGGCTGGCCTTCTTTCTTAAAGAGGGGTAGAAAGCTTTATGGAGCTGTGACAGGTATTTGCGCAGTTAAATTGGCATGCTGCCAATTCCTCACATCCCTAGGGCCTACCTCAGCCACCTTTCTATTGTCTCTTAGTTGAGGAAAAGAGTTTTCCACTCTAGAAATAATTGAGCTCCATTTGAAAATATGACACTCAGCTACATTTTCCAGCCACATTGAACATCTTGAATATCTTTCCCCATGGTGTCACTTTCTCTCTGTCCTAGTAAGCATTTCAGTAGCTACATAATTGTGTCAAGAAACAGGTAATTCAAATAACCAAAAATGTACCCTAATTTTATTCAACCGGACCTTTTAATGGGTAATTTCAGCAACTCAGTTTCCCAATGAGACTTTTTAAGGTAGTAATACTGTGAAAATTATCCACATGAAAAATTGTTCTTTTTCACTCCAAAAAACAAACAACAAACAAACTGCACCAAAACCTCTTCAATGCCTCTAAGAAAACGGCAAAAATATCTATTCTTAGAAAAAATAAATTTAAGAAATTCTACTCATCTTAAGAGGATCTCTAGATTCCCACTGCAGAAACCAGGCAGAACTTTGCAACCAATTTCCTTCTGCTGCTTCTTTTCTGGCTATTACATCTTTGTATGTGTACTAGTTTGAAAGCAAATCAGTGAGAAATTCCAAGTCAGAGCTATAATTTAATAGGAAGATTAAAATAAAGGCAGAAAACACTGGCTTAAACTAGCAGTCAGGACACATCCTGGCACCCTGTTAGGCAAGGTGGTGGTAGCAGTATGAGTAAATGGTGGCTGCACTCCTGTTGAAATGATAGATGTAGTTCTGTTGGAACAGTGATCCTGTAGAAGAGTCTGGTCCTCCTCTGAAGGTCCAGTGGTGATTATTAGCTCTTGTCCTCTGGCAATCCAGTGGATAAGGCTACTTGTGGTGCTCCAAACTTCAGACTTTATCCAGGTAGGAATGCTTGGTTGCTCCCCCTGGGCGGAGCATGCCACAGTGGGATGATGTAACTTCATGAGCCATGCAGTGTTGGCCACCTAACAGAAATTATCCCCTGGAGTCATCAAGGATGTGTCATGGACAAGATAAAGATCACTGCTCACCTTGTTTTTAAAGCTTATGGAAATGGTTATGGAATACATACTTTTGGTTACATCTTATATTGTAACCTAAGATAGTACGGCTAAATTATTTTTGCTTGTTTATTCGACCCCTTACTCCTTGGTGTTAAATAGTAATACTTTGTAGCTGACAGGTCAGCATATCACCAGTTCTCCTGTTAGGTTAAGTAGACACAACGTGCAACTACTACTGAAGCGAGGCTCACTGTAGCTAAAGCTCCTCAAACAATCTAGGTTGTGGCATTCCTTGGGCAAACAAAAATAAACCCCAATCAAAAAAGCTAAACCTGTACTTTAAAATAGTGTTATTTAGTCCAATTTCGTACTAATTACATTTTGGAAAAATACTGAACACCACATACCCCTCTTTCCATGTTTTTAAAAATGAAGAACATTTTGCATTGATTATTTTTCCACAGGTAACCAAATAGAAATCCAAAAGACAAGAATTAAGTCATTGGATATTTTGCCATCTTAAAATAACTGAGACCAATTTGGAGCCAAAGCACAAATTTGCAGCCAACACAGTGTTTGGATCAATATTGCTGCATGATGTGGATATATGGAAATCTGCTAATATTATGACAAGAAACAATGAACCTATGTGTGCATGTACCTGCATACATCTTTATACATTTTACAAACACAAAATGAGTCCATTTAATCTCCCTGATTCTGGGTCTTCAATGCTCACCTTGGTCTCTAAATAACTACAGTCTTTATCAGTGTGATCACTCAGTACTTCTAAAGCAGTGCAAGGCACAGCAATTACAGAACAGACACTTATTCAAACACAGGCTGTCTTTCACTTAACCTCTGTTTGTCCAGCCACTGAGTAATGCTGTGCTCAGTAAAGGAAAGGAGAAGTAACATTTTACATAGCTTGAAGTGTTATGACTACAAATACAGGACATTGCTGGAGAGGTTTTTTTTTTGCCTCACTATTCATGCACTATTGGACAATTTTTTATTCTTTTTTCCTTTCTACTGACTGCATTTTGTTGTTTGAAGCAGAAAATTCAGCGATGTGATCAACATTCTTCTGGCACATTTTGCCTTAGTTTAGGGCGTGTGAATTTTATCCTCCTATCAAGATAAATAGAACAATATCTCTTCACAATGAATTCACTTAATATACTTCCAAAATATCTATCTGCTTATTGAGAAGCTGCTGTGTATATTGTGTTTATTCCAAGTGGTGATACTAAAAGACATGGTCACATTTCAAAGCCTGCAATGAAATAAGATGCATTTAAATCTTTCGCATGAACAGCCTTTGAAATTCTTCTAGTATCTTGAGATAACATATACAAATATATGTATTTTTCAATAACACAGAAAAAGTCATCTTTTCTAAATAAAATTTTGCAGTTCATTTGTTCTCAGTCTGTCCTTATTTCAAAGCTGTCTTTTATACATCAGCTATTTACAGCATTTTACAAGCTTAGGTGCTGTTTCTTAAACCAGAAAAGAAGAAGAAAGAACATTCAGATCTATAAGCTGATTGAATTTCATGGACATTTTAAGTTGCATTTTCAGTGCACCTCTTTTTTGCTACTTAAAGGATCAACACCACTCCTGATGATGTGCAAAAATAAAGCTGATACGTTATATAGACTCTTCAAGTTTTTAGAACTGACCAAATATTGCTCTGAGAAACTCAGTCCATTTCGTTCATGACAACATAGGAAGAAATGTGAAGAAGATATAATAGACAGACAAGGTAAGCAATAAATCAAATCCAAATTGCCTTCAACAGAATTGTTTGTTGTCTTGGCAAAGCTTGATTTACAAAGGGAAAGGTTTAGATAGATGAAACAATCTGATAACATAAAGGATTGACATTTCAAAATATTTTTTAAAACTAATCTATAAATTTTTTATGAAACTATGTAACTCCAAATGCCCTATTATAGCACTAAATGATACCAATTGTATATTTCCTGAAAGCAGTCTTGGTAGATCCATACTTCTAAGGACTTCAGTGTATAAAAGTTGCTAAGCTGTTACTCATTCGTGGGCATCTTTCAATCCTTGCATTGATGTCTAATAGCAGATTTGATAAAAATATAGTACTGCTATTACATTCTTCCTGAGAAGACATGTTTCACATTCTTGAAATACATGCCTTGATTTTTATGGTATTTATCTCATCTGTCCATTGTTTGATAGAAATGTGATGAGTTATGGTAGAATGCTTTCAGTTAAAAGGGACCTTAAAGATCATCTCATTACAAACCCCCTGCCATGGGCAGGGATACCTTCCACTACACCAGGTTGCTCTGGTCTCCATCCAATCTGGTCTTGAACACTTCCAGGGATGGGGCAGACACAACTTCTCTCGGAAAGCTATCCCAGTGCCTCATCACCCTCACAGGGAAGAGTTTCTTCCTAATATCCAATCTAAACCTGCTCTCGGTTTGAAGCCATTCCCCCTTGTCCTGTGACTCCAGGCCCTTATAAAAATGTTCTCTCCATTTTTCTTGTCGGCTCCCTTCAGGTACCTGAAGGACACAATTAGGGTGCCCCAAAGCCTTCTTTTTTCCAGCCTGAGCAATCCCAGTTCTCTCAGCCTTTCCTCCCAGCAGAGCTGCTCCATCCCTCTGATCACCTTGGTGCCTCCTCTGGCCTGGCTCCAGCAGGTCCCTGTCCTTGCTGTGCTGGGAGCCCAGAGCTGGATGCAGCCCTGCAGGTGGGGTCTCAGCAGAGTGGAGAAGAAAAGTCTTAAGCTGTTTTGTTTAGGAATGTTTAGAGCCATGACTTCAATGAATGAGGTCAGCTTAGCTTCAAGAGTAAACTTTATCATATGTTTAATTTTAACTGTTACACAATAGTATTTTTCATGGAATGAGATACAGTGAGACAGTATTTTAGTGATGAAATATCTTCACTATTTCAGCTGTAAGGGACCAGAAGACTTATCTTGTCTCATCAATATTCTTGTTCTCTCTGAAATTGTTAAGATAATGAGACTGAACTCAAAGGTCCTATTTAACATCATGGTAATACTGTCTGCGTTGCACGTACTGTCTCCACTGCAAATGGTTACTATTTATAAACATGTATATATAGTTTTCTGTGCCACTATGCAATTAAAACAACCTTTATACTAACATCTAAGAAGCCTTTAAAATATATTTATTTGTTTATGTAATTATAGAAAAAACACTATGCCAGAATTATGAAAAAACAGATTTTGCAAATGAAATTTTTGACAGTCTATTTTGAGTAATTTCATGCTGAACTTTCTACCTTGAAAGTTAATAGGAGTTTAAACATTAATGACATAGTAGTGAGTTTGTCCTGTGAGCTCATTTAGCTCCATTTGCTACTCTACATGCCAGATGAGGAAGAGGTAGAAAAATGTAGAAGGAAGGTCTCTTCTGGCACAAAGTAGAGACAGGTAAAAGCAACAGGAAAGGATATGAATTCCAACTCCATGTATATTCAGGGAGGCTGAGAAATAGACCTTTTCCTACACTCAATTATTTGTAGAATAAGCTTTGTCTGTGTAAATTTGAGGCTCAAAATTCTTAATAGAGTTGCAGGTTTTGCCACTCAGAAGCAGACAAAAAAAAAAAAAGAAAAAAAAGTCAGAGGAGTTGAAGTCTGAAGTGAATCATAGCTGTGCGTTTTTTTCTCACCTGCTTCAAATATCCATAAAAATTTCTCATGGAAGAAGTCCCATAAATAAATATGGCAAATCAATACCGTTTCTCAAGGTAATGCCAATCCCCACTGAACAATCTGAAAGTCTGTTCTTTGTAATGCTTTTAAGTGAATTTTAATTTCATCAGTCAATAGCAGAAGCAGCTGTTGTAAATAATATCACTGCTGAGTGCAGGAGCTGAAACTTGGAAACTAATGACACCATCGAGGAGATAAGAGTCAGAAGTAGTACTGAAATGTTTTAAATTGTCTCATAATGTGTTCTCTTTGGTAGCATTTGGATATTAGCCCCAGTTTCAGCACTCAGTCAAGAGATCTGCAGTGGAAGCAAGTGGGAATTGTAACCCTTGTTTCATCTGTTTTGCTGAAGTCACCCTTGTTTTTGCATCTATACAAGATCAGAGCTCTCTCTTCCTTTCCATTTTACTATTCTGTCTCCTGTCCTTCCATCTCCCATCCACACCCCCCCCCATCAATTTTGCCATCTATTCCAACATTTCTAAGCCTTTTACTGGCAAATTAACGAGTAATTCTCCAGTGGAGTTTCTGGAGCATTTGATGTTTTGAGAACCCATTTCACTTTAGGGATGATAAAGGAGTGAAGATAAACATTTGAATTTATGGAAAAAGTAGCTAAAGCACATCCTTAAACTGAAGAAAATCCCAAAAAATAAGCATGGAGGAGGAGACAAGATTAAGATGCCTCCGCATGATCTCTACTGTGAATGTTTCTATCAGCTGTTCTTCTCTTTCAAAATGCAATCTTGTCCAGTTACCTCTCTGCAGGAGAAAGCCTTACCCTGTCTTTCATGTTCTCCTTCTTCTTCTGTTAAAAATAAACCCACCAAGCTTCAGCAGACACATTTAAATCCTTCTTTGAAAGGGAAGGGTTTGATCAGCTACACTGTTTGGCTCCAAAAGCACTGCTAACCTGACAGCAGAGAGGTGTTAACCTCCTGCACGATGGGGCTAAAACAGAGGCAATGAGGCTCTCACCATCAAGAGCAGCTTCATGGGCTGTTTGGAGTCTGAAGGAAGCAGCAGAGGAGCTGTACATAAATGTTTAAAGATGGTGAGTCAAGTGAATAGATGGAGCAACACAGCTAAATTTGTGACAGCAGATCTTGAAGGCCTTGGGCAATGCTTGCAGTTGTATTTTCCTAGGGAACTCTAAGGAGGTAACCCTTGGTGGTTGCAGGAAAGATGTTGGTGGCTCTTGGTTAAAGAGAGAGTTTTAAAATGAAATTATGCATGAAGTGCAAATCATTCAAGGTCTGAGTAACTTTGGAAAACCTGGCTGCCAAACATACATTTTTAATCCATACTTTTCAAGTGACCTGGAGCAGAGAGGAGTTGGCTGAGGGGCCACATAAAATGTCAGAAAAAGAAGGGCTGGAGAATTCTAAAAACACAAGATGATTCTTATAACAAATTTAGATTCTGAAACAGTGTTGCAAGTGTCTCACAAAAAATATAAATTGATATAAATAAAACAAGATGTACAGAAGAATTTCCATTGAACAAAATTTGATCATAATAGTTACTGTAGATCTTTTAATTTTCATAAAGCTTAAGGCATAATAGGGTGTATTGCCAACTAGAAGGGCAAAGTGCAAGCAATGACAGAATAAAAAAATATGGCTTGCAGGTCAGCTCCAAATACAAGTTCTAGCTCAATTCTGTACATTTAAAATAAAAAAAAAAGAGTTATTCCCAAAATCTTCATTTGTTTAATTTCATATTATTTATTTGAAGATATGCTAATTCCTGTCCTCCCATTAAGTCCTTTTCTGGTCTTAAATTTGCTCTTCTTGTTACTTGTTGTTATTCTTCTTGTTTTTTTTCTTCTTAAGTAAAGCCTTTATTCCAGTGTGCTTCAGTCTATATTTGATTGCTCATTTCTTGGTCACAATTTTGGTTTTCTAATCACTGGTGCTTTTCTACTTGTTTCCCACTCTCTTCCTCTCACACTCTTTCTCTCACAATTCTAATCCCATGCTTACTTCCCATTTTTTCAGAATGTATCCTAGAGTAAATTCACACATTGATTGTAAGGGATTTTTAACAGCTAATTTGAAGTAAGAATTTATATCAGAGTAAGAAGTCCAGAAAAAAAATCAAGTCAACCCAAACAACATTTATATCTTGATCTCCTACTTTTAGCTATTCTTAATAATTCTCAAATAACTAAAGACCTTCATCTAACACACATAAATAAGACAAAGATTGTCTAATGCTGATTGCACTGGAGATACAGTATATAGATATGTAATAATTTATGGTTTATTTTCATAATAATAGTTTTGCCTATTTCTACCATGTATGTTCAAATTTAAATTTCGAAGGAAAAAGGTGCTTTAATTGAATAAAAAGTGGGAAAATCCATTTCTAAATTATCTCAACCTGTAGCAATTGACAGATTAAAATTCAGGGCAATATTATTAACTGCTAAATGATTGTTGCAACAAATGTACACTTCTAAGTAATGTAACAAGCAGTATAATTTACATTTTCATGCCAATTCATGTTTGAGCTTTATAGGTTATAATACTGCTCATTCCAAGGTATATTACTCACATGTAAACTTATTAGTTTGGTTTTTTTTCAACATGAATGGAGTGCTAGAATGTATATCCTTTATTTTTTTTTTAAAAACCCAAGATTTTAAATATCATACAGGAACTTCATCAAGGCCACTTTGGGAAGCCCTCATTCTCATACCTCCACTGATCCTATTGCTGTAGCAGCTTCCAGAAAATCCTATCATTTCAAACATTTCAAAATCATTACAATAGTCATAAGGGCAGTTTCTCCTCTGGAAGCCCATTGTCTTCCTCTCCCTGAGCTATTACTAACTGGATTCTGTATTTCATTAACAGTTGTGTTACTTAGGCAGAAAGAGCCCTCAGTCCCACCCAGGGCAGCACAGCCCTGAAGGACAGTTTGGAATTGCAGGGCAATGCTTCTCCAGCTCTGCCACTGGAAGCAGGAGGAGAATCTGTGCAGCAAAGACACAATCAGTATTGTGTATTTGCTGCATCTGTTTTTTAACCATCAGTATAACTTGTGTCTGATCTTGTATTCCCAGTTGAGAATCTTCCTCTGCCTGCAAACTGTTGTTGAGAAGGGACACCTATTTCTGTGTTTGTTGTGAGATATAGAGACTTGCAATGCAGAAAAGCAGGCCTTGGTCTCCAGAAGTGCCTCAGGTCTACAACCACCACCTTATTTTAGCATCTCCTTTTCTCACTAACTTTTCTCACCACTTTTCTTACTTTAACCTAATTTAGTTTAAAATTTTATGTTTACAAATGCCATTTTTCACCTTTTATTTTTATTCAGGGTCTAACATGCTAATTAAATCTACTTTTATTCTAGGGAGACACTAGAGTAAAGTCTGCTGTACATGTCTGCATTCAGGCAAGACACCAATTGTCTTCAAAATTCTTTACAGCTTCTTTTTTATTGTTGCTTAATTTCAATGTCCTTCAGTTTGGCATATATAACAATCCTTAAGAGTCAAATTGCAGCTAACTACTCATGTAGAAAATATATTGTATATTTTCTTTTCTCCTGTAAAGTCCTTTTATTTTTTTTAAAAAACAAGGAATTTACAGGAGAAAAGACAATTGTAGACTGCAAATTTGGAAGAAAACCAGCAAAATCTGTTTAATCAATAAAAATTCATTTATTGTTTTCAAGTAAATGAAGAAAAATGTGCTTTAGAATTAATTATTTTTAAGAGAATTCATTGGACATTCCATGTCTTTTTTCATCTTTTCAAACAAGATTATTATTTTAGAATAGAGAAGTCCTGTGGAGTACTTCAGAAAGAAAAAAAACACTGTGTAACAGTAGCTACAATATACAGTTTTAATTTATTGAAGCTTCTCAGCTGGAAATCAATATTGATCAGAAATTAAGCTTTTTCAACTTGGAACTACTAAAACATATTGAAGAAATGCCACAAAAATGTGAATGGTTGCATAAATAATTTATTAGATAAATATTTCTTTATGTTCTATATTTAAATCAGACCAATAATTGCATTTTTTAATACATTTTTAATAGTTATAATGTATGTTTTGTACACAACCTCAGATTAAAAATGCTTATAATAAATTTTACTGACTCATTTAAACTTTCCTGTTTGCATGTGTCCTTTTAGAACCAGTTCTGAAGTTTGGACTACAAAACTGAGCTGAATTTAAGACGCATTTCTGGCAAGTTGCTTGCCTTGCCTGTGCTGAACTTCAGGCTGAATGCTGCTAGGGCTGTATCCGTGGGGGAATGGGTCTATATCATATCCCAAAGATGTGAAGTGATTGTGTATTGTGGCAGGGCTCCATGAAGGGCACACAGAGCAGGTGTGTCAGCACCCCTGGTGCTATATGTCAGAACGAGCATTTAGCAGGGTAATGTGCCACAGCAGGGAGAGCAGATATGTGGAGGGCAGACTGCCTGGGGAGGTAACACAGAAAGCTCAGAGGTTCTGCTTCTCACACTCAGGAAAGGGCTGGGTTGGTCAGAAAACTGATTGTCAGCACAAGCTGATACAGTGAGTTTTCACAGCAGCATTTGCTGTCACAGATGGAAATCTGTGCATGTGAGGATAGATTTGGTGCTCATCTCATGGCACCTCTCAACAACAGCAGAACATTTCTTCCCCAGAGGTGTGAGACACTAGACATTTCAGACAACATTTTATCAGAAAACACATTAGAAACTGTTGTTGCCAGAGTGATTATAAATACAATTTGAGCTCAGTTTCAGGAGTTAATTTTGGACTTTCTGTGAATTTCTATGAAGCCAGGAAAATATTTCAAAGTGCAAAGTGTTTTGGAAGGATCCTTAGGTATGTTTTATCATCCTCTTATGCAATAGCTCTTGTAGAACCACAAAAGCAAGCATTCTTCAGTTTCAGCATTAACATTTAGAATTTATTGTCAGAACACCGGCTGAATGAACATTGCTCTTTGAAAGTTTTCTTTAATACTTATTGATTGTATTGACTGATTCTTTAATACTTATTTCTTTAATATTTATTGAGTGTGTAATTTTAAGTCTGTCTAGAATGAATATATGGTAGTGGTTTATATGAGTGATAAAATGAGAATAATGCAAGACATCATATGAATACTTAATGCTGTTGAGCACAGATTCAATTTTTTTATATGCCTTTTGAAAATCCTGGCATTTTGACCAAATACCTAGAATCACCTCTGTAACAGCACACTCTTTCTAACAATTTAGATATAAGCTCTCTGGTGAAGAGGCAATATTTTCATCCCAGATGTGCACAAGTCATAGTACAATGAGGCCCTAGCTTTAATTCCTAAGTTCCATTCAGAACAAATAATTATTGAAATGGTGTGCAGTGCACTTCCATGAATTTGGATGGGAGAGAATAGTGAATGTCTAACAAAAGATGAAAAAATATGCTAAAATTTTGGGTACTAATGATAGTGGCACCCTAGAAAATGCTAAGATAAACTCTGAAATGTTAAGCCTTGTGTTTTACCTGCGTAAGTAGTATAATTGCTTGCTGAAATGATTGTTTAGTGATTAAAATAATTATTGTATAATCATAAGAAGAACACTGAGAAACTGTATGTTCCTAGTCTAAGGTGGCCATGCTTGGTTGAAATCTATGTATACTATAGAACAATGTAAGTTTAATAATTAACATGAAAGTTATATAATGATACAATATAAAAGCATATCCATCCCGAACCTATGTCGGAGTCAGATTTGGGTCTTTACCCCTGACACCCAGAGCTCTTCAATAAAAGCACCTGCATATAATCATTTCTCGTGATTATGTGTTCCTGACCGCTAACACTAATAGATGAAAACATGGCTTCTTAAACATGTGCCCTACAGAGGTTTTACTGATTTTATCGTGGATGTGCTTGACTCTGTTTAAAGTGTTGTGGTATTTTTTTTCTGTGGCGAAGAAGACTTTAGAGAGCACTTCCTAGCAACAAGAAAAGACCAGTCCTCAGCACCAGTCCTTCTCCTCCCCTTCTAAAGGAAGACCTCCATTCATCTTTTGATAGTTGCTGATTCAGATGGAACTGTGAAGGCATAAGGGGAACCTATGTTCTTTGTTATTTCTAGCCCTAAACCCATTTTCTTGCATCACAGTAATATCAGAGTCATGGTAGGTGTCTTTAATTAATATTTTTTACTAAGTTCCTCATCTTGTCAATGTCTGAAAAGAGCATAAAAAAATCCCTTCCTAATCTGATGATAACATTTAAGCTACATTTGTCAAGACTCTTCTATATACATAGGTATATGTTTAAATCTCAGCAAGAATATTTCTTCATATTCATGATATTGATAATCATAGTGCTAGCTGTATTTGTTGATTTTGACACATTTTGTGAATAACAGAGCACTGTTATCTTAGAACATGACTAGAGGTGCTACAGACAGCTCTAGAAGTAGAACAAATGGTTTGCCTCTCTGTGTTGAATGCAAGAATTTTATCGGTGTCAAGAACAAGAAATCCTTGGGGTTGCATGACCTTGTGTTTTTCTGATGACCTAAACAGAGTATTTTTGGTTCAGAGAAGTTTTGTTGCACATATAACTCAAAAAAACTTCTCCTGGTAAATGCCTAGCAGTACTAACAGGAGAAATTTTTACAACAGGAGAGAAGATTTTTCTTTTCCTCTGTCTCCCTGTGACATTAACATTGGAGACAGGTATGCTCCTCTCCCCAAACCTCATTTAGAATTTATTATATTTTATGTCTCATTTAATGACAACTGGATATTTCTCATCAGGAAAGTTTTGTAGATGACTATTCTTTGTTTTGTACTTACTGATCAATATTAAGAAATCTCTTTTCTCTCTTTGTCTTTGAAGGCTTAATATTTGGGTAAGTTAAAATAAAAAGATATCAGAATTTCTCTTCAGTTTGCATATATCTTCAAACTCATTTTTGTTTCTTCCCCCAGTTTATTCAGTGATACCATCAAGTGTTTTGTTGTTCTGAAAGAGAAGCTTTTAATCAAAAAGTTGTTCTAAATCTGTTCAGTTATGCAGTAATCTAAAGATGTACAGTCTCGCCATATTGACAAAATTAAATTTTCTGAAGTTCCATTAAATCATTCAAATGAGGCCTGAATTTTCATAGGAGTTAAAGCTGGAAATATTCAAAGCAGCTAGCTGAGTGTTGGATAGTTAAAGTACATTGCAAAAGTGTTTTCAAATATTCTTTTCTGGAGACATCTACTTCCTTTAGAATGTTGCGTACTGCCTCACAAAAACCATTATATTTTCATTAGAAAAATTTGGGTATTTGCCAGCTTCAGTTCATTGGGTCTTTCATTTTGAGAGCATTAAGAAGCTTTAAAAAACATTATCTACATTGTGATGGAAAATATGGTAGACAGTGACATAAAAAAATAGTCAGTGTTAACAGTATGAACATGTCCCTCATTTTGGTCTTACAGTCTTGTTTTGCTGTTGGCCTTGGGAGAATTGTCCCCATTTTGCAGTTCTGTGAAGATAACCAGAATATTTCATGAATTTAATCATAAATGCACCAATTTCGATTTCTTGGTGTAAGTCTTTTCAGAGGTGTATAGAGTGGCAGAAAACTGTGGTGTGCTTTCACTTTACTGCCAAGAAGAGTCCAAGAGGCCAGGGAGGTACAAGACAGAGGGAGAAGACTTATTTGGCAATTGAAATTGCCTGAAGAAAAACATGTTTTACCACAAAGAGATTTCATGAAGACAAGATATTTTCTATTAATTTAGGGTCTATCTACTACTTTATACAATTCACTCATCCAGTAACAGACATTGTGGATGTGCACTTCTTTTTAGCTAGGTTTGCTTGTTTTTGTTTAGGTTTTTTTTTGGGGGGGGTGGGTGTTTGGTTTGTTTTTTGGTTTTTTTTCAGTAAAATCTGCCAGCAATAGCCTTCAAATTTTCAAGGTATTTCTAGCTAAAAAAGGAAAGAAGGATGGAAGGAAGGAAGTGGCGGAAGGAAGTGGCAGAAGGAAGTGGCAGAAGGAAGGAAGTGGCGGAAGGAAGGAAGGCAGGAAGGCAGGAAGGAAGGCAGGAAGGAAGGCAGGAAGGAAGGAAGGAAGGAAGTGGCGGAAGGAAGTGGCGGAAGGAAGGAAGTGGCAGAAGGAAGGAAGGAAGGAAGGAAGGAAGGAAGGAAGGAAGGAAGGAAGGAAGGAAGGAAGGAAGGAAGGAAGGAAGGAAGGAAGGAAGGAAGGAAGGAAGGAAGGAAGGAAGGGAGGAAGGAAGGAAGGAAGGAAGGAAGGAAGGAAGGAAGTGGCAGAAGGAAGGAAGGAAGGAAGGAAGGAAGGAAGGAAGGAAGGAAGGAAGGAAGGAAGGAAGGAAGGAAGGAAGGAAGGAAGTGGTGGAAGGAAGGAAGGAAGGAAGGAAGGAAGGAAGGAAGGAAGGAAGGAAGGAAGGAAGGAAGGCAGGAAGGAAGTGGCGGAAGGAAGTGGCGGAAGGAAGTGGCGGAAGGAAGGAAGGAAGGAAGGAAGGAAGGAAGGAAGGAAGGAAGGAAGGAAGGAAGGAAGGAAGGAAGGAAGGAAGGAAGGAAGGAAGGAAGGAAGGAAGGAAGGAAGGAAGGAAGGAAGTGGCGGAAGGAAGTGGCGGAAGGAAGGAAGGAAGGAAGGAAGGAAAGAAGGAAGGAAGGAAGAGAGAGAGAGAGAAAAAGAAAGAGAAAGAAAGAAAAAGAAAGAAAGAAAGAAAAAGAAAGAAAAAGAATGAAAGAAATTTATTTTCTTTTTTGTTTAGAATATTAGACCTCCCATTTATATAAGATGCTCTACCCTGTCTCTCTTGCTCATGATCAAGTATCAGGACAGGGAGCTGAAACCTACAAAGTGCAATTCCAATTATATTTTCATCTCAGCTCACATTCCTAAAATATAGAGAGGGCATGCTTTGGAAGAAACTCCAAAAGAAATTGTGGAGAAAATCAGTGATCAAGAAGAATGTTAGGCTATCAAGTTTATAAATAGCCATGGCATTTCAGCTGGTGAGCAAAGAATTGTTAACAAAATTCTTACTAGATTGAAATGAAGTTTATTGCATATGGATTACATGCTTCCTAACATAATGAAAAATACCCAGCTCCTTGTAGCTATTGTTACAAAAGCACATATTTTTTTATATTGCTCAACATATTTTTTCCCCTAAGGCATTAGGGTTTTTAATTTTTTTTTTAATTTTAAATTCAGGAGTGTATAGTAATGTTGGAGTTAGAATCAGAAACCAGTCTAATTTCTGCTGACATCATTGTTTTGACATATTGATCATGGACATGTAAGTGACAGATGGGGTAAGAGTCATGCTAGTGACCTCATCTACTTATAGGTAATTGTTGTCTTTTATTTGATCTTTTATTTTTATTTCGAAATAATCAAAACCAGAAAATGTTTTGACAAAACTTTATCAATTGATCATTCTGTTGACCTTATTGTATCTGTAAGCTCTGAAGCCTGTTTCCATGTTCTGAGGAGAATTCTTAGCCTTGTGATTTTTAAAGTCAATATACAAAACTCTACTGTTCTGTAGTTAATTTGAAAACCACACAACTAGAAGTCTTGGCAGTGACATCTATAGCAACTCCTCTGTGCTCTTTGGCCCAAGTGAAATTCCTAAGGCAATAATCTGACAAAGGATTATAAGGAACTTCAGGTAAATTGCAGAGGGTTGCATAGGGAAGTGCCACCAATGCATGGGTGAAAATTATAGAAGTTTCTTTCCTTGTTATTTGGAAATTAAAGCAATATTAACAAGTAAGCTATATAAGGGTTTACATTGCATAAAAAACATGTCAACTCCAGCTTATAAGTAAATGATGGAATTTTGAATCAGAACATTTAAATTTTTATGGAATAAAAATCAGACTAGATTTATTTTTCAATAATGCATTAACTTACCTGCATACTAAGAATAGAAAATGGACAATTCTGCTGTGAAGAAAGCCCGTATTCACTGTTTTAAATATAACTTTTTATTTTGCAAAATGTGTTCTAATTAGTAATTTCCAAACATACTGTGTATGCATATTCCAAGTAGCAAATATGGAAATTAGTGGTATTTTGTTATGTTGTATATATAATATATAATTGCATATAATTGTTATATTTCTCTTTTCTCCAGTAACTGACAGCTCTAAAATTCATGAGATTGGATATTCTACCTCATAGAATGTAGCTGTCATGTCATATTTATGAGGTTGAATAGTATAAATCCGTACATTCATAATGCCACATTTTATCTTAATTTTAGACCATCATATGGTAATATAGAAAAAGAAAATAACAGCTTTAATTATATGAAGTTTTACTTATAGATTAATTGAGTATTTTTAAGAGATGGGTTATAGAAAATAACTCTGGATCCCAGTATCCCAAGTGTCCTAAACCGGTGCAGTGGAATTTACAGAAGCTTGGCAGACTTTTAGTTTTTCATTCCTTATTCCTATTATTTGAGTTTGCACAGACTGCTACAGAAATCTAATGTGATGTGAGAGCCTTTTTCTCTTTATGTGCCCAAGGAGACCACAGGTGTGTTAAGACTGGGTTTGTCATAGATAAACCTGTTTCTTGTGGTTTGAGAGGGCTTCATTTCAGGGAATTTAAGATTAAATTAGGCAGAGAGATTAGATTAGGGCTAGTTCAGGAACCTGTTTTCACTTTAGCTGGTTTTCAGGTTATTTCTGTGGTTATTGCACAAGAACACAAGCTCATCCCATTTTAAAATAACTGCTCATGTTAGCTGGTATAATTTTTAATCTGAATTTGCCTTTTGCAATATAAACTGTAGCCACCAAAGATTCAGATTAATAAAATTGAGCAAGAGATATATTTTCTTGTCAGAAATTAATGAGATAAAGGAAGACAGGGTTCGTCAGGGTTTAATTATGATCTTTGTTTTACTTTTCACTAAAATTTTGTTATATATATAGCTTAGCTTGAAGAAATTTATAGTAATTCTAGAAAGAAGTTTCCCCACTCCCATTATTTTAATTTAAGTTATTTTTATTTACCATTGCCATGGGACATGTTAAAAAAAGTGGCTGTGCTGTTAACCTGGCATTAAGACCTGCAGGTCTTACTCCCAAGCATAAATCCCATGGATCTTAAGATTTTCAGGAGAATTTAGGATTTATAAGCAAAGATGAGTTATTCCACTTTTTGTGTCTCTTCAGAAAGCTCATTCTGATGCAGCAGAGCCTTCCAAAGTGCTGCAACTTCAAGTCATTTCTTTAGCATAAGAAGTGGGGCATATTAAGATTCCTTAAAAGAGGTTTCTGACAGGAGCACCTTGATCCTGCAGCAGAATTCAGTTTTCTCATAATGATGTGCCAGAAGGGACATATGCTGATCTTCACTTATTCTCTGTGTGACAAACGCCTGATCTTATCAGAGAACTCCAAATTACACAGTTTTAGGACATTATACATAAGTATGATATTCTGAAAGTCATCCTACATATTTGCACATTTGGAAACAGGCAACCAAAAACTGCAGCTCTTGATTTATTTTGTAACACATGGTGATTTTAATCACTGCAATTGTAATATAGAAACTATTATTTTCTGTAGGTTTTTTAAAATAAAATCGTTGGTGTAATTTTTGAGGAACAAACTTACATGCTATTAAAAATTCAGATGCCCTTAAAAATTCAGATGACCTCTGCACAGGGAATATTGGGAAATTGCTGACTGCACATTGAGAAAATATTTAAGTACAAAAATTGGTATGTAACATATCTGTTTCTAAAAATGATGACAATAGTGTGTTTGCATTTGTAATCTAGCTGCCTACCTAATTTAGCTGATACTTTATCTAATATTTAAAACCTTCCTCTTTTTATTTGTTCAGAAACCATTTAATAATCCTTACTAGATGTATAATGTCTTTTAATAAATAAATGAATATCTGAAATGTTGCTAGACAGCTTATAATTTTAAATGTCTAGAAGAATTGTTGGTGACCTTCACACATGGTCTATTTTTCTGCACTTCAGCTTAAAATCCAAATGTCAAATTCTGGAGTAGCTTCTGAGCTACTTCAATCAGAGAATGTTAAGAAGCTGAAATTGTTTATTTATAAACTATAGAAATGTTGTTCACCAGAATAAGCAGTTATTTTGTCACCCATATGTAGATTTACATATTTCTAAGTTATTTTTTGGCCTCTTTTATAAATGAATTTACTCTCAGCAGCCAGAAGACAAGGTTGCATTTCAAACGTGCTGAAAAGGGGAAAGCAATATAATATATGCAGGTTCTTGAGATCTGCACTCTCAGTGCAGTGAAAATTTCCAGTCTATAACATGCCACTTACTCCTTCTAAGATGTATGCCTTCAAAACTTTTATGCCTAAAACAATCCTTTAAAACTTTTTTTCACTCCATTTGGCTAAATAGTCCATTTGCAGCCATAGTCTTCTAGTAATTTAGATCAGCTACAACTCTATCCATATTGAGAAATAAATGAATGTTTTGGGTTGGAAAGGGCCTTAAAGCTCATCTCATTCCAACCCCCTGCCATGGGCAGGGACATCTTCTGCTAGACCAGGTTGTTCAGACACCATCAAGTCTGACCTTGAACAGCCCCAGGGATGGGGCATCCACAACTGCTCTGAGCAATCTGTGTCTGTGCTTCAACAGCCTCATGGGCAAGAATTTCTTCCTAAAAACTGATATAAACCTTCTCTCTGTCAGCTGGAAGTCATTCTCCCCTGTCCTGTCACTCCATGTCCTTGTAAAGAGTCCATCCCTGTAACCTACTAAGATTTATGAGAATCATAGCAAGTTTCCAAGGCCCATGTAATTCAACAGATCATTAAATACATACCTCCTATTAAAATACTTGCAAGCTCTCTATCTGTGTTTTTTGACCTCATACAACCTGGTATTAAGTAAACCCCTTCAATGATATATCAAAGTCTTATTGTTTTCTAAATTGACTGGCTCTAAACACATAGATAATCACCACATAAACAGTTTGTCTGGAGAGGAAAATTAGTCAAGCATCAACTCTTTTGTAACTGATTCAGATAGAGAAGACAGCTCTTACTCAAATATAGACATTTTATGAACTTGACATGACACATTTTCCTTTGCACTTTCCATTTTGCTTTCTTCCCCCCTTTCACTTAGTGCCCACCTGCATTTGGATTCCTCCACACTCAGGCACTGTGACTGTCTCATGCCATGTCTGAATATCACACAGCATTTGTTCTTTCCTCCTTTCTGCCTCCAGCAGAATCTGGAGTGTCTTTGAGGCAGTGGTTACTGCTAAGGTAGATAAATGGTAGTGACCACTGAGCCCTTCAGAGAGAGTCAGTGTCTATTCATTACATGATGATAAAGTCCACATTTAAATAAAGAGAAATTAACAGACAAATTTCTAAAGAGTTTTCACTCCTGTCTGGATGGTTTATCCATGATTACCTGCAGTCTGGTCTACTCTGAAATAGCTCTAACCTTGAAGGGCTGCTATCTCTTGCATGTCTCTTTCAAGGACCAGTGCAGCAATCCTGCCACTTTCCAGCTGCAATTGGAAGTGATGATGTTACTAGTCCTCAGCTGAATCCAGGAAGATTGTCTCTCCTAGATTTTCTAGGGCTCTCACTTCAGAGGGTACATTTTGGGCACTAGTTTTGAATTGTATTCATATTGTGTCCATTGATCTGTACACTTTGATTCAACATGCCAAATCAAAGAGAGGTCCTTGGAAGCAAGCACTGGGAGCAGGAATCATGAACATGAATGTGACTCTGCAGGAGTTGGGCTACATCCACAGAGGGAGGCACAAGCTGCAACAGCAAATGTTGTCCCTCTAGTTACCTCAGACTTGAGACCCTCTGCTCTGTACTGTGCTCTCCAGTATGTCTCATGGGGTTTGTAATAGTCAGATCCACTCATCAATCATCTGGGATTCCACTATGTTTAATCACAGACCATGAAATAGTTTAGTTTGGAAAAGACCCTTAAGATAATTGAACCCAACTCTCAAACCAGCACTACCAAATCCACCACAAAACCATGTTCCCAAGTGTCACATCTACACATCTTTTAAATACCTCCAGGGATTGTGGCTCAACCATTTTACTGGACAACATATCTGAGGGTCTGTCAGCCCTTTTGGTGAAGGAATTTTTACCCAGTTTCAATCTAAACATACAGGCATAACCTGAGACCATTTCATCTTGATTTAACACTTGTTACTTGGAAAAAGAGATCAACCCCCACCTGACTACTCCCTCTTTTCAGAGACATCTAAAGGTCTCCCCAGAGCCTCCTTTCCCCAGGCTAAATACCTCCACCTCCCTCAGCTGCTCTTCATCAGACTTGTGCTCCGGACCCTTCCCAACTCTCCTACCCTTCCCTGGACATGCTCCAGCACTTCACTGGTTTTTAAGTCATGAAGGGCTCAAAACTGAGCACAGGATTTGAGGTGTGGCCTCACCAGTGCTGAGCACAGTGGAGGGTCACTGCCCTGGTCCTGATGGTCACACTATTTCTGATACTGGTCAAGATGTCATTTGTCTTCTTGGCCACTTGGGTACACTTAGAAGACATCTGTGGACATCACCAATTTTTCTTGATCATCTCTTTATTACACATGAAAAATCTACAAGGTAAAGATGGCTTCAATAACCCACATAAGTGAAAATTTTTCAAGTGTGACTTTGCCTGTAAAAGTGAGTCGCTGTGAGAAGAAACCAAACCAAATGAAACCAAACCAAGGCAAACCAAACCAAGTTTTGGTTTGTAATTCTGCTTTCTTCTTTCTAATGCCTGTGCATGAACAGAGAGAAGAAAAATGCAAGAAAATCCATTTTTGTAACAGCCTTCCCTCAGAGACCTTATCCCACAGAATTCTTCAAAGCAAATCTCCAAGTCAGAGAGGCCTATAATCTTGGAGTGAACAATCTAACTTGTTTCATCTTATCAGACTCTTGAGTTTTTTAATTGTGGACTTGGTCTACTGATACCGTTGCAAACCATTATGCTCCCTCACTAAACAAAGCCAAGTAGAAAGACATTGTTATGGCTATGCTCCTACTAGGGCTGCTCAGAGCTACAGCCTGTTAAGGTACCTATTAACTGACTGTCAAGTGTAACTAGTGGCTAGTAACTTACTTCCATTCCAAGAGTGCTAATTTTGTCTTACATTGTTCCCTATCAGTTTTTTTGTTAATAATCTTGTTCGCAAAGTTGGTATTTTTATTAGAAAACCAATGTCCTGGATTTTTCAAGATTATCTTCTTCTATATTTTAGTCTCCAAATTCATCCTGTGATCTAATACAATGATTCCAAATGTTTGAACACATAGTTCCTAGGTAATTATCCATAACTGGCCAATTAGGGAGCCAATTAATAAAGCTTTGCTCTTTGTGTTGCGCTATTTCTGAAAAGACAAATTAAAAAAAATTCATATATATTACTGGTAATTCCCCAACTTCATCAATATCTGCTGCAAATGTCTGTGGTAGGTTGTCCTTGGCTGGCTTCCAGATGCTCTTGGACTCTCCCTCCACAGCTAAAGAGGTGAGGAGAAAAAAAGACAGAAAAGTGTATGGCTCATAGTGAAGGAGAGTTCACCTGCTGTTACTTACAGGCAACACAGACTCAGGCAAAAATAATTTCATTTATTGACAATTAAAATAGATTTAGGTGGCAAAAAACAATGACAAATTAAAACAGCCCCTTCCTTTATTCTCCCTTTTCCCAGGCTCAGTGTCAGCTCATCCTGAACTCATCTACCTCCCTGCTCCTGAGCGGTGCAATGGGATGGGGAATGTGAAGTTGTGGTCAGTTTGTAGTTCCTCTCTGCCTTTTCATCCTTCTCCCACTTTTTCCTTGTTCCAGCATGGGACCTTCAGATATTCAGTCCACAGACTGCAGTCCTTTAGGAAAAACCTACTCCAGGGTAGTCTCTCCATGCAGTTCCATAACGATTTATCCCCTGGATCTCAGGTGCAGTCCTCCACTGGAAGCAAGGGGACAGCGTTCTTTGCCATGCTTTCCTCCAGAGGCTCCCAGGGAATTCCTTCCTGGGACACCTGGAGCATCTCCTCTCCCTCCTACTCTCCCCCCAGGGCTCTCAGGGCTGTCTCTTTCACTGTTCCCTTCACCAGGCTGCCCTCCCTAATCCCTGCTGTTCCCAAGACACTGCCATCAGCTCTGGGGCTAAGCCATGCCCTGTGGTGGATTGGCTGGAGCTGGTGGAACCAGCTTTGTCCCACATGGGGCAGCCCCTCCACACAGGGGCCATCTGCACGGCTGCTACAAAATTAAATTACAAATAAAGAAAGCAGCATATCTAGTATTTTATGCTGCTAAAATAAAATCAGGAGAGAGGCAGTTTGGCCACTTAAGGCAGTCTAAGTAGTACACAGAATTGGATGAGGACCTGACTGAGGTGAACAAGATTCTTTCCCAGTGTTTTTAGTCTGACAGTGAATTAACAGTCATAACAGTCTGGTGTTACATTACCAATCATCTGCCCAGCAGTATAATTTTCTAATTCAGTTTTTTTTTCTGTGAAACTGAAAATAATCAAAAATTGTTCTGACTCCACCAACCTTTGAAAAGTTTTCAGTTGGAAGTATATTCCAGAGAAACTCTTGGGCAACGTTCACTGGTTCTAAGGTCTTGGCCCATGTTAAAAATCATACACAGATGAGTGGAAAGGTGGCCTTAAGAGATCATGTAATCTGCATGCCACTGAGCAATAGGTGTCTGCTTGACAAGTTTCCAAACTCTGTAACTTTCAGGAAAAAGTCCCATCTCACACCATGGTGATGGACCCTGCTATCCATGAAGCTACAAGATGCTGCTATCACCAGCTCTTCGTCCTTGCCACAAACTAACATGTCTTGTTACAAGGTTCATTCTGAGAGGAAGCTATTTTCCTACAAATTGCGAAGTGCATATTTGAAAGAGGGTCACTACAGCAACAGTATCTGGTCAGTTATATTGATATTTTTCTAAGAATTATAGGAAGGGGTCTTCATAGCACTTTGACTTAACAGAATTACATTGTACAGTAGATGTAGGCTTCACATTAAATTGATGCAGGTGCGGGTAGAAAAAAAGATATAGAAACATCTAATGACCACCATCACCCACAAACTAGATTTTAGTGTCCATATAAAATGAAAAAGTTAGAGATTTTCAATCTGCAAAATTCAGAGCAGGATTAGATTACTTATCATAATTCAAGCTTTCTCCACTCTTTTTCTTGTCAGACTTCTAAAAAAGATTTTGATTTCCTTTCTCCACCCTGACTTGAATCACTTCCAAATCAATAAATCCTGAATCAAGCACCAACTATCAGTTTATTATGTTCCTGAAACAACTAATGCAGTAGAGAGTTCCTAAACAAGCAAGTACAGAAAGGTCCAAAAACACTCTGTACCAAAAGTAGTATTGCTTATATTGTGTGGCCTGAGAGCTGACTGTTTGATGTGATTACAAGATACATGCTCAGAATTTTAATGAATTATTTAGCATAAATAAATTTGTAATTGTCTGGTGTATGTATAACTGTTTTGACACCTGTCAGACCAAATGAAACAGTAAAGTTTCTTTGGCTGTTGGGACACTCCAGCTCACAAATGGACATTCCTGAATAATGCCACTAGAATATATTTAAAATATTGCATATCATAAAGAATAAAATCTCCACCTTCTTTTTCAGTGTGCAGGTTTTTTCTCACTTGATAGATGATATACATAGCAAATATGAATTCTCACATTTTCTTCTTGCATGCCAATAACAGGCCATATAAAAGTGAAAATAAGATTCAAATGAGCTCATAATAGCAGAGCAAATTGCAAGCCATTTTTTAGGAGGTTTATCTTGAACTTCTGAGGTAAAACCTGCTGCAGGTGCTAATGAGTGGCATTGATACCCTAGGAAGAAACTTCCTAAGCTCACAATCAGTCTAGCACACACATTATGTGTTTTGTGTTAGAATGAGCTAAATTCTTTTATCCTGGATTATAGTGCTTGTCAATAAAGCAAAACCAAGATGATTGTTGATCTTTGCTTGAGTGAGTTAATGAAAGTAAAGCTGATAATGATTTGCTGAAATTATCCCCTGAAGGTACAGTGATGTACAGCTTGCCCATTGGTATCTCATACTGCCTCAGTGCTCCTGAAGTTTTTATGGCTAATGATACAGGAAAGTTGTAGCTAAATTTACATTTATGTGAAGACCATCAGTGATATATATTATTGTAATCATTTGGCATGTGAATGAGGTATAAACACTTTGGATGAAAACATATGTGCCTGTTTTATTACAAGAATTGGAACATAAATTGTTCACAAACTAGCTCTCATCTTGGTTAATGGCAGTGTTATTGCACCATCTAATGCAATGAGTAGAAGATTTTAAGCATTGGTAAAAATCTGTGGCATTTCAGTGCCACCTATCACAGCAGTGTTTGGCAGGGTTCCTTTAGTGTTATTTTTCATGTTCCGTGCCTTTGCATATTGTAATCCTTGAGCATATTCCATGCACTTAATACAGAAAGAGGGGTAAGATATAGTTGAAAGAATAGGGCTTTGATATACCCTAATGGTTAGCAATGACAATTAAAATTTGAAAATATTAAGACTATGTCTTTATTTTGGCTGTTGGAAGTAAAAGTTTGTGAGGCTTTTTACTGAAATGCAAATTTCCCCTGGAAAAATGAAAGTCACAAATAAAAATGCTGTTGGGAAAGCAATCTTGAAGCTTGCAGTTTGTCTTCTGAAAGGATCTAAAATAATTTTAATAGCCAAGTGTGCATGTTTGAAAAGTTGGCTGTAAGAATGAAGTTTATTTTATAGGGCGATGACACATAGTTGTGGGAAAATAATGATCTCACAAAGTCCTGGAAAGATTTCACTGGTCACAGGGAAAGAACTCAAGTAGCATAAAAGAACAAGCACTGAAAAGTATGAGGTCAAAAAGTAGATTTTATTCCTATTGTTGATTCAAATTGAATCCTGTAGACTTCCTCAGCAGTAGGAATAGATACTTGAAAATAAAAATGTATGTATCACAGCCAGGATGAAGACTGAACCTAAAATGTCTCAAATGCCTCCTAAGATTAGCCCAATAAAAATTCATTGTGATTTGCAGCAATAAAACTTATGAGATTGACAGTTCTTTATCAAAACCATCAAATACGAGCCAGTTTGCAACAGTTATTTTGTTTAGAAACAGCTGAAAATACCTTTCTTAGAAATATTTTCCAGTACCCTGCTAACATGATTACAATCTTCCCTGTACTAAAAAAGTGAAGGCAGAGTTATTACAAACAGATTAAAAAGGAAGAATTTCCTTCTCTTTAGGTACCATACATGAGTTTTTAAAGTATAATTTTCCACAGTCTTATTAATTATTTTCAGATGTCTTCACAGAACAAATTAATTATAATAATAGATAGTATGATTACTTGTTCAGTGACTATATAATAAGATTGCAGCTTAGACAAATTTGAGCCATATGCAGATTCTACTCTTTGAATGCTATTAGATTGAGTTGCTTTTCTCCTCAAAATTATTTTCCATTGGTGATTCCAAGTGTATAAAATGCTCAGATATCTCATCCAGAGCTATATTATTATTGATATTAATATCAGCAAGATATTAAAATGTGTTATTGTCTAATATTGGTTAATCTTCTTGAGGCGGCATCTGTGATTCTGATCTTACAGCAATCTCTGAATTTGTTCTGTATAACCATTAAGACTGTTTTAAAAAACATAATCAATCAGCTCTGCTCCAGAAAACTCTACATCAAGGTCTACAGAAAATTAAAATTTAAAAAAAAATGAAAATGGGATGAGAATGGCAAACCTTAACATTAGGAAATGCAAAACCTAGTAAATATGTTCAACAGAATATTTATCATTTTGTAATGTAAAATTCAATATTATGAATTTTGATGCTTAAAAGTTTAAAATTATATTTGAAGAAAGAACCCAAATATGAAGTGTTTCCAAATAGCAGTATAAAAATGGCTATGAGAGATAATGTCTCTTGTAAAATCATCAGTGCAGATCTAAGGGAAAGTAGAGTCTTTATGTTTAAAATCTACAATCAATCCTAATAACAAGAAACAAATTTGGCTCTGTTAAAAAATTGTACAAATGCAATAACTCTTCTGTAGTGTCTAAAGATTATTAAAAATAAGCTTATGTTGTCAACAACAATCTTTTTCCATGAAAAGACAACAGAATATTCGAAAACACAGATGGAAAGCTTCAGGTCTAAGCATTACCTCCAAAAATATTAGCTTGTATAAAATAACTAAAAAAATGTAGGTATTTTCTACAGGTTGGCATCACTATCCTACTGTGAGAGTTATATATGTATACATACTCTAATCTTTATATTACATTGGGAATTCTTCTCTTGGTTTTGCAAGGCCTCACATCAGGGTTAAATTCTGTTTTCAGCATTCGTTTTAGACAGCCTTTCTTATAGTTAATCCAAAATGCAATTGTTGAGTGATAGGTTTAAATTGTACTAATAGCTCTCAGATGAGAAAACAGGCAAAAGCTTAAATTATAAATAGGTAGCAGTAATGCATACTGTGCATTTTTCATGTTCCTTAATACACCTTTATTGTTGTAAGAAGCTATAAACTTCAGTTCCTCATTTGTTAATGGGCTGTGCCAGCTGAAAATGAGAAAAATATTTTCTAGTATATTCACCTGCAAGGAAATTTTCTATTCAGTGTATGTGTGTATTTTATTTAAACAATATACTAATCACAGTTTCTCGGTCAAACAAAATAAAGGCAGATTGTTTTATTCTGTAAAAAAAAATGCATAACTGTGTAAATAAATAAAAAATTTTATGCTCAGACTTCTAGAGATGAATTTTTATATGATCTCAATTTCTATATGCAGACTCTGAACTACAAAACTGCCTCCAATAAAGTGTGCAAGCATTTTAAGTAAGCCATGAAATACTAATTTCTAATTACAAGGTTCAATTTGCAATCATTTTGCTGATTGAAAAAATGCCTCTTTCCCCTTTTCATGCAATTTAGGTCTCTCAAAACAGCAAGAAAAACACGTGCTCAATGGAAAGCATTCCACCTCCACACAAAAACTGCAACCTTTATAAGGTGCCTTATCATTTTAAGTAGAGTTGGCTATCTGCAGTTTGTTGTGCTTTAATGCTGTAGTATGGACTGGTCTTTCTGTACCAATTGTCTTATGACATATGTCATATGTCACCTATATGAATTTTTGGGGCAATACAGTGAATAAAGTGTGGCTGAGACAAGCGTTTCTGAATATCTGAGACAGACCAGAACAAAAGAGTCATTGAAAGGAGGATTATGCTCTAGGATATGGTCAGTGGGGTCAGTTGAAATCTTTTAAAAAATTGCCTGACGAAATAAGAATGGTGTTTAGAGAGCAAGAAGTAAAATAGAGAAAAGATGGATTGCCTTATTTTGTCAATATTAGAAACATGAAAGTGGAATTTTTTTTTTTGTGGCAAATTAGACACAAAGTAACAAAGTTGAAGCTCCTTCTTTGGCTACAAAACATTCCACCTTTTCACCTTTTTAGTTTCTAACTAAAAAAAATGCTGTGAGTGCAGATTAGATATTGATTACTGAAATTGTTTAAGTTAAAAAGTTTTATTTGCTGCTAGAGCAGCAATTCCAGGATTTTTTATTTCTATAAAATTGTCTAGGTTTATGTGGATTGTCTAGTCCTGAAGCATCTCTCCAAGTTGTAGTAATCCATTACCTGTCTCTAAAACATAGAGAAAACCCTAATTCATTTTCTTGTTGCCATTCTTTTAGGGCCAGAGAACATGAGCTATTGAGCAACCAGCACTCTAACTAAAGGCTATAAGGAGTAAAATCCTTCAGCAGTACCTTTTAAAAATAGGTTTTAAAGTTCAGTTATCCTATTTCATTGATATTACCTAACTTGCCTGGCATTAGAATTGATAGACCTCAATTATTGCTTTTGTGAGGTTTTATTTATCTTCAAGATATGTGTTGAATATCTTGTATGTATATATTTTGCATTACAATTTTTAAAGCACACAGCAGAGGGTTCTGAGTAATTTTCTCATTGAAAGCAACTGCCTTTCCCTGAGTTCATCAAGCCAACAGAAAAGTAGGAAAACATTATCAAATGAACAAGATAGCCTTCTAGGATGTAAAAAAAAGAATGAAGGGCTATTTGTCAGTCCCCCTCTCTCAGAATGATCCTGGGGTTTGGGTGAGAAAGACAGGAATTTAAACCTTTCCACCAAACACTAGAGGCAGTAATGACAGATTGGTACAGGTACAAAACCCAGCAGACTTACAAGAGGCTTTTCTGTCATCAGAGACAGATATTCTTGTTAATAAGGATAGTACAGACATAGAAAGATTGGTTGAGCTTGTAAAGTCTCTGCTGGCCTTGTGATTTGCAATGACTCAGAGGAGATCCTTCACTTCAAATCTTCATTATATTCTCATAACATTCTCTTATTTTGAAATATTTGTAGGTATTTGTATTAGCGTACTTGCAGGTATTGGCATTAATCCTGGGGTATGAAGTACTGACCAGCCAGCCACACCTCAGTGCCTTTAAAATCATGGAACAGATCCTCCTGGAGCACAGGTCCAAGCATATGGAAGACAGGGAGATGATTAGATACAACCAACATGGCTTCAACAAGGTCAAATTGTGCCTGACTGATCTTGTGGCCCTCTGCAGTGGAAAGGGCAAGGCAAGAGCTGTAGCTGTAAACTCTCTTGACTTCAGTAGGGCCTTGGACACAGTCCCACCAAACATTCTGGGTACTACATTGGAAATATATGGGCTGGACACAGAAACTCTTAGATGGATTAGGAATTGGCTGGATTGCCATACCCAAACAGAGTAAATAATTCAATATTCAAGTGGAAACCAGTAACAAGTGGAATCCCTGAGGGGTGCACACTGGGATCAATACTAGTTAATATTTTCAGTGGTGATGTAGTGTGACCAAGGAGCCCTTAGCAAGTTTGCTGCTGACCCCAAACTGTGAGTATGACTGATGTGCTGGAGGGAAGGGATGGCGTCCAGAGAGACCTGGACCAGCTTGAAGAGTGAGCCTGTGCAATACTCACAAAGTTTACCAAGAAAAAGTGCAAGGTGCTGCACCAGGATCAAGGCAATATGCAGTATCAATATAGGCTGTGTGATGAGTAGATTGAGAGCAGTCCTGCAAAGAAAGGCATGGGATTTCATGTGGTTAAAAAAATGGACAAGAGCTGGCAAGGTGTACTTGCATCTCAGAAAGTCACCTGTATCCTCACCTGCCTAAAAAGTAATTTGGCCAGCAGGTTGAGGGAGGTGATTCTCCCCCTCTCCTCTGCTCTCATAACACCCTACCTGGAGACTATCTCTGGATCCAGCACAAGAAAGAAAACTAGATCATATTACAGTGGGTTGGGAAGATGGATGGAGTCAGAGTGCAGGAACATGTCTCCTATGAAAAAATGCTGGAAAAGTTGGATTTATTTAGTCTGGAGAAGAAAAGGCTTTTGGGAGACCTTATTGTGACTTTTCACTATTTAAAGCAGGGATTATAACAAAGATGGAAAGAGACTTTATAACCTGGACTGTAGTGACAAGAGTCAATGTTTTCAAACTTGTAAGAGGGTAAATTAAGATTGAACGTTAGGGAGAAGTTTTTTAGGGTGAGGGTAATGAGGCACGGGAACAGGCTGCCCAGAGAAGTTGTTGGTGCTCCATTCCACAAAGTCTTTAAGGACAGGCTGGATGGAGCTTTGAAAAACCTGATCTAGTTAAAGTTGTCCCCATCCATGGCAGGATGCAGATCAGAAAATCTTCTGATCTATAGCCTGAGGAAATTTGGAAAACTCAACTTTTGGCTTCTTTTCACTGTAAAGCGCTTTGGTCTGTGCCAGTTTGATTCCTCTAACACTGCCATTCCTTTGACTAAAGGATTGTCTATTTCCTCAGAGCCCTAACTGTTGTCTGGGGAGAACAACAAATCATTGTTGTTCATTGGAGGCCAGGAGGCCTCCTGGTGAATGCTATGAGTGGTGAAGATGAGAAGAACAAAATTCAAGAACGAAGTGGAGACAAGCACCAGCTGCACAATCTCTTTCTCTTCATATCTCACAAAAAGTCACCTCACAAGAATAATTCTCAAGAATTTTAGGCAGATTGGGTTCTGATTTTGTAACTCTTTGTGAGATGGTGTGTTTGACTCACAAGCTAAGGGTATCTTCTAGGGGTAGATTTCACAGTGCATCAGGGCTAAAAAATTCCACAAAGCTGAGCTGCAGGAGAAAGATATGAATCTGTGTGTCAGTCTGTCTGTGCATATCTGCAAGAGCAGATCTAATTAATCAAAAATAGAAGAGCTGTTGTTTTATTTCCCAAATTTTTGTCTATTTCGTATCCATATTTTAACATAAAGTATTGCAGGGCTTTGTCTTACTTAACAGCAAGTGGAAGTATTGCAAACAGTCAAAAAGAAATACACAGAAGTTAGATTTATAATGATGAGATAGGTTCAGCCCCTTGATTTAGAAAAGTGTTAGGAAAAGTTGTCTGTCTGACATACCATGTATCAGTAAATGTTGATTGGTGCAAATTTCAAGTAAGCCTAATTTTTTTTTTTTTTTGCATTATCTCAGATTCTAACTGCATTTTTACTGACATAACTCACCAAATCAATCCTCATACAGAATCTTCAGGAATTTTGCTTTAGTAATTCTAATCAGATAAGAGCAGTTATGGATATGACAGCCAATCTAAAGGATTGACAAATCCAATTTGTCAAGCAGTTCTTACATTCCTCTTCTTACAAATCAATACATTTTCCAACCCTTTTGCTTTTGTTTTTGTTTTTTTAGGACAGGATATTTTTAAATTGAAATAACTTTATAACTTTTCACAGAAGCCTGATAATGAGGATAGCTAGTTAATTAATATGATAGTTTCAATAAACAAATATATTTTCATGTGCCATATAGGAGGAGTGTTCCCCTGAAGTATTTTCATGGATAAAGGTAGATTTTTTCTGCTGAAAATAAATTCTATATCTGTATACATGTTAGATTTCTCAGTATTACTTTATCCTATTGACATTCATAACTAGTAAATGGGTGTTGTGAAAAAAAACCAAAACAGCAAAACCCTGAAAAACCTATGCAAATGTGGGAATGTAATTTGTTTTATAAATTGAGTCAAACTTGTCAGCTTTAGGTTACATAATTTTAGGAAAATTGAGAAATATAAATAAAAGTGAGAGTGAGAAAGAAATTAATTAAAAAGTATTTCACAGTAAACCAATTTACACAACGTAATGTAAACATTAACCAACATAACTGGCGTGATGGATAGATGGTGACAAAAGTAGAGAATGTCATGAGGAATTTTAAGTGAAGTAGTATTGTTAGTTTACATTAAGTAGGAGCTTATTTATGTTTAATGTGTTGTGCAAAAGCAGTAGTTCAAAGCCCTTAAAAAGCATGGCATGACTGGGGTTTAACAGTTTCACTAATTGCTATGGGAGTTTTAACTAACAGATATTCTGAAAAAACAGACTTTAAAACTACTATCATAGAATCATAGAATGGTCTGGATTGGCAAGAACCTTGAGAATCATCCCATTCCAGCCTCCATGCCATGGGCAGAGGTAACTTCCAGTAGACAGGGTGCTCAGAGCCCCATCCAGCCTGGCCTTGGGCTCTTCCAGGGATAGGGCAGCCACAGCTTCTAGGAAACCTCTTCCAGTGCCTCACAACCCTCACAGGGAAGAGTTTTTTCTAATGTCTAATTGAAACCTGCTGTCTTTCAGTTTGAAGCCATTCCCCATTGCCATGTCACTCCAGGCCCTTGAAAACTGTGGGCTCTCTCTTCTCTGCATTGGAAGGATGCAATTAGGGTGCCCCAAAGCCTGCTCTTTTCCAGCCTGAATCCCAGTTCTCTCAGCCTTTCCTCCCAGCAGAGCTGCTCCACCCCTCTGATCACCTTGGTGCCTCCTCTGGCCTGGCTCCAGCAGGTCCCTGTCCTTGCTGTGCTGGGAGCCCAGAGCTGGATGCAGCCCTGCAGGTGGGGTCTCAGCAGAGGGGCAGAGGGGCATGTTATAAATGACTTTAAGAAGTGCAAACATTTGAAAAGATATGAAACTTTTAACTAATGGAAAATATTGAATCTCTACTTTTACATTTTTGTTGAGGGGAAGCTGGAAAAGCAATTTACACATTCATCCTGGCTTGCAGCTTCACAGTCTCATTTAAAATTTTCTCAGAAATCACAGGTTGACCCCTATTTATTTATTTCAAAGCATGTTTGAGGATGATGATAAGAAGAGGGTAAAAGTAAAAAACTGAATCATCCAGATAATGAAAGCTGAATTTAACATTAATTACATCTCCTGGGACATGTACATACCATGTAAATAAGAGTTAAGCATTTTATAAATAACATTTGCAAGTATAACTCTAGCTTATTAATGATCCAGAATTCTTGCTCCAAGAGTTTTATCTAGGGTCAAACATATTGTAATCTAGATTATATTCCTAAAAAATGGAGCATGTACATGTAACTACTGACATTAAAGATTTTGAATCCACACTAGAGTTTGCTTTCTTAATCTTCATATCAGCTAAACATTTTAAAAGAATTTTGCACAGCACCTGGCTGAAATTTTTACAATACCATCTTCTGAGGGTGAAAAGGATAAAAAATTTATTTTAGGGGCTAGCAAAAGGAAAATGCTGTAATAGCTTTCATGATAAAACAGCATGCTTCCAGCTACATTAACTGTTTTTTGGTGCCCTCTGTGTTCTTGGCCACATTTCTACTTCCATTAATTCATGTTATCACTTTTATGCCTACCTTGTTAATATTGAGGCTGTGTGAATGAAAAATTCTGCAGGAGAAGATGGAGGAAAGTCTTCCCTTGTCTCTGGGGAGACTTTGCCTGGTCACCATTTCACACCTGACATGGGACAGGCAGTCAGGAGGAGACCACCAAGGATGCTGTACACCCCAGAGAGGTCTCTCCAATCAGATGGTGAATCTCCAGCACTAGACTGCAGTGGAAGGTTGGGCTGGGCCAGTGGTCTCCTGTCAGCAGGAGAGACTTTGGGAGGAGACAGGGGGTATAAAAGTAACTGTGACACAATCTCTGGGGCTTTTGTGTCTTGTGTTTTTTGCTTTAACTAATCACAGTTGAGCTTTTTGGCTTTGGGCATTTTGGCTTCAAGCTTTTTGCCTTGGACTTTTTCACAGTTGTCTTTTTGGGGCTTTTTGAATCTGGGGGCTTTTTGTGTCTTTGTGTCTTTGTGTTTTTGCTTTATCTCCAGCCTGTTGATGTCTGCTCCTTGCCCTAGCCTTAGCCTGTTTTTGTCCTTTTTGCCCTGGCTCCAGCCTGCTTTTTGGGTCATCTGCCCTCGCTGGCCCTTGCTTGCCTTCACTCACTCCTCTCTCTTTCTCTCTCTGGGTGCTTGGCTAGACACTGGCTGCCCTTCATTGTCCTGCCTCCCTGTGTTCCTGCCCAATGCCCTTCCTGCTTTGTCCCTGCATTCCTGCCTGAGCCACTCGGCGCTAACCCTGCTCTGCTGATCCAGCCCATCGCCGCCATTCGCTGTCCAAGGTTCTGGACCTCCTGCCCGAGATCCCACTCACTCATCTCCTGTCTGGCAACCCATGGCAGGGGAGTTGTGCTTGGGGAACTCTCCGAGAGCTGCACAGGCTCCTCGGCAGGCAGTGTGCACATTCCCCCACTGCATGGATATTGACAGCACTCACCAATGCTCTGCTGCTACAGCCAGCTTTTTCTCTGTCTTCCTCCCCTCCCTCTCTCTCTCTTCCCATCCTTCTCCATTTTCCTTCCTCTTTTTCTGTCTTTTCTAGTCCTCTTTAGTAGAGTAACTCCTTTTTTTTTTTTTAACCAATATGCAGTTTCCAGATACAGCGTTGTCTCATTTGACTTAATTTCATCCCAGACCATCAATTTTTAAAATAACTACTCGCAGTTCCCCGCAGTGGAACACAACAATCTTCCTGTCTCATTTCTCTTATGAGTCCACCCATGTTAAAATAAGATTTAGCTGGACCAAAGGAGAGTGGTGTCAAGGGGGGCTTTTTGTTTACTGTAGCTGATACATGTTCCTTCAATAAATGGAAGACTGTCTTCTGTGTTTCTAATTAATTTCAGTGCAATTGTTTTCTCTGGTGCCTACAGGTCATCCCTGGTTAGGGGCTCTCTTTTGGCTGGAAAGAGACACAGTGGAAAAGGATCAGGGGGTGCTGGTCAGCAGGAGCTAAACATGAGCCAGCAGTGCCAAGGCGTGCAGGGAGGGCAATGGCAGCTGGCCTGTACCAGCAATAGTGTGGCAGCAGGACCAGGGCAGTGATTGTCCTCAAATCCTATGTCCAGTTTTGAGCCACTCAATTAAGGAAAGACATTGAGGGGCTGGAACATGTCCAGAGAAGCAATGGAGCTGGGGAAGGGTCTGGAGCACAAATCTGATAACAAGCAGAGATGAGGGAGTTGTGTGGGATCAGTCTGGAGTAAAGGAGGCTCAGGAAGAACCTTCTCACTCTCTATAACTCCCTGAAAGGAGGGGCCAGCCAGGTGGGGGTCAGGCTTTTCTCCCAGGTAACCAATGACCAGATGAAAGGACACAGCCTCAAATTGCACCAGAGGAGGTCCAGGCTGGACATAAGGGGGAATTTCTTCACTGAAGGGCTTGTAAAGCATTGTAACAGCACTGCCCAGGGAAGCAGTGAAATCACCATCTCTGCAGATGTTCAAGAAATGACTGGATGTTGCACTTAGTGCCATGGTCTTGTTGACAAGTTGGTGTTTGGTCAAAGGTGGGACTCAATGATCTTGGAGGTATTTTCAAACTTTAATGATTCTATGATTCTATTATTCTATGACTGTACAAATCACATTCCCCTGCAGTGGTGAGACGGTATATTATTTAATATTTTCATGCACTTTCTCTACACAAATGTGCTTACATCACAGATAACTTCTGAATTCCTTATAGCATACTTGTCTCTGTACATATCCATTGTATCCTAAATACTTGAGACGTTTCCCTCTAAAAGCTAAAAAGGAAGCGTTCTCAGAGTGATAGGTAATTTCTAAGGCTCCATGACATACAGCCACAATTTTCCATCAGAGAGACACAGAGGAATGAGCTGGTGTAAGAACAGCTGTGGTGTCTGCAGACATAATATATTTGAAATAGTTTGTTGAGGCATATTCAGCACTCCCCTACATGGTAAAAATGAGGTAAAACAAGCCTGACCTGAGGATGCTTTACACTGGAGAAGAGAAAGCCTGTCTTCATCAGAGTCAAAATTGAACTGTTTGTCTAAAGTTCTGCTCACCCCTTTGGCACCTTGACAGGATGATATATTCAAAGTTTTTCATGCTGCTAAGTAGTTTAACCTCAGTAAGTTGGCGAGCAAGTGTGCTACAACTCATGTTAATTCTATATCCATGTTGAGTCAATTTTAAATGGTTATTACATGTTATGTGTCACTGTGCTGTGCATTTGTCTTCAAAATGTCATGCAAAGTCCAAAATCAAGCAGACTATAACCTTTTCATAGTTCAATTAAAGCAAAATACTGTATGTAGGGTAAATGTGATAATGCTGTTGTGAGGAGAGTGGTTTTTTTTATAGTTCTTACATGCATCATCACTATGAAAGGTTTGTGAACAGCTTAATCACAGGAGAGGTAAGATAGTGGTCTGAATATGCAGATAAACAGGGAAAATATATTTATCATTCTAAGATGCGTAAAATAAGGACATTTATAGTAAAACCTACTCATTTCTTCCTTCTAGATATTAATTTATTATTTAGATATTTATTTACCTTGCCCTTCCTATGACATTTATCATATATTTCTTAGAGTAGTGAATGAAGAATATGGTTTATTCAACATCGTGGAAATGGGGTTTGACAGTCTTGAGTGTAAATGTTGCAGCTTAATATGAAGAAACTGTACTAATTTAGACAAGTGAAAGCACTAATCGTCCTCATTTAATATATGGAAACTAAGTTACAAAGGGTTAGATAGCATAATGGCTATTTATGTACTTTGCATTAAGAAGTCACAGAATAAAAGCCATTTTTGGATCCAGGTTTATGATCATTCACAGGAATGTAACTATCAGGTTACAGAGCAGTGCACTTTTTTTTTGCTTTCTGCTGCCCACTCTGTAGAGAATTATTTATTCCTAATGTCTTGTTAATTTTATCATAAGGACATCTTCCATGGAACTTAGATACAAGGATGATCTCTAGAAAAAACCCAAAGCCAGGCCCATTACTTAGAAGAATCAACTAATATTTTTTTGATTTCTAATACAATATTTTTTTTCAATATTTCATTTAAAGGAAAAAGACAAAAATCCAGTCGTCCAACTTGAATGTTAACATTTTCATGTGTAGTATGTCCCAGAATTCACAGAATGACCAGGCTGAAAGAGACCTTAAAGATCATCGAGTCCAACCCATTCCCCAACACCTCAACTAAACCATGGCACTGAGTGCCACATCCAGTCATATTTTAGACACATCCAGAGATGGTGACACCACCACCTCCCCGGCCAGGCCATTCCAGAACTTTTTAACTTTATTTTTACCTTTCTGTAAAAGCTTTTTCCTAATATTCAACCTATATTTCCCTTGATGCAGCAAATCTAATTTGCTGATAATGAAGGGTTTTGTTCTAATGTTTCTGTTGATATCTACATCAGCATGTACATAAAGAATATAAAATGGGTAATTAATGTCCCACTAAAGTCCCTTATAATCGACTTTACCAGCTGCTGGGTTTCAGGCAAACATAGGCAACATCTTGATTTGCATCCTTGGGTCTATTTTAACTATTATGTCTACTTTAGGAGGTTAAATAATAGCTCTTTCTTCAAGCTTGGTGTAAGCCATAGTATATTCTCAGGATTATCCAATTTAGGGAAAATACTGAAAAATTTATGCTACCTTTAAAATTTTGTCCTCCTTAAATGTGCTTGTTTACTGTCTTCTCATTTTTGTTGCCTTCCAACCCTGAATTTATTATCTTAGTGAGTACTCTGCTGTCCTGGATTGCAAGATATGGGTGGAGGAGCGTATTCTATTATCATCTGTTAGAGGAGGAGCAGTTACCTTCTGCTACATGGGCAGTTTTTCTTTATCTCTTCCACAACCAATCCTCCCTCCAGGAAATATCTTCTGCTAATGGGCCATTGAGTCTCACTGCATGGCTGGTGAAATTATATCATCCCATGGTGAGATGCTCCTCCCAGAGGGAGGAGCCAAGCATTCTTACCTGGATATAGTCTAAGATTTGGAACACCACAGTCAGCCTTTTCCACTGCATTCCCAGAGGAGCAGCTGTCTTTTCCACTGGATTCCCAGAGGAAGACCAGGACCATCTACACCACCTCTGGACCTTCAGAGGAAGACTACACCCTTCTACAGCATCACTACTTTGACAGAACCACATCTGACACTCCAGGAGGGCTGCAGCCACCATTTAATCTGACTGCTGCCAACCCCCTGACTAATGAGGTGTCAGGTTGTATTCTGACTCTGTCAGTGTTGTTTTGCATTACTGCATTTTTATTTTATTTTTATTTTCTTCCCTAATAAAGAACTGTTATCCCTGCTCTGATATCTTTGCCTGAGAGCCCCAATAATTTCAAAATTATAGCAATTTGGAGGGAGGGGGTTTACAGTTTCGAGTTCAGGGGAGGCTCCTGCCTTCCTTAGCAGACACCTGTCTTTTCAAACCAAGACAAATTTGAACATCTACTTTTATAACAGCCACATTCAAAGTACATCATGTGGGTGAACAGGGAGGAGAAAGAAGTAAAGCTTGACAATTTGTATCAGTCAACATGTTAAGAAGACTGGTCTGCAAATTAAATGTCTCTATTGTTACTTTTTTCTATAAAGAACTGTAAATAAACCTCCATCGGTTCCTCCTAATGACAGCTATAAGAAAATAAGAGGCTAGTAGGGAATAAAGGTATTCAGAAAATACTCCTAGTTTTGTAAAAAAGTATATATATTTTTCTAAATAACATTTATTTTTCTGAACCTTTAAGTTGGATTTTGTCTTTTCTACAATGCAGTCCCATCTAGGGCAGGAGGATCAATATCAATGGATTGTGAGGATTTTTGTTTTTCTCTTTTCTTCACACAATTCACCTAAAGCCCTAATGTAGAAAAACAATTCAGAAAGTGTTTAAGACCCACTGAATTCAACAAAATTTATACCACTATGCCTCTAAAGGAGGAAAACTCTTAAATAACTTACTCAGACCTTGAGGCCAAGTTAAGTTAGGGTTGCATGGGTTATGCATCTGCCCTTCTCCTCTGTGTGCCAAGACATGTGACAGCACACAGTTTCTCAGGAATAGCACATGCTATTTTTCGCTGCTGACAAGGCTGGTTCCTGTCACTGTTACTTCACTGGGTGCTAAAAACCCTCTTATTCAAATTGTTTCTGAGAACTGGGAAAGTTCTCCCTGCCACAGCAATACTCCTATTTCTGTGGTTCAGTGCCTCAGCATGCTCTGGAAAATGTTCCATGCTCTTCATCAAGGAGAATTTTATCTTGTCTGGCTTTAGAGAAGTCTTTAGCTGATGATTTAATAAGAAGTTTGGACTATAAGTGCATTAAGTCCACAGCTTTTTCTCCCCACTAGCCAGTGGTTAAACTGTTAAATGCCAGGAGAACAAATCACAACTATCCTTAACATTTCTCCAAGCTATATAAGGAAAGAAAGTACAGAAAATTGCATAGTTGCAAGGTAAATTTTGTTATTTGGTAATCCAAGGCCATGTCACAGCAAGAACAGCTGAAAGGAGGCCAATCAGCATGTTAACTCTCTAGGCTGATAATACCATTTAGGTTCTGAGCACCCTCTACACAGACACACAGTATCAAGTGTTGTCACATCCAGTCCGTTTCATCTGGCTTAAATATGAAAATATTCCCTCGAGTGTCCATGTAACCACTTCACCAAAACTTTCAAATTAGTGTGTCTAGAAGAATTATTTTTATCATTTGGTGATTTTCTTGTATCATTTGTCTGAGATTAATGTTTTGGGAAAAAATATTTTAATGAATAACAAGTATAGCCTAAGATCTTTGTTTTACATACAATTGGACAAATAAAATAAGAGCTATATATTTTTTTCAGATCTTTTTCTGAATTCACAAAGAGTGTTAAACTCTGGATTTTTTTAAAGACTGTTATTATTTCCTAGCACAATTTTCTGTAGTCAATACCTTTACTTTGCATGATCTATGCTTATTTATTGCTTAAAGCTACATTTCCTATTCAAATGCTTTAGTATTCATAAAATAAAGACAGCAAGGATAGTTGGGTAAGTTGTTCTGTCTCAAATTTCCACTGAAGTTTGATGATTCTATAGTTTTTTTCTGCAGCACTGCTCTAGTTCTTCTGCATAAGATTTGATTGACATCAGAGTCAGATAGTAGTTGTGAAGACAGAAATATTTCTTCTTGTCACTACAGCAATCTGTCTGCAACTGTCATGATCAGCATCACAGACAACAGTAATTACAATGTATTTGTCAGTACATCACTGTTCCAGATCACTCCAATTGCCTGCTGAAAGTGCTCAAATGCATTTCTCTATAGTTCTTGCATAATGACAGCCCAAATATCCCTATTACCTTTACGGCCATAGTAATATACTTATTTCTGACCAAAAAAAAAATTAGAACATTTTTAAAAGCAGCTATGCAGCATGATGATGCTGAGTGTTAAAGCCTTCTTGAAGAAAAAAAGTCAGTAAAATTGCTTTATTTCAACAAAATAATCATAACTGCTGAAGATGTACATGAAGAATAATATAGAGGATGTTTCTAACAATAAATTTTAGAGAAATCATAGTGAGAGAGACTTTTAGTTATTACTTTTTTCTCATATTCACACCTTAAATTAGGTTTCAGTCCGTTCTGAAAGTTCATGCACCAGATGTTGGTTGAAAAGGTTGGTTGTTCTATTTAAAAAGTTTAATTATTTTCAAATTTTTCATACAAAGCACTGATTTACAGAAATTTTTGCAATTATTCTCAGATATAAAGAACATCCAAAGTCAAATTTATGCCCCTACAAACACAACATATCACTTCATATCATATCCTTTTTCTCAAAATAAAATTCAGAATTTATGAAAACTATTAAAAACAATAGGTGAAGAACATTATTTAAAATACTGTAGAACTGAGAAAGCAAATCAATATACATGACATATAGGAAACAATGGAGAATTGAGCTGCATCTATTACTATGAGAATTATGGAACAAAAAAATGCGTACATTTTGATGCTGGAGATTGGAAAAAAATGCAGTTAAAACAGTTGCATTATTTTAGAGAATAAAAAGGAAATTAATTGGAGTTCATTTCCTAATTCAAATCACTACATAGCTATCAGCTTCTTAATAACAATTAGGCACAGGAACAGCTTAAAATTTAAAATTAGCTAAATTGAATTCAGAACAATATGATGTTTAAAACAGCAACATAATAACTGTAGAAGAAGTAATTTATGATTTTAAAAACATAGCAGAGAGTAAAACTGTTGGTTCAGATGAATTCTCGAAAGAAACTTCAAAGTCATTATCTCCAAAACCTACATAGTTTTTAACAGGTTATTTTTCTATATAAAGTTATGTTAGTAAATTTATATGCAAGAGGATGGATTATAGCACTGACGAACTGGGAAGTCAAATACTTTTTTGTTATCATGCAATTATTGTAAGGTTTCTTCCTATTGTTGTGGTTTGACACTGGCCAAATGCTGGGCACTCACGATAGCTGATCACTCACCCTCCCCTGCCACAGCTGGGCAGAGGAGGAAAAGAAATAACAAAGCATTCATGAGCTGAGATAAGGACTGGGAGAAAACAGTCCAAGGTCAAAACATGCTCAACTTAAAGGCAATAAGTGGATTTATTACTAATAGAGTCAGAGGAGGATAATGAGCAGTAAAATGAGCCCTTAAAACACCTTTTTCCCCTCAACCCCTCTGTCATGGTCTGAGCCTGGCGAAATGCCAGTGCTTCCATGAGAAAACCTCTTTTCCTGGTATCTACTGTGAGATGTGATCAGAGACAGAGAAGAGCAGGCTCTAACTTATGATTGAAAGGAAAAAAACTTTATTAACATAAAACTACAGGGAAAAAACACACAGAACACGGGATGAAAACCTTCCAAATTTCCTCCTCCTCCCCCCACCAAATTTCTTAATTCCGTTGCCACCCTTTGGATAATCAATTCTCAGTTCTTTGAGAAGAGAGGAGTCCCTCTTGCACTACAGACTTCACCCAGGAAACAGTAGAAACTTCTCGTGTTTCTGTGTCACGTGTGGCACCGCCCGGAGAACATTTTTGCCATCGTGACCTCTTCCTTCCATGTCCAGTGCTCTCACCACTGCACATGGACCAGAGCTGCTTCTAGGGTTTTTCCCTTTAAGGATGCTTTGTCCAGTTCCAAAAAAGAGCACAGTCCCTCTCCTTTTGGGACACCTGTCTCTCCCAAATTTCACCCCTGGGGCTGAGGGGTCTCTTGAACAGAGATCATCTTCCTCTTCTTCTTCATCGAAGACGGAGGGCACCACCACCACCCTCCTCCACCGTCGTCTCTGTTCACACACCCTCACATCACCGCACTCTCCTGGCTCTGAGCCATTGCCTCCCCCTAGGATGCAGTCTCTGTGTCACAGGAACTCAAGGGTTCTGTCCATAGCTATCCAAGAAAAGTCCAACCAAAAGCCACTCCATCATCTCCTCCCACCTAGGATTCTTCTCAACTTCTCTCAATCTCACCAACTCCAGGAGGAATCAGCATTTGCAAGGTTTCTGTCGTCCCAAGAAGGGTTAAAAGTCTCAGGCTCTGCCGGTTTGGTTCATGAACTCCCACGCCTGGCTGCCCTGCTGGGCACCCCCCCCTTCTCCTTCACTCCAGCCGCGCTATCACAGGCACAGGCTGCTCTCTCTCTCTCCCTCCGGGGGGGGAATGGGGGATGGCTGCCCGAAGCCCTCGCAGTGCAATGCTCCTCCACCCTTCGGCCCTGGCCTGGCCTACCTCCCTCCGGCCGCATGGCTCCCCTCCCCCCGCTGCCCAGCTCGGAGCTGGACAGGGGAGAGGTCTCCTTTGGTCCAGGGCCGGAACTCAAAAAGAACTTCCAGTGGGAGTTCACAGCTTTTAACCCCTGTGTTCTCAGAGGCGTATCCATGCCCTCAGTGGACAAACCAGGTGCCAATATTAAAATCTGGACACCGATTGGCGTGACCACACCATCCCAAAAAAACCATTTCCTCTCAAACCACGACACCCTCCCATTCATACAAAGCAGAACACGGAATTATTTTACTGCTTTCTGTGAGCAGACAGGTGCTCTGCACCTCCAGGAGAGCAGGGCTCCATCACAGGTAACAATGATTTGGGACCACAAACATCACCACCTCAAATGCCACCCACCCCTTTCATATTCTTCCCCCAGCTTTATGTGCTGAGCATGGCACCACCTAGTCCCACCCCATATTAAAGCAGGTGCACCTAGTGTTCTTAAGTATTTCCTGACATGATTGTCTTCCACAAATAGTACATCTTCCCTGCTCCAGATTTTACCTCTGCCCTGGGATTTTTTGAAGGCCAATCCAGCTAGAAAAGGCTGATGTGAAGAATTAATTCAATGTCTCAGCCTTTTCCATGCCTCCACCCCCAGCTCCCTGGCCTCATCCGGCAGTGGGTTCTCATTTTCCCTGGTCTGCCTTTGTTACCTAAGTGCTTAGACAGGTTCTTCCTTTGCCTTTGACCTCCCTTGCTAGATTCAATCCCAGGTGAACTTTGGCTTTCCCGACTGTGACTTTGCCTGCTTGGACAGTGTATCACAGGTTGCTGTCCCTGCTTTCCATACTCTGCATGCTTCCTTCTCACCTATAAAAATTCCCAGGAGCTGGTTCTTCATACACGCAGGCCTCCTGGCATTTTTGCATTCCCTATGTTTTGATATGGACAGTTCTTGACTTGAAAGAAATTATCCCAGAATATAAATCAGTTTTCTCTGGTTCCTATTGCCTCTTGAGCTTTGCTTGATGGGGCTTTTTCAAGCAGATCATGGAAGGGGCCAAAGTTGTCTCGTGAAGTTTGGGGATATGATCTTGCTTTTACCCTTGCTCCCTACTTTCAGGGAGTTCCTACACCTCGTGGTAATTGCCACCAAAGCTGCCTTTGACCTTCACAGCTACAGCAAGTCCTTCCTTTTTTTGTTAGCATGAGGCCCAGCTGAGCATCCTCTCTTGCAAACAGCTCTGTCAGGAAGTTGCTATCTTCCTTTGACAGGAAGCTCTTCTCAATGTGCTCCCAGAACCTCACAAATTCCTTGTTCCTTTTTGTGTTGCTCCTCCAGCAGATGTCAGGGTGATTCAAATCACCTATGAGGTGAAAGGCCTGCACATATTTGGCTTCTTCCTGGTTTCTGAAGAGACCTCATCTGCTGCTTCCCCCTGAACGGGCAGGGTAAGGACGTAAAGAGCACAGTGGCATGTCTCAAAACGCTGTCAAAGTCACAGAAGTAACTTGCCACAAGATCAACCATGACAGTGGGAATTTGAGGTTAGAAATTGCAACAGGAAGGTGATAATTCCACCACTGGTTAGGTGAGACCTGGTTTACCACATCCTGCTTTATATATCTGGAAAAAAAATTCAGACTGTAGCAAACTGTGGGAAAGGAAGGAACTCATGCATATCACCCCAAATTATGGGAAAGGCATCTGCAGCTGCCTCATGGATACCCAGAATTTGGGCTGTTATAAAGGTGGTAGCCTCAGCAGGAAGACTCTTGGACCCCCACCATTGAGAAGCCCTGGGTGAAGAAGGACCAATGTGAAGCCACTGGCTCCACAGGTGGTGACTTTTTGCTTTATCTCTTCCCCTCTCTCTCTGTCTCCTCTATCCCTCCCCCAGCTCTTCTAACTTCTTTCAATCTCTCTACCTCACATTTACTGTTAAATAAAATCTATATTATTGACTTTGGCATATGTTCTCATTTGCACCTTAATTCAGGCAGAGGCATCTCTCACTAATCAGAGCATAACAGGCAGTTTGGAGCAAACAGCCACCATGGCATCACCCACATTGATCTGACCTCTAAAACAGATTCATCACCTCTCAAATGTCTCGTACCCCATCGCAAGGTAGAATCCTCTGTGATCCTGCTCCTCTTTCACTTGCAACTTGCCCTCTCTGCCTACCTTCCTAAATAACCTGTATCCATCTATGGCACAACCCTAATTGTGTTGACTAACCCCTTATGTCTCTGTGAAACCAAGGGGATAAGGGTCCTGCAGTTTCCACTGACTCCTAATTTTTCTTCTGTGTTCCATGTGTTTTTGTGAGTGACCACAACACAGACTCAGACCAGCAGCGAATTGAATTGTTTATTCAAAAGAACCTAGCTAGTTTCATACAATTTTCAAGGCACAGTATTTCCTTACGTGGTAATTCTCACTACATGACCTATCCCATGAGCAACATGCTTTCTAAAGGTCCTTCTATGGGGTGATTTTGTGCTGTTCACCCATCTGTCAGCTTCCAGCAGGCTCCTCTCCCTTAGAGGTCTGTGGTGGGACACCTCTTCCCCCTAGGTCAGGTGGACACAGCCTCTCTGTGCTGCCATGTTCTTCTGCAGGAGCATCCCACAGTTCACAGCTCAACTCCATCCCATCTCTTTCCACATGTTGCATCTGTGAGCATACAGGCACTTCAGGAACTCAGTTGTGTGTTTTCCCAAAAAAAAGTGCAAAAGCTTTCCCCATAATAGTTGCTCGAGGTCATGGTTCCACCATAATAAAAATGTGCTTCATGGTTGTTTCAACTGTAGTGAGTCTGTCTGAGGAATGTTTTAGGGTATGTAACAAGGGAAAATGTTGCTTTGGGAAAGTCACAGAAATAGGATCATACCTACTGCTCGATTTATGATCTGAAGTGTCATACTTGGTTTGTTCAGTGTTGATTTTGCTTTTTCCCCAACTAACTTTTATTTCCTTTTCCTGTCAGTAGCAATATCTCTTGATGCAAAGTAGATGAGACTAACTGGTGTTCACCTTCTCGATATTGTCAGGGTTTGTGTTCTGGTAAAGTGAAAAGAGAAATGATACATCGGGGCAGTCATATGTCTAATAGAGCACTAGACAGACATTCCCTCTGGTTCTCAGGGGACTAGCAGAATTATCCTTCTTTACCCCTGTTAACATTGCCAAGGTCAGCTCCTGCTCTTGGTTGTGTGATGCACAAGTGGGAAGATATGCAGTCCCTTTCTCTCTCTCACACAAATTGAGTTTCCTTCAACACTTTAGTAGTGACTTCCAAGCAAACATCCCTTGAGCCAGTGCTGGAATGGCAAGTGTGGCTGTGTGAAAGCAATGTGGATGTTTGCTAGGGGACGACTCAGGAACTTCTGTGCTGCAATTCCTTGCTTTATGTAAATGACCAATCAGAAATTCTGGCAAAAGGAATCATCACTTGCTGAACATGAGCATTCATTTTATTATCACCTCTGACCACCCCCATCTGCAGATTTGCATGAGCAGTCTCATTCACAAAAAGTCAGAAAGGGAGGAAAAAAATCACCTTAGTACAATAATGCTATGCATGTATGTTTGCTTAGATATCCTGAATGTCTGAGAAAACCTATCCTAGAAACTATCCTAGGTTTTTATAGCAGTATACCTCCCCTGTTTTTAACTTGAAAAGGTAATACTGATGTTTAATGACATTTAAAAACTCAAACAAATCCAAGTCAGAAAATTTGTAAACTGAAGAAATAGAAGGAGTATTAATATGAGACAGGAAAGCTGTAATTAACTCCACTATCTCTTCACAAACATAGTATGATAATTCCATGAAGCAATTTCTCTGAGGACAACAAAGCAATGAAATAACAATTTTACACATTCAGAGTTTACCAGCCTGAAGTAAAATACTCAGCAATCTGCCTATTCATCTAATTAACACTACTGATTCATATTCAAATAGAATTTCCTCAGGGCATGGGAAGAATTCCACAGGTTGTTTGAATTCACTGATCCTCACCTTGATGCTTCCTTTTGAAAAATAGAGGGAAAATGCCTTCCGGAAATAATTTGAATGGAAATAAAGCATAAATATGAATAAGTTTGTTGAATATGAAACTATGTAAGACAATCAGTCTGTAATTGAATTTCTGCAAATAAACAAAAAAGCTAAAAGTTAACTTGACCTCGGTTTGGACAGATGGGATTACCACAGTGCTGTGGGTTACTGCACTGGCAAAGGAGTACAATAAAAACCACCTCAAACCATTCTATATAAAATCTGTAGCTAAAGCTAATATAAAATGTTACAGTTTACTTTGCTTTCTGTGTGATACTCATTTTATATCTGTAGTAGTTGTATCTTGAATGATAAATGGAGTTTACAGTGTTTAAAAAGCTGGGGGTTTTTTCCTTAACTTTACAGTTTTCTTCAGTTGAAGTGAAGGTTTTGAACATTTCAGAGCTATAAACATGAAGGCTGAACTTCTTACAAAAGGATTTGATTTGCATTTTTATGATGTCATTTAGATGTTAAGATAAATCTGACAGACAATAGTTATAATTATCAATCTGCAAAGACTGTGATTCCTTTGAAAGTAGATTTATGGCTTCTGATTCAATTAGAATAAACCATAATGAAAACATTACACAAGCCAAGAGCATGAAAATTAAAAACACACCCTCTGGTTCATATGTAATTGTTCCTGGTAAACCTCATGCTAGGATAAAATAAGTTAATCAAGCCCGTAAAAACAAGAAAATATATCACAAATTAATATTCAACAGTTGAATATCACTGAGGAAAAGAAAAAAAAAATCACTTCATTATCAAATCTGTGCAGATCTGTATTAATTTGACCAGCAGTTGAGGATAGAAAAATATTTTGGAAGAATAGAGAGCCTTTAAAAATCGGTATTTTCCCTCATGGGGTCCAAGATACATTGATTTTCTGTAAGTTGTATTTTGTATTTCTGGTTTTTTGTACCTTCTGTTTTTCATTACTTAAATTAATGTTGGGGTGATGTTTTCTCATTCCTGAAGTGCGTTACAGATTAAAAATAGAAACTAATCATAGACTTTTTGTCTATGAATTTCTGTTTGTAAGATTCCAAAGTGTCTCATGCAGTAAATTAGTGTTGCATTTTGTACAGTATGGGAAAATCACCAGGATCTCCAGAAAGGAAACAGGATGTGAATAGAATGTAGTATGACTTTTGTCACATATACAAGAAACCAAATCAATTAAATTTTGTGAATTCTTCAAGTGTCCAGTCACCTTTTAATCAAGTTTATTTTAGCTGCAGCTGTGACTGGATACTCAGGTATCAGTGCCTGAATAAGGGCCAAACAGAAATCAGTTACAGATTTCTGTAACTGTATTGGGAGGTGACGTGGGGAATGGACAGACAGACACAGAATCATCTCAGGAGATGACAGTGTTAGCAGAATTTTAAGGAAAAATGGGAAAAGAGAGCTTTTTTGGTATAAAGATTTCAGGACATCCATTCTCCTGGATGGTGGATTTCTGCTTTGTTTTATGAATTAAAACCTAGGATAAGGATAAACATCTCTTTCACTAATATTCTTTATCCCTACAAAGCAGTAAAATAAAAAGATATTCTTTTTCCTTTGTATTTCAACATGTGGATAATAAATAATGAACACAGCCTTTCCAAATGCTAAAATAATGTACTTTCACAAATATGAACAGGTGCACAACATTTTCACTTTCCCCCCACCACTAATAGGTGAACACCATCCTCTGAAGAGGTAATTTTTCAAAAACAGAATTGGTAAGTGCCAGACAGCATTTAGATTTTTTTATACTTTTGAACTTGCCTACCTCACCTGATAAAACAGTTTGGATTCTTCTTTTTATATGAGTATCTATTTCAAATTTTTAGAGAAACATATCATACCATGAAACCTAAATGATCTCATGTGGCTACACCACAGGAACAGCCAATAAATTTCTTTTGCCTAACTGGAGAAAAAAGGAGCACATTAAACTGAGGACAGCAGTGCACATTGTTAATTAATTTACCTGGCATAAGCATATGTTGAAAGAAAAACAAAGGCAGGTATTGAAATGTTTTTTCTTTGTTTGGTTACAATATATTCATGTTCAGGTGTGGAAAAGCAGTTATCTTTATCGACTCTCCACCACATAATTCTTAAACAACATAATTTATTGCAAACAAGCTCTCAGAAAAATGTGGAGGCCTCACTATTAATATTTTACAAGTTTTTGGTCTATAAGTAGCACCAGACAGAGGATCATGTATTCATGTGTGTTTCCACTTATTTGCCTAACTAAGGCAGAACTTGTGGCTGGAGTTCACTTTTTTCTTGGACTAGAAACAATCCACTCCAGCAGAGCTCTTTAATGTGTCTCTGCTGCAAGGAACTCATCAGTCAGGGCTCACAAATCAACCCTGATGCAAAAATCTGTAGGAAACCAGGCTTCATTATTTCTGGTGCTCTTGAAACTGCTTGACTTGCAGAAGAACTCTACCTTCAGTCATTTTGTGAAGTTTCTTTTTGGGTGTGTACATGTTTGTAAATATACAACGTAAAGAATTCTAACTGTTGACAGACCCCATTCAATATGTTATTGTCATAAAAAGCATAATTTTAACTGTTTATCACCATTATATGGTTTGTGTCATTTTACCTTTAAAAGTTCACACAGCTTGAATCTCCTTATCACAGTCTGTCTGGCTTTGTCTTCTCACTTTATATGCTCATAAAGTGTTAAAGTTGAATCTTCTCATACATAAAACTGGGAGCATTCTAATATCTTTGAGAGATTAAGGTCCTTGTAAGGCTAAATAAATTATTTCTGATAATGTGATGTTGAGACAGGATGACATTCTCTATTTCAAATCTTCCCAATCTGAAAATTTTACATGCAGCCCTTGTTTTTAACAGAATGCTTGCTACATCTTTAAAAAAAGATGAAGGAAAGACATTGACAAGATTGAATAAGTAACCAGGTTGTTTGCTGTTTGTCCAGCCCCAAGGTTTTTCCTTGAATGTTTTATGTTCTCACAGGCAGGCTGGGTGAGTAAGTGCACGTTGTAACCTCTGCAATAGCAGAGTGATGAATCAGATTCCTGGATCAATTTGTTTTCCTTGTCATTTGATCCATCTCAATTACTGATGAACAAGTTTAATTTTGTGTTTTATAGAATAAATTAGTGAAATACAGCATGAAACAATGAATGAATATTGCCAATCCCAACTGGTTTCCCTTTCCCCTGTAGAAAGGTGATCAGGATGGGAGTGAAGTAAGCCCCTAAAGATGGCCTGAAGTGAAACAGATGTTTAATAGCAGTGCTGAGGCTGCTGAAGTTGCACTATAGCAAGGTGCCATTGATCTTGATCCTTCCAACCCAGAACTGCAAGCTGCAGGATCAAGGCCATTTTCTAACCTTCTTTGAGCTACCCCAGGTATGTACTGTTGTGCAGTTTAGTCAGGGACTACTGCACTCCTGCATTAGAGGCACTGCTTCTGTATACTTGGAATAGTGTTTAAAACTCATATATGCATGCAGAATTTGAGTGTAAAGTGATGAATCTGGGCACAGAAAGTATATGAAACTGGAACCATCATATTAAATATGATTTTGTTGTATTTTGTCATTTTCCTCCTTTTTTAGGTAATAGTACTTACCTAAGCATCAAGGTCCCATATTGGGGCATTTATGTGCTCTCCTGTTGGACTTCCACGCTACTGTCTTTTGATGTGCCACGTTGTTTTCTGTTTCCAGGCATCTCCTTTTATTTTTAGTAGCTTAGGAAATATACCTAAATTTGGATTCACTGATACCTAATGCAAAGAAATTCCAATTTCATTAGCCCAATAAAAGGAAGAAAATATTAAAAAAAAAAGAAGTACTATAAAAAGTAAATATGCCATCAGATTGGCATATATCTTACATGTACCCAGCTGAAAATATGTTGTGTTTCAAGTTAAGGGTTGGGCTTATTTGGGTCATTATACCTTTAAATTAAGAAGTTATCCCCTTCAAGCAATTCTAAAATGACTCATTAAATAATTCAAAATAAATGTTGCTTTGGTCCTCCTGTCTCAAACAAGGATTAGGGCATTTGAGATATAATCCTAGCTGTGTAATTGCAACCATATTAAATGAGTATTTAACAGAGCTGCCTGTTTCCCAGCATCCTGTGCAAACAAAGATTTTCCAGATTGCTGGATTGAAAAGGTGGCTTTCTGGACTGCCCTCTTGGTCTTTATCAGGCACATGGCCAGACCCACAGTGATAAGAAGCAGGCCTCACATTCAAATTACCCCAGGGAGATCCAATTCAGAGGATGAAGAACCATCCCCTAGGAAAATAACGTCTCCCAGGAAGCTGATGACTTGATGTAGATTTTCTCCACCCCATTTTTCTAAAAGAAGACTGAAACTCTTGAGATTAGCACCCAAAATTCATTGAAAGAGTAAGCATTACAACAGAGAAAAGGATTTTTTTCTAACAGTTTTACGCTGCTGCTGAGGCTTTCCTGCATTAATAAAGTAATTTGCACATTTAGACTGTTAAAACAACACTTGAAGAGACATTCTTGTCTTTGTACACATGGCGTGTTCCCCCTTGGTAATTACAAGACTTTGAGTAACAGGGCCAGAGCTGTATGCAGTGTTCAAAAAATCAATGTACCAAGGCTTTATATAGCAGAAAAATGACACCATCTGTCTCATCCTCAGAACCCTTCTTGATGGTACCCAACATTTGCTGCCTCTTTTTGCTACCACTGAACACTGAGCAGATTATTTCAAGAGACTGACAGATCATTTTTCAGAGCTGAGGCTGTCAGTTCCAAGTTCAGTATTACATAGACATGGTTTGGATTATTTTTGTCATATATGTTGCCTTACTTTCATCTATACTATAGCTCATGTGCCAATTTTTTGCTCCCATGTTCCATTCTCTGAGATCCTCTGCTATTTCTTGCCATTAATTTGGCACTTGACAACTTGGAATGCCTTAATAATCTGTATAAAAGCCTTTTTATAAAGATATTGGATAAAAACAGATTCAAAACTGATCCACCTGTGACCCAACCTCTGATTTTTCCCTATTATAATACTTGATCTCCAGGATTTTTCTTCACATTCTTCAAAGAATTTTCTATCTATGTAAAATAAATGCTCCTACAAAGCAAGCAACTTTTCTCCAATTCATGGTAGCTCAGTTTCCTGTTGATTTTTAGTCTGGAACTTTTTCAAGGGTTTTATATCTGCCTGATTCTCCTTATCTACATGATTATGGACAGTTCCTATGATACCAGGGAGCTGGTGAGCCAGGATTTCCATTACAAAAGCCCTACTGTCACTTTCCTGACAGACTTTCTCCACAGCCTCAGGGAACATATTCCTGGTGGCAAACCCTTCCATCCTAGAAGGGATGAAAGATTCAACAGCTTGCAGTTACCAGAATACTCTATAGGATCCTACTCTACAGATACCCCATAGTGCATCCAAGTATCCCATAGAATTTCTCTTGCCTGGTTGCATGTTATGAAGGCAGCCTAGCAGATTTCTGCTACTGTGCAGGGTAGTCATACTTGGCTGGAAGTTCTCCAGTTCCACTTTTGAATTTTTCCAGAATACATGAGTAGGCATCATTCACTCCCAGATATGAAAAATGCAAATAGAAAAGCCCTTTTTTGCTAAAAATGTGATATTACATTCTCAATATAGTGTTTAAAAGTACTGTGGATGTTAAAGTAAATATTACTTTGGACTCCTAGGATATTTATTCTGTTAAAAAAATCTTTGAAGCTGTAACAGCTTTGACATATTTCTGTCTTACACTAAGCAGGTATTTTTTAAATTAAAGAACATTAAGTTCTATAGAGGTTTTTTTCATTACTTTTTTCTGAATGATCTAAAAAAACAAAAAAAATCACAGGTTGTGGATATTTAAAAAAAACCCAAACCAGGAAGAAAAACCCAATCCCCCCTCCAGCCACCCTAGTGTGAATATACTAGTTTTCTAAAAACTTATTTTTATCTGTTTTAATAGAAATGGCTAGAGGTACCTTTAATATTACTTTCAAAGCAAATATCATGATTTGTAATGCAGTCTGTAATATAACTGGCAAAATAAAAGCCTAAAGATGGCCCAAATACTTTTCCTTGAAAATTCCATTCTTCATAAATTTCTAGAGGATTAAACTGAATCAATAGTTCCTCACATGAGAAAATCTTGATTACAATATAGGGCAGCTACCAGCTAAGTCAAAATATAGTGTTATTCTGCCCTTTCACTACAGTTTCTTCTCTTTTTCTCTACAAGCTTTACAAGAAATATCCTAGATAGTGATTTCTCTCCAGAGTCATCAGTTTTGGACACTCTGTTATGAAACTTGAAACAATTTATTTCTTGTGAAGATCAACATTTCACCAGTCACTTAAAAGGAAGGAAACTGTGATTGGAATGATGCATCTGTCATCAAAATAGCTGATCTATGAACATAGACTAATGTTCAAATGACTGAAGATTCTCTAGTTTACTAATTTCTTAGCTACTTCTATAAAGCCAAGACATTTTTTAATATTCTATCTTCTTCATAGATGATCAGAAGGAATAAGGGTGGATATGTTATTTAAAAAGAGGGAAAAGCACATGTATTTGTTAAGGAGAAAGGTTCAGAGATAATGACCTACTTCTTGCCCCACTGAGAATGGGGCAATCCCAAAAGGAGAATAATTTAGGTTGGAAACAACCTTTAAAATCATTGGGTCCCACCAGAAACACTGTCAGGTGCACCACTAAACCATATCCCTAAGTGATACCTGTACACACCTTTTAAATACCTCCAGGGGTGCACACAGCTACTTCACTGGACAGCCTGTTCCAGTGCCTGACAACACAAGTTAGAGAGGAAAAGCTCCATGTGATGCTGAAATACCTTTCATGATGTCATTGTTGAACTTAGCTTTGAATTAAAATAGCAATTGTACTATCTTCTCTTTTCTCTAAAGAACACCTAGCTGGATAGGCTACCAGTATTTTACAGCATGCAAGGAATTGAATAGGACATTAAGACTATGGTGTGAGGAGAAGTGTTACAAGTGTGAGATGTAAGCCATTTGGTAGTTACTGTCACATGAAAAAAGTTCAAGCTTTGCACTGTATAGACAGAATAAAAAAGTTTAAAGGTTAGCTGAAGTTGTCTGATAGAGGTAGAACAAAAGATTTGTTATCTGAATAGTTTGGTTGGTTTCGGTAGTTCTTCTTAAAGTAAAGGTCATTATATTTATTTTATTCAAAAGAACTGTAGATTGGGCCAGGGATATGAGTGGAAATCTTGATGTTCAGAGGCTTGTGTATATAACATGAATGTGAAGATGAAATGAAGGAAAATATATTCTCTATTCTGAAATGTCTGACTTGGTTGAAGAACATATGTGGGAGAAGATATCAGAGAAAATGTTTTGCACTTCCTTATTTGGTCTTTTAAGTGCCTTATATAAATCAGTGTTAAGTTAGTTTACAATGTATCTAAAGATTATGGGGTTTTTTTGTATTAGATTATGACTTTTGAAAAATCACCTCACCAAAGGAACTGGTGCAGGGACTTCCATTCTTCTGTATCTTTGCTACCTTTCCCTTCTCTCCCCCTCCCTAAAAACACAGCACTGATTTTCTTGTGTCATAAGTTGTGCTCCAATATTTTCGATCCTTAAATTGAGCAAATCAAATCAAGATGTTAATTGGTTGTTCAGATTCATGTATAATTTATCTAGAAATGCATATGCATTTTTCTGATTGCATGTGTGTGATCTCAGTGGGAATCCCAGTGGGTGAGACTTCAGATTCCATTCCTTTCTAAATATTCTTTCTGATATGAGCAAAAGTAAGAGTTATTAAATATATTCCAATTCCAATTTACTGGGAGTGTCTGAACACCTGTTTGAATGGAAAATTTTTATTTTCAGTCCTGTGTGCCTTTTTTTAAGTCTCAAATTCTTCCAAGTCCCTTCATATTACAGTATATGCACATTCATGCATCCAAAAACCTACTTCATAAAATGGAGATAAGGATTATAGAAAAACATATAATTTTCTTTTGAATGACATCATCTAAAGGTTCCTAATGGGAAAATTAGGAAGAAATTCTTCCCTGTGAGGATGGTGGGGCACTGGAACAGGTTTCCCAAAGAAGCTGTGGCTGCCTCTCAGGGACTGAAGTGGTTCACGTCTGAAACATTGTTATGAAGGAGTTTTGCCCATTATAGCAAAAACTGTATAAAGAACCTACAACCTCAGAAGCCCATCCCTCCTTGAAGATGCCTGACTGGAACCTTGGATTGTGAGTTAAGCAGCCTAGATAAGATAAAGGGGACACTATTGTTTAATCATCTCATGTCAATGGACATGGAGGGGAAAGGAGCTCATCCACAATAAAACCAAACACAGCAGAGAACCATCCCTGGCTGGGTTTGGGGTGAGGGAGACCACAGCCCACAGAGGCCAGGTTTGCATGGACTCCCCCACAATTCAGGGGGGAAGGAGGAGATTTCAGTTACATGGTGTAGCCTCTGGTCAGAGGCAGTGAACACCCATCCTCCCTCACACAAACCAGCCCAGCTGCGGAACCCCCAACCCCACAGGCCACATCCATGGGACATTCACATGGGAGGCAGCTGAGGGAGTGTCATATTCCATCAAAAACCCCCAAAGCACTCCCAGACTCATTCCTGAGCCCTTGCACCACAGCATTGTGTGTGATGCAAAGAGATGCAACAGATCCAGAGTCTGCTGCAAGAGACTGTGCCAAACTGGCTCACCCCCACCCAGGGGAGAGGTACCTGGGCACTCCCACCTGGCCTGAGCACAAATTAATCCAATGGATTCTATGTTTTTTGGGAGGGACCTTCACTGCCAAGAAGACCAGCTGGAAATTTTCATCACACCACTGGTGGGATCCATGGAGTGGTGATATTTCCTATAATCTGACTTTGTTATTCTCTTTCTATTTCCCTACCTCTTTTCATTTTTCATTTCTCCCTCTCTCTCTCTCTCTCTCTCTCTCATATTTACTATCAAATAAAACCCATACTACTGACTTTGGCATACAGTCTCATTTGCACCTTATTTTGGGCAGAGACATTTCTAATAACTTTAAAAATTGGTCTGTAACACTGCCCCACCCTTGCAAGTGCTCAAAGCCAGGCTGGATGGGGCTCTGAGCAACCTGGTCTAGCGGAATGTGTGCCTATTCATGGCAGGGATATTTGAGCTACATATTTAAGGTCCCTTCCAATCCAAACCATTCTGTGATTCTATAAAATGTCCTAATAGAAAAGAGATTTTCTTTTAAAATAAGTATTTTCTTCCTGACTTTTCCCCTTTCAAAAAAAGAATAAAACCAGCTTGCCTCAGAAGAATTTATGCCCTAAACATGGAAGTGTCAAGACTCAGAGATTTTCCAATTAAATGCACTTAATCAATTTCAGGAGGATAAGCATGATGTAGACCACTTGGAAATGGGAACTCTTTGGAAACTAATTGCTGCTGACTTTATCTTGTAAATCTTTCTCAAGGAAAATTCTTACAGGGATTAAAGAGTTTAAAAAGTTGAACAGAATTGACTGGTTTCTTTACTGGCCCTTTAAACTCCTGAGAAATTTTCTTGAATTCTACTAGGGCAAAAAAGTATAGTGTGCAGAGCTCAGAAACCAAAAAACAAGGCAAGTAGACATGCACTGTAATGTGAAACAAAAATGCAAGCAAAAAGAATACTTAAATAATTGAAATGGAGCAGGATTTCCCATTTTCCTGACAAATTAATTGTCTTTAGTTGAAGAGAGATTTTTTTTTTACCCCTCTTGCTATAATTTACTTAGCAGAGGTACAAATTGAAGTGATAAATATTGCTGTGTCTGCTGTGCATTACAGGTGGATTTCTTTGAAGTGACAGTGCAAAGATGCTGGGTCCATAAGCAGTTGCATTTCGAATTCCTGTTTCAATTGCTCTGAAATTTAGACAGGGTTTTGACATTGGACTTCTAATGAAAACAATAATTTAGGTATTCCTAACTGAGTGCAAATAGCACTTTGGACTCATAGAAAAGGGTCCCTTTCCAATATCATGTGTTCAGGTAGGAGGATAAGATGAACTGACTTTGCCAAGAAAACTGACTTTGTGAACACAAGTTTCACTTGGACTAATCTTAAATAAGTGTGAAGCATGAATCACAGAATCTCAGAATTTCAGATTAGTTTGTCTTGGAAGGGACCTCTCAAGGTCATCTAATATGTCCTCTCTGCTATAGCAGAATCAACTACAGCAAGTAGTATAGGATTGTGTCCAGGGATATTTGGAATATCTCCAAAGAAGGAGACTCCATAGCCTTACCAGGCAGCCAGTTCCAGTGTTCTGTCACCCTCACAGTAAAAATTTTCATCATGTTAAGTTGGAATTTTCTGTGGTTTATTTTGTGCCCATTGCTCCTTGTCCTGTTCCTGGGCATGACTGCAAAATCTGGAACCACTCTCTTGACACCCATCCTTAAGATATTTGAAAGCATTGATAAGGTCTCCTCTCAATCCACTCTTCTCCATGCTAAAGAGGTCCAGAACCCTCAGCCTTTCCTCATAAGAGAGATGCCCCAGTTTCTTAATCACCTCCATAGCCCACCCTGGACCCTCTCTAATAGTTTCTTGTGTCTCTTGCCCTGAGGAGCCCAGAACTGGGCAAAGCACTTTAGATGTGGTCTCACTTTGGCTTAGTAGAGGGGAAGGATCACCTCCCTCGACCTGCTGGCCACACTCTTGCCATACACCCCGGGATCCCATTGGCCTCCTTGGCCACAGGGGCACTGCTGGCTCATGGACACCTGGTTGTCCCTCAGGACCCCAGGGGCTTCTCCCCAGAGCTGCTCTCCAGCAGGTCTGTGCCCAGCCTGTGATGGTGCCTGGGGCTGTACCTCCTGGAGGTAGAAGTGCCTGGAGGACCCTGCACTTTTTTTTGCTGAACTCCTTTAGGTTCCTCCCTGCTCTCTTCTCCAGCCTGGCCCAGCATGGCTGAATGGCAGCACAGATTCTGGTGTATCAGCTGCTCCTCCCAGTTGTGCATCTGCAGCAAAATCTGTCCCTTCATCCAGGTCATGGATAAAAAATTGAAGAAGACTGGTCCAAGTGCTGGCCTTTGGGGAACACCGCTGGCTACAGGCCTCCAACCAGACTGTGTTGCTGATCATAGTTCTCTGAGTTCTGACATCCAGACAGTTCCCAATCACCTCCGTCTCCACTCACCCAATCCCCACTTCCTGAGCTTTCCCATGAGGATGTTATGGGACACAGTGTCAAAGCATTGATGAAGTCAAGAGACAACATCCACTGTTTTCCTCTGCTCAGCCAGTCCTGCCACGACAGAGGCAATTGGATTGGTCCAGTATTGGAGAACCCATATTGACTCTCCCAATAACCTTCTTTTCTTCCACGTGCTTAGATATGACACCCAGGATGAGCTGTTCCATCAACTTCCCAGCGACTGGGGTGAAGCTGACTGTCTTGTAGTTCCCTGCATGCTAGTAGGGTTCTTCTACTTGCCCTTTTTGAAGACTAGAGTGACATGAAATTGCAATGAGATTGTGTTGCTGCAAGTGCACCCAGTTCTAATTCTTCCTGTGTGGTCCCCATGCTGTGTATGGTGGTTAATAAGCATTTCAGAGAGGGAATTGAGCATACAGGTGTCTGAGGAGGGGTGTGAGAGGGTTCACCATAGCCATAGAAACCTTGAGGTGCTTGGCCTTCTGGTTCTCACCTTAGGAGGCAGCTGAGGAACATTTGTTGCTGTTCTGGTTGGCCTGGCTTATTCCCCAGTTGGATTTGATTCTCTCTTTGTACTACCCATAAACTACCCAGAGAGATGAAAAATGTTTTTTTGCCTTTTTATGTTACTGAACTTTTACATCACATGATCATGTACAATAAAACATTGCAACCCATAAATATTATGTATAATAAGTATATAAACCCAGTGCTAGTGAAAATCAGATGACTGCTTTGTGCATTTAACTCTGCAATGAATATTTATCAGATACTATCTTAAGTGATGCAGTGGTGCTTTTGTGATGTAATGAAAGACAACTTACGTACTTTATCTGACATTCCTCACAGAAGAATTTAATAATTTTTTTTTTTTTGCTTTTTAAGATTGTCAAGAAGGATCATGAAAGTGCTTTTCACCCTCCTTACTGTGAAACCGATTCACAGGAAGGAGCAACATTGAATAAAAATGATCATATCTTTTGATTCTGAAAACAAATATCATCGGCATTACTGTTATTTTTATTATTAGACTCTCAATATGAAGTCTTAGCTTTTTTTTTCTAGACCATTACAAACCACTCAAACCACTAAACTTTTAAACTTTTCAATAGTATCTTGTACATCTCATGAGCTTTTTTTGCTTTATCCACTTTTTTCTCAGTGCCTTCAACATTTTAGGAGATTTGCAATACCATTTTCCCTTAGAGCAAGAGTACTGAGTAAGTCAACATATCTTTCTTTTCCAGGTTAACTTTTTCCATTATTTTTCACTTTATTTTGGTCAGGAAGAAGAAAACATGCTAAGTTGCTACACATGGGCCACCTACCTGTCTAAATTTTCCAAAATAATCCCAATAATCTAGAGATATCAAAGAAGTTTGGGGGGAGGGAGGGAGGGGCAAAAACGTTTTTATAAAAAATTTCCAGTGTTTATAAAAAAATTCTTTTCCTCTTCTAGAATATATACCAATTTGTACAACAACTAACTACTAGAAAATTTTGGGTGCTGCATTGGAATGGAAAATTGTGTGACCTTAACATAAGAACTGAAGAAGAAAGTATACTTGCATCTAATGTTAGCATGCTCTAGCTACTATTTTCTACAATATTTCCTATTTTTAGGAAATTATGAAATGAAACATTAAAATTAATAAAATAAACTTACCTGTAAATTATTTATAATTCATAATTAAAAGCTTCCACATGTTTTGAAGCTTTATTTCTATTTGTAAAATACTGGATTGTTCAAGTTAGCTGTTTTTGTTAAATTGCATAAGTTGAAAAAAATTTTTATCTTTCTCAACAATACTGTATAAATTCTATTATAAAGTATGGGGACATTAAAAATTATGAGGAAAAGAAGCTTATTCTCATCTATTTATTGTCAGCTTTTAGTGAGGACTACTGCTTGGTGTTCAAGAAACTCAGGATATATTAACTGACAATTTACACTGACAGCAACTAAAATTTTCTTGAATTAATGAAACTTAAAAATTAGTATTTTCTAACTATATATTAAAGAAAGTGGTCTCCATGTCACATACAAAGAGTTTTGATTTAAACAAGCAAACTCTTCTCAAGTGCAATTTCTTTTAAAGTAACTTTAGAAATAAATTCTCCTGAGAGAAATAGTAATTACTACATACGTTTCTATCCTGTCATAACATTCTGAAATGAAAATGTATTTTACTGTCTAGCTTGATGAAGTTTTTTGATGTCTTCATTCTCTGGTGAAGGGCTATGTTCTTATATTTTATTCACATTTATTATTATCTGCTAGTGAAAATCTTGATTTCAAATGAAACATCTTATTGAATAAATTACTAAGCAACATAAGAAGAAAAATATTACAATGTTACTGACTGTAAAATTTGTTAAAAATATATGTTACCTTTTTTGCCAAAATCTACTTTTGTTTTAAATGTTTTCAGCATTATTTTATATGTAGGCATGCAAGGCATTTCTTAGAATCATAGCATCATGGAATGATTTAGTTTGAAAAAGACCCTTAAGAACATCAAGCCCAACTGTAAACTAATGCTGCCAAGTCCACCACTAAACAAACCATGTCCCCAAGTGTCACATCCACATGTGTTTTAAATGCAGGGATAGTGACTCTACCATCTTAATCTAAAAAAAATCAATTCATTTGAAACTAAAATTATCCATAATATAAAATTACCTTCAGAGCTAAATACAACTCTTGTTATAGGGAGAAGTCATAGTTTTCCAATACAAAAGGCCATTTAAATTTTTTATTATTTGACTCCATTTTTCAGTTCTTACATTTGGCCAAGTCATAATTCTTTAGCTGCATTTTTCATGTCTTTAATTTAATATTATATTTGATTTTGGCTGTAGCCTCAATATTTTTTTAGAGATTAAGTGCAAAAAAGGAAGAAAACACTAACTCTTCCCAGGAATCAGATTAGAGGGACGTAAGCTGGTTTGTCTCTGTTAACATTTTTCTGTCTATTTCACTGAGAATTTTTAACCTCTGTATTTTTAAGAGGGGACTTGTGATTTAGTGGAACAGGATCAGGTGTTTTTTACTGGTTTTGCTCTGCCAAATTTAGTCTTTTGCAGGGCAATATTTTCAGGGTCTGGACAAGGGCCTATGCTAGGAAATTAATGGAAGTTAGGATGGATAGTAGCAGACACATTGAAAAGAGGCAGAACAATGAGAATTGGGACAGGAAATATTAATACTACAAAAAAGATCTTGTAGAAGTTGATCCTGGAAGAATAAACAGAAGGAGGCGATAAGATGAAAAAAGAGTGAGAGAACTTAAGCCAAAAGAGAAGTAAAGTTGTTTCCAGCTACCAAAATGCAAAAAATATCCTCCCACTTCCCAAAAAACCCCAGCAAACAAGAAATAGAACAAAACCAAACAAGCAAATAAAACCAAAAGTCACCATACTAAACCAACGAAATAAAGGCTGAAAAATAACTCCCCAAAATGCCCAAGCTAATTAAGCTCCACTGAAACAGAAATTAAGACCATAAATGCCATATGCCTGCAGCAAACCCCTGTGGAACAGTCAAGATACATCCTATTTGGCAGAATTTTTCAGCTCAGAAATGTGCCACCTATAATGAATTCCATTAGGCCTAGCTGACAGGTGCCTTGTACTGTGCAGCTAATCCCTGACACTAGCTGTTAATTATCATAAATTACTTCTTATTTCTTGTTACAGTTAAGAAAATTAAATCCCAACTAAGTCTAATTGCAAGACTGTCAATTTAAAATTGTATTAATGCATATATCTAATTTCTTAATGCTTGTCTTAGCACAGTAACTCCAGAATTATAGCATATGTCAAGTTGGAAGGGACCCATAAGAATCATTGATTCCAACTCCCTGCCCTTCACAGGGCTGCCTAAAAATTGATAATTTGACTTAGGGCATTGTCCAGATGCTCCTCGAACTCTGGCAGTCTTGCTGCCATGACCACTTCCACAGGGAGCTTGTTTCAGGGACCAACCACCCTCTGGGTAGGCAACCTTTTCCTAATGTCCAACCAGAACTTCCTCTGACGCACTTTCATTCCATTTTCCCATATCCAGTCACTTCAGAAAGGAGACCAGCACCTCCCCAGCCATTGCTGCCCTGGAGGGAGTCGTAGGCAATGAAAGTGTCACTCCTCAGCCTTCTCTTCTCCAAACTCAACATGACAAGAGATTTCAGCCTCTCCTGACTAGTCCTGGCCTCAAAAAAAAATCACTATATCCTGAAAAAAGAGATTATTGCCATTTCTATCAATGCAATGCAGAGAAATTTAACCTTTTATCTCTATATGGAATATTAGCCCAGCATTATATTGCTGAATTCAAGAGTAACTGTCAAAATCATACCTGATTTGAACACATTGCCCTAAAGGAATAAGTAAACTCCCATATGAGTTTTTGGTGCAATATTACCTAAATGGTCAAACTAAATACTCAGAAAGTTTGGTTTCCCTTACACTTAGTTTGCTATGGTAATTTGTAACTGATGCTCACATTAAACATTAGAGAAGCACTCTTCTGGACTGGAGTAGTTATATATAAATGTGATTTGTTGTATTCTCAGATTAAATTTTTTTTCAGTCTTCTTTCCTCAAACTCAACCCAAGAACAGACCCACTTGTTCTAGATGAGACTTCATCAGCCTCCAGCTGAGGCCATCAGCACACACTTAGAATCGTGGAAAAACAGATGGAGTGTATGCATCTACAGTTTCTTCTATGAGACATTTTAGCACGTTCCCAAGAGTGATGTCAGGTATTCTGTGGGAAAAAATAAAATGTATTTGTTTAAAATCACATATTATCTATTTTTGTGGTCTTTTTTTCTTCTATTAGAAGAGGGAGTGAATACTGGACTATTTTACGGCTTCCTGATTTTGTAGCAATTGATCATTTTCATCTAAATCTTTTCTGTCCCACCTGAGAACTTGGATATTCATATCTTTGTTATGTAAAAACCAATTGAAAATTCAGTTTTCCTCTGAACATTTTGCAGTTCTCAGAGAACACTTTTGAAATGAATTGCTGTACTTCGTAGTGTTATGTGTTATTTTATATAGTCATCTTCAAACTTCACCTCTGAAGAAAATTTCAAAGTGCTGACTGAGTCTGAAAGCCATGTGAGCAGACAGAAAGAAATATAAGAGCTCCCTGTTTACAAGAATGTGCCTTTATGAACATGAGGATCAATGTGCCACGTTCAAAGCCAAACTGTTCAGGTCGATGCTCTTGGAGTATCAAAGCATTTTATTGCTAATGTGGAAGTGGCACAGAGATCAGAGACTGAGAGATACCAACACAAGAACAGGATTCCAGCAAATGAAATTGGAAAATCCTTGTTTATTTTAAAGGATTCAAATTTTGGACTGGGTATATAGAAATAAAGAATAATACCAGTTGTTGCAGTTAGCTTCAAACCACCTAGAGCATATGAAGAAAGGCTGCAATTTCACCTGTAAAAAAGGAGAAAGGAAGAAAATGGTAACCTTTTAAATGTAATTGTTGCAACATTAATAATAGATTTTTTCTTCTCTGTTTCAGTAATCTTTAGTTTGATATCTTTCATTAATATATTTCCAGATTAAATCACAGTTATCAGTACAAAGAATGGAAGGTATTTATTCAAAACAATTTTTCTTATTTTTCTCTGGCACTCAGAATGAAAGAGAACTTTTAATATTAATTTTTTTTCCTATTTACACCAAAACATCACTTTGGATCATCTTATTTTACTGTCTTATCAGATTTTAGCTTTTCCCTTTTGTACACTTTGTTTTCCTGAAATCTGCAACTTAGAAAAATGAAAGGCATATGTGAGCCTAAAATTCAAGTTATGACACTTTTTGTTTGTTCTGACAACAAAAATATCTTTTATGGTTGTCTTTCCAAGATATACAGAAATATGTGTTTATCTACCAGCACAATATTTCAGTTTCAGGGATGACTTAATCATACCAAAGCATGTTCTTTGTGTACTTTTATCTGTGAAAAGTATGAATTAATGAGTAGATATTTGTTGACCTTACAGTCAATATTTTACCTTTCAGAAAGCTTTCTCTACACAAATGACAGGCTTAAAAAATATTATCTGTTTTGCACAATCAGTGTCAAAACTCAACTTCTATTGTATTTAGTTCAAAGCTATTCCTCTCCTTCTTTGGTTTTTGGGGATAAGAAGGGAGAAGTTTTTCAAATAGCACCCAATTTTTCCTTGGGAACTTAAAACTGTCCCTGTGTCCAAGACTGGGTCTGTTAATTTCCAAGTAAAATGGTCTTACTGGAGCTGTAGTTCACTTTACTTTGCTTTCTTGAATGAAGAAAAAGAAAATTCCTTTTATCTGTCTTTTAATGGAGCTATCTTTGGAGTACTCTGTTCCATTTCCGAAGAAGCAGCTCTAAGGCACAATTTAAAAAACCCAACTTCTGTGTCTACTGTTCTCTCTGACTTAGGACATTATACTTATAATGAAAATCACTTGCAGTAATCCCATACAAAGTATCTCAAGGAAAAGCTCACTTTTCTGTGATGTGAATGTCAGATAAAATCCCTGTAAATGAGAGCATTGGGAAAACGTCTTGTTAGAAATGATACATTTCGAACCTAACGTACGTTCTTTAGTGGCTTTGCTGATTTCAGGCTTTAGTGAAGATAGTGAATTGGATTAATGAAAGATACAGTAGTTAATGTAAAGTCAGGAGTAAAATCAATGTATGTGGAAACCATATAAGTGTTTATTATTTGCTGCAAAGATAGCCTGACTTAGGAGAGTTTAAGCAGCTGTACTGGACTGACAGAATGTTTGTTAACTTGCATTCGTTTTGGAACCCTAGCATATAATGCTGGTATTTATTATCATTATCAATTTGAAATTATTCCTGTAATTAATTATCTAATAATTAGCTATGTATTGACTGCTACTTCTGTACTGACAGTGGTAACTTTTGTGCTCCACTGGAACTATTGAATCAATTTCATGATAAGAAAACAGTATATTAGTTGTAAAGTGAGGTCTTCAGTCCCCATGTAAAGAAATATTTGTTTCTGAAAGGAGGAAAAAACCATAAATATTTCACAGGAAATGCTACTTTAGGGATTTCTGAAAATGTAATCCCAATGCTGAAAGCATTCCTAGGTTTCTTTGCCTACCTGGCAAATAAACAGTAGGTTCATCTCCAGAATTAGCCAATTGATAAAAATAATTTAAAAACTATATCAAGATTAAATCAAAAATAAAAAATCAAATCATTAAAATACTATATCAAGATAAAAATCAAGATTGTATCACACCTCAAGGTCATGTCATACTTCTGAAACATAAATGTGCAGAATGTCACAGTGAAATTTACCTAATCAGGTTAAAACCCATTCTATTCCATTTGAATGTTCTGCTATCTGGGTGTTTCACTGTATATGATAAATTAGACATACTTCCATGGAACACAAAAATTTATTGTTCCTTGCACTTATTAAATTAAATGGAGAAACTCAGACTAAGTATAAACATATCTAGTCTAAACTTGGTAAAGTAGTAGTGACAATGCTATTTTGGTCTGTGGTGTCCTGTTCAGAGGCAATTTGATGTTGAACAAAGAGTTACCACTGATACTCTAATGGATGACCTAAAGGAAGTGATGAATGCATTATTTTTCACAAAAAAGCAGATGGATTAGGAAACAAGGTGTTTCTAGTACACGAGTGTTTTATCTGAGGAATGTTTCATATGGATATTATTATATGATTTGCAAATAAAGAAGAAGAAATAATTTTTTTTTAAGCTAAAGCTTTAAAATTTGGTCTGCTCTTCTTTTTTTTTCTTTAGGAATTCCAGATAAAAAACATACATGATACTTTAAAGACAGATAAAAGGGTTATTTTATAAACTTTGATGTAATACTTACAGAATGGCTTATAAAACATTTAGCAGATGTGGAAAAAAAGGTATCATCCTGCTTTCTGAACTAGAAAACTTTACCAGACTAAAGTACCCTTTGAGGATAGTGAGCAGAGACGTTTTTAAATAAACCAAGAAGCTGGAAATACCAAATAGAGAAAATAAGTTTAGGTGGAATAACTTCCTTTAAGCATATATAGTACATGGCTGACTGATTTTTTGTCAAGATCTCTTTCCTTGTGAAAATCCAAAATGGGATAGATTTTAATAAAATATGATTATTCTGCAAACCTGAATTGGAAGCTTTCACTGATTGATTAGATAAATAAAAAGATCTCCTGGGACTGATTAGATGCTGGATGTTCAAAGAACCAGTCTGACACTGATAGTACTGATAATACTGAGAGTATGGGAAAATATTGGGTGGCATTTTAGATTTCCAGTTTAAGAACAGTTGTCATCTGTCCTGAGTCAGAAGGTGTCATTCTAGACAACAACAGCCCAAAGACATCATACACAACATTTGTAAAGCCATGAAACAAGCAGATTCTTATTCCATATAATCTGAAAAAGAAGCAGTGTTGGGTTTCAAGACAAAACCTGTTGTCTTGTTTTGGATTTTTTTTTCACTGAACAGTAAGATAAAGAATTTTTTTCTGTGACAGTTGCTAAAAATTTTTTTTGAGAAGCCACCCTCACTGTTTTTTTCCATGAACAATGCGTATATCAACACACTAGGAGTTTTACAGATGCACAAAATGCAACTGCATTGCTTAGAAGTGACTACCTTAAATACAGGGGAGAAGGAAACATTAAGAAACCAAGGTCACACTGCCTTTGTGCCAACAGTATAGAAACAGACAAGGCTTACAAATGATTGCTTCTTTCTCCTCAGATGCCTGTGTCTAGGAAACTTGAACTGCTACAAAAATCATTGAACTCAAAGAAAGAAAGAGGCAGTGGTTTTAGTATCAAAACACAAAAAAAGTAGCAGTAAAAACAAAATGAAAAAATATTTGCAGGATGTCATTTGTCTGTAAAGAATGAAGTACAGTGTTCACACACAGTGATTCCTCAAAATGCAGAGCAAGGTGTTATATGGGCAAGTCTCCTTTCATAAGAAACCAAGTATTTTCAGCTGGAATAAAAACAGGTCAAGCAAAGAGTTTTTCCATAGATATTTACTTCCCTTACTAGCAGAATAGTAGGGAATCCTCTTCTGTTGAAACCAAGAGAGGAGGTTATTCCATTTTCTGTGTGTGAAAATAGTCTAATCAATTCCCAGTCAATCACAGAGGCACATTCTGTAGGTGTCTGTTCTGGCATCTGTATCACAGGGACTAAAGCCATGGACTATGCTTTCTTTGCCATCTGTACCTCAGTGTGAGCCTGAAACATTTCTATATTCAAACGAGGTACCTGCCTTGGCACACACATTTGCATTAATTGTCTCCAGGCTTCCCTTGAGCAGCACACTCTGCTGAGCCCTGCCCCTCCTGTTACACACAGCTTTATTCCTGACCCATGAGAGCTCAGGCTTCACCCTGCACTCCTGACCTCACCCAGAGTCTGCCTTTGAGTTGATGGTGAGATCAGCACCCTAAATTTTGAGCAAGAAGCAGTCTATCCCTTTTATCAGGTGCTTGCAGAAATCATATATGCTCAAGCAGGTCACTCTCCCCTCCCTGTCACTCCTGCACTATGATTTTTTCTCTGGGTTGCCTTTTTCTGAGTGTGAACATGGTTCAGGTTTAAACCAGAGCCTCCACCATGACATGGAACATGTCATTTATACACTCCTTTTTTCTAGAGTGAGTTTTCACTTCAAGCACTTTGCTCTATTTCAGGTATAGATAGAGCAGCACCATAAGCAGAACAAATTGACTTGCCTCAGGAAAATATTTAGGAAATATCACCAGACAAATAGGAAGTGCTGAACTTTATTATATCATTTTATTGTTTTCTCTGGTGGCTCAGGAGAGAGAGTTGGTAATTTTTGTGAGAGAAATAGAAAGTGGAAAAATTTTAATTCTTTTTCTGATTTTGCTTTTTCATTGCCTGTTGAAGGTGGGGTGGTCTTGCCATCTATCAGACACCACAGTGCTCTGAATGTCTGGAATGGGGTATGGTTACTAGCTACAATTGGTACTGAAACCAGCACACCTTATTTCAGAGAAGGTCCTTTTCCTTCTTTAGCCAGATTGAATCAATGGACTTGGTGTGTTTTCTTTTGGAGGTATGGAAGTGCAAGTAGAAGCATTTGCTTTTTAAAATTTTACTGTATATGCAGCAAACCTTAGGCCTAAATAGGCAGTAATCTTATACATCAGGCATACCTGATTTAAATTTTTTCCTACAACTGTAGTTTTATGATCAGTTTTAGTCCTATCTAAATCAAGCAGGTGAAAAAAATATTATAAAAATTAGAGTCTTGTTGATAACTTGGGTATACCTCATGTATCATTATCATTATCACCAGGGTTTAAAGGGTATATTTTTCAAAAGGTCTATAAAAATCCATTCCTTATGCTAATGATTTTCTTTCTTCATTCCTCTAACAGCTAAAGGTAAAAAAGGGGAGACAGAAAAGAAAAGAGGCATACAGCAGTCTCATGTTACTTAGGCACTCTCTGCTTTTTTCTTGGCCTCAATACTGGAACACAGAAGTTGCAGTACCTCAGATCTATTTTGAAGAACAGAGAGAACTTAGACAAAGCCTCCTTTACTCATGGTTACTTTGAGTCTCTTTTGAAAGTTTGGTGCAGCTGTGAGGTTAATTCTATGGCAGGAGACTTTCTGATGCAATCATTGATTTCTTAACTGCCTTAAAACTGCAAAGAAAATGTGACATTTTGTGTGCATCCCTTACCAGAATTAGAAAAGACATACATAAGCTCCTTGACAGAAAAACCAGACTGACCCTTTTGCAGTTAGCCCTTTTATTTCAGTCATGGGGGACCTTTTTTTAAAAGATAATCTCCAATCTCCTCATTCCATGCTCAGACACTCCTGGTCTGGAACTTATAAATTTCTTTCTGCCTAGACATGGTATTATTATCATTATTTATTAATGAGCCTTATATGTTCTCTGTGGGGCTGCCTTGGAAGCCACTTCTCACTTATAATCTTAGCAACAACTGTCTTCCTCAACAGGTGTGATAGACTCCTATGGTTTGAATTCAAGACATTCAGAGCTCATTAGAATAAGCATCATGCAAGTGTTTTTGGTTAGAAGCTACTCCTGTTATAATTAGTAGATATTGATTTAAAATTTGTTAAAATCTGCATCATGCTTTTTCAGTCATATACTGTTCTTGAGAGTTTGGAATATGTACTATTGCAATGTTCAAACTGGAATACAAACCATAGTTTCAAAGCTGATATAAAGGATTTGACTTGCTGTCACACATTTCTTCTTTAATCTAAACCTTCAGCTTTCAGCTGCAGCTTCCTCATCATGTTATAATTTATATTTTGTGATGTTTTGCTCTATATTTTAATTTCTGACTGGAACAAAACAAAAATTAGTAAATACCCCCAAAACATGCAACAGTTATCTCTGCTTTAGTGTATTTTAATCTGAGGTTCAAGACAGGATTGTCTTTTTGTACATTTGAATCCATGAGGGTTTGGGGTTTTTTCCAGTCTGTCATATGTAGAAAGTATGGGAAGAATATATCTGCAAAAGATAATAGAGCTCTAAAATAACACTTGTTTGGATTTTTGTGTTGTTTCTGAAATCTTGCTCATGGCACCAAATGGAACCTGAACATCATTTCTTTTATACAATAAAGCATATTGGCTTCCAATTTTTTTAAGGGGTAGGGAGGAGGAGGGGAGAGGGAGGCAACAATGCATATGAGGTCAATAATACAAAGTTTATAATTTATATGGGAATAAAACCCAACCAAATCCTGGTTGCTTCCAATCTGTATTCCTGGAAAAACATTTGGAAATGCTATGTCTTCAAACCACTTAAGGAATCTCTATTAAAAAATAAAAAAAAGGTTTCATATGAGTCCTTTCGGAACATCTTTAGGAAGCATTTCAGTTATTCAGAACATTATTTTTGCATGTGCTTCCACCCAAATCTTTTCAAATTCATAGTGTTTATGTCACTCATAAGCTATGCACCAGGTAATTTCTATATGGCCTAAAGAGGAAAAGGTGTGACAGTCTTGGTACTTCTCTAGTCCTTTCCTTTAGAAGATTTTACATTATGATTTTAAATTCTAAACATTTTGTTCCATCTGTCATTATTACTGGGAATAAAGTATGCCATGCTCTTCAAAAAATTTTTACCAAACTATTCAGTATTTTTAATTATATTACTCTAATGGATAATATTAATACTTAACTGCTCCTAAGTCCACCCATAGATTTAAAAGAGCTAACAAGAAATACACAATTAATGTAATTAGTAAAGAAGTTTTAATGAAAGGCACACACCTTTTGTGAGGCATTTTCTGAGTAGAAAAACAAGCCAGATGAATTCAATGAAGTATTTCTTGGTTTATTCAATTTCCTTGGAGAATCAGAGTTTCTAAGAATTATTTGATTTTAGGTGATTCCATGTAAAAAACTTTTAATCCCCCGAAAGTCAGGTTCATTTTCATTTTATATAATGTACTCAGAAATTTAGGTAATGAAATATTAGTTGCATTTGCAAGTCTTATCTGTCTTTCCAGGTTATCAATCTGTCTTTCATTCTTGTACACTGATGAGAAAAAGGAAAGGCCGGTAATTAATATATTTTGGACATTATCTAAGACGAAATTAAGTATTTCCTAGCCAATACAATTGCTTTACCATCAGATAATATGTTTTTTCAGCGAAACAAAATGCAAGGAACAAACACCCACCCTCAACAAGGTGGTGTCAAGTAAAGTCCCTTGTTGTCCTAGAAGAAAGGAAAGCTTTCTATTTTGTAACATCCATCAAGAGATGTAGTATATATGCAAATTTTCTTTAAGATTCATGGATTAAGAATTCCTTTTACTCATTTCAGTGTCTCACAACCAGCAGGACGAGTTCTTTCAGTCACATTTTCTGAGCTTGGAGTTCTAACAGAGGTCAGGACATTTGCTGCACCTTAGCAGCTACAGCACGGTTCAAGGGTTTGTTTATTTAGTGAGAGTCTCAGCTACAGCATTTATTGCCAGGTTTGTGATTTTGACAAAACTGAACAAGAAGATAACATTTGTTGGAGCTGTGGGTGCCAGAGGGAAATCAAATGAAAGTTAATAAGTGATGCACACTGCTGAAAAATATGATTACAGTTTGAAGATCTGCTGTTGTTCCTGCTGCTGCAATCAAATCTCAACCTAAAGGCAGAAAAAGCTGCAAAGGGCAACACGTTGGGAACACAACTTCAGTGTTTGCTAGATGGATACATGTAAGTCAATTAGTGCCATCTGTGTGAAAGACAGCATCCAAACATTTCTGAACATAAAAATCATATTGTCCTGGAAGTGTGCCTGTAAGAATGGTTGTGTTGCCCAGGCAAGAATGAATCAACCAAGTGCTGCAGTGTGTGGTATAAAACACATGTAGGGGGCAGGTGGGCACTCACAGAGGAAGGAAATATTACACACTCTGACACTATGTGTATGTAGCAAGGGGTTTATTTATCAGGAGATTTTTTTAATTGCTTTTCTGCAAATTTTTCCTCTCCATGTAATTAAATGTATGTGCAAGTGTTGAAACAGGTGACATAAATGGAGAGTTTGGTGAATAATGTTAATTTACATCCTTTCTTTCTGATTCATGGATTGTAAATAGATTCCAGTTTATTTTTGGAGATTATGAGAGATTAAATCTCACTTATTGCTTTAATAATCCCCTACATGTGTCATTCTTGCCTACAAGGTACCCATTTTGTTCTCTGATTTTCAGAAGCCCATTGGTAACAAACTCAGGGTATGCTGGGAAACAGTGACATCAATGACATTGATGGAAAACAATTTTTTTAAAGTAGAAGATGGTATTGTTTTAGGAATATATGGTAAAAATGTTTTGTCAATTAAACAAAATGTTTTATCTATCATGCTCTTCTAATCTGTGATGAATTTGCATAGCAACTCTTCAAATGTGCTGACATATTTTGCACTGAAAATATATTATTGATAAGACTCATGATAAGGAGAAGTGGCATCTACTTTTTTCATTTTTTTCATCAATAGGTTGTTAAAAGATGTCTAAAATACAGTTATATTCATAATTTCAAATAGTAAATGGTCACTTTAGAAATATAACTTTATGTTTGCCTACAGTAATGGAAGTGCTGTAAGGAGAAAGCATTGTCCTCACTAATGTTTCATGAAGAATTTCTAGATGTAATTGACAGTAAATCAATATTATGCTGTTACTGATACATTATCTTACATGTGTTGTGAGACACTTTAATTTGCAGAGCATAATGGAAAGATAAATGACAACTTTATGAAGGACGCCTTACAGTACTTCATCTGGCATTCCTTACAGAGGAATTTAATAATTATTTTTTTGATTTTTAAGATTAACAAGAAGGATTTTGAAAGTGCCTTTCACCATCCTTACAGTGAAAACAATTCACAGGAAGGAGCAACATTGAACAAATATGTAAACATCTCATATGATTCTGAGATCAAATATCAGCTGTTTAGCCTTCTCAATAATAAGATTTTGAGTTTCAATATGAAGCCTTAGCTTTGTTTTCTAGAAAATTTTAAACTATTAGAACACTCTTTTCTTTTCAATAGCATCTTTTGCACCATAAATTTTATGAACTTTTTCTGTTTATCCATTTTCTGTCAGTGCATTCAGCTTTGGAGGAGATTGGAAATGCAGTTTTCCCTCACAAGAGCAGGGTCAGCAGCAGCCAGTTTAGGGTGATGTGTTAAACTACTTGAGCCCTCTGGTTAAACTTTTCCTTAAAAGAGATAAGTTTGGACCAAATAAAGAGAAGGAGACAGTAAGGAGCAGATTCTGCAGAGGGAGGACAATGGTTTTCACTGTGCCACTCCTTCCTGCACAGCAGGACACCACTGCCCAGCTGCAAACTTACACCCTGGACACAGAGCCCCTCTCTGGATCTTTCCAAGGGAAGGCCAGGCATGCCCCAGCAGAGCTCCTGCTGGCAGAGGTACTGGAGTGTTTCTTGGTAATTTCTTTTTTGCTGCGTGTGGGTCCCCACCCCTGGCAGACCAGGACTGGGGATTGTTACCACAGTCACTGACCAGGATCACCCATAGATCACTGGAGCCAGGGGAGCTGATCTCTATCTCTTTCCCTATCTTTCCCTTGCTATCTCTCCTTGCTTAATCTCTTATCTCTTCTTTCAAATCCCAGCACAGCTATACATCTCTTTTCCCCACAATCCCAGAGTCATTAACATGAAAACTACTGCTGTTATTATATTGGTTATTTGGTGTTGTTTTGCTTTAATCCACTACAAGAGATCCTTTAGTAAAGACCCTACTGAAGTGCCTCAGGTGCTGGTCACAACAGATGGGCTGGGATTCCAAAGTGTGGGATTATATGAGCTAACACAAGGTTTTCCTTTTTAAGATACCTGTGAGGACTTCCCCTTAAGGAGATCAGTTTATCTGGACCTTTAGGGATATTTATAGCCAAACACAATACATTTCTTGTTGGCTGCTTTGGAATTCTAATCCAGCACAAGTTTCACTGGCTATCTTGTTTCACAGGGTGCCAAAACACATTCCTTTCAGTGGGTTGGTTCAGCTAGCAGGATATCAGGGGTGTCATCACGGGTGCTAAGCACAGATGATTATCAGCTGACATTGAGTGAACTCATTTGTATCTCAGAGACCCACAATGTCTGAGAAAGAAGGAAGGCTTTCTTCTATTCCAGACATTTCACCAAGAATTTGTAGACAAGCTATTGGGAAGTTAATTTCTGGACCTGCACTGATGAATTCTGCAGCACTCTTGCCTCTCCTTTAGCAGGAATTTCCATCTACTCTCAGTCTGCTAACACAGACCACACATGGTCCCCAGCAGGTGATGTGGCTTGGCACATGTCACTGCATTCTGCCTTTACAATGAGCAGTGAGAGTGTGGTGCAGTGAGAATTACATCATTGCTCTGCAGAGATCTAAGTGTTACCTGTACAGAAAACTGATTTCTCTGCTCCAAAATGGGTCACAGTGGTCTATAGCTTTGTTGCTGTGAGACACCTTGTACAAGGTTATCTATTAATCCCAAATCTTATTCAGGTCAATGGTAATCTTTCTGTTTTGAGAGCTCAGTTGTGCTCAGCTGGATTTTTTAATTCCTTCTGAGATCCCAAGGAAACCTTTACAGTTTCTCTGTACCTAAAACCACTTTTATTTTACATCTATGTAAAGAAAAAAAAATTAGACTGTAAATTTCATAGGACATTATATTTCATGTGAGGCTGTGTCAGTAAATTGAAATACACCACCTACATAATTCTTCAAACACATACATAATAGATATAATAATCCAAACATCTCCAATCATACAGAAAAATTACAAAAATTACTTTTGTAGGTTTGAAGCAGATTTTAACTATGCTAAGTGCTTAATCCTGATCTTTGAAGTGTATGCTTAATAGTGTCATTTTAGAGTAAATAGAAACTTTTATGCATCAAATTATTTAACTGAACCTCTGTTCATACGACCTAGCCTGGGTCAATATAGTTTGACATCCTCCTACTATTTTGAGTATTTAAAAATTAAATGAGAGCAATTTGGTTAGTTACAGGAAAGATTTTTCCAAAATTGCCATTGCTTCTAGAACAATTCTTATATCTTAACCTTCATTCAAGGTAAAGCAGGTTCACTCTGTGAAATCATATTTGCAGGGCAAAAAAGGTGTCTGCAATGCTGCAATTGGATGGCCATGATCAAATCACTTAGAAAAAAAAAAATTAATTTCTCTGCTAGTGATGAAGCAGGCCTAATGTTTTAGCATTATTCCTTACTCATGCAACTGAAGATAATCCTGACTTTCCCTATCTGTGAAAAGTGGTAAAGACTTATTGTTTCCAAAAGTGAAAATCTAATAATTTTAAAGATACACTGAAATGCTATTTCATGTTACCTGTCCAGAGCAGTACTTTACAGAAAATGAACTCACTCTAAATGGGGTTTGTGAGCAGAGTAAGAGTCAAATGACAAAATCTGATTGTACACTGATTCTTAGATTCTCTCATACTCAGATATCATATAAATGCTTAATGAATAATATGAAATTCAGCTGTTCATAACCCAGATACTGGGTGATTTAAGTATTGCCAGCTTCATCTGTCATCCTTCAGGAGCTGGAGAGATGGAATTTGTTGTGCAGCCCCATCTCCAATGAGCAAAATCAAAATCAGCTTTGGAAAGAGATTTGCTGGCTGGACTGAGGAGGTGTGCCTTGAGTGCAGGGTGGGAATTCTGTGCCTAAACTCCTCAGGACAATGGTCAGCCAGCCAAAAATAACTTCCCTGGAGCCCGGGAAAAGGCTAAAATGGGAATGTGAGTCCCTATTAAACATCCTCCTTGCTTTCTGTGCATGAGGGGTTCTGCCAGTAATTCTATATTTTCTTCACAAACTGTCTGGGAAGGTGTATGGAGCACGTTGGTGCTCTCGGTGATTTAATGCATTTGAAAGTACCTCATCACTTGCTATAATCAGTAATTCAGATAACTTGGTTGGAAGTTAAAATGTGTGTGATAGTGTTCTAGCCTGAAGTATATACTAGGGCTTATTTTCTTTCTTTGGCATAGTAGTTTTTCTTCCCTCACACAGTGATAAGCAATGATAAAATCCAATTATTAAGTAGGGAGCACTATTGTATGAAATGATAAGAGTAGCTTGTTTCTAAATGTTTTGTCCTTTTCCTAGTAAATTGAATTTTGACAATGAAAAATTGACATTTTATGAAATTGAGTTTTGGCCAGATCTGATATGCTCACTGAATGAGATAGGAGAACTGGGTTTAATGCATTAACTGTTAGGTAACTTCTTCTCATTTAATATTTGTCAACAAGTATGTATTTAATTAGCAGGAAGAGGCAAGGGACTAGATTTTTGGAGGGAGCAACATGTAATAAGGCTGCAGTCTAAGGTTATATTTAAAGGTATATCTAACATTTTGAATGTAAAGAAAATCTAAATGTTATATGTGGGGTCTAAAGGATATATTATCTATAATAAAATATCATTAAAATATGTGTATCATATTTGTGTTAAAATATTACATATGCAGCTGTTAATTGTACCATTCCCCATCTTTTAAATTGAAGATAAATAACCTTGATATATATCCTCTGGAGATAAATATTTTTTGAGACATTTAAAATTATTTATTCCATCTTGGGCTCAAATTTGTTGTATAGTCACTGTCCATACAATCCAACGAGAAAATACGAAATGCAGATTAAACTAGTGGTGGGTAAATCTCAAAATCTTTGACTATTATTAAAACTTCTGGGACTGCAAATCTGCACAAAAAAATACCGTGAGAATTTTCTGTGGAATTTCAGCATCTTGCATTCAGTCATAGCTGGATCATGGTGGAACCAAGACACAAAATTTTACAACATAAACAAAACGGAAAAAAAAAAAAAGGCATTTTCCAATTTACTGCAACAAAGCATTTTACAAGTCATTTCAAGGAGAGTGAGGGATGTACCTTTTTTGACCAGAATCACTCAATTAACTCTTATAGAGATAAATTTGGGTTCAAATGTCTGCTGGTCCATTGCCATTGTTAGCTGTACCTACAGAAAAACGAACAACACATCAGTGGTATTGTTTTATGTGTCACTTATAATATAGATGCAGCAGAATGCCCAATAGTGGAGAAGCATTAATGGATTTTGCAATAGTCAAAATCTATGGAAGTCAGTCCATAAGTTCGCTACATCCTGATAATTTTATTTCATGCAGTCTCTAGACTATATAGACTATGTAATGCATATGTTTCAAAGCTTAGACACCTGTGGCAAATTTACAGACAGGAGGTAGTTTGCCAAACTACCCAAGAGAGACCAGAGCACACCTGCTTAAACAAGTTGGAAGCATTACAAAAGCACAAACCTGACAGAGGCTTTATGAATTGACAGTACTGGTTGGGAAAAAAAAGAAAAAAAAGACAGCTATGGAATTTGCAGTTTATTGATGGAGGAACACATCTGCTGATTTAATATTCATAACCTTTGCCAGGTAAATTATGCTCCTTTACAGAAGCTTATTTCCAAAAATGAGAAGTTTGTAAAGAGTTCCTCATGTTTTGGTTTCCGTAGTAGAATAAAAATTCCAGTGCTACATGGCACACCCCAGTGAATTAGTTGAACAGGATAGTAATGTAGGAGAGAAAAACAGCAAGACAAGCTTAATGAACTAGAAAATATCAGCTGAGAACAACAGGATTCTGTGTTGGCTGAATTCCCACTGGATCAGGCTCTGTGTGAAGGGACAGCCACGCTGGGGAATAGGATCTTGTGTCTATCTAGTCTCCTGTAATGGGACCTCTATTATCTGCTCTAATGAAAGATGTGTCTGTGCAGTGTTTTGCAGGCAGATGTGAATTTGCTCTGCCAGTTTGCTAACCTGCCTGGAAGCTGTGTGTGTCAGACAATGAACCTTAGCTAATGTACATTGTTCCTCACAGGGGCTTATTAGCTCAGCTTTGATGTTATCTAGCCTATCTGCTTTCTTTCTGATTTGGAAGTGGCTGGCTTCCAGCTGGCTCCAAGTGTGGGTAGTTGCCATCACCGTGCTCAACTGCATCTGAGCTTGAAATGCAGTTCAGACATATTTGCAGAATTCCAGAAAAAGAGTTAGCATTACCATGAAAAATAGAAATCTATGCCTTACTAACAAACTGGAAAAAAGCCCGTGATCAGTTTAATTTGGGTGATGACCACAACATGAGGTATGTATTACCAAAGGAAAAGAGCTTTGTATGAGAATAGATTCTTAAGGAGAAAAACTTGATGTTCTGGCAATATTCCTTTAGCTTTGGAAGTCAGACATGACAGCACAACATAAAACTGTGTTTCTTGAGCAGAAAAAAAGACTTTTAGTTTACTGAGGTCTAGCAGGCTGGGTCTCTGGGTCTTCTGCATGAACTTGAAGGCCTGAAGATATTAAACAAAAATACTTAATTCTCACAGAGAGTCCTGCATGAAAGATCATTGATTTTTTTCTGCAAGATCAATTTCTATGGCTAATGTAAAAGGTACATGTAAGGACTCACAATTGCATTTTGAAGATTTTCCTATTGTCAAAGGCTGTGAGGATATAGAAATTTGTTGTACCTTACTGCTGGGCCGTCTCAAATCTCTGGGAAGGAATCCACAAGACAAAGGATTAGTCCAAAATACCAATTTACCAACCAGCTCAGGTGGTCTAGTTTATTTACAGTTTAGCTGGTAATGTACAGTGGGGCAGCACAATGTTACATGCTTAGCATGAAATAAAAAGAAAAAAAAAAAAGAAAAGGTAAGTTAATGGTACTGCTTTGCAAAGCAGCAGAAGAAATACAATTCATTGTTCCTATTGCTTGTAATTTTTTCAATGCCTCTTTGTGGGGATTTCAAGTAAAAGTAAACTCTTTTGTTCCCAGAGAAAGGCATCCTCTCTCCTTGTTTGTAGAGCTGATAACCAGTCATGCTTCTGGAAGCTCAAACAGAGTCAGCCCTCCAATCTACAGACTGCCTTTGGCTTACATCACATAATTTTTTTTTTTTTTAATTCCATTTTTTCTTTAAAAACATTTCAGTCTCATTTCCAAACAGTATGAAGAGATGGAATGATGCAGTAAAGAAAAGTAGTAGTAAATTCAGACAAAATAATCCAAGAAAGTGATTTTAAAAAGTATCTCAATCACTATGATACTTGAAAAGCATCAAAACTCTGAGTTAGTCCTCAAAGAACATGTCTGTGGCAGCAAGGAATGGAAGCATTCATGGAAATGTGAAATATGGTCAGCATAAAGGGGGAAAATAGATATTGACAATGAATGTATTTCAGAAATATTATAAGAATTTTATCTTTTTTTTCTTTTTTTTCTTTTCTAGTCCTGATGCTCTGTTCTTAAAAAACAACGTTTCAATCAGTTACCATAAGAAAATCTTGATTATTCCACATTTTTCATTACACAGCAACCTCCAATCAGACAGAGTGTAAGATGTGCATATAAATGAGAGAAATGAGGGGGAATTCAGGTGGGAAAATAGTTAAAAAAAAGAGGGGAAAAAAAGATATAAGCTGTATGTGTTCCTGTGGTAGTGCCAAGAAAGAATGAACTGGAAGTTTTTGCTTCATTTTGTATTAGAGCAAAAGATCATGATGGATGAATAGCTGGACATGTGCTGGCAAAGTGCAATTGCAGCCCAGAGCCCCCCGTGTGCTGGGCTCATCCAGAGCCCCGTGGGCAGCAGGGCAGGGAGGGGATTCTGCCCCTCTGCCCCTTCTGCTGAGACCCCACCTGCAGGGCTGCATCCAGCTCTGGGCTCCCAGCACAGCAAGGACAGGGACCTGCTGGAGCCAGGCCAGAGGAGGCCACCAAGGTGATCAGAGGAATGGAGCAACTCCGCTGGGAAGAGAACTGGGATAGTTCAGCCTGGAGAAGACAAGGCTCCAGGGAAACCTTAGAGCCCCTTCCATTACCTGAAGGAGCTACAAGAAAGTCAGAGAGTGACTGAAAAGTCAGGCTTGTGCAAGGCCAGGTGATCAGATCAACAGGGCAGCTTTAAACTAAAACAGGGTCAACTTAGATTGGACATTAGGAAGAAATTCTTTACAAAGAGGGTGGTGAGACACTGGAGAAGGCTGCCCAGGGTGGAGGTGAATGTCCCATTCCTGCAAACATTCAAGGTCAGGCTGGATTGAGCTCTGAGGAATCTGATCTGGCTGAATGAAGACGCTTCTGATCACTGCAGTGTTGGAACTAGATGATCTTTAAGGTCTCTTCCAAGAGAAACCATTTTATGATTATGTTAACAAGCACAATACATTGAAAGAATAAATATCTTTTTCCATCTGTTAAGTGAGTAGAGATTGGAACCCTCAGGTTATCCAAATTTATGTACTAGAGGATAAAAAAGATTATTTTTCTTATAGCTCACCAAGTAGTAAGGAAGCAAGGTATATTCCAGGATCATCTATTTCTGAGGACAGGTAGAAGTTTAATGAATATTCCCTGAAACACGTACTAAAGTTATAAATACAGTTCTAATTTATTGTAAAGTGTCTTCTATTATATCAGACTCTGGTTGTTTCAAATATTTTCTGCTTTCACATTCCCTCCAGGAAGCAGCTTCTGGGAATTAATGAAAATTTGGGTGTCTTGGTGATTTAAGGGCTATCTCTGTATGGTATGTCTGTGACAGGTTTATTTTTCCTTCGATCTATTCAGAGTGATATAATTGAACTATCAGAAACTGAAGACTTGTCTTTGAACTAATGTTTCTGATGCCTTCTCATTGGACTTTCCTGATTTTAAGAAGCTAGTGTTTGGTGAGTTTATCAATCTATTGGCACCTGGCTCTTCCTGTTTTTCTCTTGCTGTTCTACAAGTGTGACTTCTGGGGTTTTCAATTTTTGAGGAAGTGTTCCAAAAGCCCATTACAGACATTATTTCAATAAATGCCTGTAATATAGAAGTCACTTTTGAATCCCTGCTACTAGTTCTCTCTGCTTCAAAATCTTTATGCTTCCCTTTCTCTTTTTAGATTTTTCCTCTTCTTTTTTATTTTTTTTTTCCAGAGCCTTGAGGGAAGCAAATATTTTTAAAGGGTAGCATGCTTTTTCTAAAAAAAAAACCAGTAGCTGGTTAGGAGTTCTATTCAAAAATTCTATCTATTTTGCAAGTTGCCACCTGTTTTTCTCATGGTAATTAATTGTGAATACTGGTTCTGTACTTTTGTGACGCTGCTGCTCATTTGGCTTTTCATTTTCTGTGGTGATGACTGCATAGAACATTAATTCTGTTCAGTGCATTAGACTTATTTCTTACTCCTACTGCTATTTAATGAGTAAACGAGCTACCTTTAGTGCTCTTAGGATATCTGATGTGTGGCTCAAGCTCAAAACAAATGACCCATTTCTTATTGCTAGATGTTTAAAATACACATGTAAGGTTCTTCTACATCATAAGTAATTTTTTCTTTTGACAAAGACATATGCAAAATATGTTCTGACGATGAAATATTAAATCAGTAATCTTAACTATTTTAACTAATCTAACTTATTTTAACGAATTAAAATAAGTCTCTCACCTGTGAGACAGCAATAAAGTATTTTTTGTGTATTACCTCCAATTAAAAGAATTTTATGTACCATATTTCAGATCAAATGTGTTCTTTCACATTTTGGCATTCTTAAGTACAGCTACAAAAATTAATACAAGAAGAAAAACAAAAGTAGCTGAATGAAGAAAAAACGGAGAACTGGATATTAAATTGAATTTACTGTTCAGAAGGAGGAGATATTGAGGACACCTCATCTCTCTCCTCCTCTACAGTGTTAATACTGGTACTGAATTTCTTGCAGTACTGTGGCTCCAAGTGGGTTGCAGAGAACCCCCAAATTTCACTACGGAGAAAAAGGAAAGCACTAAAATATCTCCACAAATGAGACAGTGGCCCAAGCCAGCCCAGCATGCAAGGTCCTTGTGGAGAATGGAAAGAGATGCTTCTATGTTCCCTTCTATGTTCCCTTATGTAGTAGACTGAAGTCTGGAGTAGGTGGTCAGTCAATGCACTGGTTGGAAGAAAGGTGCGGGACGCGGCGGCTGCTGAGGGGACGAGATGGCCCTCTCAGGTTCTTCCCGCGGAGGGAAATCCTGGACAGGTAGTCCAGCTCCCAGGAGAGCTGTCTCCTCGATTCACCTCACACGCACACAATCCCGGGTAGCTCTAAAAGTCCAACCAGTAGAAGAAGGAGGACTCTGCACACGCTGCAGAGGATTCAAACGGGTTTATTCAAGGAGCAGTAGAGGGTCCAAGGCAGGGTGGGTAGGAAAGAGGCAGGGATACAACCAGGCTGAAGGAGAGCAGGTGGCAAAAAAGCAAAGAACAGGGTGGGAACAGGGTTTATAACATAGTAGCAAACAGGAGGGGCCAGGGTACAAAGAACCAATGGGACAGGGGACCAGGGGAGGAGCAGGAGTGGGGTGATTGGGGCTGCACGAATGAGAGGAGGAGAGGAGGGCGGTGCTAACATACGAACCAATGGGGAAGGGGGAACCGCAGAACCTTCTAGTTCTTTGGGAGGGAGCCACAGTTGACAGACATCTACAGGGGGATGTCCTCCCAGGGCATCTCCACCCCACAGTCCCTGGGGTCTCCTCCCACAGAAAGGCTCATAGTATGAGTGAAACGACATCATAAAATTGAGACCATATATGAAAAAAGAATGAATGGAAGGAAGACAGAAAAATAACATGAGTTTTAATTAGCATAACTTGTTTCCATGATTATTGCAGTGCTCTAAATCTTAGAATAATAGGATGGTTTAGGTTTGGTTTTGGTTGGAAGGGACCTTAAGGATCATCTTGTTCCAAGCACCCTGCCAAGGACACTTTCCACTTGACCAGGTTGCTAAGAACTCCATCCAACCTGGCCTTGAACACTTCCAGGTATGGGGCATCCACGACTTCTTTGGGAAACCTGTTCCGGGACCTGAATGTTGCTTTATGCCTTCTTGCACATCTACCACATTAAGTGCAATACATTCCTTCAGAGAAAGAGTGCATTTACTTACTCAGATTATTCCATCAACATGATTAATTTAAATGATGGACACAGATTGAAAAAAAATAATTCAGAATAATTCAATAGCTACCAGATATCACACATGTGATGGGGATATGTTGGGGATATGTCTCAGCAGGGACACGTCTGTACATTTGTAAATTCACGTGCCAAGGTATTTGAATGTGATTTGAGGCACATGGAGGGACTTCACACCATTAAAGGAAAAAAAACAACAAAACCAAACCCCACACATCAGGGCAAATGATTCAAGTACTATATGCTTCATGCTAGTTCAAAGAGAAATTGCATCCATTTGCTTTGGGCAAATTACAGTGAATTTTCAACACACTAAAAAAGATTAACTTAGAAGCAGAAATACGTATAGGAGATTACCCTTATAGAATATAGTATAGTAAACCTGTATATAAAAATTTAGCTCAAAGTCAGGCATAGAGAAACAATGTTTCACTACAGTGCAGCCCCAGGTAGAGAACTGAAATGAGAGACCACAGTATTGTAATTTTTCAATTCTTTTTCTAGAACTGAATGTTCTTTTGGTAAAATTTCTTAAAAATCTCTTACCTCTTTTATATTTTCCCTGAGGAGAATAAATAGTGACATTTTGAGAGAGACAACTAGTATATTAGTTCAAGTTTTACTCTACACTTTGAAATATTACAGAAATGACAAAACTTTATCCATTTAATTATTTAAATTTATAAATTGCAACTATTCTGCATAAACAATTTCATTTAAGATGTGTTAATTGAATTTGTATCCGGCACTTGTTCTCTGAGCCACTGGAGACACTTTTGGCCTTGCTGTCCACCAGGTAAAAGTCTCATTATGGTTCTACAGACACACATTTGTATTAGGCAAGGAATTCTTCTTCAATATAATATAGTTAGATCTTACGTCTGTGTCTTCCAGTATCTTGAAATACAAAAGCTCCAGTGAAACATGGTCCATTAGAAGGTTTAGCCAAAATTTCTGTTGCCGTCTGGCCATCTCCCATTGGTAGTCTTAGAAAGTCATAATCATAGAAATGTTGGTTGAAGAAGCTTTGTCCAATCCCATCTGCACCTCTCCCAGTTGAATTAATGGCCATTTTCCCTTGTTTTATGGGATGTCACTTTGAAGAAACATTTGATTCCATCAAGTCTGTGCCTCCCTTCAGGAGGAAATAGGCTGCCCTTAAATGTCTCTTCTTTGTAAACCCAACATGCTCAGCCTCCATGCGCCAGGAATGTGCTCCAGGCCTCTGAGGAGAGAAGAAAAAGGATTCTGCACAATTTCATGTGAACCAAGAAAAAGCTGTTTACTGTGCTTCTAAATATTGTTTCTATTCTTATTTTGGTCTACACAGTCATGCATTGTTTGATTGGTAGCTCCACTTTGTCCACACATCTCTTGATGGGTAGCTCTACTTTGTCCATGAGGCAAGGACATATCTCTTTCTTCATCTAATTGGAAGATGCTGTAAGTGTTATTTTACTTGGGTTGACACCCCTATGTCTCTCAGCAACTTTTCTGCTTCTTCTTTCTTCTTTTAACCTTAGCTTTTTTATCTACAGAGATGACCTCATTCTTTAGCTCTAGAAGGTTAGGCTGGTTCATTTAATACATGTCCACTTTCCTGTAAATGTGATACTACGGGCCTCCCACTATATTTTTCATTTATTTTAAACAACATTAAGTATTTCTGTGACCCTTTTAATGTCAGATTTTACTGGGAACATAATAGGCAATCCCCACAGAAAGACTATCTGATCTCTGTTAGTGTATTTATTCACAGAGTGCTATAAAAAAGCCACAAAACACAAAGACTCAGATGGCAGCCCAATAAGATGTTCTCACATCTTGCATAAAAATCATTCCAACATTAAGAAAAAGCACTCTTAGTGATCAGTTTGTGAAAAGCTATAAAGTGTATAGAACTACATGGTAAACTGTAAAGAAATTTATCTTTGAACACTTGTTTTTAACCAGCTAGATGAGCTCACTGACACCGATATTAACTAAAGTGGGCATTCAGAATATTTATTGTTGCAAATTGATATGGAAAAAGTATGAAATCTGAAAAATGATAAAAAGTTAAAAAAAAAGATATTTTAAAGACTTATCTACAATTATGTCTTCTTTAGATCTGAAAATTATTAGTTCATACTGATTTTTCAGTTTCAATTAAAGAAATAGTTGTGAAGATTTTTTCACACTGTGCTAAAGAAAGAAAAGAAACTAATTGTATAGACACTTCACCAGGTATATAGATTGCAAATTGTTTACACAGGTATATGAGAGTGTCCTGAACTTGAGGTATTAACTGCTTTTAAGGATAATCATAAATAATCAAATTAGGAGAGAAATTGTACGACAACTCAGTGGGAGCTGAAAATCTTACAGTTCAAGCAAACATAAGTGATATGAAATCCTTTTCAGTAAATGGGATCAAAGTTTTATCAAATAATAACTCAAATCTTTTCTGTTAACTAGAGCTAGCTAGCCCTTTTGAAGAAATAGTTTTTCATTCACTTTCCTCTTTCTGATCAAAATTATTCCAATGAATGCAACTACTGTACATAATGGCTTGAAACAGACCTGCTTAAAAATACAGCTTGTCTGTTTATTCATTTATTACTTCATTTCTTTTGTATTTGATGTGCCAAAATCATGCGGTACTGTTTATGCTCCTCAATTTCCTGAAACATTTGAAATGAGAATAAGTATTTATGAATAGCAAATATCTCAATTTGCATATCAATGTGGTTATTTGTACAGTATAGAGCTATTCTCCCTGTACTTGGGTAAAAAAAAATCACTGTACTTATCAGTGTCATATGTCCACCTGCCAACCAATGAGGCATATAAATGACTCAACAAGTACAGGAAACTGAATTACCCGATGATTAACAACTGGCTTAGAGGCAGGATAAGAGGGCATGAGACTTCCTCTCCCCTCAGTTTTTTCCTTTTGCCATAATTTGAATATTTGAGATGCAGCAGTGCAGAGAAGACAAGAAAACGCCTGCTAAGGTCAGAAGAGAAATGGCTATTTCTGAGCCTTTTTGCAGTTCCCCCATTTTCCCTGCTTAGGCATGTAGGAGCTCCCTTCTTAGGTCTTTTGGATGGAGTGACAGCTCCAGTTTCTGTGGCGGTTGAAACCTTGGAAGCAGGGCTGTGCTTCAGAAAAGAAGGAATAAAAAGCTGTCAGTGAATTGACTGTTGCTTTAGGTTCAGTAGAATTGAAATGGAATTAACAGCTTCCAGCATGTACAGGAACTGAATATTCACAAAAGTGAAATAGTTGCTTTGGTTATACCTTGCAAGTAGGGTACTTAAAGACTGAGTAAAAAATTGAGCTGCAGCTGGCCCACACTTGGGAGATGTTTTGCCTGCTGTGCTTTGCATAGTGATGGAAATGATGCCTCACTGGAGACAGAAAAGCTGGGTCATTTGTGAACTGGAAGATTCCTGAGGGACAAGAAATTCTCATGAGATTATCCTTGGCTCATTCTCGTCTGTATGTAGAATAAGACAAGGATAATCTTGCTGGAAAAACTTGCTTCTTACTTTTGTAAAAAAGGGGCATTAAAGTCATATGTGCAAATACGCCTCTTAGGCATTTCCTAAGAGGAAAGAAAACCGTGTGGAATTACTGTTTTAGTAGATAACAAGGAATTTGAATTGGCAATGAACTTACCAGACTATTTCTAAGAACTCTGATTTACACATGCTCATGTCCTTACACAATTATTTACAAGGTAGAGGGGAGGGGTAGATTTAGAAGAAGCCTTGATAACCATAGGTGTATACACCAGCCAAAGTAATTAAGAAATATGAAAGAAATGATAACAAGGCTCCTTCACAAAGATTAATATTTCTTTACAGCGACTCTACATTTTCAAATTATCTTCACTTCAAAAACTACAAAGTATTACCAATGGGAAAATAATGTTAGCTGAAATGCCACTTGCACTCTCACCTAAAATTCAATTTCAAGTCTAATAGCTAAAATGGGAGACACTACTTTAAACATACATTGTGAATAAAAGCATGCTAAGAATGACTTAAAGAGCTTTCCAATTTTCTCTACAAACTGCCATGGTAAAGTTCATAGGATATGTTTTATTTCTAGCAACCTTTGCTCTTAGTAAACCAAGTGTTATGGTGAAAACTGATTGTAATCCAGCCTTACCTCTTTAGATTTGAGGGAGGCAGAACACTGATTGAAACAAACTCCTGTGAGTCAGAGGGACTGTGCAGGAATTAGTTTAAACCTGTGGGTGAGGCATCATAGGTGGATTAAACAAAATAATTAAATAAATAAGAATGCATACAGAGTCACTCACCATGGCTTAGCTGACATGTGGATTTTCAATAACCAGTAGACATTGATATTTTGGTTTGGAGCCCATCACCTTGAGCTAAGTAAATTTTTGGAAATATACAAATGGTTCTGTTGCTCTGAAAACATTTTTATTTTGAAAAAAAAAGTGGGGGATTATTTCTTTTCTGTTTAGTTTGTGTAAATTTTTTGTCATGAGTATTTCTGAAAAAGTAACATTCTGTCATCAAGACAAAAAACCCCAAAAATCTCATTTTTATATCAGAATGGGTGGATTCATCCGTACATTTACACTATTTTCATAGTAATACAGAAATTTTCCAGGCATATCTGGAATGTTGGGGAGGAAAAACACGCGTAAAATGTTTAATCCTCATTGTTGAAAAAACCAATGGAAGAGGACAATTATATGCTAGGAATCACTACAAAAGGCAGAATAAGCAGTCTGTACTATAGAAGAAGTAAGAATTATTTCAAAATTACATTGAATTGTGACAAAATCATGAAAAGAATGTTACAATATGCTACAAATACTGTAACAGTATTTATTGCAAGGAATAATTATTGGTGATGTAATTTTTCTGCTAAAAGAACAGATGAACGAGTACAGTGACACCCAGCTATATGTTATAAATATAAAAAAAACAGAGCTTGAGAATAATATAAATACTACTTTGTAAGTAAGTAAAATTAATCCACCCAGAGGTTTGAAAGCAATAAAGTTCCATATAGTAAGTTCAAAAAGAAAAGTAAAACAAGTTTGTAGACTCCACAGGGCCAAATGCTGATATGTTGCAGAGATGCCTGAATGGAATGTGGTTAGCATCAAAACCACATAAGGTAGCTTTAATATTTGTGTTTGGTTGGATTTCTTTCTCTCTTCAGAGGTATCACTTTGAAGAGATAAAAGATTTATCATTTTTAAATGAGTGGTTTTAGATAGGGCAAAGGGAGAAGAGGAGCAAGTATTGAAACTTGTGAGCAACAAAATTCCTCCCATAGCTACATATTATTAATTTTCAAAAATGCAATTTTTATTTTTCAGATATGCACAAAATCCTAGAAAATATATTCTGTTCAAATGAGCATAGCAAAAAGATCATTCAGGAAAGACCAGTGGTGGTCCCATCATGCCATCCGAAATGTTTATAAAAGTAGAGCTAGTCAGAATACTTCTTTAATTTATAGAAATAATAAATTAGAAGTCTCTGAAATTCTTTGTGAGAAATAAGGTAATTTGATTTCTCTGCTTTATAAAACATGTATCGTGTTCTTCTGTTTGTCACTTACTATAAAACTGATTATGATATACAAATATCAAAGATGGAAAATATTTTTTTCTTCTTAGATACACCATAAATCTGGGTTTTGTACCATAGGTTTGATATTTCTTATTTCAGAAGTATACCACTGTATTTCATATAATTGTTTTTTATTCTAACCTATCTTGTTCAGCACCTGCCCCTCCTACTTTTCAAAAGTGTTACTTCATCTCTAGGTGTCTTGTAAATGAGAAATATCTATTTTATCACTATATAATCTTAAAAAGCCTGACTTTTAACCTTTTAGGATAAGATTCTGAATGGATGACTTCAGTGGCTAAAAATTAATGTAATTAAAAATATAAAAATTCAAGCTCTGAGACACAGAAGAAAACACTTTCTGCAGCAAACATTGTCTGGGAGACGCATAAAAATTCAATATAATCAGAATTATTTGCATTGGTAGGAACCTTATCTAGTCCCAGTCGCCCTTCCATGGACAGGGACACATTGCACATCTGGTCAGGTTGCTCAGAACTGACCTTGAGCACCTACAGGGGATGGCCCACTCAAATCTTCTTTGGGAAACCCATTCCAGTGCCCCACCACCCTCAGGGAATAATTTCTTCCTAATATCCAAGCTGAACCAGTACTCTAAATTTGAAGCCATTTCCCCTTGTCTTACACGTCCTTGTACAAAGTCACTCTCCATCTCTTTCCTGGCCCCTTTAGGTAATGGAAAGGCCTGTAAGGTCTCCCCAGAGCCTTCTCCTCTCCAGGCTGAACAGCCCCAACTCTGTCAGCTTGCCTTCATGGAGAGCTGCTTTGATGATTTTTATGGCCTCCTCTTGACTTACTCCAACAGGTCCATGTCCTCTTTTTGTTGGGAACACAGCACTCCAGGTAGAGGTCTCATGAGAGCTCAGTAGAGGGGCAGAACCCCATCCCTTGACCTCCTGTTCACAGTCCCTTGGATGCAGCCCAGGACAGGATTGGCTTTCTGGGCTGTGAGCACAAACTACCAGCTCATGTTCAGCTTCTTGTCTGCCAGCACATCCAAATATTTCTCCTCAGGGCTGATCCTGGTTCATTTTCTACCCAGCCTATGTTTGTGCTTGGGATTGCCCTCACCTAGGTGCAGAACCTTTCACTTGGCCTTGTTGAACTTCATGAGGTTCACAGAGACTCACTTCTCCAACCTGTCCAGGTTCCCCTGGATCCATCCCTTCCCTCCAGCATATTGACCCCACCCCACAGCTTGGTGTCATCAGAAAACCTGCTGAGGGTTCCTTGATCCCACTGTTCATGCTCCAAAGAAAACGTCTACATAAACATATGAATTTTACATTGAAATAAGAGACATATATCCAGAGAATGGTGGGGGTTATGTCACAGGTGCCATTTGTCAATAATTGAAATGCTTTTGTGTCAGGTTCAATAATATGTTTAGTGACTTCTGTGGAATGGATGAATTCCCACTGTCAGACAGCAGCATGCTGCATGAATGAGGAGCTTCATGCTTCAGTTGTCACAGGTTTATTATAATGCAAGAAAGTGCAGTTTTTTTGGAAATAATTTTTCTGTGACTAAATACGGCAAAGTTTAAGTGAAATGCAAAAGATATAGAGTACACCATGAAATTTCGTTTGCAAATTTATTGCCTTATGTATTCATAAGACAATTAATGTATACATCTACAATTTAGATCTGTCTTAAAAATCCAATTATTCAAACCCATGTACTGTACAGTAGAAACAATGAACCCTTTCATAGATTTTATTCACTTTTTAAGTAATAGGCCCTGCTTAGAATAGCAGAAAAAATGAAGAAATTATCTAATGAGAGGTAGCTGTGGAGTCTCTACCAGTAGAGCTGGCCAGCAGGTACAAAGGCTTCCCAAATCACCAATACCATCCACCCAGCCTTGACAATACTTCAGTACATTGCTCATCTAGGAGTCAGTGGTAGATTCAAAATGCCTGGAAATATGTTAGGAGCCTTTGTTTTCCTGAGCAGTTTTCCATTTTTCGTCTAGTAAACTGAAGGTATGGAAGACACAGTGCACATGAAGGATTAACACAATGGAGGGAAATGGGTTACCTCTCATAAAAGACAAGAGGCACAACAAATAATGGGTATACTTTTTTTTTTGACACATTCAAGTTGAAATCCATGAGAGAATATATGCAGCAGCTGCACAGTTGGAGTCTTCCTTTCCCTCTCTCTCACAGATGGTGTAGAGAGACGGTCACATATTATAAGCTACACTTTCCTTTCTGCTGCACCTGATGCCTCAGCAGGTACAGTCACGGTGTGCTTCATTCAAAGGCACTTAGTACTCATGGGCTGCCAGGTAGCTCATGTTCTTCAGCTTGATTGGTCTGGAAAAGATACTCTTAGATATCTGTTAAATGGACAAGAATTTAAGCTGTCCCCTTATTGACTTGGAGAAAACCTGCTTGCCCATGTTCTGATTGACATACTTTTGACATAGTTTTGGTAGTTAATGTGGTAAAGTATTTAGAAACTTGAGTTTCAAAGGCCTGTAATCTTTATCAGCCATTTCAAAATATGTGTCCTCTAGGGATCAGGGAAGAAAAATTTGTGTTCAGAAGTCTGAGATCTGCCCCAAAATATTGTCATTTTAGCCCTCTGAAATTGCTTCAGATAGCTAGGACATCAGTCCTCACTTATGCCCACCTTTGGACTTCCTTAGATCTGTCATTGTCCTTATCTCCTGGTAAATGAAGCTATCCATTTTACTCATCCTGGTGCCATCTACGTTGGCATTTTTGCAATCTTTTTTTTCCCTCCCAAAGAAAATCATTCCTTTTTTCCCCTGTCTGGTCCTGACAAACAACTTGATTCATTTGCCAGTTCTGAAGAGAGCTTAGGCTCAACTTTTCATGCTGTCACTTCATGACGGATGCTGTCAGCACATGCATAGTGTTGATATCCCTGCCATATATCTTTGGGGGACTGTGGCATTGTAACTTCACTAGGTGCTTCGAAGAATGCAGGTGAAAAGTGACATGAGGTTGCACCAACTCCTTAGTTACTTTAAACTGCAGATTTCAGAATGTTACTACATGAAGTGATGATCTGGGATATCAGGAGGCAGTGCTACGCAATCAGGTCTTTGCTCTTTCCATAGGAGAGAAAACCCACCCACAAGAGTAAACAAACAAAACACCCTCAAAACAAAACCAGACCCACAAACCTACTTACAAACAATCATTGTGCTTGTTTTTCTCATTTCTAAAAATTTTTTCAGGTCTATGAGGAATATATTTAACTGTACTATAAATTTCATAGCTTCTCCTTCATCCCTTCATTTTTGCTGTTTTCCAATTTGGAGAATGCATTAAAGCTAACAGCTTCAGTTCTCTCTCTCTCTCTCCATCTAACATAAACTTGAACCTTAAAGTACAGAAAGATGTGTCAGGTTTATTGAGTTTTGCTTTCTCTGACTTGTGGCTACATTAGGCATAAAATGAGAATTAAGGTAATTTAATAGAAGGGAAAAATGCCAAGGAACTCATCATAATGGGTTCTTTGCATGGTCTAAGAAAAGAGATTAGTTGAAGCATTTTCTTCTCATGCGCTTCCTAGAATTTTCAAAAACGAATTTGTCAGCAGAATAGATCAATAAACACCAGTAAATGAATTTAATAATCCTTATGATATTGAAATGGATATTGGTGTTATATTTAGTTCTACTTTTTAAAAAATATGTTTATCTTTTACTGAAGTGTGAGGAGCTTTAGCTTTTGTTATCCTAAGTGATATGTATATTCTGAATACACGGCATTAAGTTGTTCTCAGTTATGATCCAGAGTCATACCATAAATCTTCATAGTATTGATTAGTCTCACAGAGCTGAATTTACCTTCAGTGGAAATGTAAGCTGTGAAAGGAGCTGGGAAAAGCCTTCAAGATAATGCTGTAATTGCCATGTATATTGTCAGATGCTAGATATTTTTCAGACGTATTACAAAGAACCATATCAAAAAGGGGGACCTCATGGGCTAGAAAGGAATTTAGTGTCTTACATATAGCACAAACACAGTCATAATAATTGCTAAAAACAAAACTATATACCTCCAGCATAGTAACCAAACACACAAATATAAATCTTCTTTTATGTATAGATCTTCAATGTAAAGTCAGGTATTTGTTTTTTGTCCAGTGTACATTTTTTTTATTTGTTTCCTTGATTCAGTCTCTCTGCACAAAATAGCATTCTTTCTGTGCAAATTACAGCATTCCAAAATACAGTCTTCAGTGTAAAGTCAGGTATTTGTTTTTTGTCCAGTGTACATTTTTTTATTTGTTTCCTTGATTCAGTCTCTCTCTGCACAAAATAGCATTCTTTCTGTGCAAATTACAGCATTCCAGAAATCTATACCAGAAGAACACTAACCTCTACAATCTCACCAATTATATCGATTTAAATATGTCCTGCTGTTTCTTTCTTTGCCTTACAGGTTTTACATGTATTGCTATCTGTAATTACCCAGAGCCTGCCTGGTCTTTTAATTCTCAAGGTAAGAGGAAAATTGAATGTAGAATTCCCCAGGTCGGTCCATGTAGACAGCTGGAATTCAACTCTCTGCTTGGAGAGGTATACTGGAACACCCTGATCTTCTGAGCAGATTTTCTGTGAGGGAAGGAGAAGTGCTGGTTTTAGCTTTCAAATTGTCACTGAGAACAAAAGAAGTGAAAATGGCTAGTGAGAGAATAGTGCTGATCCTTCCTGCCCTCGGCCAATTAGTGGATTCTAGTGGAAAGTAAAATGTAGTATTTTCTGATTTAATGTAAAAAACTTCACTCACAGGACAGCTGAAAGACAGAAGGTGGTTTCTCTTGCAGGTATGAGGCAGTGCACTGTACAAGGCAATGCAGAAAACCCCAGCCTAGATTTATACCACTAATACCTTTAGATAATGTGAGCATCTCCTGCTAGTTGAACATTAGATCATTGTCACTTTTGTAATAAACATTCAGGTTTAATTCCTCCGTTTAACTGAAATGTTGGACACAGCAGAGCACAAGCACACAGGGTGCATTGCTGGCACTCACAAGACACAAGGATTATGTCAGTCCTGGAACACCAGCACACGTGACAGAACTTTGCAGAAAACAACAACGTGTTTAAAAAGGCAGGAAAAAGATTTGGACACTTCATCAATTTCCAGATACTTGTTTTACTTTTGTGGGATAATCATTCTGGTGAGTGCCAAGTTCTTAATAGTTGTCTAAGAATTTTATATTTTAGTGAATACTCTTAAGGTCTGATCCTGAGCTGGTCTAAACCAGCAGCTCTCTAATGATGTAAAGAACTTTTTCAAAATGTATGTGGGATGACACATGACTTCTCATATACACAAGACTTTATAATCTTAAGAAATAAATCATTAATTATGCTTGAAATATTAATTAGGAAATATTTTGCTTATCCACCAGTCCTGATGTATCTTTGAACCTAATGAAACATAATCCTGCATTCCAGTAATAAAAAAATAAATGTGATATTAATCCAAATTAAAAAAAATTAGAAAGCTGAAATTGAACCACAAGCGTGTACTTCAGTTGTACATATTTGGTCACCAGTGGAAATTTAAGTGCTTTGTTAGCAATAAGATATGATGCAAATGGAAAGAGAAATTATGTGGAATGAGAAAAACTGTGGAAGAAAATGCAAAACTGTTAATACTTTGCTTTTAAAAACACCTAATTTGTGATAATATCAGTGATTCCAATTTGATTTTCAGGACTCATCCTAATGGACTGTCTACAAAAACTGAAAGTGTCTCCTCTGTAACATTACTTATTAGAAGAAAAGACTGGGGAAAAAAAGAATCCAGAGTGTTTCTTCTTTCAGATGGAGGAACTGGGAAACATAAACTGTCTGCTAAAGTAACTAGAAATATGAAAGACTAGAAAAAAAGAATTTTTGTCTCCTGACAGGGACTTAATATTCCAGACTTTGTAACATTTAAAAAACTGACCCATTAAAACTATGCCAGCCTTAAGGATTGATTTCTAGAATAAAACCTGGTATCTTTCAAAAAAGCAACAACCTGCTATTCTATGAAACAGGAGAAATTTTGAGCAAAAGAGACTGTTTTAATGAACTATAAGAGCCATTTTGGTCTTAATGCCAGTTTGTTAGGAGATGATGACCAGATTCTGTCAGTGTGTAGCTAAAAGGAGTAAATTTTTAACAAAACAGATTACAGCTTTTATAAAATTATTTGAAATGGAATTGTGATGGATCTTACGAATTCATTGGCTAAATCTATTTCTCTCTCTTAAGATAACAGTGCCTTAGCTATACAGTTTTTACTAATTTAGGTATCATAAGCTTTGTGAAGGACTTGAGCTTTCTCGCTGTATTTGTACTATGCCATGGTAGAAAGAGGGAGAAAATCTCCTCCTTATGAGATTATAACTGAGTTAACTGATTTGTCCCCAGCCTTCTTAGAAATGAGGTCTGAAATTTATTCCTTTACAACTGGCTTTACTGCAACATTTCCCACAAAATATGTTCTTACCAAGACTACTTCCTACCATATCTTCATATTTTCATCAATAATCAGCTTTGCCCTGTACCACACTCCTACCCACACTATAACCAGTTTTCAGTGTTTTGAATAAGTTAAACTTCCACTCAATCATTATCTTTCTAAATGAATCAGTTTAAAGTTTAGCTGGTTTCTTATGGGGGCTTCCCAGTTAACACACTCCAGAAAACTCATTAGATTAATTCTATACGTGTTCCTAAAGGGTATTTCAAGGGTTCATATATCTTTAACTTTTACCCTGACTTTTCCTTTGCCTGAATTCTGGTCTTTATTTAAGCCAAGAACTTCTGTGCTATCCTATTTAAATCTTTACCTTCTCATGAAATGAATTCATTCCAACTTCTCCTCCTGCCTTTTAAATTTCCGAGTCTCTGACACAGAGATACACATTTAAAGATAGTAAACTAAGTTTCTCAATGGCACTCAGTAACAAATGGAAATCTGCTCATGCATATACTTGCATATATGAGTCTTTCTCAGCAAGTACACCTCTGTGCCTTGTGCACAGAACTAAATTTATTGAGAGCTTTAATTCTGTCACGTTTCCCAACCTGCTTTATATTTAATGTTTATGTTTTAATTCTTAAAAATTATAGTCTCTTCAGTCATAAAACAAATCTGCTTTTTTTTTCTGTGGTCACTGGTTTTAATTTTGGATTTCACTGCATATTTTGTAAAAAAAAGAAAAAAAAACCTAATGAAGAAAAAAGTGCTACACTAATAAGTAATTAGGTCAAATGAGAATATTGTCCATAGCTGATACAAGTGTGTATTTCAGGTTACAAAATAAAGCAAAGTTCATTTTCCTTTCCTTGATGGCTAATTATTTATCCTCCCTTATAATTATGCCATCAAGGCATGCTTCAGAGTTACAGCTGACTCTCTATTATTAGGTTAGTTTGTCTTTGGGTGACAGCCAAATGTGCACAAGAGATTTAAAACTCTTTGCTCTTTCATCTTTTGCATTCTTTATAATTATAACTTAAATAGCATATACTGAAGTGTACTTCAGAAGATAGTATTTCATCATTCTTGCTACAAGTTCATTCAGGTGGTTTTTTTATTCCTCATAAAGTGCTTCTAAGTGAAAACAGCTATTTACACTGTATTTTGGGATCATCCTTTTCTAAAATAGCCATTCCATTGCACTGCTTACAAAGAGAAGGCATAAAAAGGCATGAAAACTTCAATATTATTTCAGGAATAATTTTTTCATGGAAAGAAGTGTCAGACATTTGAATGGACTGCCCAAGGAGATGGTGGTGGGGTCATCATCCCCAGAAGTCTCCATAAAAGCACTGCACATGGCATTCAGTGCTCTGGTCTGTTTGACAAAGTGGTGATCAGTCAAACGTTGGACTTGATGATCTTGGAGGCCATTTCCAACCTAAGCAATTCTGTGATTGTTGGATAATTTAGCTGAAAGGTATGTGATGGATATCTTGGCCTTTTCAAGTCAGATATGTGTGGTTACACATTTAACTAAGACTCCTTAGAAACCTTAAGGCTGGAAACTGAAGGCACATTTAATAATATGAAATGCTGTGTAAAAACACTAGTTTTGGAACATTACCTTCATAGCAGCTTTACTGCTCATTCCTATCCCTTCATCTTGCTCTTTCTTCACACAATCTGTCACACACTGCCAATGGCATCTGAGAAATGATCTGAAGAAAATGAAAATACTTTTTTGTTGTTATTCCTTTCTTTCTTGTAAAGCTGCCATTTTTCTCTGATCAGATTCATAGCCCAGCTATACAAATAGCTCTGTTGTGCTGGTGCAGGGGGATGTGCAGTGGCTAGACAGCAAGGAACCTTCGAGAAGAATGGAAGTTCTTTAAAATCAGTCTTGCCCTGGAACAGAAATCACTGCCCAGGAAAAGCTTACAAATGGAAGTCTCTGGATTTAGGTGGCTGAATCCATTTTAAGCCATCCATTTTCTATATCCAACGTGAGTGTCATGCTTCCCCTACATGTCATATAGAGCTGTGGTGTACACAGCTTCAAAACTACCTCTGATAGTCTGGCTACAGAAAAAGAAAAAAAAAGAACCCACAAAAAGCCCATTCCTAGCAAAAACCCCAGTATTGATAATTCAGTTGTTACTGATTTTCATTCTCACAGAAGACTATGAAAGCTGATGAGAATCTCAGAGCACTTTCTGTTACAGGATGTTCCAAACACATGTGCGTATTTGTTGGAGCTGCTTTACTGAAAAACTAGACAGTGAACTTCCATGTGCATGGTGAACATGGTAGTGCTGATTAGCAGTTGGAATTGATAGACTTTTGGAGATCTTTTCCAACCTTTATGATTCTATGATTCTGAATCTCTGAAAAAAACCCAATATCACAAGAAGCAATTTTGAATATAAATTGTGAAAGCTGACAGAGATGACTTATAAAAAGAAAGCAAAATATTTCTTATCTGCCACTCAGAATTTCTAAAGAGGTTAGGATAGGCCAAAAGTACCCCCAAAATCTGAACACGTCACTTTTTTTTTTGCTTTTCTATTAGTTTATTTATGTATTTGAGTTTGAAGCTCTCTTCTACGTCATTGTACAGATATGAGGAAAAGGTCAAGAGAATTTAGACGTGGTGGCTCTGTGACTTTCCATTTGCTTAGCATTCAAGACAGTTTTTCCTCAGCATCAATCAAAGACAAAGAGACTTGGAAGCTGATGGAAGTGGAAAAGTACTTTCTGGCCTCAGGCATTTGTTTATTAGTCATATGGTGTTGCTCACTGAAGTGATTCACTCTTAATGGGTGCTTAGCTGTGTGGACCAAAGGCAAAGGGGGGAAAAAAAAAGAGAACAGTTTGCTTTATACTTTTCCCCGTGGCTCTGCATGTAATACTCATAGACAGATCTTCATTTCTTATAAATTGTGATTACTACACTGAAATCAAACAAGAAATGTCCAATTACATTATCAGATCATTTTATCCCATTTTTTATTTGGCCTTAATTTGGGGGATTTCTCAGGTAAATAATATTAAGGATATCTGTACTGGATATCTACAGTGACTTGTGGCTAAACTAGTTAGATAAGGAGGAAATTTTATTTTCCAGGGATTGTGAGTAAACACAATAAATTTCTATGAGTGCCTTTCATATCAGTGTTATGATTTATTGCTTTGGAGAACATCTGAATTGATTTTATTAGATTCTGATCTTCTGGAGACTCAACAACCCATAAATAGTCTTAACGTCCACATTTCTTGTGTCCCCCTCGTAGCATCATCCCATGATGTCCACTTGAGGAGACCATCCAACAGCAAGGTTTATGTGTTGCCTGCTTGACAGGGAGTTGAACAGACCAGATTTGGCACCAAGAAACTTTTTTTGTGTTGACAGACAGTTCATTCTATTCATGGACTAGTCCTGGGAGGTCTCCCAACATCCAAGTCTCTGAAAATTATTTCAACTGTATTTTAACCAGTTGGTTTTTCCTTTTTTTTTTTTTCCTCTGCGGGGTATATACCCTTCTTTGTCCTTTTTTGCCATAGTTATGGCTCATAATTGTATAATTGAAGTATTTTCTCCTACCCTTTAAGCCACTCACTATCATGCCTATCTATGAATTTTATGTATCTTTGTCTATGCAAAGAAGCACTATAGACATCAGGCTGCCTAAATTATTGTATCATATTTTCTGAGAGCTCTGACATCAGGCTAAGTGCACTATCTACTTCATGAGCAAACCAAACAACCCTGGGTGCACTAAAAGTTCATACTAATCACATCCACATGCAACACTGTGTACACTTACTTTCACCAATATAAAAGCACTCTGCACTTACAGCACTGCAACATAATGCATATCCATGATCTTGTTAAAAAAATGTAAATCCTTTGATTCTCATTGACTGCTCCTCAGAGAGGGGAAAGGTATATTCCTTGTTATGTATAATCCCTTTGTGTAGAGTATTTACATAGGAAGCATCACAGACTATGTGTTCAGGTCAGCAGAACATTTTAAACACTGAGTTTTGAACTGTAGATTTGCTAGATTTGATTTAAGCACAGAGGATGATTTGAGAAACTTGAAGGAAAATCTCAATTTTGAACAGTTTTTATGAGTGGGATACATATACACATATATACATATATACTTGTAAACATGTAATGCTGTATTTACATGTAACACTGTATAATAAGGTGTAAACCTTATTTATCCAATTCTGTTTAATAGGGGGTTCTGTCTTTGAAAACACTTCTGTCCTAAACTATTTCCTCTCATTACCACAACTGAAGCATATTTTCCATTGTCAGAAAATATTTTTGCCTTCCACGATAAAAGTAAACATATTCTAAAGCGTTAATTCAATTTGTTTGGAATTTTCAGTGGAAATATTTTTCATTAAGATTTTATTGTTAGTCAGTAAACCACACAGTGCTAAACAACTTTGGTTAAAATTTTCCACAACTTCACCCTGATAAGACATAATAACACATAAGGGCAAGAAGGGCAAGACCTCATTTAGCAGACAACAGAGAAATATTAATTCTGGTTTTGGGGAGGTACATTTATCTTCCTCCTTTCAATCACAGAACATTTCCTTTCAACAGCTTAATTTATCTTTTATTTTTGGTGTTTTGGTTGGGGTATTTTTGAGATTGAATCAATGTCATCTGCACAATATAGAGTTTTACATCTGCTTTTTCTAAGGTGTATTAGTGTTGTGGATGGAGTGCTGCACTTCACCTGTAACAGACCGATAGCAGCATGTTTGTCAAAAAAACCAGTGCTCCAATGACTTTTGATGCTAAATCTGATGGTGGTTTAACAAGATCTGATAGCAAAGTACTCTTGATTACTCACTGCTGACAGGACAGGGTCAGACAAAACTGTCAGGGATACACTTTGGATGAGTGATGAGCTAAACTCCTCAGAGGGAATTTCAGTGTACAGGGTCTGGACTTAATCCTGGGCTTGGTAAATAGTTTATGTCTGAATGACTGTATTTTACACTACTTGCCTAAGATTTCAAAGCTTATCACGCCATTACATGCTTACTGGGTGCCTGATTAGATAAGGAATCTCTACACCTTCAACAACATTTAAACAGGAGGTGTCCCTGCTCCAGGGTAGATCCTGGTGTGTACCCCATGCAGGATAGCTGAGTGTGCCCTGGGCTCTCCACTGTTTATGCAGTGAGGAAATGGGCTCATGGTCATGCCTGCATCCTGACTACAGCTGTCAGTGCCTCCCAAACATGACCTGAGTCAGACCTTCACCAGAACCGGGCTTGGGTGTGCCCATGGCTCAAATTAGCCCTTGGCTATTGTGACATTGTGAAGCAAATTTGAGCTGGATGCAGACATCACAACCAGATGCATCCACTAGGGATTTTTTTTTCACTTAAGTTTTGGTATCAGTGAGTGTAATTTATGGTTTTTAATAGATGTTTGTCTTCCTTCTTGGACATTAGATAGTTGAACTCTCAACACTGTCTTCATCCTGAGCACAACTGATTATATTTTGTGGATAAAAAATGAATGGTCATTGTTCAGTAAATGTTCACTATTAATGAGATGTGCTGAATGGACTTTACAAAGGAGCTTAGTAACATCTGAGTGCCGTGGTACTTCTTTTATAGCTAGAGGAAACAGATCATTTGAAAACACTATGAGAACTAAAGCTTCTATGTGGAACAGAAGGTCAGTCTGTTCATGCAGAGAATGGATGACTGAATAAACGATTTTGCTTGAATTAACAGTTTTGACTTATAATGATACAATATTATCAGAAGTTAGCAATTACAGCCAAAATCTCTTCCTTTCTTTTCAGTGGAAAAAACATCTAAACCCACCCCTGCAATAGAGTTTCTTCTCCTTTTTTTTCCCTTTGTTTCGTTAAGTCATTATATTTCACATATATGTTTTGTTAGTAGCTGTGTGCAATTATCCAACAGTGTCTGAAAGCTACTGTACAGTTACTCTTTACTTAGGGTAATACTTTGCATATGTTTGGCACTGGTTCCTTTCAATTTATTTTTTTTTACTTCTAAATGCAGGAAATGGTCTGAAACCCATTAAAATAATTTGGAGAATTCAATTATATAGATACAGATTATTTTTTGTTACAAAGAAGCTTCCTGGAACTTGTAATGAAACTCAGAGAATGCTAAGTTCTAATGTAGTGAGAGACCAATTACACTAAAAGTAGAAACTGAAAGAAAAAAAAGCAGTGTGTCAAAACAGAAACTTTCATAAAAAACCACAAATATTAAAAATTATCCCTTTATAAATAGTTCTTTTTTCCACTGAATAGCTCTGTAAAAGCATAAAACTTAAATTTGTATTTTGGAAACAAAACAAGAGAAAACTGAAGGGGAAAAAACCTGAGTACACTTGAAATTTTCATGTGCAATGTGCTACCTGTGACAGAGTTCTGTAAGTTTACTCTAGTACATTCTATCTCACCAAATCCAAATATGTTTAATAATTCTATACTGTCTAAATGCCAGATGGATGCTTGTATTTGTTTAGATTCTTAGAATAATGACTACATTTTCTACTAATATCAATAAAAATCACATGCTGACTGTAAGTCATATATGGCAATGAAATATTCAGGTATTATGTGTAGAGGGTTTTTTAATGACTACTCATAGTGGCCTGTTTAGTACTCTGAGTTTGAGTTATGGTAGTGTTCTGGGTTTGCATGGCCAGGTTTTGGTAGTGGGGTGGTATTGTATTTGCGAGGTGCTCCATGGCAGAAAGGAATGATGAATTTGACTCCATGTTCTTAGAAGGCTAATTTATTATTTTATGATACTATATTATATTAAAGAATACTATATTTAACTATACTAAAAAATACAGAAAAGATACTTACAGAAGGTTAAAAAGATAATAATGAAAACTTGTGACTCTTTCCAGAGTCCCGACACAGTTTGACACTGATTGGCTGAGTGAAAATACTTACACCAGAAACTAATGAAACAATCACCTGTTAGATGAACAATCTCCAAACACATTTTACATGAGTAAAACAGAGGAGCAACAATGAAATAATATTGTTTTCCTTTTTCTCTGAGGCGTATCAGCTTCCCAGGAGCAAAATCCTGAACAAAAGAATTTTTCCAAAAAATATGACTGTAACAGAATGGCTACAGAGGTAGCTCCTGTGAGAAGAAACCAGGAACTTTTCCCATGTCTGACAGAGCCAGTGTCCATCAGCTCCAGGATGGACCCTTGAGGCCAAGCCCATCAGCAATGGTGGTAGCTGGAGAATGGGGGAAAAGAACTTGGACAACTGCAGCCAGATGGGAAAAGTCAGAATGTGTGAGAGGAACAGCCCTGCAGACACCCAGGACAGTGCAGAAGGAGGGGCAGGAGGTGCCCCAGCAGCTGGAGCTGAGATTGCCCTACAACCAACCCATGGTGAGCCCATGGTGGGGCAGCTGTGCCCCTGGAGGTCCATGGGGGAGCAGATACCCACCTGCAGCCCTTGGAGGTGACCCACAATGGAGCAGGTGGATGCCCAAAGGAACCTGTGAAGCCATGGGAAGCCCGTGCTGGAGCAGGCTCCTGGCAGGACCTGTGAAGAGAGCAGCTCACGCTGGAGGAGGTTTGCTGGTAGGACTTGTGATCCTGTGGGGGACCCATGCTGGAGCAGGCTGTTCCTAAAAGACTGACCCCATAGGAGGCACCTACTGTGGAGCAGCTTGTGAAGAGCTGCAGCCTGTGGGAAGGATCCACATTGGACAAGTTCATGGAGAACTGTCTCCTGTGGCAGGGACGTCACACTGGAACAAGGGAAGAGTGTGAGGAATCCTCACCCTGAGCAGGAAACAGCAGAGATATGTGATGAAATGACTGCAGCCACCATTCTCTTTCTTGCTGTGCCACTGGCAGGAAGAATGCAGAGAAAACCAGCAGTGAAATGGAGCCCAGGAAGAAGGGAGGGACAGGGAAAAGTATTTTCAAGATTTGGTTTATCTCTCATTATTCTACTCTGGTTTGATTGGTAATAAACTAACTTCTCAGCTGAATCTGTTTTGCCTGTGATGGTAACTGGTGAGTGATCTCTTCCTGCCCCAGTCTTGATCCATGAGTGTTATATTTACTTTTCTCTACCCATCTGAGGAGAAGAGTGATAGAGTGGCTTTGGTGGGCATGTGGCTTCTAGCCAGGTTCAGCCCACCACAGATCATAAATAATTTTTATCACAGGTTTTTTCTGGTCAATCTTTAGCACCGTTTCCTACAAAAATATATTCTCTTTTAAATTAGATTGCACAAAAAATATTATGTACCTTCTCAGAATTGTAAAAAGAGTTTTGGACTACTGATGACATTCTGCTGTTTGGAGACAGTTCAGCAAAATGACAATTTTGTACTTTGGAAGTTAATACACCAATAAAGAAAAAAATGTGACAAGCAAGGCAGAAAATACTGATTACTGCAGAAATTCAATCTGAAAACTAGGTACCATAACAGTGGTATTTAATGGCTTTAGAAGAATAGTTTTTGGTTCAGAGAGGAAGCTTTGAATGATTTATTGATCATTATTAATATTATTGTATGGTGAAAATAAAATGGTCATTTAAGTACAATACTTTCCCTCAAGGAGTACTTACAAAATTATTTGTTTCCTCAGATAAATGTTCTTTATATTATATTCTATTTAAAAAAAAAAGACAATCATATTCTGTTCTACAGTGCTAAACTAGGACAGTCATCTGTTTTAGAAGAACTATAGAAAACATACACTTCAACAAAGGATTCATGACTGAATTCTTATGAATTTGAAATATTTCAGAAAAAACCCCTAATATTAAGACACTGAAAAGCTTAATTTAAAGCTAAACAAAGGATTTCTGAAATTCAGAGCTAAAAGGACCTAGAATAATTATCAAAAAATAGGTTAATGGCACATGCTTGTAATGCTTGTGATTGCAGTGGGGAAGCACAATTTATTAGACTGTGCTTCTGTATAAAGTGTTTGGAAAAAAGACTCTTTTTACCTAATGAAAAGTGACATTTGCACCCACTTAAGATCTTCTTTACATGTGCTTAACGCATGTAAAGAATTATTGCTATATTAACTGTAAGAAGTGCTTAATTCAATAGTGTTTTTCCATGCTTACTAACAAGAGTTAGAATATATAAACTCCTTTCTGTTGCATTTTTTTTTTCTGTGAGGTTTCAAACAGAGCAAATCAGTTACTCATTCATGTAGAGCACTGCATTGGAGCTGCCATTTCCTGAGTTCAAGACATGTTCACACTGTGGTAGGACATGAAGTTTACTACCTCTATATTCCATGTTCCTATAATTCAGGCTCTGCAACAATGGCAGTCAGAGCACAGGAAACTACGTGCAATGAATTGACATGTTTTCAGGGCATGAAAAAATATAAATGTAATAATACATGGCAACAAACTCCCAAAATGGGGTGGCTAGAGAATTTCTTATGAAATCACCATTTCAAAGTTCAATTTGTGAATAAAACTTATTTAGGAGTTCCAAAATATTTTTTCAGTACACATTCAAAGTGCCTTTTCTATAGCAATGGATTGATAAATCTTAATATCCAAGGATCTTTCTTTCTTGTGGGAAAAATATCTGTGTAGGATATACTCCTTAAAGAAACATGATCTAATATATTTCTTCCTTACTACAGGTTCAGATGACAAATAAGCACAATTTTAAAAAATTCTCCAAGAATCATAGAATGGCCTGAGTTGGAAGGAACCTCAAAGATCACCCAGTTTCAACTCCACTGTCATGGACAGGGACATCTTCCACTAGATCAGGTTGCTCAGAACTCCACCCAGACTGGCCCTGAACACTCCCAGGCATGGGGCAGCCACAGCTCCTCTGGGAAACCTGTGCCAGGATCTCACCACCCTCACAGCAAAGAAGTTTTTCCTAATATCCAACCTAAACCCACTCTCTTTGAAGTTCAAAGTTTGAAGACCACTCCGCCTTGTTCTGTCACTCCAGGCCTTTATAAATACTTTCTCTCCATTTTCCTTGTCAGCTCCCTAATGGAAGGCCACAATTAAGTCTCCCCAAAGTCTTTTTCTCTAGGCTGAACAACCCCAACTCTCTCAGCCTTTCCTCCCAGCAGAGCTGCTCCATCCCTCTGATCACCTTGGTGCCTCCTCTGGCCTGGCTCCAGCAGGTCCCTGTCCTTGCTGTGCTGGGAGCCCAGAGCTGGATGCAGCCCTGCAGGTGGGGTCTTGGCAGAGGGGCAGAATCCCCTCCCTGGGGCTTGGTAAATACAGGAATTCACCCCCCTGAACATATCCATAATCACACATACTTCAATTACACTCTCACATGCTTTACTTTTTGCTGGACTTTTAAGTTGCAAGTGACCACATTAGTTAGAATTCCATTCATCCATTCCACTGAGATGGGAAAACAAGGGTAATCCCTGCAGACATGCAGGAGCCTGTGTCCCTCCAGCACAGATTGGGATATATACTGAGTTCTCACTAGCTCCCATCAAGGTTTCTCATAACTTTCAAATCTCATTAACAAAGATTCAACATTTTCAGTCATATAAATAAGATCTATGTATTGACTGATATGAGGAAAGCATTGGATTTTTTCCTAATCCTGTTTTGAAAGGAATGAATACATTGATTCTTTTTTTTTTTTTAATCCATCTCAGATATCTGAAATGGAAAACATCAGCTGGAGTGCTTTATATTTTGTTTAGTTGCAATTATCTGAAAACAACAGTTTGTAATGGAAAGTGTCAAATAACTCTAACTGCCTTTAAAGCATTTTTATTTAACTGCCTACAAAACTATAATTTTGAGAGAACACATAGCTCTTTTTAGAAGCAGAATTGGTTTTGAACAGTGAAAAAGAAAGAACTTAAATACTGTTAGCAACTTGTGTTATTCATCTCCTTTATTGCATATTGGATATGTATATGTGTATTCTTGTAGCATTATTCAAAACTGTTCAACAATCCCCAGATGGCAGGAGATACAAAAATGACTTTTGACCCCTTCCACATCTCAGTTTTTCAGGCAACACCATCGAGTTTCAGGAAGGACAAAGAATTTGTCCATTCTCCTTCAGATGTTTCTATAGTAGAGAAGAAAGCAACTGAGCAGGCAGAAGGATGAAAAATCTACTATCTGTGGAGAAGAGAAGGAAAACATAATTTTCAAAGGATTATATGACATGTCTTTTGACATACCACCAAAGAAGATTAACTTACATGGAAAATCTGGAGAGGGAATTCTGAAATGTTCTTTAATACAAAAACTCTCACTGATATGGGATGATCTGCAATGTACATCCCATTTATTAGAGAGGACTTAAAAACACTGTAATCTGTCTTTTGAAAATTAATTATTTAATTCCTTAGAATATGGCCAAAAAGTAATTTTGTTGAGTCACTGAAAGTTGCATGCAATTTCCTAATGATAGTGTTTTTAACCAGGTCAATTGCACATTTTATTAATGAAGCATCCTTTTGGTTAGTAGTAATTATTTCAAATGAATACTGATAATTCCATTTTTCCATAGCTAAACATATTTTTTATAACCTTGAACATGCACAGCTATTACTTTCTGCTGACAATTTCAATGCTAATGGATCCTGTATATTAACAACCAATCTACTTCTAAGTGCTGAAATACAGCACTTAATGCACTATGCACAAATACTTTGAAAGTAATTTGTTGAAAGCCAAGTGACATCTATTCCAGAGCTTTATATTCCAGTCTTTTTGCAGTGTTGTATCATATGTATCTGTATAGACATGTACACATAAATTCAAAACTTAGGCAATAACATTTTTATTACAATTATGAATTGTCTTATATTTCTCTCAAGTAGAATTAAAAGTAAGCTTTGCAAGTTTTTTGATAACCTCAGGAAACTAAGTATATCATAATTTTTTCTGCACTGAAAACAAAGATATGACATCTACAAAGAGCAGGAGCTATTATTTTTTCCTTTTTAAAATTTAGAATTATTGTTAAAACAAATAAGAATTTTTTAAAAATGAAGAGAATAGACAAATGTGGGTTGGCCCTGGCTGGATGGTAGTGACGAATGTCACTCTGTCCCTCCACTCCCCACCTGCACAGTGGAGAGAAAATATAACAAAAAGGTCATGAGTTGAGATGAGGATAGGGAGAGGTCACTCTGTCCCTCCACTCCCCACCTGCACAGTGGAGAGAAAATATAACAAAAAGGTCATGAGTTGAGATGAGGATAGGGAGAGGTCACTCATCAATTACCATCTTGGGCAAAAAAGACTCGACTTGGGATATTAATAGACTTTATTACCAATCAAAAACAGAACAGGATCTTGAAACTTCCTTCCTTCATTACCTCTCCCTCCTTCCCAAGTGCTGCCTCCTGCCCACCAGTAGCAGAGCAAGATCACAGAGTGTTTTTGCCTCTGCTTCTCCCTAAGGGAGCAGAGTTCTTCCCCTGCTCCATTATGCAGGTCCCTTCCATGGGGAAACTTCTCCAATTGAATCCATCCCATGGGCTACAGTTCATCACAAACTGCTCCAGCCTGGGTCACCCCCACAGGGTCAGTCCTTCAGGAAGAGGCTGCTCCAGCACAGATCCCCAACAGCGTCACACATCCTACCAGGAAACCTGGTTCATGGGTCTCTCTCCATGGGTCCACAAGTCACTGCCAGGAGCCTGTTCCAGCACAGGCTTCCCACAGGATCAAAGCCTTCTCTCAGCATCCACCTGCTCTGATGTGTGCCTCTTCCATGGGCTGCAGGAGAGCTCTGCATCCCCATGGGCTTCACCAAGGGCTGCAGGGGAATCTCAGCAACACCTGCCCATCCTTCTCCACTAATCTTGGTGTCTGCAGGGCTGTTCCTCTCACATGTTCTCACTTCTCTCTCTTCTGACTGCAATTACTTCTGTGCAATATAATTTTTTTCTCCTTCTTAAATCTGTTTTCTCAGAGGTGTTACCACCTTCAATGATTGGCTCAGCCTTGGGTGGTGGCACCTCTGTCTTGAAGCCAGCTGGAAGTGGCTTTGTCAGACGTGGGGGAAGGTTCTGGCAGCTCCTCACTGTAGCCACCCCTGAAGCACAAAACCTGGCTGTGAGAACCCAATACAAGAAAGAAGGTGATTAAAATAGTGTGCAGCTGAATATATCACTGTGCTGTTGCTACTCATCACAAAGTAGTTTGTATGCCTTCAAGCTCCTTTGTAATGTTTGAGGCTTGTCAAATTACTGTAAAATAATTTTGCATTTAACTTACAAAAATACGAACAGATATACTAACAGATTATGCAATCAAGTTTTGCAATGCTGGGTTCTGCTCACGAATCCTGAGTATTATAAATTTGCCAAATACAGCAATGAAGTATTCTTTTTTTCCTTTTTTTTCCCCCTGATTATACTGGGCATATTATTCTGTTACATTCCTGGTGTGCCATTGTTTTGGTAGTTTGGAGGTCTCCTTTGAAAATATGTCAATGGCCTGGAAACAGAAATAAATCATTACAGAAACTTTGCTTTGGTACACTGTTGAAGACATAGAGAGGTTTCTATAATGCTGCAGCGTGGCCAGTGTTTACATTGGACTGTGTGGTGCTGCTCTGCACAGTCCACTGTAAATGCTGAGTGAGAAGGGGTGAGAGCTACCCCATCACATGGCCCAGATACGTGAGCTATCTAAATCAACCCAACTCCAAGCAGATACATTTGTTATTGACTGGGAAAGGAACAACAGACTGTGTGTAACCATTGGTAACTTCACTCTTCTGCATCATATTTGGGGCAGGGAGAGCACACAGGGCCAGGGTAAAGAGTGCTAATTGGCCTTAGATCTGGTAAAAGTCATGAGGACCCCAGAGCCTGTACCTCTGGGGCAGTGGTGACACAGTCTGTATCAGCAGATCTCAGCATGCCAGATTAGGGGGTGGGGATGAGCAGCTCAAAAACTCCAGTTACCTTAAAACTTCAAGAATATCTCACCTGTGACCTGGGGTGGGTTGCTTGGTACATTTTTCTTGAGGGGCCAAATGGATGTAGATCCTGAGTGCTATTTTCACTGTTTGTCTTCCTGAGAAGCACAGAATACTTGTTTGATCACTTATTGCCTACTATATTAAATATTTGCTTCAAATTTATGTTGCATCATAACAGAAATTTTCACCATTTGAAAATAACTACTTTTTGCAGACCAAGCAGCTTACACAAGAAAATTGTTCCTCAAATACTGGTAATAACTGATGAGTCAAAATCACTCATCTATTAGTTTATTCTCTTCAAATGAAATCCATTTTAGTGATCTGTTGGCAGGACTACAGTGACAACAAAGATAATTCTTGACAGCACAGAAACCTTGATGTTTACCATAGATAATTTTGTTCAGCTAGTTGACATATACATTTGCATTCAGTAATGCCATGTACTCACAGAATCATCACAGAATAACCTGGGTTGGAAGGGACCTTAAAGGGTTGGATCATCTTATTCCAGCTCCCTGCCATGGGCAGGAACACATTCCACTCAACCAGCTGCTCAGAGCTCCCTCCAGCATGGCCTTGATCACTGCCAGGGATGAGGTCTATTTTGTAACATATACTGTGCTCACAGGCAAGAGGCAGTCTGGATGCATCGTGGCAGAAGATGGGATTGTCCATCTGAAAATGGACTGGAGAATATCCTAACCAATGGCTTCTCTTCTCTAACATACCTGTGAAGAAAACCTTCCATCTGGTCAGTGTGTCATTCAGATGAACCGCATGACAATGTCTCTCCTGATTTCTTCCTCTATAATATTGTTTCCTCTCTTGAAGGAGATATTTAATGCTTCTTCTTGTCTTCATGACTGTGATTCTTGCTTGTTGTATATTTTGGCTTACTTATCATCAGATTGGATAGAACCACTGAGTTCACTATTTTCAGACTTCTGGACAAATTAATGATCTTTGCAAAGTTGTTTTATTTCTCTCTAACCTTGAGTGAACACAACCTATTGTTCCTCTGGTTTCTGACTTCAGAGTGTCCTTAGATCCCAACACATATTTGTGTTCAGCTGAGACCCAGTGAACCAGAGCCTCAGCATGTTTTGCCAATGTCAGAACAGGCCAGTGGATGAATGCAGGCAACACTCCATGCATACTAACAACTTTTCTTGCGCCAGTCACCTCCAAGAAGTTGACTGTGTAGCTTAAAAAAAAACCAGCCTGGTTTTTTTTTTTAGTTGGTGTTGTTTGGGGTGTTTTTTTAGACACTGAAACCTGTGTGTTCCAAGAAGTTCACCAGGCTTTGGAATACCTCATTTTTGCAGGATTCCAAGAACCACATGGTGGCAGAACCATGGCTACAAACTCCTATTAAAAAAAAAAACAAAAAAAGCTAGATTTCTTATTTTCATTGATTGATTGATGTCTTTAGACCTTATTTGCATCTGCTTGATTCCTGTCATTCCTATTTAGATTATTTTGGACTGTTAATAGCTATGTGATGTCATGCATTTGTGCCTTGAACAAAAAGTACGCAGTTTTATTTGAGGCTCCTAGACATTGCTGTCAAAGTAATAATTGATAGTGATAGTCCAGAAAAAGCAAAGTTCTCTATGGTTTTCTAATAAAGAAAAATGTTAGCAGACCTGTTTTATATCATTGGACATTGGAAGCCAGCAATACAAGAAAGAGTATATTTGCTTTAAAGTTGTTTAAATAGACAAATAATTAGAAGTGGGAAAAATATGTCTTATAATTATGAATATCTAACAGATGCAGTCCCTGTTTGAAAAGCTGATATTTATATTTCTATACACGTTGATCTTGTTTCAAAAGTGCTACTCCTTTGAGTTAATATTCCTATTTACCGTGGCCTTTTTGTCATGCCAATGCAAATCACAATAAATGTCCAACAAAAGTTGTACATTCTGGTATGGTAAGATTAAAAATTTAAAAATACAACACTTTCTGGACTTTTTTTTTCTTTTTGTGGTGTGTTGTGTTTTTTATCTTGATATAAAAGGTGGGACAAATTTTATAATGTTTCTGTTTTTGCAGTAAATTTTTTGTAGGTATGCATTACTTTAGGTGCATCCCAGCACAAAATGAACCTTAAAAGCCATATATAGTAATTCTGAAAGTGTCATCCCTTAGACAAAAACTGCCCTGGGAGTGCTGCTTCTTGCACATTAAACACACTCATTAGATTTGCTCATTATACTTTCTGAACTACAGATTGGAAATTTTGTATTCAAGTCACAGTCTTGCTTACTTATGTTGTTTAGTTTCTTCTAATGTGAAGGCCCTTTGATTCCAGATTCTCTTTTGATGATCTTTAATGTAAGTAACCCCCGACTGGCATATTTGTTATGTGGAATCATTAAAGATAATTATCACTTCCTTTGAGGTTAAAAAGATGCTTGGGGTTAATTCTTTTTCCAGCTAATATTATACATTGAAATGATTATTATTAATGGAATGAATATAGAGTATACAACTGCACATATGTGGGTTTATTTATATACACCATGTACTCATAATATGCCATATATGCATGTATATACAATGGAACCTGTATGATTAGATATTAAGTGTTCATAAATTCAGATATAATCCATTCATCTTCTCAACCTTATCTCCTCCAACACAGATACATACAGAATATTGTATGGGAGACAGCATCAGTATTTTTAAAGGGAAATTACTGGTAGACTCATAATATAGAATCATAGATTTATAGACTTGTTTAGTTTAGAAAGAACTGTTAAATCATGAGGTGCAACTATAAACACTACCAAGCCTACCCTTAAACCAAGTTCCAAAGTGCCACATCTAAACATCTTTTAAATAATCCCAAGGATGGTGGCTCAACCACCTCCCTGGTCACCCTGTTTTAGTGCTTGATAACCCTTTCAGTAAAGAAATTTTTCTTAATAAAATAATTGCTTCCCCATTAAAACTTGAGGCCATTTCCTTCCAATCTATCATTTGTTACTTGGGAAAAGTGACTGACCTCCACCAAATTTATAAACATTGTGAGCTTTAGCATTTTGAAAGGGGTGTTTCCAAAAGTAATACAAATGATGGAAAAATTAGCTAAGTAACTTAGTTTGTTAATTTATATTAACTCTTAAATAACTCTATCTTATTTCCAGACAAAATTCTTTTAAGAAAATGATTCCAAACACTTATTCCTGGTATAGTCAGTCTTTTTCCTAACTAAAACACAGTGTTTATTGTTTGGGCACTAAATTTATCAGAGGACTAAATTGCTTTAAGAGTGAAAAGGAGGCACTTAAACAACTTTTTAAATTGGAGATAGTTGTATTAGCTGGATTTAGCTAGGAAAATTAAGAGACTTCCTTTGGGAGGTATGGGGGAAAGAAATGGAAATTTTTTTGAGTCACATTAATGCAGTATTTCTGAAGAAGAAATTATGTGGCATGATGACAAGACAAATCGATGGAATCCCTATGAGTCTTATTTTTTGTGGAAGTCTAGTCCATGTAAGGCTCATTAAAGCTGCAATTAAAAAGCTGTTCCAGGCAGAAGAGGATTGCATGTTTCTGAAAAAGTACAAATCCTGTCCCATTTACAAATGTGATTCAAGGCTAATTATTGGAAATTTCATCAAAGTTTTGCTCACATCAGTGGCAAATCTATTAGTTTAGATGAAATGCAGGCCAAGCTTGCTTGGAAAATGATCTGCTGTGGAAAGCATGTCAAAGCCATGGAGACCTATTGATAGACAGACCAATATCTACTATAAATATTTATGAAACAAACCATCGAGATACTTTTTCTAAGCAATCATTGACTTATTCCATCAGAATTTAGGATAAAATGCTTTATAAATTGAAAAGAACGTGCTTTTACTTCTGCTAATCTCCTTTAGTGGAACCCACTGAGCATTGCACTGTTTTTCCATAGCAGCAAAACATTTCTCTCTAAATTCCAAGTGTTGTAAAGATGTAAAATAATAAATAAGCATTTATAAAAGCCTTCAGTTACTAAGTGCTTTCATTGAAATGCTGAATTCTTTTGACTGACAGGTACATACCCAGAAAAAATGACCAACTTATTAACTTTAGACTCTTTAATTTATTACTCTTACTTGCAAATGCTTCAAAACTAAGTGCTAAGTGCACTATACTATTAAAACAATCATTAAAAAAAAAAAGGTATTTGTTCTAATGGTTTTAAAAGTAATTTTGTGAGGATGTAGGCCATCATTAACAAGAAAAAATCTAGAGAAAATCAGCTGAATGGATTTAATTACCTGTGAATAAATTGAAAACAACAACAAAAAAAAAAAGCATGAGATTTATTCATACCTAAATTTGCTTTTTAAATATGGGTGTTTGTTTCAGTTTCTGCATTAAAGATGTTACTTCTTATAAGCCTTTTTTTCCAAGGAGGATTTTGTCATTTTGTGGCTTGCATATCCCAAGGACAGTGGATTTTTAAACTTTTATGTTTGTGTGCCGTCATCTTGTTTAGGCTTTAGAGATAATGTAGCTCCCAATTCCTAATGAAAAGGGAACTAAATGAGCATTGCAGTTCCTGCTGAGGAAGTCAGCAAAAGTTAAAGGTATCTGAAATTTTAAATAGCTATGAAAAGTGATTGCAAGTTAAAAGCCTGCTGTTTTCTCTTAAAACACTGTAATAACGTGTAAATTAAGCTTTATAAGAAAGGGATAACTCTTCAGAAACAGCTTGCATTCTCTGTACATGGAGATGAATTGCTAAGCCATATTGGATAATTTTACATGGCAGAGAGACTAAAGATGTTAATTGTTTTATAATGTTAGCTTATTATAGGATGGGTTTGTCTATAATTCCTTATCTGATGGAAACGTACATATAATTTTTAAGTAGCGCACATAAAAGTAAACCCAGTGATATACAGAGCTGCTTTCTATGCATTCCTACAGGAAGTACACAGAGGATTTCACCAGCAGGCATCAAAGTCTGAAACAAAGTCCTGGTTTGGGCTGGAATTAGTTTTCCTCTTGATAGATGGTACAGGGCTGTGTTTTGGATTCAGTATGAGAATAGTGTTCATAATATGTTGATATTTTGAATGTGGTTAAGTTGTGCTTACCCAAGTCATGCACTTTCACTGTCTCATGCTCTGCCAGTGAGCAGATGCACACGGAGCTGAAATGTAGCACACTCTGGCCTGAACTGGTGACCTGAACAGGTCAAAAGGATATTCCATACCACAGAACATCATGCTCAGGATATAAACTGGGGGAATTGTTTGGGAGCTGCTGATCCCTGCTGGGGCATGGGATGGGCATTGGTCAGTGGGTGGTGAGCTATCGCATTGGGCATCACTTGTCTGTCTTTGGTTTTCTTCCACTTTGTCTCTCTCTCTCTCCTTTTAATGATGATGATGATGATGTTACAATCTGCCCATAAGGTGAGGTAAGTGAGGTTCTTGTTAATAGATCCCTTGGGGTGATTTAGAGTAAAATGACACTGAATGACCATGGCAGGTTTATTTTAGAACAATCTGCTTGCAGTGGAAAGGAGGCATTTAGCCACTTTTGTTATTAACTATAGAAATACAACAATATAAAACTATAAAGGTATCACTTAAGAAAATATATAAGGAAAAGAAAAAAAGAGAAAGAAAGAATAAAATAGATAGTGGAGAGAAAAGCTATCACCACCTGTCTATCCAGTGGTGATACTTGATTTTTGCAGTTTCAATGTCCATTTGTTGAAATGACGGTCACAGTCCATACCATAAAATCCAATGGGTTAATGTCCATCCAGGTTCAGTTGGGAATGCTCAGTACCTGAGCACTGTCAGATGTAACACTGGATCATGTGCAGTCCTGTGGTGGAAGAGCCCAGAACTGAGACTGGGGGCTTTGGTGGTTGGTGGTGGTTGTGGATGCTGCCTGTCCCATAACTTTGACTGGTGACGTGTATGAGCACCTGCTCCTTTCCACTCAACAGCAGGAATTTTTGTCTGGATACCTTAATCAGGAAGTGGTAACTAGATCTAACCTCTACCAGGCCTGGAATTAGGGCATTCCTGACACTCCCTTCTGTGCTTATCTCAAGATCCTGCTGTGGTGGTTTATTTTATGGAAAATTCCTTCTGTAGCCTTGGCAGGTTTTGAGACAGGCAGCTGGGCTTTTTAAATCATTTTAGATTATATTTTGATTAATTTCAATTATTAAATTGTTTTTAAGGCAACCTGTGGGTTTTACCTTTGTTTTTACAGCTCTCCATCCCATCCTAACTGGGGGCCAGGGCACTGAGCCGTTGGCTCAACCATGAGAACTTTTCACTTCCATTCATTGGTGTGAAACACCTGAGGGAATCCTGATATTAGCAAAATAAAGGGGGTTGGTTTTATCAGTTGTTTATAAGGATAGTTGGGATGATTGGGATTTTCCAGTCTTCCTTGACTAATTGGCCAATAAAGTAACTATATAAAACTGTCCACAAAAACAGCAATATAAAAATATTTTTATTATTTGTATAGAGGGAACTTTTTTTGAGTTACAGATTATATTAACATTGGGTTTCCATACCACTCTTTTGCTGTGGTTTTGGCACATTTGGTCAAAGATAATTCAGGGTTCTGTGTAGATATGTAAATTGGAGCAAAACTAATTTTACAGCAAATACATTAATTTAGCTATTTCCCTTGCACTTGGGTGTGTTTTGTTTCTATTATCCTACTCCTGTATGACAAGGAGTCTTGAGACTCATTTTGTTCAAGGGTAAGAAAGGGCATAGGTGCAAGTACTTTCACTGAGTTCTTTTAAAAAAAAATAGTATATATAGCAAGGATTAATTTTCACTTCTGTTGTGATTTAAATGTTGCTTGGAGATTTACTGTAATGTCTATTTTAACAGCTGATGTACCACAAATATTCATACTTGAATTTTGAATTTCATCTCAAGTGCTAAGCTATTACATTATGTTGCTGGCTAAAGTTCCCATCAAGTCAAAATATAGAGGACCATGTTTTATGAGTTACTGTGGTCTGATTGTCTTGGAGAGCACACAGGGTTCTGACAACAGTGCCATATTGCCAAAACAGACATGAGGGAGCTCCACAGAGGAAGTAATGCCGAGTTACATAGAAAAAAACCCAGAAATGTGCTTGGTAAGATTTTAGTTGTTCATATTGTGCTTGAAATGAAAGATTTTTATAGAGTACATTCAAGGATTTGGAAATCGAATCTGTGTTGACAAGTTCAGTTCCAAGATGGTTTCTCAAATTTTTTAAGAGAAACAAAAACTGTGTTTTATGTCTCCAGAACTGTGGCAAATAAGGCTCCATAAAACTTGTGTAAAAAAGTTGTAGCATGTTGAATCCAATGGTTTAACTCTCAATAGTTCCTTATTACCAGAATGTTAAACTGTAACTTTGGCAACCAAGGGGAGGAAGGTATTAGGACTGTCTTTTCAAGTTTCCTTCAATTTCAGAATTAAACAAGCAGCAAATGTTACTTTTTAAGAGGCTAATAGCGACTCTCATGTGAGCATATGTTTTAAAGGAACTGCTGTGATATTGTTGTGCAAACTTCAAGATAACATTCTTTTTATGCATAAATTTTTTCTACTGTTTAGGTATCCTTTTCATTTAAGTTCATAACTACTGTAAGATTCACTGATGTGATTTATGTAGAAGAGATTCTCTTGGACAGAATTACACTTCTGTTCTTTTCTTGTCAGGGCAAAAAAATCCCCAAACAAAAACACTTAATAATGTTTAGGGGAAGAGTGTGAAAAACAAGGAATAAATATAAGATAGAGACCTGATACTCAGAGAAATAATTTTAGTGGTATTATTGTTTTGAAACCCGACATTGTAATTCCTAACCATCTACCTCATAAGCAATAAATAAATATAAATAAATCTTGATAAATATTTAAGAGAGGAGATAGAAGAAAAGAACATGGTCAAATATAAAGGAGACAGAGCAAAAATGCCTCTTATCTCTCCCTAACCAAAAAGTATAAAAACCTAGGACTAAATAAAATGAAGAAAAAAAAAAAAACGCGATTGAAATAACAGTTAAGAAATTAGAAATAGGAAATGAGTGAATTGACATTGGAAAGAGCGATTAAAAAAATTCAAGTGTTGCTTTATTAGTTTCATTGCAAAATGTGTATATCTTTTATATTCCTTCATTTTTGTTTCATTCATTTGTCCTCATTACAGGCTGGCTTTCAAGCATGTCCTTTACCATCATTTTATTTCCTACTTGTCATAATTTTTTCTTGCATTTTTCCAGTCTTGAATTTTTACAGAATTGCTATACTATTCCCCATTTGGGGAATCTGTATGCATAAAGCAATCTCTACAGCTAAGGCAGCTGCACAGGAATCTTTTCAAGAGGTTGATGCAAAGCTTTTAGATTACACAGGTAGGTTTTTAATCAGATGCTCCAATTTAAAATCAATGATAGGAATTAGAACTTGAAAGGCTTGCCTTTAATGCCTTTTTCTATCCTTTTTTGTAACAGAAAATAATCATAGAATCATAAAATGTCCTGAATTTCCAGGCACCCAGAAGGATGACTGAAATCTGACTCCTGGCCCTGCAGAGAACACCCCAAGAATCCCACCCCGTGGCCGAGTGTTTTGTCCAAACACTTCTTGATCTCTGTTAGCTTTGGTACTGTGGTGACTTCCCTGGGGAGCCTGCTCCAGAGCTCAACCACCCTCTGCAGTAAGAATCTTTCCCTGATATCCAGTCTAAACCTCACTGGTCACAACTTCAGGCCATTCCCTCTGGTTCTGTCACTGGTCACAGAGAGAAGAGATCGGTGCATGCCCCTTCTCTGCCCCTTGTAAGGAAGCTGCAAACAGCAATGAGCTCTGTGCTCAGTCTCTCTTCTTCAGGCTGAGCAGACCAAGAGACCTGAGCTGCTCCTCACAGAGCTTCCCCTCAAGGCTCTTTTTCATCCTTGTTGCCCTCCTTTGGACGCTCCCTCACAGCTTTATATTTTTTTTTTTGTATTGTGGCACCTAAAACTGTGCCCAGCACTCGAGGTGAGGCTGCCCCAGTGCAGGGCAGAACAGGATAATCCTCTCCCTTGCCTGGCTGGAGATGCTGTACCTGATACCCTCCAGGACAAGGCTGGCCCTCCTGGCTGTCAGGGCTCTGCTGACTCAGATCCAGCTGGCCAGGGACCAGGACCCTCAGGTCCATTTGCACAGCATTGTTCTCGTGTGTCATTCCATGAGGGGAAATACATTAGATACTTTCAACATGGTGTATACAGTGTCATTAAAGTAAAGTAATTATTAGTATAACTAGACTTAAACTAGGTAGAAATATAAGGGTTATTAAGGGTACTATGAAACTGATTATGATAGGGTCCCCCTATCCAAGTACCTTGACCTTAATCCCTTACTCTTCTTTGACATTTATAGCTGTTTTGTTTGTTATCTATTCCTATTAACTTTAAATTGAAATGTAAAGGGAGAATTATCAAAGAATTTCTAATGTTGTTTTAGTGGACTTTTTTTTACTGGGATTTTTCTTCTTATACAGAAAAATTTGGTATGATAGCAGTGCAACGCTTCAATTTCTCTTTAGTCAAGCTGATCATGTTAAAATGCAGTTCTGTTCATGAATAATTTTCTCACATTTCATTGAGAAGCTATTTGTACTGATGAAAACAAATACAGTTTGACCCCTCTGTCAAACTGAAGACAAGTAACAATATTTTCACCATTGCTTCTTGCTTTTCAAGGCTTTCCTTCATTGACAGCCTGGTATGTTTTCTTTAATGAGTTACTATTGATAGGAGTACCTATAAAACAGACCAACATTAGTCTGATAAAATGCAAAAAAAGATGAAAAACAAAACTTAAAAATTAGAGTAGGAAAGGAAGCTTGGTAGAAAAGAAAGAAAACATCCAAAAAGACTAGGTGGGTTTTTTTATCTTTAAGAGATATCACAGATTCTTATCCATATTTAATAGCAGAAATATAAAAAATGTGGTTAAAAGAGAAGTGTTTGGGAGACAAAAGGCAAATTGAGGTGCACGGTTAAACATTTCTAGAGAAACTCAAATGTATATGTGTCTGTGCTAGGTAAGAATTAAACAACATCCTAAACCACTCCACTGGAAAACATGGACATTTAATGCCTGCCATAACCAAGCTTTATGGTTAATCTGCCCCTGCTTTACCTTCTTCCCGCTCCCCAATGAGAACATCAACATTTTCATCACTTCTTCACTTGAATACTTGTGTAAGCCTGTGGTTAATGTTTCATGGCCTCAGAACTGTGTTATCACAGTCATTTAACAGATTTTCAAACAGTGACTGATTCTCATGCAGACATTTGGGCCAACTCCATGCTCCACAGTCCAGTTTGTCACCAAACATTAAACTAAATAAATACAAATCAAGAAAATAAAGATAATTTTTTACTATCTCACTTTATTTTGTGGTGGTTTTGGCTGTGTATTTAGACATGCAACACAAAAGATATTTGAAGCAGTAGTTTAAGAAGCATGAAAAGGCAAAAATTGTCATTAAAATAGATTGTCCAAAAGTTCTTAGATATTAAAAGTTTCTAGATATTTAGATCTCAGAAAATATTTAAAAGCAAAACTTTAGTTAAGATAAGTAAGAGCAAAAAAAATCAGATTTAGCCTAAATCTTAATGCCATCAGTTTATAAATTTGTTTTCAGGTAGTTTGTTATAAATGTGCAAGTAGATAAGACTGATATAATCAGTAGCTAAAATGTATTTGTTGGTGTTCTGAATGATAATTCTAAATAACATAATTCTCTAAAAGAATACAGAATACTCTGTCAAAATTTAACTTGTCAGGAATAGGTTGCAACAGGGAATGTGGGCCTTTCATCAGCTGAGAATTTTCTGTGGATCTAACTGCCATCCAACAAAAACATGTAAGATTTTGAACACAGAAACAAACACATAGATCCTTGTGTCTCAAGCAGAGTATGTCTGAAACCAGGTGGATGGCTATGAATCTACAGGAGATTGCAAAGGTTTCCCCTGAGAGCACTTAGAGGGTGCTGCTGCTAAGTGCAAGGCAGGGGCAGAGATGCAGAAGTCTTTTGAACTTGTGTGGTTTATTTGGTGCCAGGTGTGTGTTTGCTACTAACTGGGTACAGTTAATCTATTTTTTTTAACTGACAAGAGCTATTTAGAAATTATACATGTGAGTAACTGAGACACACCTTGTCTTGACTGGTGACAGGGCTACGGTCATCAATTGGGACATCACTGCTCTCCATCCTTGGCTTATTGTTGGCAGAGCCACACTTCAGGTGGACTCAACACTCAGGTTGTGTGACCAAAACTCAATTAGTTATATCTGTATAACAGGAAAGCTTAGTCTGTGCAGAACATTATTGGACCTTCTGACATTTATGTGCCTCTCAGGGACAAAATGAATTTAGATGGAGTTTCTTCTACACCTTTTTTCACTGAAATACCTTCTAAAGCCTGAGATGCCAGCTTACAACATGAAAAATTAAGCAGATTGTCTCTAGCTTTGGCTTACAGCTTGACTGCTTTTGCACTGCTCATGGCAGTGGGTTTGAAGAGGAAATAATAGCTGAATTTATTTGCATATGGATGCAGCTCATGAGTGATAGTGCACATCAGGCCATGGTAGTTTTCTTGTTTCATTTCTGCAAAGTACACAACACTGCCTTGCTAGATGTGACAGAGGATAGCTATGATCACTAAGAAGCATTTGTCATCTTTAGCTACATCAAGTATAAAGTGATAGCACGCTGATACACCTGCAGGAAAACCAATTAAGATCAATTACCATGTGATGATGCATACATTTTGAATCAGCAATTCTTCTACAGATCTGAGCTACCATACAACACTTTGTGAAGTGCTAAAGATGACTCAGGTGTCATGTCTTATAGCTCATTTAGACTGTGCAATCAAAGAAGGGAAGACATAGACAGGGAACTTCTCCTGCCACTTCTTTCTGCAGGAAGCACACCTTAAAGACCCAGTAGCTACTCTTTGGATTCCTCATCTATAGCTGTTCCCCAAAATTTGGATCTCATTATTTTAATATACATCCCTCTATCTGTGCCTGCCAAAGGACATCTGTATCAATGATAGACACTTATCCTGACTGGAAGTGGGTGCGTTGACTAAAGGTGCAATACATGGAACTACTTATGAAAGCCAGAGTGAATGGCAAAAGCAATTTTGAGTTCAGCTGTTCAGCTACAATTCTTTGTAACAGCTGTTGACAGAAGCCATGGACAGAGGTTGCAAGACCATAAAATCATAGAATGGCCCGGTTTGGAAGGAACTTTAAAGATTCCAATCCCCCTGCCATGGGAAGGTACTTCTTTTACTGCAACAGGTTGCCCAGATTGCTATGAAACATAGCCTGCTCTTGAACACTTCCAGGGATGTGGCATCCACAACTTCCCAAGGAAACCTGTTCCAGGTCCTCACCACCCTCATGGTAAAGAATTTTTTCCTAATATCAAATCTAAACCTCTTTTCTGTATGTTTCAAGCATTTCCCCTTGTCCTGTCACTCCAGGCCCTTGTAAATAGTCTGTCTTTCTTGTGAGCTCCCTTCAGGTAGTGGAAGTTCATAAATAGGTCACACTGAAGCCTTATCTTCTCCAGCCTGAACAATCCCAACTGTCACAGCATTTCCTCAAAGGAAAGGTGCTCCATCCCTCTAATCATGTTAGGGGCCCCATCTGGATTCACTCCAACAGGTGCAAAAGAGCATAGTATCTTTCCTGGAAGACCCTCCCCTGTATGCCTTGGAGTGAAAATGGCAAGTTCTTGGTTATCCTCTTGCCCAAACATCTAACTGAAATCATGAAATAGGTTTGTGCTGCTGCAACTACCACTAATTGTAACACAAAAACACTGCCATCAACATCCTGAATTTGAACTGACTCCAAGATGCCTTGCAGCATAAAGAAGATTCTCTGCCTCCTAAAGCTGCCATGAGATGTGTCCCTGAGAAATGTTGAGTCCTTTAATGGGAAAGCACTTCCATATGGCACTCTGCTCAGAGGCATAAGATGCTCCTCTCTGGTATTGCCTCTACATATTCTGGAGCACATCTACAACAAAGAAGACTTTGAAAATAAAAGCTATGGACAAGTTGGAAGAGGAGGAAGGGTCTGTTAAAGGTTGTGTGCTGAAATCAGGTTAATCAATCAAGTTGATCACAATTATTTAGGAGTTTTAAGTATAGCTAAAGGCAAGGAGGAACAAATCCATGGTCAGAATGACATAGAAATAGAGGTTTGTAAGTATTTGAGAGTTGCATGCAAAGGGAAGATGCAATGCTGAACACTTTCATAATGTGAACAGCCTGAAGAGTCTGGCTGGTAAATGGGTGGTACGGGAGTATGTAGGGGGCCAAATTCTGGTAGGTTTCCTGGAATGCGTTCAGAAGCCTTCCTCCAAAAGAAATTTAAATAAAATGCACCAAAACCACTTTGAGACCAAATAAAAAACAGAAATGAACTAAAAATCGTAAGGAGTTTCTCTCTCTCTCACTCTCTCACACACATAAATCTATCCTAGTTAAGTTGCTAAGATATGTGAACTCCAAAAGAAATATGGACATGAAAGGAGAGCCTACAAAATGAATTAAGCATTTGAATTTAAAGTTCAAAAATAAATGTAGAAAAAAAATTTTGAAAAATCTAAGTGACAATCTAATAATTTAACAGGAATGAATCCTTCTGAAAAAAAAAGGCAATTAGAAAAACACGAAGTTTGGTAACAACTGTGTGAAATGAGAGACAGTGGCATGATCCAACATGAAGCAAAAAAGGCCCTTATGCTACAATTTCTCTTTGAATAATCAACTCTTTCAAGGTGGGAAAGAAGATAAGGTTTTATGATTTGCATAAGAAAAGTTTATCTTCAAGACAAAAATAAAAGGAAATGAAAAATATCATAAACTCTTTATTATATTTCAAGAACTATACCCCTTCCCTTTCTCAAGACACACCACTCAAGCATTTATTTTCAATAATCAGTAAAGATTTTTTGATTTCTGAAACAAATATATTCCATAAAATCTAAAAATTCATTCTAAATAATAATTTTCTTCTTCCCTTTTGGTATATATGGGTGAAAACATATTTCTTTGCTAACTAGAACATAAGATGTGAAATTAATTAGCTTCCAGCCAAAGTGAATAATTAAGAAACCTTGGTGACAATTAATAACAATTGGTTGTAATGAAAAATCTCCAGCTGTATTTCTTACTAATTAAACTTCATGAACAGAATATTAATGTATAGCTTAAATAGTGTTCATGTTGCAACTATAGAAGACCTGTGTTCCCCCCATCCTATTAAGATAATTCATCTGATATGCAATGTCTATTTTCAGTTTCTATTGCCACACATATGAAGAATTCAATGTGTCTTTCAAAAAAGGTGATGAACAAAAATATCATCATATGAATGGTGCACGAGTTCTGCCATACAAAAATAATGTTTTACTTTCCACTTCCTAATGCTTCAAAAATCCAAGTATGCTCCTTTCACTCTGATTTTCTTTCACCTTTTGCAGAATTTGAGAGTAGTCAAATGGTAAAGGTTGATCAAGGGATCAAATGAATTTGTGTGACATCATAATTGTTTTGAACAGGGAAAGGTGCAGGCACAAAAAAAGGACAAAATTCTTAGATAACAGTGCAATATTTAGATGAAGGAAAAACTGCAGGTATGAAAAGAATTGCTCACATATTCTCATTTCTATCATAATAAGTCACACTTGAGAAGAAGTATATGACAAAATGGAAGAACTGTATTGAACAAAAACACATTGCTCTTTGTTGGGCTGTATTCTGATTGATTATATCCAGATGAACAAGTTGAAGTAATCTCATTCTTCAGTAATATGTTTAAGAATGGCCTTTATAAAATATGTCATATATAACATAAAACGATAAACCATCTGACAAAAATATTCCTGAGAGTATATTAGTCCTAAAGCAAATGCTGTGAACAGAATAGCAGAGGCACCACTACTACTTAGTTGTGCCAATAGTTGGCACTTGAGTTTACTAATATTGATATGAAATGACATCTTGTTTTTCTGATTGTACTTTAATGCGATTCAATTGAAGGATGTAGCTGTTGTGGTTTGACACTGGCCAAATGCCAGGCACCCACGATAGCTGATCACTCACCCTCCCCTGCCACAGCTGGACAGAGGAGAGAAAATTTAACAGATGATTCATGGGTTGAGATAAGGACTGGGAGAAATCACTCCAAGGGCAAAACAGGCTCAACTTAGAGGTAAAAAGTGAATTTATTACTAACAAGATTGGAAGATTATAATGAGAAGTAAAATAAGGCCTTAAAACCACCCTTTCTTCCCCCAATCCCTCCCTTCTTCTCACCCACCCCACAGGGAGAAGGTCATGGGGGTTTTGGTCAGTTCATCACCCGAGGTCATCTTCCACTGCTCAGGGAGAGGATGCCTTCCCTTGCTAAGCCGTGGGGTCCCTTCTCACAGGAGACAGTTTCCTGTGAACTTCTCCAGTGTGGTTCCAATCTCACGGGAAGAAAAAAACTCAAAAAACCCAAAACTGCTGAAACGTGGGTCACTCATCCACAGGCTGCAATCCTCCAAGGACAGGCTGCTCCAGCCTGGGAGCAGGGGTCCCCTCTCTCCACCAGGTCTCTCACTGGATCACAGCCTCCTCCAGGCATCCACCCACTCTGGTGTGGGCACCTCCCCCACGAAATGTGGGTGGATCTCTGCATCCCCCATGGATCCCCATGGGCTGCAGGGTGCAGCTGCTTCACCATGGACATCACCATGGCCTGCAGAGGAATCTTGGCTCTGGCATCTGGAGCACCTCCTCCCCCTCCTTCCCCACTGACCTTGGTGTCTCCATGTTGTTTCCCTCACTTGTTCTCACCTCCTCTTCTCTGCCTGGATTTAAGACTCTGTGCCTCACTTCGTTTTGATTTTCTTTTAAAATATGTTATCACAGAAGTGTTACCAGCCTCTCTGTCTCTCTAACTGGCCCAGCCTTGGCCAGCAGCAAGTCCATCTTCAGAGCCATTTCAGAGATTGGCTCTGCCAGACATGGTGGAAGCTTCCAGCAGCTTCTCACAGAAGCCATCCCTGTGACTCCCCCACTACCAAAAACCAGGCCATGCAAAACCAACGCAGAACTAAATTTTCTTTATGCATTTTATTACTTATGATGCCAACAGAAATATATGAATCTCCCAAAAAATAAACCAACCAACAATTAAAAAATAGTTTGTGTATTTCCGGGGACTATGAAAAATACTTTAACTCTTTCTTCTTGAACACATAGTCAAATGCAGATTCCTATCTGCAAAAATAGTTGTGTTTTAATTGATATCAACATGTTTCCATTTCTGAGAAAAATCAGCACATCTTTGATTCTTATGGGACTTATTAGAGTATTCATATTTGGTTCATATGGGACTTATCAGAGTATTCATATCAGGATTTCCAATGCAGTGTCACTGCTACTGCACCAGCTGGCTGATGTGAAGGCCTGGGTATGACACTGCAGGAACATGAGAACCACAGGAAGCTTGGGAAAATTAGAGCATTAATTTCAGAAAGAAGCTTTCTTAGGTTGAGTGTGGTAGGTATAGCCCCTGGTGTTTGCACTCTACTGTCTACTTTGCACCTGAAGGTGGAACATTCCTCTTCAGTTTATAAGTATGGGTTCAATTGACTATGGTAGTAGGTTCATACACATACACAGAGACACACTTGGAGCCTTAAATCATTTTTACTTCCCTTTTTATATCCTCTTTTAAGCTGTCATCACTGTTACTGTAAGACATTTAAAGTGTTATGGTACATATATTTTCACAGCATTGAGAGGCTCTGATTTAGGAATAAATGCATTTGGGAAAATTAACCTCAAACCCTCCACACTCTCTCAGTATTCAGTCAAGGGCAGTATAAAAACCCACCAGTGCTTGGTGGGTTTTTTTGCTACTTTCTTTTTTATTTTCCTAGCATCACAAAAATGTCATGGGTCAGTAGTTCCAGGAAAAAATGTGGCATCTTGTGTTCCACAAAATGCACTGTAAACCTTGTGTCAAAAAGGAACATGGAGTCACAGCCTCCTGCCCTCTTAATGACTATAAATTTGCTAAAGCCGTGGAAGAGAAAAGGAGAAGGAGACTTCTTGGAGCAGATGCTGCCAGAAACAGGCTCTGCTGCAGGGAAGGCTGAGGACAACAGGCTTAAACCCAGACCCCTGAAAAGCCTTTCTTCTGATAGTCTTTGAACCTTTGCAGAATTCCTAGCTATTTTGAATATCGACTAATCACAACTCACTAATTTTTCATTTTCCTTTTCATGATTAACTGGATGCAGATATGACTAATGTCCTCAGTTAATAAAAATATCGGTGTACCTGAGGACATGATTTATGGTGATTAGACTGTGTGCCAAGCCGTGAACCAAGAATAATATTTCTTTGCAATACTAAAAATTTAATTAAAAATATAATAGCAATGGTATGTTCACAGAAGGCAGTATTTAAAAACTAGAATGAAGAGAAGTGAATTTTGGGGCTTGGAGAAACAGGACAGGTGAAATCCAAAGTGGGAAATATGGGTCAAAGTGAACAATTGTTGGCTAAGGAGATTTCATTAATGGTATTTCTTGGCTTTTTGTGCACAGTTGAAAATGATTTATAGCTCTAAAACAAATGTATTACAGCGTTGTTTTCTCCCTCAGATATCTGTGCCATCCCTCCACAAATGATATTTTTAAGAAGTTGAAAAAGTATAGACAAGAATAATTGATAATTAAAATATTTAGTTTCCACTCTTTCATATGATACTGAACACATGTTATATACCTACAAATTGTAAGGAGAGTAATTAGAGAAGTGTGTCATGAATCATGTTATCAGGTATACTGATGTTTTATTAACTCAGGCCATGACTCCTACCTAGATTCAGGAAATCATTATAGGAGAATGAAATATCACTGAGTTATAATTAGTTGATATTCAAATGATTTAGGAATTCTGAAAAAGTTCTAAGACTCACAATAAGGACCTTTCAGGGTCCTCAGCTTCTCTGCAATTCAGCTATTTAGCTACCCAAAAAAACTAAGGAGAAATATAGATTAACATGTGAGGAAAAATATCTCAAACCTGCATTTTATGGAAAACTTTTAATGGGACATGAAATAAGGATCTAATAGTCATAGCATCAAGGTGCAACATATTCTCCATCCCTTTTTGTGAAGTTACCCAGTAAACACAGTTGCAATACCAATATTTTAATTAAAAATAACTGAAAATTGGAAGATTAGGTGTATTTTTTTTCCTCTGGCACATGAATGTATACACTAGATCTGCCTAACACAGTCAAACTGCAACTTGAACACTTTGTCACTTGTCTATGAAAAACACAGAATGAAATCCCAGCTAAATGAAAGTCAGTAGGACATCAATTATATTGCAAAGCTGTGAAATATTACAGAGCTAGTCGATGGTAGTTCATGTCCAATGTTGATACCACAGTCTCTCATTGCATTTATTCTCTAAGTATTTGGAAAGCCACAAACTAATATGTAAATAATGAGAAATTAAAGAAAGTTGGACATCATGTCTACATAGTGCTGGATTCCTGATTTAAGTACTAGGAGATGTTAGCATCAAATTCTTAGTAGACAAAAGGTCAAAAAGCCAATTTTCAAATTGATTTCAAAAGTTTTTGTAGAACTCTTCACATTTTCTACACTCATGAGCACATATAAAGAGGTAGGTATTTTTCAGAAGCATCAGCTTTAATTTAAGGATTTATAATTTTCTGGCATAGAGTTCAGTAAGTCTGGCTTTTTCAGGCAATTTTCAGGGTCTTCCATCTATTGTGTTACCAAGGGGCTGAAAGTTGCAGAAGATAAACAGACTCCTTTCTGAGAACTGTCCTCAACAGGCACCTAACTTTGTCAACACTCCCAGTGTCCTTCTTTTCTTCTCTCTATTCCACCCCTCTTTTAGAGAAGAAGAAACCTAGAATCTTTTAGCAGTCAAGTATTTTTTAACATTTATTTAATTCTAAAATACCTAAACATGTGGCAATCAAGGCAAGGAAGAAAGAAAAATTATAAATAAATGGTAACCTCTATGGGATATGCACTTTTTATACAAATACCACTTAAAATAATGTTATGTGTATTTCAGAATTACTAAAAGAAGTCAAAAATAATTACTGCTCACAACATGACTAAAGTGATTTGTCCTATGGTGTCAAATGTTACTTTGTGGTAAAACAATGCATATACAAAGAGCCAATTTAATTGAACTCGGATGTACAAAAGGATGGCACAATATAATTTTTGTCAATAACAAATGAATTATTCACTGATTTGAAATGTTTTCATCCTCTTTAATCTATTTGTATCTTCCACAGTGGATTTATAGCTATTTTACTGAAGTTGGCCTTTCTCTGGAACTGTGTCAAGTGTAACTATTTAGTTTGTTTTAATTTACTTACTGTTTGTATTAACATTGTGAAGTTTCCTGGTAGCAAAAGTGTCTTGAAAACTAACTGAAAAAAAAAATTAGAATCTCTGTTAAAATATCATTTTATTGCTTCAGATTTAAAACCCGAATAGCTATCCAATGTTTTGAATCACAGTTGAATTGTTTTTGGCATTTTAGCATGTCCAGAGGCAAATTCCTACATGGCCTCACTTGACTTTCACTCAATTCAAAACTCAAAAAAATTCCTAACTATCACAGCTTAAAAAAAAAAAAGATACATTTTTAATTTAATATTCTCCAGTGTTTAAATTACGTAAATGTTAGACTCTGGTGTTTCAATTGTGGTGTATTTATTAATATTCTGGGTGAGTATGCTTGACTCTTTGGAAAGGCTTCAAAAAAATATTCATATTATTTTGCATCCCCACAATTTTGCAAAACACCATTTTATGTATTATATGTGATTTAAGTTAAGCATTTGAATAAACATCTACATTTTCTTAAAAGTGTACATATGCATGTGAGAATATATACAAAAACATATACACATATGCAGCAGGCACTGTCTTGCCTTTAACCATTTTCTTCCTGTCTGAATATTTTCTCCCTTCAAGGGAGAAAATCAACAAATCAAAAATATCCCCCAAACTAGAACACATTATTTAGACAAGAATAAAGCAAAAATCTATTTTTTCATATAATACTTTAAACCACAAAGAAACTTGTGATTCCATCTGTCTCATTAAGGGAAGACATGACAGGTCCTCAGTTGCACAGCTGAGAAGAAATTAATAACCATATGCTGATATAAACCTGAAAATCTGGTCTAATATCTGTATAATATCTCTAACAGACTGTGAGATATCAGATGTAAAAATAACATTAGTCTAGCACTGAAATTTTTAGATATACAGCAGCTTATCCATAGTCATGGATATAGATCAGAAGAACACAAAGAGTTTCAATGGTAAACCACATATTTACCTAAATTATACAAATAGTCTTCCAGGGTGTGCTCACCTTTTCTTCTCCCAAAACTATGCTCCCCAAGATGATGTGGGTGGTAAAGAATAGCAACCTGGCCATTCCTACACTCTCCACTCCCTCTCTGCAACCAGGACAATCCCAACACCACCTAATATATGAAGAAAGCCAGTAACATGTTTCTAATGCTTCTCCTGCAATGTAGGATATAAAATTGTCATTGTGAGTTCAGTTCTGAACAAGGGAAATTTAGTAGACAATAAAGGAATTCTCATGCTCCATGGAAATGACAGACAGAATGATATGTCATAAGTTTTGTGAGACCAAACATACTGCTGCAACCATGCAAATACTGAAAATATAGAAGATACACATGAAATATTATATTGAAATATTTTATGAATATATTACTATTACAGGGATTTTAGAGGTCACCTCACTAAAAGGCTTCTTGCCTCCTAGCAGCCGAGTCTTCTTTTCTCCAGTAGCTTTCCACTTCTGTGGGAAACACTGATAATATTGAGGAGCTTCTCTTACCTTAAATGCGATCTGCAAGTCAATACATGAGCACTTTCTTGATTGGGCTTTTGAGAATGTGAATAATATTAATGCACTCTAAAAATAATGGCAAAGATACAGTTATGTACTGATATGTGTTAAATACATCATAGATGAAGGTTTTTATTATAAAAGCTGTTTTTGAGTTTGATGCATATCACTGCATTGCAAGTTCTCATGAAACGTTCCTTTCCTTAATCCAATGGATACATCTTTCTGCCAAACATTTGCTCTATTTTTGGAGTAGTGACTATGTTGTTTCTAATAACAGACATGCAATTGTATAAGACTTTTAATCACATTGTTCTAAACATACTTTGTTATCCAGGTAGGAGTGCATGTCCTACAAAAAGATTACAGAAAGGTGAGGATAGATAATCACACTTACCTTCTGGAGAGTCTGAATTATTCAATTAGTCCAAAGAGACAGATCAAACAGAAAGAAAAAGCAACAGAACTGCTCATACTGTTTATACTGCTTATATTGCAGAAATCCAGTGAGAATGAAATTATTGGCTGTATCTCAATCTTCATTCTGATCTCTTTTCAGTTCTGTACATGACCTCGTACTATCTGAGAACAGGCTGATGCAGTAGGTGGTGATGGTGCAACTTAAACTCACTCCAAAGTACTGTTGAAACACACTTCAGACATATAGCCAGAATAAAAAATTTATTATTTTACTGGAAAGGATTTTGTTGAGGGCTATGTAGATGAGGAAGGGGCTGGAGCATCTCTCTTATGAGGAAATGCTGAGGGAGCTGGGGCTGTTCAGCCTAAAGAAGGGACGACTGAGAAGGGACCTCATCAGTGTCTGTCAGTGCCTGCAGGGAGGGGTCAGAGCAGGGACCAGGCTCTGCTCACTGGTGCCCAGCAATAGGACCAGAGGCAGTGGGCAGAAATGGATGCACAGGAAGTATCACCTAAACATGAAGAAGAGCCTCTTTCCTGTGCAGTGACTGGGCACTGGAACATATTGTCCAGAGAAAGTGTAGAGTCTCCTTTCCTGGAGGCATTCCAAAACCATCTGGACACAATCCTGGTCCTTGTGCTCTGTTTGAATAGACAGGATGGACTGCATTCCTTCCCAAACTGACACATCCTGAGATTCTCTGACGAGACTCTTTTGCTAAGACAGCTACTTCTATGTAATTGGTGTGTCTGCAACCTTTGAATAGTGCAACAATGGCAGTTTTGAGGTGAAACACTGGCCAAAATAATCTTATAATGAGCCACCTTAAGAACACTAAAGAGCTTTTAACTTCAAAGAACAAGTTTTTGTAGAATATTGGCTAAAATATTTAGCTATTTATATAGATAAAAGAGAGAAAGTACAAAACTGGGTCAGTTGATTCTGCCTAGATCAGAAAAGAAATTAAAAAGAGGTTTATGAAAGCTTCTCATCCTCTTCATTCCTTGTGGAAAAACCCTGTTTTCCAAACGTCATTCCACTAACCTCAGTGCCTCTGAGAGCTGATCTTTTCCATTTCCTCTGGTCCATGAGAAGCTTTTGTTTCTGTAGTTCCAGATTCCTTATTGTGGATCTCCTTCACTGTTATCTCAAACATCTTTCTGTTCTCAGAGGAGCTGCACTTTTCCAGCTCACTCCTGAAAATCTATTTCACCTGCCACATCCTTCATTCTCTCCAAAATGCTATTTTTCATTGAGCAGGTTCAAGTTATTGTGAAAGGCAGTAAAAATCTCCCTTTCTCTTCTGCAAATTTCAACTGATCCTATAAGTTCATTGGAAGAAGAACTACCATGCAGAGACAACACAACTAGAAATGGCATCGATTGCCACAATGGCCATGTATGAGTGAGGAAGGGAGAGGAGTTGAAGATATTTTTACAAGAAAATCTGTCACAAGGATCTTTGTTACTAACTACCAGCGCACCCCTCCATGCCTCCACACCTGGCAGGTAGTGAAACTATTGGCTAGTTTTGGCAGAGCATGAGCTCTGTAGCAGGAGATTTTGGTGCAGATGCAACTGAGTGTTTTCATATCTCTTTGGATTTAGGGGGGAGGTCATAGAGAGTGATTAGGGTTGGAAGAGACTTTAAAGATTATCTAGTCCAATCCCTGATGACAAACGCAGGCAGAAAATACAGGGCTGCATTTCTATATCTGAGATGCTTAATTTTTAAATACTTGCAGATGGGAAGAGAACAGAGACTAATAAATGCAAATAATATTATTCATGTCATCCATCACTGTTCCTCTTTTTCATTTCCTACAGATGTTGGTTTCTGAAAGGTTGTGCTTGGCGTAACATCTAAGGAATATTTGACATCTCCTTTTTTTTTTAAATTTTCTTTATCTCTTTTGTTATCCAAAAGTTTCAGAAGGGAACTAAGGAGAAAACAGAAACATGTTTTATGATATTTTTCATGAAAGGACAGAATGGCTTGTTGCAGAAAAATAGGGGTGAATATAAACAAAGTGACTGTAGCAAGAAATCAATTATCACTCATTTTATAATGGAGAGGCAAGAATACTACTTTAATTGCACCTTTTAATATCAAATATATATTAAAAACTCAAATATCTGACAATATAATTTTTGGGTCCTTTGTTGAGAGCTAATTTTATAGACATAATAGAGGTAATATTAAGAGTTTTACCATATTCACTGTTGCTGAAATTATTTCGCATATAGTTATCACAGAAGTAATTGTAATGTTTATCTTATAAAGATTTAGAACTCCCATGCTATATATATGGAATGTTATCTATAGATCTGTATTTTAAAAACATGTTTTATTATGTCTTGTCTGAAAAATGAAAATTAGCCATTAATAATATTTTCATGCTATGTAACACAAGAATACGCAGTAGATGTTCTTTAAGAAAGAAAAATAAAGAAATCAGTAATATACAAAAAAGTATAAAAAATATTGCATATTGGTTTTATGTCGAGACTGTACAAAATGAATTCCCAATGACAAATATTTTCTTATATAAAAAAGGACTATTTTTTCATACTACTGGTCTGCAGTAGTATGTGATCAGTTTCATATTTCAGAGTCTTGATTACATTTAATTCACAATGATGATGAAAATAAATTTAGATTTGTGTAGAAGGTAAATTTTCATTTAAAGTGAGCACAATCAATGGTAGCTTTACAGGTGAGAGATGCCTACATAAACTTACTGAAAAAATAAATTGAAATAAACTGTATATATCAGTAATGAGAAAAATACTTCTTCTGTATTTCATCTTAAATGAAAAATACCGAAACAACGTACCATAGAAAAAACCCCAAAACTAGAAGATAATAAACTTTCTTCAGTTTGGAAGGTCTTTGATAAAAGTTTTGCTAAGTTCAAATGCTGCAAATAAAGTGACTGCTACACTTTTTGTTTAACATACTGAATTGACATTAAGATACAATGCAAGGAAACTATGCACTTTGGACTCTTCTTTCTCTCCTAAGAGAAATTCAAAAAGGCTTATTTCTTCCAGCATTCTTCTATATTTGCACTGACTCTATCAGTCACGATGTCTGTGGCTATGTTGTACAATATTTGTCCTTCTTCCCCGATCCGGTTTGTAAACATTGCACTTCTTTGTCTCCATAAAATGGCACACAGAGATAGAGAGGGGAGGATATATGCCTATTTCTTTTACATTTAGATTCACATAAACATAAAAAATTAATAGTTTGGTCTAGAAACAGTGAAATTACAATGACATTAAATTTCAAATCGAATGGCAATTTACAGTACATAGGTGATTTCTATTTCATTCACTACAGTTCTGGAAGGTGTTGATCATTTTTAACATTCATTACAGTGACTATAGGATTTGAAGTATTCTCACAATTCTCTAGGAAATTATCTTTGTAGCACCAAATTATTATGCTGTTAATAATGAACCAACTGCTGTTTGTAAAGTGCTTTGCATTTCCATATAAGTTCATTTTTGTGAAAGTGTTATATTGAAGGTATTGTTCAGGATATTTATTTTTTTAAACATAGAAATGCAAACTGGATTTTTTTCCATTTCATTTCTTAGTGTATTTTCAAAATGCAATGATAAGGAAATTCATGAGATTTACTAGAGGATTTTATGTATTAATTTTTTCCTTCATGATTTTTCTTGGTCATTTATATCACTAGAATCTATTTTGTGTGGGTTTCTATGAAAACATCAAAGAAATTTTAATTGGAAAGAAAAATTCCTAAATGAATTGGGAGGAACAGTAGTCATCTAGGGTTTTTCTAATGGTTTTAGAGAGAAAATTTTCCTTTCAATATTACAGTGCAAGACAACAGCCATCACATCCTAATCAGAGGCAAGTGTCATTTTGGAATGACACTTAGTGTTCATTAGGAAAAATAATCTATCATCAGGACACATTTGAAAATATGAATTTAATAAAAGTAAGGAAAATCAACTGTATATACATGTGGTTGTTTCCCACCTCATCCCCTTTGAGTAAAATACTCAAATAATTCCTAAATTTGTCTATTCAAGAAAGACAAATTTGAGAATGATGTTTTATTGCTTCTTGAATGGATCTGTTACCTGGAGAATGAGATTTTACTGTTCTTATGACCTGGAAATTTTAGAACTACATGCATGTTTGTATGCCTTTTCTTTTGCCCTTCAGGTTGGAAACATAAGTCTCTCCCAGTTTCTGCAGAAGTTCCAAATCACAGTAAAATAGGTCACATGAGTTTCTCAAAACTATTTTAAAGTTCCTAGTTATTTCCTAATGTTACTTGTAACTATTTTGCTCAAGTTGATAAATTAGGAATAAATAACACTATATCATTGTTCTTAAACCTGATCCTTTTATGAGGATATGGAAGTCTTTTCCTCCAGGATCACTAGTCAAGCAGTCTGAAATAAGTTAACTTCAATATTTATTAGGCCATCTGTTTTAAAAGTTGTCTTGAAGACAGTATTTTCAAATTTCAATTAATTTTTATACTTTCATCTCAGCTCATACTATAATATTCTTACTTTGCACTGAAGATACAAAATATGAGCATTGTTCTAATACTAAGTTCCTTGCTAAAAAAAAAGGATCAGGCACATTATCATGCCCACCAAAACTATCATGGTTCTTTTCCTGATTTTAAGTAGCCAGTATTCCACCCTCAACCCCCAAATTCAATGATTAAATTAAATGATTGTAAGGGTGATCTTATGCAAACTATTCTGGAGTTGCATCCCAATTTTTTATCTAAACAGAGTGTAAGAATATAATAAATTATTAATTGCATTTGGTTTTGTATATATGTCTTTAGCATCACTATAATGTCTCAAATAAGAGCAATGGCAACTTAGCCAGGTAATAAAGAAAATTGCTTTCTGAAAGTCCTAATAAAACCATAAATCACTTCTCAGAAGTTTATTTCAAATAATTTAACTGATTTAATTAACCCCAAAGTAAACACATTAATTAGGTCCCAGTGAAAGAAAAATTGGGACATTCTGGGATAATGAAAAAGTGGTAAAGAGTGACTGAATTATCTTTAATCTTATTTTTCAAGGGAATCATCATGAATAAGTCATGCATTTATAATTTTTTAAAAATACTTTAAAGCAGCTGTCACTCCCAATAGAAATATCCATCTGGGTAATAATTTTGCCTCTCTTACTCCCCACCAGCCTCTCAAAATCCAGACAAAATAAAGACATAATAATTGGCCAGCAATAATATAGAAGTCGTGCCATAAAATATCAATTAATGGAATAGGCTTTGCTCTGCAAAAGCTCTTCCCACCCTGCTACATAGCATTAATCAATACATTCTAGGAACTGCTGAGAATACAGACAGAATTACTGATGGTCTCACATGTACCCAGCATGGGTAAACCTTCACTGTCTAGCAATGAGTTAAAGATTTTATATCTTAACTTGTAGGGAGTCAGAAATTATGAAGGAAAAGGTTTCAGGTCAGCACCCCACATGTCAGTGTCATTATCCCTCTTCACTCCACCACCCAAATAATTAATAATTCTTTCACCTTAACTGGAAGCTCTAATATTTCATAAGTACTTTCCTACTTTGTCTGAAGCTCAAATACCTAACAGAGAGGAGAGTTGTTTTGGCTTTCATGATAATCAAGTTGAAAGTGCTCACAATGAACCTATTTATTTTTCAGATGTTCAAAATACTCTGTGTATTGAAGAAAGAAGAAGAATTTCTTGATGAAGAATTACCTCTCTGGAATATTAAAGGAAGGATTATTCATATATTCAGAAGTATTACATCTGCTGACCTAGATCCTCATGTAAGAAAAAAGCATAACCTTTAAACTTCCATTGAGGCAATGCTGATTTACTATTATTAATTACCTAAAGCATTTTAGTTTCTTTGATCCTTTGTTTAAGATAATTAAGGAAATTTAAGGAAATTTAAGGAAATTATCTTTGTTTAAGATAATTTAAGGAAAAAAGTACCTCATGACAATGTATTTTTTATTGTTACTTTTCAGTACAAAACTGAAGGTATGGTAACAGAAAATTTGGAGAAAACTTTTCTTGCTCTCCATGTGGTAATTGCCATTTGTGTATGTTTCTTTGAAGATGAATATATTTTTTTACAACAAAACTTCTAGCTGATCTCTATGGCAATAGGGACGCTGCTTGCATGGAGGTGTCATTTACTGCTTATAGGAAAACACTAACATATTTTCAAATTGTCAGCTGAACTAACAGCTGAAGGAAATCCAAAGTTAATTTGGCATCTGTAACTTTTCTACATTATTGTTTTCTATCAGATTCAGGTTTTGAACTGTAGATTTGAAAGTACTGGAGTGGCATGATTTGTTTTGTAGCGGCGCGCGTCCGACCACCGGTGATCTCTGACCTGGCTAGCAGACAGGAACAGCCAGAGACAGGCTGGAAACAACACCCCGAGGGATCTGCGGGGCTCACGGGGAAATTCTCTGCTCCCAGGAGTTCAGCGATGGTGTGGTCACATGGCGCAGGCAGCAAGGAAAGGACAGGTACAGCTGAAGTGCTAAAACTGAAGATATTTATTAAATAACTAAATAAAAGGGCACAAACAAGGGTACAAAACAAAACATAAAGAGGCTGCTTCAGAAAACCCCGAAGTGTCGCTGACACATACAAATATGGGCTCTCAAAGATTGTTCTAGAAACCTCCTGGCCAATCACAGGCGGTTGATCTGCATGGCCGCTTCCAATTTGTCCCAGAGTCCTTTGAGAGTTCTTTGGTCCTCACCATGACCTGCCTGGATGTCGTCAGTTGTGGCTTCTTGTTTCTTGAGGGCCAATGTTCATTGTCTGTGGTGTGGCTGTGCTGCCCCATCCCTCCAGGACAAGCTCCCACATTGTTTAATTAAATTTACTCCCTTTTTGTGGCAAGGAAAATCTAAATCAAACAAGCCAAATTTACACCAAAGGAAACAAAACTAAATAACTGGCGAGATAAGGAAATAATTAATGAATTTTTTGGTTCAAGATACACTTGAATAAAAAAAAAAATACAATGAGGAAAAAAAAAGGTAATGAATATAAGGTGAAATACCTGGTAATTTAAAGGAAAGTTAGAATAGAGCTTCAGGATTTTTTTTGCCAAATTTAACTTCTAGAGTGTAAAATAAATTTAATCCCAAGGTTTCAGACAATGTTGAACTAACTAGGAACTGAGCAACAAAGCAATTTAGGAAAATGGCTTAGAAACCAATTTTTAAGCATCTGCTAAGGTGATTTTTTTTTGAGGGAAAAAGATTTTGCTAGAAAAATTAAAAAGTAAAAAATTGAATTTAAAAACTGTCAGATTTATCAACTTGTTTCATGAAGAAGCGGTTTAATTTCTAATTTTCAAGTATTCATGAGCACTCATACTTTAAAAAGTAAGAGAGAGAGAACTGAGCAAGTTGTTTAACTTAAAGGGTGAAATTCATCCTGTGCACAGATGTAGCATAGAGACTACATTAAACCTGAATTTTTATATAAGCATCTTAAAAAACCTTGGTGGAGCTTGTGTCAAAAGGTGAAATTTATGTCTGAAAACAGTATTTGTAGCACTGGCTATATGACCAGATCTATATTTGAAATAATCATTCTAGCACAGGCTATTAATTTTTCAAAACATATACAAATATATGCGGCCAAAAGATGAAGGAGAGTAAACTGAAATTCTGAACTGGATGTTGTTGTTGAATTTACTACGAAGAGACACAAATGTTGCAAATGTTTTGGTGTTCTTGTAAATTTACATTTTATTTGGCCTGACTTCCTTCTTCATAATGAGAAGAAAATTCAATCACAACTACCTTGTATCTTCCATTGACATAAAAAAACCACAGAACCTGTAGTTTGTTTAGGAGCACCCACGCTCCTAAACAAAGATAGATTTGCTATATGAAGATGCAAGAAACAGCATATTGAATGCAAGTATCCAATAAACTGTAAGTAAATATTTTTCCTTTACTGCTATGCTGCTTAGTGCAAGGTTGTATAGGTGTCACAGGTTTTCCTTACTGAAATACTTCTGAAAGCAGTATGAGCCAATGTGGGTCTGAAGAACAAACTAAGTCAACAAGGATTGCTTTGTTTGAAAAACTATTGAATTCAGAGGAAAAGTATGCATTGTGACAGTGGTAGAAGGATGTTTTGCATGGAAGTAGAAAAATAAGATAATATTGTCCTCATTATTTGTTGACTTCATGAATGAACTAAACATATCAAAGAGTCATAGAATTGCCTAGCTTGGAAGGAACCTCAGAGATTATTTAATTCCAACCCTCTGTCATGGGCAGGGACACTTCCCACTAGACCAGATTGCTCAGAGCTTCATCCAATATGGTCTAGAACACTTCCAGGGAGGAGACATCCACAGCTTCTCTGGCCAGCTTGTGCCAGTGCCTCACCACCTTCCCAATAAAGAATTTTTTCCTAATATCTAACCTAAGTGTGCCCTCTTTCAGTTTGAAGCCATTGCCCCTTGTCCTAATGTGACCTCTTTTAGTTTGAAGACATTGCCCCTTGTCCTGTCACTGTGTGCTTTTGATAAATACAATATACGCAATGACAGATAAGAATAATAAAGATATAAAATGCCTACTAGTATATAATATGCTATCATAGTATACTATAATAATAAATATATTCTAAATATTTAACTGCATTTATCAAAGCATCTCAAGGACCTGTGACTTCATAACTTTTAGACTTTCATACCATCTTTCAATGCAATCTCTTACTGTATACAGAATCCAGCTTCAGCTCCTATTTTGAAAATAAACCACGTGTATTCTGTTCCCTACCAGAAACAAACTGAACTAAATCGAAACAGACACACAAAAATAAAGCCCCAAAACAACCAACCCAAAACCTTAAGCCACCAATGTATGAATTCCTTGGGAAACAATGTTCAGGTTTGCAAGGTTGAGCATTCAGAAAACAGCAAGCTCCAGTTCTTATCAAATGATTTGCATTTTTTTTTAGTTTGCCATTTTTGCAAGAATGCCTGTATACTGTTTCTGAATTTTAAAAGCCCTCTACAAAATAGTGACTTGTTATTTTCAAATGAGTTTGTTCTCATGTGTTTTTTTTTTTTTTTAATCTCAGGATTGTTTTAATTGGTATTAATCCTGTGATTAATAGGTGAATTCCCATAGTAGGCAATAGGAATTGTATTGATTGATTGAACAAACCAATCAATACTATATCAATACTATATCTAACCAATCAATAGGAATAGTATTGATTGGTTGAACAAACGTGAAGCACAGATTAAGGTCAGAAATTATCATTTTATTGGCATGACCATTTGAAATGGCTGGATATTTTGAACAGCTAAGTATTTTATAGCAGAGGCTTAGAATACAAAAATGTTGTGTTAGAGGATTGCTCAAAAAATCTAAAAAGCAGATTGTCCAATATCAATTTGGGAAATCATGGAAAACATGTTAGAATGGGTGCTTAAAATGCTTTGTTCTATCTCATGAGGGGTCATCATCCTTAAAGACTCATGTAAACTAACTATACTGGGAAGGCACCTAGAATTCAAACAATGATGGGACATCTTTCCATTGATCTCTCTGCAATGCTTGGTCAGTCTTGTCATCCCCTTTCCCTCTTCCACTTTTTTAAGCCTTTTCATATGACTCTCCATTGAAAGGAATATTTTGTTTTTGCTGTCTGATCCAGAGATTATTAAGAATCCAGATAATTTCCTTGCCATATTTTTCAATAATCCACTGTGAAAACTCATGCTTTATAAGACCATGCTGGGAATGACTTTAAATTTATTTTGGTTTTTTAAGAATATATGTTTGTCACAGAAAAAAAATGTAGAAACGATTAATACTGCTCTGAAGAGGTAAATGTAATTTTTGTTGTTTCTGTATCCTGGTCTACTTTCCAAATTATTTCCTGCATCATATGGGGTGGATTATTTTATCAAATCCATATCTTACTCTTTAGGATTGTGTTTCAAGGGAAAAAAAAAAAAAGGTAGACATGAAATTTAATGTATTCCTAAATGGGAGAAGGGAAGAGAGTAGTGCAGTGCAGGAGGTACATCCTAAATTTGGTACTGTGTAAACTAGAAAACAAGAAAAACATGTAAACAATTGCTTCATTATATCAGGACTTATATTGTCTGGAATGCCATATCAGGAATTCTTTATCTTTGTCAGAACGATTCTGTCCCAAAGTGAGAACCAGAAGACCAAGCACCTTAAGGGTGTGTGTAGTTGTGATGGATCCTCTCACACCCCTCCTCAGAAACCTGCATGCTTGATTCCCTCTCTGCAATGCCTATAAACCACCACACACAGAATGGGGAACACACAGGAAGAATTAGAAAACTGAGGGTGGTCAGAGGACAAGAAAGACAAGGAGATACTGGAGATAGTTGAGTGGAAGCCATGAAGAAGATAAGGTGTCTGGAGCATCTCTCTTATGAGGGCAGACTGCAGAAGCTGAGCCTGTTTAGCCTGGATAAAAGATACCTGGGAGGGGTTCTTATCAGTGCATACAAATATCTTAAAGGCTCGTGTCAAGAGGAGCCAGATTCTCCAGCGGTGCCCAGCATCAAGGCAAGGGGCAATGGGAACTGAAGCACTGACCCTTCCATCTGAATATAAGGAAAACATCTTTACTCTGAGGGTGACAGAACACTGGAAACAAGCTGCCCAGTGAGGTTGTGGAGTGTCCCTCACTAGAAATATTCCAAACCTGGCTGGATGTGATCCTTTGCAACCTTCTTGAGCTGACCCTGTTCACAGGTCCCTTCAAACACCAAGCATTCTGTGATTCTGCAATAACATTAGAAAATGGATAGTTCTTATCTTAATTGGATGTTCAGTACAAATGAATTTGCATAACTCCAATATTAAGAATTAACACTCAGCTAAATAAAATTCATGCCACTTATCCATATTTTCAAACCTCATTTTAATCAGACCATAATACCTATGCCAGGTAAATGAAGTACAAAAATGTTATAAAACTCTCTCTTAGAAGGATGCAAGGAGCAGATTCAATCTGTCTTTTTCATGGTATGTAATTAATAATTCCTCAAGTAATTATTTTGCTTTGGGTAGACTATATGCCAAGTAAGTACTATATATAAAAAGAGATGAAAGAGATGAAAATTGCTGTAGCTAATTTATTTCACTCCTACCCAAGTCTTGAGAAATATTATGCAAAATTGGCATCCAGTCTATTTATGATGAAAAAACAATCTCATATAATTAATTCTGAATTTATGAAATTCTATGATGTTGTACCATTAGGTTAGCGTATGCTCTAGGATTCATGGTATTTTGAAGAGGAATGATTAAGGATGTTGTTAGCAAATCTACAAAGAACAGGACACACAGCATTTAAACATTACCCTATCATCTGTGCAACAAATGTTCAGCATCATTATGTTTCCACAATAGCAATTTGCTATTGCTCTGTGGGGTGAGCAATCAATATAGGCAGGGAATGCTTTTTATATCCTTAGAAAGAGAGTATAGTTTAGCCTGTTTCAGCCTTTGCAAAATCAATAGGCATGTCTCTTTATATGGCAGATAATTAGTCTCAGTTGCAGATGAGACTGACAAGGTATGGGCTATAATTAACACAGGAAAGACTTCCACAATGTTCATGCCTTTGTTTGCAAAATGTCATTCAACTTTTTACTGAGCATTAAACATAAATATTGTTTATATCCCTAAAGCACACGGATCAGCCTGGAATTTTAATTGTTTCACAGCAAATAACAGCCTCTAAAAGTGATGTTGTAACAATGTTTAGAGGAATACTCACAGTGTGCTTAAGTTATTCTCCATGCCCAGATTCACAGATCTGAATCTGGGCATGGAGAATAACTTTATGTTCAAAATACATAATAAATAGATTTCAAATCACACTCTGACCTCAGTCAAAGTGCATGCAAACGGCTCTTGCCATCAGAAACAGGTAATTTTCTCATTCACACTGGCAATTTGTCCTTACTATTTGTCCTGGGGGTGGTTTTGTTTATTGTTTTGGTTACTTTTTTGTTTGTTTGTTTTATCCCATACTTTTTTTGGTTATTTTGTTTTGTGTCTTTGTCACTGTCATATTTTCTGAAAAATCCTCTTTGCTCAGGATTTTCTCCTGGGAAGCTGAGAAACCTCAGCTTCTTCTGTGTTTGCTGCACTGGAATGTAGTCTGGAGATTGTTTATCCAACATGTGAATTGTTTTAACTTAATGGCCAATCATGGCCAGCTGAGTCACAAGTTTTTATTATTCATTCTTGTTAAGCCTTCTGTCTGTATCCTTTCTCTTTCTTTAGTATAGTTTTAGAATATCATAATATAATATGATGTAATATGATATAATATATATATAATATAATATAATAATAAATCAGCCTTCTGACAACATGGAGTCAGATTCTCAATTCCTCCTTCATCCTGAGGACTTCATAAACTCAACATGTTTGGGGGGGGCGGGGGTCGGTGCCCCCCCCCCACCCAAAGGAGTTCTGTGATGGGTGAGAGCCAGCCCAGGATTTCCTGTGAGAGCTGGGGGGGTCAGGGGCGTTTGCATCCTCCTGGGTGGGAGATTTGGCTTGAGGGCCACACAGTGTGGTGTCTCTGACCAGAGATACTGCTGTCTTGTGGGTTTTGCCTGTTTCTTTTTGTTTCTTCTTCTCTGCTTCTCTGCTGCTTGGGAGCCCAAAGCCAGTTCCTGCTACACAGAGACCCGGGACTGGGAACTCCCCATCCACTGCTGGGGGCTGCCCCTCCTGCACCCCCTGTCCCTGGGATCAGCCTTTCACTCTTTTTCCTGTTTTTTTAAATGCTATTCAGTATTAACTATTTGGGATGACATTCACTGATTACTAGTTCTCGTTTGAGATTTACCCACAGTAAAACTGATGCTCATTAGAGGCTAACACTTAGACTCATTAGCCTATGAGTGCCTGTGTATCATGAACTCATGGACTGGAGTCTTTTGCCTTGAAGGTGTCTCAGGTTGCATTCTGATCCAGTAGGTGATGCATTCAGAGACATTAAGGGGTAAAGTTCTCACAAACCCAGGTCTTTGCAGCTGCAGACAGAGCACTGGTTCCCTCCAAAACTTGAAGTGGTCATAATTTGTTAAAACATCTTTAATTCCTTCATTTTTTCCTGTAAAATAATAACCAGTGGCTTCAGGCCTCTAGGAAATACAGAGGAAACCCTCTGCTTTAATGGTTCAGAACTGGTTGATGCATAAATGACATTCCATCTCTCCTCCAGAAGCAATTTAGGACAATGCTCCTTACTGGCTTTTAGCATGTGGCCTGAAACATCAAGAGTCAAAGAAGATTTAAAATATACTAAGTGGTATAATCTTTTGACCTCTAGTGATAACCTTAATATTAAACTGTTCTGACAAATATTTCAAAGATGTGTCTAATCAATCGAGCAGCTTTGCTTTGCATTATATCTCTTTCTTTTTCTGCTTCCTGTGGAAGCAGGCTGAACAGTGTATTTCCATGTGTCACACTGCTGGATCAGTGAGGTCTTCAAACCACAGTCCACACCCATTCCATTGAGACTGGATGTTCACCTCCCTTGCAAATCTTTCTTTCTTTTCTTTCTTTCTTTCTTTCTTTCTTTCTTTCTTCCTTCCTTCCTTTCTCTTTTTCTCTCTTTCCTTCTATCATCTATTATTATTTATAATAATAATAATAATAATAATATGAGCAATGGGTTCAGTAAGAGAGGACATCCCTTGACTGTAAGAGCCATAGAAGTGGTTACCTTGTACCTTAAGGAAAAGGGGATTTATAGTATTTATTCCAAAGAAAAAATGAGGATGATAACCCACTTGGGAACAAATTAACATACCTCAAGACCTTTTGATGATCTCTGCTTGTGTCTCTCTGTAAAGCATGATCTTATTACTTGCATATTTCATACTTCAAAGGAAGGTTGAGAATAAAACAGAGAACAGTGAAAACTTTAGATTCCAGTATAGAGATGGATTCATAACATGATTATACAAAGCTCTTCAGTACGTTATTATAAACTTTCAATAGATTTAAAAATATATAAAATAGATAGTATATATTTAAATATATCTTAATATATAAATATATAAAATATATAGTAATAATATTTTTTAAAATTTTTTTAAACAAAAACTATTTCCAAATTTTCTAATTAGATGTGTTTGTTTTCTTTGTTTTTTGGTATTTTTTTTATCCCCAATTAAAGTGGTTGAGATGCCTTAATTTATATAAATATATAGACCCCATCTCATTATATAGAGATGGTTCCAGGGCAGGAGACCCCTTGCAATTCCTGGTTCTGAAGTTATAGTTTTGGCTTTTTTTGTACCTTCAAGTACAGCCAATAGGTTGTTCTGTCAGTAAGGATGAGTCAGTCATAGAATCATAGAATAATTTAGGTTGGAAAAGTCCTTTGAGACCACTGAGTCAAAGTGTAAGGCCAGCACTGTGAAGTCTCCCACTAAACCATGTCCCTAAGAATTATGTCCACAGGTCTTTTAAAAATCGCCAGGGATGACAACCAACCTCTTTCCTGGGCATGCTGTTCCAGTGCTTCATAAACATTTCTGTGAAGATTTTTTTCTTAATACCCAATCTAAATGCCCTGGTGTAATTTGAAGACATTTCTTCTTATTCTTTCACTTGGTAGAATGGAAAAATCCCTCAACTCACCTTAACTTCTCTTCAGATTGTTCTGCAGAACAAGAAGATTCCCCCAAACCTCCTTTTCTCCAGGATGAACTTCCACAACTCTCTCCTCATCAGACTTGTGCTCCACACCCTTCCCCAGCTCTGTTTCTCTCTCTGGACACACTCCAGCCCCTCAATGCCTTTGTTCCAGCGAGGGGCCCAGAACTGTACCCCAGATTTGAGGGGTGGCCACCCTGGCGCCCTGTCCAAGGGGACAACACTGCCCTGGTCCTGCTGCCACACCATCACTGACACAGGCCAGCTGCCATTGGCCTTATTGGCCACCTGGGCTCATGTTCAGCTGCTGTTGATCAGCTCCCCCAGGCCCTTTTCCCCACGGCAGTTTTCCAGCCACTCTGCCTCAGCCTGTAGTGCTGCCTGGGGTTGTAGGCAGGTTGTTGTCCTCACTCAAGTGCAGGACCCAGCACCTGGCTTTGTTGGACCTCATAAAATTGGCCTCAACCCATTGATCCAGCCTGTCCAGATCTCTCTGTTGCGCCTTCTTTTCCTCCAGTTTGTCAAAATTCCTATCCAACTTGATGCTCTCTGCAAACTGACTGACAATTCCTTTTTTGAGATACTTGGTAACATTATTAAACAGGATCAGCCCCAAATACTGAGCCACTACTGACCATCCACCAACAGGATTTAGTTCCGTTCACCACCACGTTTGGGGCCTGGCAATCCAGTCAGTTTTTTACCCAGCAAATAGTGCATCTGTCCAAGGCATGAATAGCCTGTTTCTCTAGGAGAATGCTGTGGGAAAAGCAGCCAAAAAGAGATAAGTGATTCAAGGCACACATCTTAAAATACTTTCAGACATGTAATAGTCCAGAACTCCTATGTGAACATATTTCCATCCCAATAAAACTGCCTATTTAATGAGCTCAGTACTTCTTAGCTAAAATCATTATAGACCTTTTTGTGCTGCCAAGGTAGCACAGAGCTGTATCAATCTGCAATGGAACTAGTCCCAAAACCTTTTCCTATTTTATTATTTGCTACTATAGCTCTTTCAACCTTCAATGGAATCAACCCCAATTCTTTTTCCCTATTTTGTTATTTCCTACTTTATAATTTCAAATAGTAACAGCTGTGCATGTCACTTGAGAATGGAAGGAACAGGATCCAGTTTAGCTTGCACTACTGGATAAAATAAAGTAGAATGGAGCAGTAGGTATTAACTACTGTCTCCAGAATTCAGACTACTCCTCCTTGACCCTATGACCTAATTCCTTTATTGATGATACTAATTAAAAGTGAGTGACCAGGCATCTCACTGTGATGAGAAGAGTTGCACACAAAAATGCAATGTGCAGTTACTCAAGTGATTATTATTATCCAAAAGCCAAGGCACCTACCGCTCACTTTTAAACAACATCTGTCTTGATTTGTAGAGAGATAGTCTGCAAGTTTAAAATGTTTCTCTGCGGACCATTTTTAAGCTGTGCATCGATTAAACCAAAACTATGGATTCACCACAATACTTGCTTATATCTGGAAATATATGTTATCATATTAATTCAGATATCTGTGTGTTGTCACTTTTAGGAAAACAATCTGAAAGTGAATTCTGGAAATTTTCTAAGAGTTGTGGGTTTTTTTTTTTCCTTTAAAAAATAACCCCTGGAAGATGGTGGCTTTCTCCTTTTTGGATTTACTCAATGCAGTATAATTTTGTATTTACAACTTGAGTTAGATCTGAACCACTGAATCACAGAATTGTTTGGGTTGAAAGGGACCATAAAGATGATGCAGTTCTAACTCCTCTGCAGGGTATTTCTGTAGGCAGAAATACCTTCCCCTAGACTAGATGGCTCAAAGCCCTGTCCAGCCTAGGCTTGAACACTTCTAGGGAGGAATGCACAATGCTGTCTGTTTCCTGATTCCATTGCCTCTTGGTTATTACTGTTCTGCTGACTTCTGTACTGAGCCTACTCTGAAGTGCAGATGGAATGATTCAGCTATTTTCTAGGTGGTTAAAAATGGTCAAACTCATTAGAAAAAAGAAAATCAAGCAAAAAACTACCACCAACAACCAACAACAATAACAAAAAATAAATCCCAAAAACAAACCAGGAAGCCCCAAATCCAAAGAAACAAACAAAAGAACCTAACAAATAAAAAAGCCCAGGAAACCAAGGTAAACAAAATCATAAATGTTGACACATTTAATGTTTCATCCATCCAAACATCCCTGTCTTCTGTAACTCCCCAATGATTTCAGGAAACAGCTAAAATACTTTTCCATCTGCTTCTGAAATGCCTACAGTTCATCTTTCATACTTTCTTCTCTACTTTTCTATTGCTCAACTAATGTTTTCTTTTCTCTCATTTTAACAAAGAGCTGGAGGTTAGACTGAAATACACCTTATTTTTCATTGTGGTAATAGTCCAACCCACACACTGTCAAGCAGCAAAGATGTACTCTGACAAATGTGTCCTTCCAAAATAGAACTGACCCTGAATAGAACTGCTAATTCCCTTTTTATATACTCAATAAGTCACAATGAAAAAATCAATCAAATGTCATCATTGCGTCATTAAAAAAATGAGATACAAAGTATTTGACGTCTGAGGGGAAAAGGAGACTAAGTAGCTATAATTTATGGCTTAATTAAACTCTGCATTGATATCCTTATCTGACAACACCTTTTTTTTCTCTTAAATTGTCTCAGTGGGAATGAATCGCAAGGGGTACATTTATCTGAATCTCAGGAGGCAGTATCAAATCAGATAGGAAATGGGAACAGTTGTAATGAAGATTTCTAAAGTTCTCAATTCCTTCTTTCTCTTTTCATCCTCTTTGCAAGATGAAAAGAGAGTAGAGAGTTTTGAGAGTTGTAGAGAGTTTTGAGAAAATGTCATGCAAGAAGACAAATTATTGTTCTTTATTTTCTGTAAAAGGAAAAAATTATGACAAAAGTCATCATGTTTCCTCATATAATTTGGGATACATCCTTTTGATAGCAAAGCGTTTTTGCCTTACAGAAAGAAAGAGGCATCCATATTATACAATAGTTTGACATGCAGATTTAACACTGCAGCATTACCACATAGCAGGAGCTAGGTAAAATTGGGAAGAGAAGGAAATGCTTAAAAAATGCAAAAATGGCCAAAACTCCAAAGCCATTTGGACCTGAAAACAGAGAGACTAATGAAAGCATCACCAGGAGGTTCCTCTTTGCATGATCATGGTGTTTCATTCATCTGACATCTCCCTCAACTTGCTATAAAACATAACTGAAGGATTGGGTTATTTAACCTTGTTTTGGGGCACTGCAGAGTGTGTGAGAATTTACTGCATTATTCAAAACACATAAAGAGACTGACAGGGAATAAAATATTTCAGTTTAATTCTATAAACAAATATCCACAAGAGAAATGTGTTCATTAGAAAGAAGTGAAAAGATTTTATCAACTTTTCATCCACGTAACATAATTGCTCGCAGAAGTTTGCAAAAAAGCAACCAAATACCAACTCAACCTTCCTTCAATGGGGAATAGAAAAAAAGGAAACAAAATAAATTTTCATGAGAGACGACACCTCCCCAAAACACTTACCTTTTTTGGCTGGTACTATATCTTAAAAATTCATTGTATTTGTTCAATGATACCCTGTTGCCAGCATTTGAAATCTGGCAGTTGTTTATTTCATTTCATTTCTCTCTCTGGTCTTCCAAGTAATTTTACTATTTTCTCATTTTTCTCCCTCTAAAGCATTTATGCCTAAATTCCCTTGTTCTTTTAAAATGTTTCACTACCTGCAAAATCCATCTGCTTCGTATGTTTTTTCTACTACACTAGAGGGTGAAAATTAAAATAACTTAATGACTCACTGCCTGTAAAATTACTTTCATTTTATCATGAATTTTAGTTCAGTCCCATAGCGAGCGCAGATTCAGTGCAAGCTTTGTGTTTTGTGCTCTGAATTTGGGATCTGAACTAAATTAAAGGCACCCTCTTAGTCAAGAAACTGCATATTAATCTGCAGAAAGATTAATTTTCAGAGCATAATACAGTACTGATCATTTGGAAAATTCCTTCTTGGTAACTCCACACCTGAAAAATAGATACAAGATTAGTACAAGGTTTACAGGGCTTTTTGAACTAAATTATGGAAGTGAGGTGTTGTGGGTAGGGGTGTTTTGCTATTTCTTTTTCCTTAGGCTCATTAAGAGTGTTTTGGTTATTGCATTAGCAGACCTTGGGAATTGACATGTAACTATTAATGTAGGAGATACACAGATTTAGAAACAGACCAGAATAATGCTTTAATTACATAAGTTTTGTCCATATTTAAATCAAGGAAGCATCAGCTGGGCCAATGTATTTGAATAGAAGTAGACTGTTTACATACAAACACCACATTTTGAAGTTATTAGTGTTTTAGCCTCCTTTTAAAGGTTTATAAATTAAGCTGTATGAAGAAAAACTATTGACTTCTTATATACAGAGCACTGAACTGTTTCTTTCTAATTTTGGGGTTTACCTTTAGAGTACAGAGTATTTTCTTCAAATATGCACTATGTTTATAGACAAGATGACCAGATCCTCACAAATTACTCCTTTAGAAATTGAACAAGAGGGTATTATACCATGGATCCGTTTGGCAATAGATTTTACAAAATTCCTCCTTGTTTTGTCCACTTCTTTTTGTCAAGGTTATTTTAAATATCTCATTTATTAAACTAAAAAAGATAAAAAGGACCCCAAACCAACCAAACAAACAGAAAAAACGTCCACCCCAGATAGCTATGGGTTTGCAAATACCTGAATACATGTTTTTATTTGGAGTTTGGTTTTTTCCTTCCATACTCGAATTTCATTTCCTGATTCATTCTGCATGAAGTCAAACTATTCATTGCATAAATTGAAGATTCTGCATAATAAGGCAATAATTGTGTTCTACTACAGATGTTCGGATGAAAATTTTTTAATATTGAAGCACTAATTTTTATCTGACTTTACAAGAAGGTATTTTTTGTTTCAATGTATTGTATCTAAAACAACCTTATTAACCATTTTCCTCCTATTTTTTCAGTAAGAGGAAGACAGCTGTACTTTTTGATTTAATGATGCAGATATTTATGTGAATCATAAATAAAAGTTGTCATTGTTTCAAGGCTTATTTTTCACCTGGCTTTAGCAAGTAGAGAAGCACCATTCTCTCAGCTCTCATTGTTTCAGGCAAACAGACTGATAAAAATGAAACTGCTCCTGTAAATATCCAAGCTTAAAGAACTTGACTGGGACAGAAAAGAAAAAAAAGGAAAATTGCAGCTCCCAAGCTCACTTAGTTGATAAATTCAACTAATTAACTTCTGTGTCTGTTGAAGCTGCTGTTCACAGTAGTTATGGAAAATTACAATAAGGATGGCTACAATCAGGATGTTATAACTGAATTTGTATGGAAACCTGAAGGACAAGTAAGTAAAAGTCTATGTAGCTACTATAGCCTTTCACACTGTATGAACCTGTATTTATGATATTTAGATTATCTAAAGATTTTACTCTCAACCTCAATTTGAAGAATCCTGATCACTTAGACATGAGTTTCCTTCTGACAAACGCAACTACACAGACTACTAAGAAAAGTAACTGGTAAATGTAGGGATTTTCAAAGAGTCTTTTTTCTTACTGTGTAGTACTAATAAATAGGGCAAATACCAAATGGAAAGAAGGAGAGCATTGAATAACATTTTAAGTGTGAAAAACGCCAATCACTTGTTTTTAAAATGTTTAAAGTTTAATAATAATAATAAAATTGTTATCAAACAAGTCATATAATTAGAATAATAATAATTTGGAAAATCTGGATTAGGACAATATGAGACAATAAAAAGAAAGAATTATGGATGTCCGGGTACCTTTTTCTGGGAAGCACAAACCCAAAAAAGGACACCCTTAACAGAGGATTAATCCTTAAAAACAACAGCCTGTTACATATTCCTACACCTCATACATGATGCATAAATTCCATTCAAACATTATATGCAAATATTAAAATGAATATTATATGTGTTATGTTAGAAAGTTATGCTGTTTTAATTTTCTTAAGTAGTGTGTTAAATATGGTTTTAGGTTATAACATAATGTTAAAATAAAAGCTATGCTATGTAAGATACTTTTTTTAAAGAAAGAATTTGCACCGAGATGGCAGCCACAGGACACCTAAATCTTTCAAAGAAAAAGAATTTATTGCTCCATTATCAAAAGAAACTAACTTCTTCCCACCTCGCTCAGCTATGAAGACGCCGTTAGGATTAAGATAAAGAAGTTTACACTGACCAGACAGAATCCTTTGTTTGAATGGAATTAATGCATCATGTATGAGCTGTATGAATATGCAACAGGGTATTGTTTTTAAGGGTTAATCCTCTGTTAACTGTGTGTCCTATTTTGGACATATTTTGCCCAGAAAAAGGTACCTGACCGTCCATACCTCTTTGTTTTTATTGTCTCATATTGTCCTAAATCCTAATTGTCCAAATTTTTATTACTCTAATTATACTACTATTTTGATAACCATTTTATTACTATTAAACTTTTAAAATTTTATAAACAAGTGATTGGCGTTTTTCACAGTGCTGTAAAATCCCAGTTTAGCAGCTGCTCCTACAAGCAAAGGCTCGCCCCACGGCAGAAGAAACAGCTCTGGGCTGGACTCTGGCAGCAGCAGCAGCAAGCTCCTTCCCAAGCAGTGGCTCCAAACTGTGTTACAAAAGCCAAGAGAGCCCATGGCTGCCCCAGCGCCTATCCTGTCCTTTAGGTGCCCCCAAAACTCCTGGTATCTTCCCCTTCGGAGAGAAACTCCCAGAGGAAAAACACAAAAAGAAATGTGGCCAGATGCTGCACTCCTCCTCCCACTTTGGTCACTTTTTTTTCTTAAATACCCATAAGTACCCAGTAGTTAGTTTCCTAGTAACTTATGTGAAGAGATTCTGTAAGTAAAAAAGAAAGAAACCCAACCCCCAAGAGAAGAGAGGATTCCATTATTAGTGCAATATTTTGAACAGCTCTCAGTTAAGATATGTGTTCTAAGAAAGCATTCTGGTAAGGATGTTAGTAGGAGAGAGGGCAGAAGTTATGAGAGCAGTCACATCGTAAAGAAGTACAATTTTTGACATCAGTACCTAGAAAACCTGTTAGAAGAACCTTCAAATGTTTTTATTTCACAAGAAACATCAGAAGCGTACGAGAAGCGTCAATGGTAATCCAATCAGGTGGAAATCAAATTATTTTACTCTGTGGAGCCTTTTGAGATTTTTCAAGTCATTTTCCTTATGTTTTTACCATTTTATTATTAATAGACCTATTTAGTCAGTCCAGCAAGATCTGGGAATTTCTCTTGCTGATTTTATTCAGTTGGCATTTTTTAAATATTGTTTTCTTAACATTTTTCGCTCTTCTGGAACCCTCTGAGATGCTATTCACAGGGAATTCCTGAATTCTGCTCTAGTCAATGATATTCAAACATGGTCACCAGCACCCACTGTGCTGATACTATTCACTTCCTTCATTCAAATACCTAATTTGCAATGTTTTTGATTCTTCTGCAGATTTTTATGCTTTCTGCATCTGTGCTGAACAGTTGCAGAGATAGAGTATGCAACCTTGGCATACACCTCTCTTGATGTTACAGTCTTCAGCAGCCTCACAATCTGTTTGTATTGCAGCTTTCTCCCCAAGCACTCATTTTTTTCATTTGCTGCATATTTCATGTTACCATTAGGCATTCAAAAATATGTATTTATCTGACATATTGGGTTTCGCCAAGTCTTCTCAAAATCAACAAAACATTAATGAGCTTTTCTTTGAACTTCTGGTGTGTACATATACCATCAATTTGTTTCTCATGCCTAATTCTATGTATAATCTAAATATACATCTTAATGCTTATCTCACAGTCTTGATAAATACATTTGGAGTTTTAACCATGCTTTCTTTTTTTTTAGTAAATTTTATAGTTCAAAGGTTTTTATAGTTTTAGTGAAGGAATAAAAAACAATTATTTGAATAAGTTCGTATGTTTATTTTTCAAAGTTACTCTGAAGGAATGATTTTTTTCAAATTTTTAACAACATCCTGCCAATATATTCTTTTTTTCTTGGTAATATCCAGCTTCTGCCTAGATGGCCTTTTGAAAGTGTGAGAGTTTCACATCTGTAGCTTTTTTCTTCAGATTTATGAGGATCACAAACATCATCCAGATATTGGCTATTCATGTAACAGCTCTTCATTTCAGAAGTTGTATGGGCATAGAACCCTCATTTATGTCATTAAAGGATGACTTATAATAAAATATTTCAATATCTTTTTTTTTTTACTCTCCTCTAGATGCCTAGGCTGCTACAAAGTACTGATAATTGATCACAGTCAGTGTGGACATCAAGACTACAGGGAGCTTGAGGGTCAGAGTCACCTTCTGACATCGATCTCTCCAAATAACGGGCAGTACTTTTCTGGACAAAATGAGCTTGATGAATATGATGGTACTTCACTTTGAATTGATGCATGCTGAATTATCTACTTTAAATTAAATTATCTGATGCCGGAGTCTCTGTGTCTCATGATGTGAAATTGTCATTGTGGTCATTGCTTTATACAGCTTGTGAAACAGAGTGGATTGAGTCATGCTCTCAGGTTCCTGGAGGTATTTATTACATGAGCTACAGTTTATTATGAACAGGCTATGAGGTTGTCTGAAATAACAGGTATTTTTGGAATGAGCAGTCTTCTGGGACTCAAAACTCATAGTGAGTTTTCATGTTTCACTTTTCCAGTGATGTCAGAGACGGAAATGGTTCGTGCTTTAAGAATTGTTAGGAAGGAGTTTTGCCCATTGTAGGAAAATCTGTATAAAGAAGCTACAACCACAGAAGCCCATCCCTCCTTGAAAATGCCTGATTGGAACCTTGGACTGTGAGTTACGCTGCCTAGATAAGATAAAGGGGACACTCTAGTTCAGTCATCTGAGGTTGAGGGAGAAGAATGCATCTGTTAAAAAGCCAAACCCAGCTGCACTGAGAACCATCCCTGCCTGGCTTTGGGCTGGGGGAGACCACAGCCTACAGAGGCCAGATTTGCACAGACTCCCTCAGCCGAGGGGTGAGGAGGAGGTTTCGGATGTGTGCTGTAACCTCTGGTCAGAGGCAGTGAACACCCATCCTCCCTCACACAAACCAGCCCAGCTGTGGAACCCCCAGCCCCACAGGCCACATCCATGGGACATTCACATGGGAGGCAGCTGAGGGGGTGTCATAATCCATCAAAAACCCCCAAAAAGCACTCCCAGACTCATTCCTGAGCCCTTGCACCACAGCACTGTGTGTGATGCAAAGAGATGCAACAGATCCAGAGTCTGCTGCAAGCGACTGCGCCAAACTGGCCCACCCTCACCCAGGGGGGAGGTACCTGGGCACTCCCACCTGGCCTGAGCATAAATTAATCTATTGGATTTTATAATTTCTGGAGAAAAAGAACCCTCACCACCAAGAAGACCAGCTGGAGAGAATCAACAGGACAACATTGGAATCCATGGAGTAGTGATACTTTAATCTGTCTAGATTTCTGTCCCACCACCTTTTTTCTATTTTTTTCTCTTCCTTTTTCTCTCATTTCCTCTCTCTCTTTCTATCTCTCTGTCTCACTTTCTCTTTCTTGTATTTACTATCAAATAAAATCCATACTATTGACTTTGGCACATGGTCTCACTTGCACCTCAGTTGGGGCTGAGGCATTTCTAATACCTTTAAAAACAGGACTGTAACAAGTGAGAACAGCTATTCTTCTGTTCTTTCTATTTTCTGTTAGGCTTGAGCCAAAAAGAATGAACTTCATTTTTTTCCTGGGCGCAGTGGTAAAGTGAGAACACCAAGACATGGCTGTGAGTTTTGTGCAGACTGCACAGTGGCAGCTGTACCTGAACTGCTCCAGCCTAGCAAGCTTAGGCCACAGAAACAAAATATCTGGAGGTGAGAGTGACCAGAGGTTACTCTGCCTTATCTGGCTTTGTGCTCTGCGCTGCAGACGTGTCCACACTCTTCTTTTCCCCACTATGAATGTCTTGGGCGTTAAAGCTGGATGAGGAAACAGTGTTGACACATGCCTGTATAAAAAGTACAACCAAAAGTTTGCACTCTCTTTTTTTGGTTCCTGTTGCAGCCTTCTGGCTCCACTGTGCAAAACCCTGAAATTTCTGCAGGAAGTCAGCCTGGAATTATTACAGTATTGAGTTCATATGAAAACAGAAAAACAAAGGTGCTCAATTTTATATGTTTTTGCTAATACACGTTATGCTATCCTCAATGTGAAGTGCTATGGAATGTAATTGGTTTTATCTAATTGTATTATGAAAAAATAGAAGAAAAATTTAGAGGCTCAGGAGGTCATAGCTGTTGATTTGGCCTTCTATGCACATAGAATGTAAAAAAAAAAGGTTTAGTAGAATAATTTGAATTTTTAAACTATTTGTCTATGTGTGTACCTTTCATGCTTGCTTTTATTGCATGCATTAGCAAGAAAGGCCACTGCTGGGTCACTGGAAGCCCATACTTATAGCCAGTTAAACTATTTGCACAGAATAGATTCTGTAGATGTTTTTTAAACATGTGTACGAGGACACCATCAAAGCAAAACTAACTCTGATTTGCTCAAAAAATTGCTCATATGGATGATTTGTTAAAATATTGGGGCTTGTTATTTGCTACAAATGGTTTTATAGTTTTTGTTTGTGTGGCCTTTACTTGGGAACAAAGGCCCTGGGTTATATTTTTTCACTTCAGGGTAAAAAAGAACAACTAGCCAATTTTTTTAAACATCATATGTAAAATTACCTTTCATTCCCTTCATGGTAAAGCTATGTAGCATGATCACATAGCAGCTGATAATGATGCAGATAAATGGCCATGACACGATTGCAACAAAGAATATAAAGACTTCAAAGAGGACCAGAGAAAGAGGAAAGGGATACCTATCCTAGAAACTGCTCTGTGCCAGGGCCAAACAGAAAACAGCAGGTCTGAACTGGTTTCTGCCACAGCTGCTACTGTTCCCAGTGGGGAAAAAATAGATTAAAAATTCACTGCAGGCACTAGGAAAATAGGGAAAGCCAGGGCAGAAGTGGGAGAAGAGAACAGAGAAGAGACAGTGCCAAGTGTTGCAGGGTAAATGACAGACCAGAGTGAATTTGGATGCTGGAGCTTATTTAAGAAAAGGGCAATGTGGGTTTTTTACCCTGCATGATTACCTCTCGCATTCAGTCACACCCTCCCCTGCAGCTCTTGTGCTTCTTAGGTCTCACCATCCCCTTCACTGCCAGAGGTCCCTCCTGGCCCAGGAAGGTCTCCAGAAAACTGGGTTGCTTCCGTCTGTGCTGTTGCTCATCCTTACCCATCTCAGCTCTTACCTCTCAAGGTCCCCAGGCATCTCTCTTGTTTGGTCTTCTCACAGCCCCTTGATTTCCAGAATCTTCCCTCGCTTTCAGGATCTCTTCTCCAGCAAAGATCTTCACTGTTTCAGGATCATCTTCTTTCCAAGACCAGTTTATATAGGAATCCTTTTCAGTGAAAGTCTTTTCCAAATTCTCACTTCTCCCATTTGCCCCATTTCAAGAGTCTATATGCTGAAACACAACACTTGATCAGTCTCTTAATTAGTGGTTTTCTTTAGTTTCTTTATTAATTTGAGGATTTGGGACAAGACAGTTTTTTAGTCCAGATGCTGACAAATTTTTAAAAGAGCCCATATCTATTGTTGCCAGCAGGTAGTGGATTTCTCCTTGAGACTTCAATAATTCAAACTGGGGCATTTGTACACAGACATTGACATAGACACAGACAAACAGACACAGGTGCACACACACACACACACACACACACACACACACACACACACACACAAATATATATCTAAGTTGTTTTTACATCCATGAAGGTAGGAAAAAGAGGAAACAAAAAATTTCCAAGGGGTCAAAACATGTTGACATTATATATGCCTAACAATAATAGTAAAATTTAAAAAAAAAGTCATGCATAAATACACTGTGATGGATCTTGCCATTCTACAGCAATGTCATGCAGCATGCTGGTGCTGATGCGCCATTGCAATTGGGAAATACTTTCAAGACTTTATTCACTTTGGTGGGAGGTTGTGCGGGTAAAGAAAATACAGCAAAAGAGAAGAAAAACAGCTGGAGAAATTTGGTGAACTCTAGCTCAGAATGTCAAGTAAGCCTCCTTTATTATCTGTCCCACATACCTTTCTCTTAGACATCTGTCTAGACTGCATCTCTCATAGCTGCTGACAAGCTTGTGGAATCCTATTAAGTCTTCAGGTCCACTGACATCTCTAGCTTAATTCTCAACATTTTCAAGCATTTACAAAAGAATAAAAAATTCCGCAGACTAAAAATCGCGGGGAAAAAACCACATTAAACAATCTCTCTCTCTTGCTATCAGCTTTAGTCTTTTATAAGCCTTTAAATACCATGGTGCAGTTTGTTGGGTTTTTTTTTTTCAAGTGGAGTTGTCATCACTACAGAAGAGTGTAAATAATCTTTGATATTCCTGTGTATTAGTGTGACCTTAATAATGAATGGATCCTACCTTCTCATCTGAGTCTCAAAAATTTTTATGGAGCTAGTATATTTCCTTCTTGTGTCATGGCAAGATGCCAGACCAAGAATCATGAAATCATAGAATGATCTGGACTGGAAGATAGCTTAAAGATCTTCTTGCTACACACCCCTGCCATAGGCAGGGACACCTTCCACTAAACCAGATTGCTCAGAGTCCCATCCAGCCTGCCTTGAGCAGCCACAGCTTCTCTGGGTAACCCGTGCCAGTGTCTCACCACCTTCACAGCAAAGAATTTCTTCTTCAATCCAGTCTATATATACCTCTTTTAGTTTAAAATTATTCTCCCTTCTATTACCAATACATATACCTGTGTAAATTCCTTCTCCAGCTCTCTTGTAGAGGCACTGCTCTCAGGACTCCCCAAAGCCTTGTCTTTGAGGTGAACAACTCCAATTGTCTCAGCTGTCCTTGTAGAAGAGGTGCTCCAGCTCTCTGATAATTTCACCTCTGAAAGAATTTCAGACTTTCACTAGGTTTTAGTCCTTCAAAAACCATTTGGAAGTGTGAAAATTGTGAAGAAAAAGTGTAATTTTTAATTGAATGAATTGTATGTATTGTATATGTATTTTAGTGCTCCGGAACTCTAAATTGTCTGTTAGTTTCCAGTCAATGCCATGAGCCCTTTGGCAATAATAGTTCTTTGGTCTAACTGTATGAGAGGGTTTATTCTTCATTGAAATTCAGATAAAACTTTCTGAGCTTCCTGAAAATATTTTTATTAGTCCCGCTCCCTTCAGCTCTCTGATTCAGATTTCAGTCTGAGGACTAACTCTTGTCAAGTGAAAAACAGAAAATGCTCTGAACTTATAGTTTGGGATAAAAAAATGGAAATAAAAAAATCATAATCAGTCAAAACTAAAACTTTTGGTATGTCTGTTGTTCATAACAGACACACTCAGCTGTCTTCTGAGACACACATATAAGCATGAACATGCACATTCCCAGGTTAAAAATAATCTTTATAGAAAAAAATTCAGAAATTCCTGGGACACAGAATTCTATTCATTTTTTATTTTACTCTTTTACTGAATGATGGTTATTTTTTTGATCCCCATGAAGCAAAAAAGGATTGACTGAAATATGTCTTCTACCAGAATGAAAGTATCTGGAGAATCATCTTTTGAAGCTGTATGTTGCTTCTTCATGAAGAGATGGGAGAACAAAAATAAAATCTATAAAACCCACAAAAACTGGAGCCTCAGTAGGACCCATCCATCTTTCACTTTCCTCATACAGGAAATCTTCCATTTTCCAGAAATGATCCTTGTCATGTTTTTAGGGCTCACCTGTCTGGCCTGTCATTGCACAGTTCTTGTGCTTGGCTCAATTTCTCTTCTTTACCATCTTTGCTCTTGGCTACCACTGTGGCATCAACTTCTCTGCTTATTCTTTTTCTTAAACATGTTGTTTGAAAATGCACAATTGTTAAGGTGGACCATAGTACAAATATTCTTAGAACAAGCAGTAACACCTGGAGGGCTTTTAGTCAGAATATCTGCCACTGTCTATTTATGGATTTTGCTCAAAGGGTGATAATATCAGCATACACTGTAATTTTCCCTGATTCTCTCCCTATGACTTTTGAGAAGTGTTATTGTAACTGGCATTTTGCTGACATATTCATAAATTTTTCCATTTTTCCTTCAGAGTATGCCATCCCTCCCTCTCTAAGCAAGGATAAACTGCACTTCTGGAAAATAACTTTTATAACTTACTCTCAGATTTATACCTTAATTGCAGATAATCCTATAAGAACTGCTTATGGAAAAAATGGTGTCTAACAAATAATGTTTTTTCGGTTACAGTTCATTGAAACATTTATTTTGACTAAAGGTTGAAATAAGGAGGCAAATACCTTCCTTTGTCAGATGTGATTTGTATAAAGTTATTTTTCTGTAGAATCAGGTTTCCCAATTATAAAATAGTAAAAGTAGTTGATTACCCCATAGATATAAAAATATATATATATAACACCTAGTGTCAGCCAGGTAAGGAGAGAATCTTTCTGTACCTTCTGACTGAAGTACAAGTTAGTGTTTTTTCAACTGTGTCATTAGGGTTTCAAATTGAAAATTATAATCTTCCTTTTTTCTAAGTGATAGAATAAATTTTTAAAAATGAGGAAAAAAAATCTATGATGATTGTGGGAAAAGAAACCTCAAGTGCCCATTTTGGACATATTTCTATAATGAGGAAAACAGAAATGAAGCTAATTTACCAGCAGTATCACTGTAATTCCCTATTTGCATTACCCTTCAATTAACTTTTCAGCAGCTATTAAGAGAAAATCAATTGTATACCTTTTACTAGGGAGACTAGACTCAAGTACTGGGTGTGCCTACACATTATGTGTGTGAATTCATAGATCTCAGATTGTACTCAAGGAAGACCTTTTTTTAAGTTGTCAGAAGAAATATCCATGCAAATTTCATCAGCATGCTGCTCAAGTCAGCATGTGAGACCACGTCTGGCAGGTAAGTCATTTACCATCCTGATTCTGTGGAGCTTTAATCACATTCTTTCCTTTCCACCTCAGTTAGTAATATTCAAAGCTGCTAGTACAGGTTTATAATTATTATAGTTCTGATAACAGCTAACAAGTGTACAGCAAAGTCTGGTGATACAAATCTTCATCCACTTAATTAGCTCTCCCTTCATGTGCCATTTGCATAGTGTGCAGCATTATTTTGACTTTTGGGGGTTAATGTAATTTTTTGAGAGTGAAAAGGGTGTGATGTCTCAAAGCTATGTTAACATTACTTATTGAGTAGTAGTAGAAATCTGCCAATGAGTTGTGATTTTTCCAGTGGGATGGTAAGTCTGCTCCCTCAGAAGAAGGTGCAGGCAATTGCTGAGTTGTGAATTGCTGTGGTATGGCACATGGTCTGCTTTACTTATTGGTGGTCTTTCTACCTGGAATTGTGCTGCAGTACCCAGAAATAACCCAGCTGTCTTTATGTGTTGCTTTGCGAAAAAGTGATGGCTTTAAGGCATAAGTTGTCTAATACTTGACTTCCTTTCTTGATCATTAAATAAAAACAGAATTTCTAAGTTTCATCCCAGTTGCTAGACTAATAATGTAATTTTTCTAAGAGTTGTTCAAATTAATGAATTTTGTATACATACAAATATTCTGATAAAGCTCCAAATTACACTCTACTAAATAAAAAGGGTCTTATTTAACGATAGTAATCCATGAATAAAGTGATTATAACTCTGTGGTTTGCCATGTGATTTTTTTTTTTTTTTCAATTACTGATCAACTCCTCTTTCAGTTGTTCACATCTCCCCGTAACAGCTTTCTCATGTGACTCATTCTGTTTTAGGAAGCAAGACCTGGGCAAAATGGCTGGGTTTTTTTTGACAGAAACGTTCTCCACTAGTTTCAGTTTTTACAACATTAGCAGTGAAGAGGTTTTTTGTTTAAGTATTCTCTTTACCACTACTCCTCAAATAAAAGATTAAACAGTGATGTGGCAGTCAAATGAATATGCTTTGATTTTATAAGGGGAATAAATTGCAGTCAATAAAATATAATTTTTCATAAATAACTTCTGAAGTCTTTTTCCTAAGTGCACTTGTACTGATAACCTATCTTCCAGCAATTTTTCCATTGAATTGCATTTGTTTTGACTGTGTTTACCTCTTTCTCTCTGCTTCCTGCAAATAATGAGAAAATTAGTTAGCTGGCATAAATGCTAATGTAAAATTTATTTTACCTGTGTATTGCCAAATATTTGTGGGAATATACTATAATTCATATATAACATTATTCAAGGATGCAATCTCATAATAAAATTTTGGTTCATTAAATAAAATAAATAGATTTTCTCACTGTATTTAATCAAATCAGCTGGACTTACAAAATACAAATGTTTAAAGCTGTACTTTAAAAGCTTCTTATTGGGGTTTGTACACACTATTTGTCAGATGACAAGGCAAGGGCTCATATGTGAATTGGATACCCAAATTAGTTTGTTTGGATGTATTTAATTAAATTCACACACAAAGTAAGTGTTTATTTACAGGAAGCATAAAAACAGAATTGAATTTGCTAACATATAACTTGTGTTTTGGGTAAGAGTTACAGGAGGAAACAAGTGCTCAGTGGCTACGTAAAATCTATGGTAGGTCTCCAAAGCAGCCTGTCATGCTGTGCCATGATGAAAAAAAGAAAAAAAATATATGCAAGGTATAAAGCCATAAGAAAAGAAATTGATTGTCTCACCATATTTTGCAATCTTGTTATATTGTTAAATTTCCTGAAAACTCTGGCTTTAGAACTGAATTATAATATGAAAACTCTCATGTATTTAAAGAAAGATTCAGAGGATTTTGTGCAAGAATAAAGCTCAGTTATTATAAGCCAAATAACAGTATTAAATAAAAAAACCCAAGGTAAATTGTTTTTGAAATCTCATTTTCTAAACTTGAAGATAAATATGTCATGGCTTGACAAATCATCCTTGATCTGGGCGTTTACTTGAAATATAATCTTTACTCAGAAACTTGTTCATCTCACTATTTAGGACCTACAAGTATGAGTAAAAGCTATTTGTGGTGTTCCTTATGATTAGATTTGATTTTAAGAAAAATATAATTTCATCTTGAAGCCTTTAATCAAAGCCTTTAAGCAAAGGTCATTCTTTCTATAGCCAGTGCAGTGTATGGTGTGCACATGTGTATTTTAAAGGGATTTCCTTTGGTGCAACAAACTTCTGCCTATGAGTGCTGAGCCTGTCTTGATTGTTGAATTGAATGACTGGGGCATTTCCTAGTTTGAGATGAAAATACAGAAGCTGTCACAGTAATGACTAACAAATATACAGAAGCTGTCACAGTAATGAGTAACAAAATGCTCGCTTTATATGGTGTCAACCATTCTAGTTTCTGTATCATTGCTTTTATAAGAAGTGGATAAGCAAAAAAAGCAGCAATGATTTTATTTTTAAGTTATTTGTGATGCTGAACACTTGCAGAAAGCAGAAGAGAAAGCAGAGATATTTAAATATGTCTTGAAATATACAGTTGGTTAAGAAAATTCAACTGTTAGCTAAAAATATTGTCCAGGACAGCTGCTGTCCTGAAGTAAATGAGGAAAAGATATTTGTTCCAGGTAGTTGGAACTGGATATGTGTTTCTGAGTCTGGCAGTTGGTAACAAGCTTTTGCTTAGTCTGTAGGATGAATAGCTTAAGTATTCCTGTTTAACAAATGCTCAATAGTTAGTAATTAATCAATTGTTCAATTGAATAGCTCACTACAGCATGAAAACCTTCACCCTATAAATTGCAAGGAAGGTGGAGTAAGGAGAGTCAAAATCAGAGGTGTTACCTGGCTCAGCTGGTCTCTGTGGGTTCCTGCTGCTCTTCAGCTGTAGGAACACAACTGAACATGGTGAAAGATCACCAGGACTCAGGAAGTTCATGTATAGAGTTGCTTGGGTACCTTGAAGATCAATGTGGAAGGTTACAGCACCCAGGAAAGAAAAAACTGAGTTGTTTTTCATCCTGTCTGGGTAGAATTTTTGTCTTTCAGTTCCACACAAAACAACCCACACAAGAAAACAAATTAGTTAATGCTTCTCAAGTCTCAACTCTGACTTGCTGTGAAGTCAGCTCTGCAAGAAGTTATTCTAATATATTCTAGCTGCTTCCCTTCCCTGAAGGCTGATAATGTCTGATTCAGTAAAATCCAGTGAAACAATATGCTGTCAAACCATGAAGTTTTTTCAGCTGAAATTCTTCAGGATTTTTTTTTTTTTCAACAAGCTCCTGTTTCAGGGAAGAGGGGATGTGGGGAGGGGGAAGGAAGTCCTGTTTTGACACTTTTCCTTTGAAACTTCCTGAAGGCAAATGTAATTACTTTGTCTGAAAAATGAGGGGGTGAGCTTTGCTTAATCTGAAGCCATGAAAACCCTTTTTGAATTAATATAAAGCAAAAGATAATAAATACTGTCAATCCCCCATCCCCAATAATTTCTTGGCACTTTTTCCATCTTGAGCACAACAGAACTGTATTAGGCTTGAACACAATTAATTTCTGTCTCATTTAAGGAGTCCATTAGCTGGTATCAAAAGATTCTGCTGCTAATGACACCCAAACTGAACAAACTGAAGCCTTTTCTGCTGTTCTGCCTCTGGTTTGTGTTGATTCTATCTACATCCCTTTTAAAATATAGTTTCAGTGATCTCTGCATTTAAAGAAAAAACATTCAGCACAACTGAATGCATGGGAAAGAGACAGGTAGTGAGACAAATTGCTTCATAAAAAGAAAATTAGCTTATTTTAAATGGTGTTAGCTAGGTCAGCTATACCGGATGGATTCATGATTTCCCTAGAAATCACTCCTGCCCACTTGTCCTGGTTTAGGGCAAATCTGGGAGAAAAATTTACTTTTAATTTACACTGCAAAAAAATAAGCCTTTTATGAAAAACAATTATTTTTCTAGAATGTCCTTTTTTCATTAAAAAATGAGGGGGCAGTAGTAAGGAAGGGTAAGTAATGACAATGAAATATGTAAAAGATTAATGATGACCTACATAAACTACTGGATATTAACTTAGAAAGAGCTTCTAGAATGATTAAGTCAATAAAAAAGCAGCTTACACGTCTACTTTAAGAGAAAGAAAAATTTTATCAGAAATCAAATTAAGCCATTTGAAAGCACACCTTGTTGGATTAAAAATAAGCAGGGAGGTTCATTGCTGTCTTATCTCCTTCCTAACCCTTATTTTCATCCCACCTTCTACCCATCTATCCTCTCTTCCTAGAAATATTTCCATGTGTGTAATACTATGCCATTAAAAATAATCTGAAGGCATCTTAATCCCAAATATTTTTCATATTATTTAAAAAAGTATTATTTCAATTAAAGTTACATGGAAGTCCTCCGTCTGAACAAAAGTTTGTTAGAAGTTTTGCAGACAAGCTGCCTAAAGAAAGCATCAGAAAACAAGTTTAGCTTGTGGTTTAGAAGTGTTGACATCATGAAGTTCCCTGGAGGATTCTGCATTAATCTTCTTGTGATGTTTGTTGATGGCATGTTGAGAAGGGTCCTGAGCAGAACCAGAGTGTTAGAGTTTTCATGGCTGAAAATAGAAAAAAGAAATTTGGTGTTTGCTTTGATTTTGGGAGGAAGTGTTGGTGCAACTTTTTTGTCTTGTTTTTTCAAAAAGGTCCTTCCTGTGTTATTTTAAGCTTTTCTACCACAGCTTTCAATTTGGAGTACATAACAAAGGAGTCTGTGTCTGTGTTTTAGTAATGATGGTGTTTTCTCCCTAGAGAGCCTGCACTAAGTCAGACCTTGCAGAGCTGCTGGCCCGTGACCTACTTTTGCTAACAATTGCATACAGAGCGTACACACATTCACGATTTGCAGTGCATTCATTACTCCTTTGATCCTGCTGCTAAGTGCTTTGGCCCAAACATCAGATTAATAAACAGAGGTCTGGGTCCAGCCATATCCTAATGGAAAGCTACTCAAACCACTTGTTTCTGTTGACAGTACAGCACCAGATACTCTGCCCTGGTGGCAGCCTGCCATCTCAGAGTGTCGTGATTGATGATGAAGTCCCACGGAGCTGAGGAAAAGCCTGAACAGCTTTTGAGGAGATTAAAACAGTCTTTCAAGAAGTAAATAGGTATCTGAATCCAAACAAAAGTAAATGTGCATTATGCAGCTGTAACTCCTGTTCTCATGTGTGGCTGAAGCATGTGGACAATTCAGAGCTGTCCCAGTAAGCATTTTGGATTATAACACACACACTCCATGCCCATGAGTGACAGTATTTCAGGGAGGAACCAACATAGTCACAGTCAAATAGTCAGCATTCAAAGACCACTCCTACAGGATCAGTTATACTGGAATGGTTTCTGACAGGTGTCAAAATAGAGCGCCTAAAATTGTTTCAAGAGGTGGAAAAAGTGAGTTGGATTTCCAGGGGTTAGGCCAATGAATGCTTAAAACACATGTTCAGGGAAATCATTAGCTATTTGATGTTAGTTCCACAACATGGGGAACTGCTGTTTTGGCCCATGTGTTGGTGTGGGAGTTCCCAGAGGTGGTGGTTGCAGCAATGCTGTCAGAACCACTGAGCAAAACTCCAGCAAAGGAAAACAGCCACAACAAACAGAGGAAACAGCATCTGTCATGTCTGTGGCAAAATTGAGCTGATTTTTTTCCCAAGTCACAAAAATTCGTTTATCCCTGCAATCTATAGAGATTATAAATTTAGGAGAAATCAACTTATGATTTTGTTTTCAATACCAAATTAATTCAGTATTGTCTATTTCACACATGAGATCCAAGTACTTGCAAGTATGGTTATATTTTATATAACAAAAAGGATAGAGGATATTTTATGTCTAAAATAGAAAACATCCAGTAATTCTGCCTTGGGCATGACTTTAAGGTATGGTTTTCTCTTCAAATGGAATTTTTGGGGTCAGTGGAATGGACTGTGCTTGTGAAAATGTTCACCATTTTGGGGCAATAAAGGTATTCTACATCACTATTCCGAGCCTACATGGCTTTTAGAGCACTTCAGGGTCAACATTTACAGAGAGAAAGATTTTCAGCCTAAAGTATAACAGAATGGAACTCTGTTATAATCAAAAGGTTCAGAAGTTACTCTCCAAAAGTCCATAAGTCACTCCATGAAAGGCATACACAGTAAACCCCAAACCCAATCTTTCTGTTTGCAAGATAAATCATTTTTAAGAGCAGTGATGACCCAAAAGTTATTTTTCAATACAGTAAATTCTAAGCCCTCAGTGAGGCCTCTGGTCTATTTATCTCATTTTATTAACTCAGAAAGCATTTCTAGTGATGCAGTGTTTGACAGACATGGCTCCTGTCAGACATGAGTGCTCCTCTACCCTTTTGTTCTACATGACAGCAAAGTTCCAGCTCTTTACCTCTTTTCAGAAAAGGCTTAAAAGTGAACTGAGAATAGTACAGATTCTCACCTACCAGCATTTATTGATTAGTGAAATTTATCTTTTATGAGTGTAGTTTTTCCACTAATTCTTATGAAATATAATTTATTTTCCTAATTATTAAATTCTTACATTCCCATTTCATTTACCAGTTTGTACTTCATAATTCTTTTTTACATAATTAATTTGAATCACACACTTTTGCAAAGCATTTCTTTGAAATCACAGAATGAATCAGAAAATCATAGAATCACCTGGGCTGGAAGAGATGTTTGATACCATCTAGATCCAAACCCTCTGCCATGGGTAGAGACACCTTTCCACTAGACCAGGTGGCTCAGAGATCCATTTATCCTGATCTTGAAGATTTCCAGGGATGGGGCATCCCCAGCTTGGCTGGGAAACCTGTGCCAGGGCCTTATCACCCTCATAGTAAAGAATTTCACCCTAATATCCAGTCTAAATCCTGTTCTCCTTCAGTTTGAAGCCTTTGCCCCTTCTCCTGTCCCTCCAGGCCCTTGTAAACAGTCCCTCTCCATCCTTCTGGTGGGCTTCCTCCAGGTAGTGGAAGGCCACAATTAGGTGACCCTGAAGCTTCTCTTTTCCAGGCTGAACAGTCCCAATTCTCTCAGTATATCCTTGTAGCAGCGCTGCTCCATCCCTCATATCATCTTGGGACTTGCTTCAACGTGTCCATGTGCTTCCTGTGATGGGGACACTTGTTTTCCTTGAGTTTCTTTTCAGTGTTTTCTATTCTACAAGTTCAATAACAGTCCAGTAAAATAATTTTCCAATAAAAAATATTACTTTGTCATCAAATAATTTAATATCCTTAAAGGCCCAAGTGATGTTCCTTTGTGGGTTCTCTTGGAATTAAGAGGTATTCATAGTAAAATACATTCCACTGGAATACACTGTTCAGTTCACAGAACCAGGAGGAATCTATCAGCACAGAGTGTCTGGGTGTCTAAATAAATGTGTCCATTAATTTGGTGCAGCCAAAGAAGAGCTAGAAATATGGTAAAGAATAAAAGATCCAATGCATCCATTGTTGGTAAGTAGAAGTTTTATCCAAGCACGGGAAAAAAACCCCAACCAATAGGACATACACTCCACATGCATGTGACCATCTATGTATAAGAAGCAGAGGTACACACTGCATAGTAGAGAGTACAAAGCATATAAATTTATAATCTCATTTCATGGGGGAAAACCAAGAACTGCTAAAGTGCAACTAGATAACTCAGATTTAATCAAAGGGTATAAACCATGTCCCTATGAAATGAGGCTGACAGGAAATAGTAGCATTTAGGTTCTGAAATCTGAAATGAAATAAAAAATTATTATATCCTAGGCAAACTTCAATATTTTCTTCGGGAAACAAACTAGTCATCATCCAGAATTTCCTAGAGTGAGAGAAAACTATGTGAAACCTGATTGTAAAGAAGCAAAATGACCTTCAGCAGAAGCATGAAAATGCCAAGTGCTGAACCAAACCATGAGTTATGCAGGAAAACAATTGGAAACCTTTATCTAAATCATAATTCAAACAGGCCATATCCTTGGAAAAACAAGTTTTATTAATTAAGAAATACAAAAAAATCTCCAAGCTGTAATTAGATGCATCAACTGCTGTCTAATATTGAAAAATCCTGTTCCAAGACAAAATAAGAAACAGGACTAGATGTTAATGCCTGTGTGATATATTTGACAGGAAATTAATCCTGACCCCTGCAAACAGACAATTCCATAAAGATAAACTCTTATTAAAAGCATTGGGATATTGGGTTTTTTCTCATCATAGATCCTTATCACACTATCCCATTCCTTTCATTTAAGATGGCAATTAAGAAGACCAGGAAAAGAAACCAGTACAACACACTCAAAATATTTTTGAGATCATACCTAGGATATTAGTTTAGCAAAATTTCTGCTTTAGAAGGAAGACATCCTGAAACCATAAATTACATAAATTGCAACTTTGTATTGCAACAATGTACTTTTTACATAAATTACAAACACCATATATTACAACTTTCTTCAAGTCTTAGATGTAATACAGAATTAGTTCAATCTTTTCTTCACTTGAGATATGTGTATTTTCAGTTTTACTCTCCCGTGCCGACCATAAAGGAAAATAAATAGCCAATTTATGCTAATGTTGGTCTGCTTTTATTTCTGTATTGTCTAGCACTGAACAAATCAAACAGGCCTTAATACCACAATTTAAAGTCACATAATCTCTTACATTATATAGAGTCAATTGAGCTGGCTTTGGAAGCAACGCAGTAGCAATAATAATGATAATACCAGTAAAATACTTATCAGATTAGCTTGTTTCATTCATTTTTAACTTCACCAGACAAAATATTATCACAGTCTTTAAACATTGCTTTTGTTTTCTCAGAACTTCATGTAAACTACCTCTATGATGTAACATTGTAACCTGTACAAGTGTTGAAACTATTTCAAACACTAATTGACATTATTTTAAAAAGTTACCTTGCCTGTAAAGTGCTTTACTTTCTATTGTCAGCTGTCAAAAACCTTAATTTCAGTCTCTATACAAAGAACTTGTTGAGTAGCTGAAGGTTTATTCCAAGTTCTCTGTCTTGCTCCTGGGCACAGTCAGGAAGGGATATATGCTGAAACAGGTCAACAACAACCCTTCTGACTTGTTATGAACACTCTAAAGATTTTGTATAGATGTAACTCTTTTTTCTGCTTCTGGCCTTTACTTGCAGTCTTGCACAGTTTTTTCTCCCTTTGCTCTTCCCATTCTCTCCATTACCAGTGCTCATACCTGTTTTGTACTTTTTTCTTAAAGTGTTTCATTTAATGTATAAGAATGACCTTGGAAAATAAATTTTCAATTTTAAATTTGCTCATCGAGTATTCCTCAAAATCACTTTGAGACTGAGAGACTGGCAGAAGACTTTCAGACTCTATCTAAAGGTGAAAAGGAACATTGAAAGAGTTCCTGCCACCTGGCAAGTTTAATTTGCATACTTATCACTTGGTTTCAATACCATTTTATAAACTGTTCAATTTTTTTTGTATCAGAAGCCTTCCTAAGAGGATTTCTTTATAACCTTCTCTTAGGAATGACAGTGACAATGATATGTAGCTGACTGTGCATAGGAAGGTTCAGTGGTTCAGTGAGAACACTTAAGGGAGAAGACATGCATCAAAAATTCTCCTTTGAGTCCCTCACCACTCCTTTCAAAAGGAGTACTACTTCTTATAATCACGTACATTTTAAAAGTTTAATTTATGATAGCATAATTTATTAATGCTATGGAGAGAAAGCTGGACGTCCCAGGCAAGTGGTCCCTTGGTTGCATTAGATAGTTCAAGATGAAGTGAATATTCCTAAGGGTCTTGCTTAGTCCAACAAGTTATAACCTAGGTTGCTGAAATTTGTTGAGCAGTTTCAGGAGCCACTGAAAGTCACAGAGTGGATGGAAATTGAGCTCAGTAGTTATCAATGTCAGACTCTCACTTTTATTGTAGTGATGCAATGACTGGAAAATTAGTCCTTCATTTAAACTGTAGAAAACTCCTGAAGTGCATTGGGAAGAGCGTGGCCAGCAGACGCAGGGAGGTGATGCTGCCCCTCAATTCAGATCTAGTGAGACCACATCTGGAGTGCTCTGTCCAGTTCTAGGTTCCACATTTCAAGAAACACAAGGAGATACTGGAGAGGGTCCAAAAGAGGTCCCAAATGTGATGAGGAGTCTGGAGTATCTGTCTAACAAAGAAAAATTGCAGGATCTGGTCCTGGTTATTCTGGGGAAGAGAAGACAGAGAGGGGGTCTCCTTACTACATATAAATATCGTAAAGGTGGCTTCCAAGAGGCTGGTGAAGACTCTTTTCAGTGGTGACCAGTGGCAGGAAGAGGAGCAATGGCCATAAACCAAAACATAAAAAGATCCACCTTAGCATGAGGAAGGTGTTAGAGCACTGGAACACATTGCTCAGGGGGGTAGTGGAGTTTCCCTCTCTGGAGATATTCCAAATCCATCTGGACATGTTCCTGTGTCACCTGCTCAAGGTGACCCTACCTGGGCAGAGGGTGCTGCTAGCTGGTTTAATTACAGAGCAGTAAAGAGAACTAATTCTCTGTGAATAAAATGGATCCAACCCAAAAAGATTTGAATATGCCCAAAACCAGGTGATTAAAACCAAATGAGGTTATATCTTGATACCCAAAAAATTGATATATTTTATTTCTGAAAGAGGCAAAGAGAAAGAAAGAAAAGAAGAAAGGGAGAAGGAAGGAAGGAAGGAAGTGGTGGAAGGAAGGAAGTGGCGGAAGGAAAGAAGGAAGGAAGGAAGGAAGGAAGGAAGGAAGTGGCCGAAGGAAGGAAGTGGCGGAAGTGGCGGAAGTGGCGGAAGTGGCGGAAGAGGCGGAAGTGGCGGAAGTGGCGGAAGTGGCGGAAGGAAGGAAGGAAGGAAGGAAGGAAGGAAGGAAGGAAGGAAGGAAGGAAGGAAGGAAGGAAGGAAGGAAGGAAAAGAAACAAAGAAAGAAAGAAAGAAAGAAAGAAAAAGAAAAGACAGAGAAAAAGAATGTGGGGACAGGGAGTGTAACAGACATTAAGTAGAAACATATTACCCTTCCAAGGTCCCCAACAATGTCTCATATTGTTTCCCTCCATTGGTCTTCTTGGTGGTGAAGGTTGCCTGCAGCCCCACACCCAGAAGTAGAGAATCCAATGTATTAATCTATGTTTGGGCAGTTGAGAACACAGGGGTACCTCCTGGTGGACAGGGGGCAAGTTTGACACTGTCCCTTGCAAGACTGAGGATCTGTTGCATCATGTAGGATCAGGGGACCCCTTTGGTGAGGGGCCTTTGATGAGCCATGACACCCCCTCAGTTGTCCCTCACACAGATGTGGCCTTCCAGGGGTGGAAGGCCCCACAGCTGGGCCAGTCTGCCTAGTGGAGGATGGGTGTTCACTGCATCTGGCCAGAGGCCATGCCACACACCCAAAATCTCTCCTCCTTCCCTGCTTTGGTGAAGGGATCTGTGCGAGCCTGGCAGCAGAAAAACCTGGGGCTGGGGCTTCTACCCCAAAGGTGCTGGGCTGGGCCCTGTGGTGGATGCTCTTCCAGATGCTTCACACAATAATGTCATTTTATCGCAATCTGCCTTAGGTGGTTTAACCCACAGTTCAGGGTTTTCAGTCAGGAGGCCCATCCAGGGTGGGCTTTGCTGGTGCAGTGTTGTTGTTGTTATACACCTTTGCTATAATAGGAAAAAGTCCTTCATGAAGATGTTTAAGCCATAAATCATAACATTTCAGTCTCCAACAAGAGGGATTGCAATGTATGCTCTCCAGAGGTCCCTTCCAATCCCAATAATTCAGTGATTCTGTGAAACCACTCAGAATAACACAAAGTTTAGGATTTTATAAATAGATCCATAGTCAAATGCCCAGGTTTCAGATAGCATAAGTTATAAATATTGTGACAATATTTTGAAAAAAGGATAGGGGTTTTTTTGTTGGTGAATAACTCTGAAAAACATTTCCAGCTACTGTATTTTGAATACACACATGGAAAAGAGCTGCATATTTGTACCAGGCAGATGACTAAAATTCCAATGCATACAAATGGATCTTTGTGCTAAGATGAAATTTAATCAATATTTTAAAATAGCAGTAGCTCAGCTAAGACAGAAGTTGTAATGGAATGCAAAGAGATCTCCAACTTTAAAGCTTTGGAAAAGAACCATATCAGTTTAGTACTTGACATCTCTTAGTAAGACAGAATATCAGCATTATGTTACCTCTGAAAGAATCCTGAATTTCAGAAATTTATGACTGCATTGAACCATGCAGTCTTCCACTTACTTTTTAGTGTTTGATGCCTTTGCTGGTATACTAAGGTGAAAAGTTTACTTAAGACTGTGAGGCCTCATACTGAAACAATCAGGAAGGACTGTCATTTGAGCTGAGCAATACAGCTTCACATTTCTTTGATTGTGGAAAAAGAAAAAAAAGAGCAAAGAAAGAAAACAAGCAAACCAACCAAAAAAACAATGACAAAAAAACAGGGGAGAGATTGCAATTGCAATCTCTGTTGCAATTTCATATATTTTTTTCCCTCACAATTTAATTTACAACATCCTTAGTGGATATCAAGATACAGAATGGAATTTTAGCACTCCAGAACACCAGACCTGCTTCCCTGGGTTAGAGGGTACAGCAAGAACAGGGTGTGCCAGGGAGCTGCTACTCTGAGCTGGCACATCAGAAGTTTGTGGGTGTTGCCAACATTATTGCAGGAAAGTGTGATTATATTATGAGAGCTGAAACAGCTAGCAGGGAAGGTGAGAACCAGGAACAAATACTTTCTGTTAAATGTAACTCCTTTTTTATACCTACTCTGTGGAATGTCATGTGGTACAAGGTGTCTGTAGGACAGGAAGAACTGCTGATGACAGGTTGTAACTGTGCACATAAATATTCATGTTCATGTATCAAGGCAGGGATATAATTGTCAGTTAAGTCTACTGGAAAAATCATTAATTATATTAAATCACAGCTTTGAAAACCTTTTAATTTTTAAGGGGTTTATACATGCTTTTGCTTTAAAAAAAATCAACATTTTTTGTTCTCCTTCATCCTTCTCCTTTCCATTTCTCTGCCATTGTTGTTTGCTCCTTCTCCTGTTCAAGAAAAGATCCTGCAGGAAAGATAAGATGATGGTTGCTGTCTTGTGTTTCCTGAAGGGAGTAGTTCAAGAAGACCACAATTTTACCACTCAGATAAGAACAACCTCATAACAGCACCACCATGTATCATTTTTAAAGCATTACAAAGAACCTGTAAGTTGTTATTTTGGAAAGTAAAGGACATAGGTGGAAAGTAAAGGACGTAGTTTAAAAGTAAAGGACATAGGTGAAGCAGTGACCATGATTTGACTAGAACTAATACTAAATTTTTTTAAATTAACTTCCAGTATCAAGCACAACAGAACAATAGGATCAAATTAGTACTGATATACTATGCTGCAATTTTGTGCAGTCCATTTACATTTCAATGGAAAACTGGAAATAGGTATTCTGAAGGATGCAATCAGATAAATTGCAAATGCACACATTTCATGTCTAAGGATTTCCTTGTCACAGCAAATCCTTTTCCGGCTTGGAAATACCATACAAATGAAAAAAACACCAGCTTGCTCTGGCAAAGGGGTCTATCAGATATTTCAGTGTGTGGTGATGATCAGTCAAGTTTAAAAAGTAACTTTTGTGTATGCACACAGAAGAGGGATGAGCAAGGCTGTTTTCCCCTACTGTGGGGCTGTGTTTTGGGTTCATGCCAAAAAATGAGCTGATATCACAGGGCCTTTTTAGCTACTGCTGAGCAGGGCTTGCACATGGTCAAGACCTTTGCTGCTCCTTACACCACCCCACTAAGCAGTGGGCTGGGGAGAACAACAAGCTGGGAGAGGACACAGCCAGGATAGCCGACTCCAGCTGACCATTGGAATATCCCACAACATGTGGTGTCAGTCTCAGCTTATAAACCTGGGGGAAGAAGAAGGAAGGGGGAACATTTGGAGCGATGGTGTTTGTCTTCTCTAGTCTCCATTAAGTGTGATGGAGCCCTGCTGTCCTGGGAATGGTTGAACACCTGCTCACCCATAGGAAGTGGTTGCAGTTCCTTGTTTTGCTTTGCTTTCATGCACAGCTTTTGTTTTCCCTTTTAAACTCTTTGTCTTTATCTCCAGCCACCAGTTTTCTCAGTTTTACTCTTTACTGTGGAGGAGCGAGCAAGTGGCTGCGAGGGTTGGCTGTGGCCAAACCACGACATCATATGAGGTACAATAAAAGGTTCCAGTCTGTAGGTGCCCCAGACTTTCACAGTAACCAGTCTTTACCAGACTTTTTGTGTTAAACTTGGTTTTTGCCAGCTGAAACAAAACCTCACACATTAAATGTAGTTAGCAAACTGCCTGTGACCAAAGGCAACTCCTAGGTCATGGAGCACCATGTGGTAATGCTCTGGGAAACCTAAGACACCCTCTTGGTTTATGTAGAGTGATTTTACACTTATTGCTGTTTTTAATAAGATGAACATCACTCCCCATATTAAATGTTTGAGAGCAGTGTTATGTGTCCTTGGCCCTTCGTGGCATTTCAACTGACATGAAAAGCTTGAACATTCTTATGACAGACAGAATTATGAGAACAAGCTATCCATTCTATTTTTAGTATAGGATTTATTAACGTGTAGCTGTATGTATGTATATAATTGGAACTGACCTGTAAGTTTCAGTTGTTCAGCTATGTCAAATATTTGCAAAATATGAAATACAAGTATCTTAATAGCTTACATTTTTTGATTAAAACATTAATTGATACCATGACTCCAGAGGTTAATATCATTATTTGACACTTTTATTGGTACCAGGTTGAATAGACTGCAGCATTTTTCTTTCACCTTAAATTAATCTCAATCATATCTTAAAAATCTCAGCTGTTGGAGAAATTACAGCTTATGAAAGAGGATAAAATTATTTTTTGGTGGAAACCACTACATTTTAAGAGTCATAGAGGAGTTTATTTTGGAAGGAATATTTGGAGGTCAACTTCTCTTATCTTCTGAAAAAGGCAGGGCAGGCTTAAATGATAGCATCATGCCCCAGGGTTTTTGCCTGGGTCAAGGCCTTTAGCATGCCAGTGCAACCAGTGCAGTTTGAAGGTCTCCTGGTCATTGGAGCATCATTCATGTTAACTAGGAAGCCAAATGTAGTCTCCTCCACCTCCTGTATCCACCATGAAACTGGTTACTTAAAAGTAATAGAAAAAAAATGAAAATAAAACGAAATAAAAAAAATATGAGATGAGAAAAAAAAGAAGTGAAATTAGTACAAAAACTATGAAGTCTCATACTATTCTTTGGTCCTCACTTTTGGCTCACCCATCTTGTGAATTCTCGGTTAACTACATGCTCCTTAGAGACACAAGTTTTAGATTTAAAAAACCCACCGGCATGCTCTAAGCATGGGTTTGGACTAGTGACCTCTGGACCTTGCAACTTACATTATTTTCAATCTCTACATTTAAGAAAAGTTTCCTTATTTCTATACATATGAACAGAGAACAGGAGGATCTACAGCAAAAAAAGCTTCTAATGATGCTAATATTATCTTATTTGAAGGAACACGTAAAATTTACAGTGAAAAATGTTTTACTGCAAAATTTTTGAACTTAAAAAGGACTTATTTATGATACAATTTTTGAAAATGTAAAATAAAATCTTGGTTTTTATAAGATTTTAGGGTATTCCTGTCATGCTTTCTGCCTTGGTGGTAACTGCAAGTTTTGTTATGGGTCTCTTTAATGTATATACTTGTTTATTAAAGGAGACATTAACTCCAGTGGTTTTTGTTGTTTTCTGATGTGAATCCACCAATAAAAACAATAACTCAAATTATTGACATTTCCCAATGAAATTTTGTATATGATACCAAAGTCCAAATCTTCATGCATGAAAATTGTGTGGATTAGGACACAAAAAGGAAAAGCTTACTCTCATTACAGTGCTAGGCATGGAGCAGATCCAAACCTCTTTCCTTTTTGTCTTCCAATCTACTTTTATGAAATAATACAACAAATAACATTAAGAACATTATTTTCCTCTTAGGCAGTGAGGTCTTCCTGTCCTGTAATTGTATCCAATCGTTGAAGTGAAAAATGGTGAGCACAGCTGATGTGAGGAAAGAAAAAGAATGGTAACAGCTGAAGATAGATGGATAGTTCATTTAGAATGGGATTTTTCAGATTTTTTTGGATAGCTTATTTTTGTCTCCTTTTGGACAGACTTTTCCACTAGATGGATGTGAATAACTTCTGTGTCATTTTTGTTGCTGAGCAACAGCCTGAGAGATATAAAAAGATGAGCCTATAAAAGCAAAGTTATAGTAGTAGAAGCCAACCCAGAATTTGCATATTTCTTGTATAGTTCTTAAAATTACAGTATAATTATGCCAATCCTCCTCATTCTGCTAGTTAAAATGTTTGTCAACCAATCAGACTTAAAATGCGGGAGACAAAATACCCATATGGTATTTTTGTAAGGCATGATTATTTCATCCAGAGTGGAGGGATCCTCCTGGTATGGCTCTGTTCAAGTTCTGCCTGAAGATGGAAACCATCTTTCAGCTGTTTTTTCCTTGCAGCAGGAATGTATGTTACTACCTGCCAGAGGGAAAGTTCTTCCTCAGAGTTGGCAGCATATCATACAAGGCCCAACATAATGCATTTGTTGAAATATGCACTCTTGTGACACAAGCCCTGAGCTGTATTGAAACCAGCACCTGATTTGGCTCCACTGCCTCTGTGGAGAGAATGTGTCCTAACCTTGCCCACATCACTTGGTCTGCACCAGAGAAATTTATTGTGAAGGAAGATGGCACTAGGAAAGTCTGAGGATGCTGTACTTAGTATGGGAATATGTTTCAGGTACTGAAAGAAAAATTGCTACCCTGGTCAAGCAGAAAAGCTGGATCCCTTTCAAGTGATTTATACTATCTTTTATAGTGTCCACCAGCCCTACATTTGAAATGTCTAAAGCCAGACAGTAGCTGAACACAGCTCTGCAAGATAATGCTCATAAAGACAAGAAGGATGCTTATCCTTCTTGTCAGCATTTAGCAACAGGTGACAGAGACAGTGAAAGAGATGCTGACAGTGACAGAGAAAGTAGCATCAATCTGCCACACTGAACAAGAAATTGGAGAGTCTCCATGAGCTGATTTAGAAATGGTGTTAATTTTCTGGAAGTGCTTGTTTTTATTTCTTGGGGTAATTAGCAGAGACCACTTTCTCTTCTCAAGCTGTCCTCACTTCAGCAAGGTTTAAAAAGCTGCATCAGTCTCATCTTTAGGAAATGTTACCCAGTTTTGCTATAATAGAGTTCCCCTAGTAAAAAGTCTTTCATTTTACAGACCTGGCTGTTATTAAAACAAAATATGTAATCAGGCACTTCTCCTCCCAATATCTGAAAAGATTATTTAGTCCTGTAATTTTCTGTTTGGATGTTGCTTTGTTGAATTCTCCATATGTAATCTATATAACCTAATTTTCACTAGCAGAAAATGAATTGAGATGCACGAACAGAACACATTTGGGCTAATATGAAGCTCCCTGTTTTTAGAGCAGGTATACTGGATAGGATTTTATATTCAGCATATATTTCTTAATGACTTATCTTCCTTCAATCCTTTGAAACAATGTTTAAAAAAAAATAAAGAAGTGAACTGTGGTATTTTACTTTTCCTCCTTCCTCGCAGAATGTCTCTTACTGACACAATTGTTCCATGACATTTTAAAACCAGCACCAAATCACAATAACCAATTTATACAGTTTCTCTTCTCCAGTCAATGTATGGCTGCTGCCCTTTCAGTCATACCAATAGAAATCCATACTCTAGAATGCTTTGTTTCTCCTCAGTAGCATTATTATAGACAGAGAGAGAGACTCACTAGAGGATAAAATGCTGAATTTCAGACAAAAGTATAACAGCAAGTTTCAACTGCACCTTCTAAAGTAAGTGAAGATTATGTTTTCCAGTCTTTGAGCAACTTGGAAAGGGAGAAACTTTTAATATATTTTACTTGAGTGCTACTTAGGCATGCATGTTTTAAAGGAAAAATCACCAGGGTGACAAATTTGAACCAGGAGTTGAGGCTGCTTCTGTGACTGAGGACAGTGCAAAAAATGAAAGAGAAAATAAACATGTAAGATATTACATGGAAATCTGGGTTTGCTTCTTCAGACTCTGTGTGCTTGCACTGTAGTATTATGAATTTAGGAGGGAATGCAGTCGAGTCGGTGTGTTATTTGAGGTATAAATTAAAAGTTTGGTACTGTTCTGAAACATGACTAAGAAGCCCGAGTGAGCACTGATATTATCCAGTTTATAATGCTTTGTGTAATTTTAATTCATCTGGTACAGAGAATTTAAAAGTAGGTGAATAGATTATTTTGACCACTAGCTCACAGTGTTAATTAAATTGACTGCATGTATAATAAACAGAGTTCAATGTTCATAAAAATTTTATATCCAAATTTATGGACCTTTTGTAATTCAGAGTGCAGATTCATTGCATTCATTCTACTCAGATGAGGAAGTTGCAAAAACCACCTCATTAGCAAGGTCCCAGTATTGTATATAATGTCCCACTGGTTCTTGCATCTCTTTTCTGGTGCAAGTTCTGTACTTTTTTACACATGTACAAGACTGTGAGTGGCTGGTCCAACAGTATTTTCAAATGTTCTCTGGGATCCCCTCATCCAGTTGAAAATATTTCCTGTTAATCAAGAAACAACAGCCACTGTCTTGTTTGCTCAAATGCAGGAGACCAACCTTGGAAAAGTGTCTGGTAAAAAAACTGAGAAAAGGAATAGTGAAGTGTCATCTTGGTCTTTGCTGTGTGGTGTTTTGAATTGTCCACCGTGCAGCCAGTGTGGGCTAAGTGTTACGGCAGATGGGTGGAACACATATCAAAACACCTGATTCATACAGTTATGTGATTTTACAAACTTCACTGGCAGTATGTTGAGGGAAAAAATAGACAAATGGGTTCATAGGAGGTGGCATATGTCTGTGGACTGAGTTTGAGGATTTGACATCTGTACAAAATTCCTAATTAATACAATACAAGCTGTATTGTATTAATTAGGAATTTTGGTGGCAGTCTGAGCAGATGTTATGCAGAAATCTTATACACTGCATTGTTGATGGCAGGACCTGAAAAATAGGAAGGGAGCAGACTTTAACAACAGTCAAGGTCCAGACCACTTTAGAAATTTGTCAAGTAGTCTTGAAATATCAAATCTGGAGAGAGTAGGGACCTCCAGGTTTTAAGGAGACAAGCTGTCCTTCCCTCTTGCTTTTTATGACTCCTCAATCATTCCTATTCCAGTGAGATCATTAGGATAGGATGTGAGCATCCAAACACTCAACATATCTGAATATAGATGTAATCATGAATCATAATATTATTGCAAGAATTCAATCCAGTCCCTTTAACTTGAGTCACCTTTTCAACCATGTCACTGCTAAGGATTTTCGCCTGTTTTCACTCAGTATTAGAATATTCACCAAGAATTACAGACCCTGGATTAGATTCTGAGGAAAAAACCTCACCACCAGATTAACTACTAAAACATCTCACAAGATTCTGGGTGGGATTTTTCTTTTAAATGTTGAGATGAAACAGCATGCAGGATAAATTTTATATTAATTGACAGAAATTTTCAAAATCAGTAAAACAGCTATCAGATTCTGTTTTGAACTGCAGTTTATTCTTTTGCTCTAGAGAATTCAGGTTTTACATAATTTTATCTTCTTTAATGTCAATCTAGTTTAAGGTAGACTCCAGTAATTTTAGTGGCAAATTCTCTCAGCTTGCAAATATTTTTCAGTGTTTTTCTGTTAGTCCAATTGTAGGGTTGTGCTTAAGAAGTGCTATAATAAACTTCTGGCTTTCTTGGAATGCATAAATAGATAAAGGAAATATAACTCACTGGAAAAACCCCATTCTGGTTAATGTCACCAACTGCTTAGTAGGCTTCATTATGAGCTTATTTAAATCACGTATTGCGGAGTAAACCAGATTTTTTTTGGGCTAAGTGTAACTGTCTAATTACTCTTCCTAAGTGAATGCAACAGAACTCCTTGGCATTCTTCAGAGAACTTCCTCTTTCTGCATTTGCATTAAAGTTGCCATGGACAGCAGTGTATGTTGTTACCAGCCATTAATCATCTAAATTTTTTTTAAGCTTCCTGCTAAACAGAAGTTGACTCTCTACAAGCAGCTCTAATCTCAGCTGGTTGAAATTTAAGAGCAAGCTACTCGGTAGTTTGAAAAAAGAAAATAAAATACCTTGGTTTACCTTCTGCTTAGCTGGGAATACTTTTGCTGCCTTTTAGTTTCCTTGGCCCATTTTCCTAAATAGCTCATGCTGATTGTAATCACTCCTCTTAATTTTTCCCATATGTATAGAATAGGAGGAAAAGAACTGAAACTGTAGTTGCTCCCCCCCCATTGTTTTAGAACAGCTTGTGGAAAGATTGGAAAGCTCCTCAAAAAGGCACAGGAAACCTGTGTAACCTCATACTACATGAGTCTCTCTCATATATTCTCCCACCTTATACGTGCATATGGTATTATTCATATATGTGTATATAGACACTGCAGTTCAATTTATATGTTCACCAAAAAGTAAATGTTCAGGTAATATAAGCTAGTCCTTAAATATCATAAACACATTTATTTTTTATAGCTGAAGTCCATTGGTTCTAATGACCTTAATGTTTTACACTGTCTGAAGTACTATCTGTCATTTAAACAATGCATTTATAAGAAAAGAGCCATCAGATTTTTTCAAAGAACTTCAAAATTAAATAGAAGCATGTAATTCTCTGACTAAATGTTTTTTACAATATCTTAAAACAGATTTTCTTTTTCAGTTTATTTCTATTTAGTAAGGAAAAAATAAGACATAATGATTCTCAGTATTTTTTCTTACTTTTTAATTACTTATGCTTTACCTTTTGCCTTCTAATTTGTAGGACAATAATAAAAAAATCCCAAAACTCACAACTGTTAGACAAAAGGATCTTCAAAGAATGCTAATAGAAGGAAGTGGGGGGGTGGTGAGGAGGGTGGAGAAAGACTCACACCAGTCTTTCGGGGAAGTATTGTCCCAGAATTGCACTTAAAAAATAAGTCCTCTTTCAAAAAAGGGGATTTTTTCACTTTTGTAACCTCAAAACCTTTTTTCATTCTCAACCAACAGAACTTAACATGTTCACAAAAATCAGTCCTGTAATCCTGTTGTGATGAGAAGCTCTGAGGACATTATTTGTAATCAGTTTCAGTGCTGCACTATACTGAATGCTTCATTTTTACTTTAAAACATCTTTAAAGGATATGCTTAAATATAAGTTTCTGGTTTCAATTCCAGTAATGTAGTGGAACTTATTGCTGTAATAGCAGGGTTTATTGCTGCTCACAAATGGCATGATGACAGTGAACACTTCACTGCCAGAACTGAAATAAGCAACACTCCTTTATGCACTTAAATTTAAGTACATGATTTAGTCAGGAAGCCCAGCACCTAGGGAGCATCCTTAGGTTCTGTGTACTTGCTGCCTGCATAAAGTAAACCTGGAGCTCTCCAGCACAGCATTGCCCCTGTTGGTAATGGGCCATAAGCACTGTACTGAGTGTCCAGGTCCAGAGTTTATCCATCTTCCTCTGTATTAACTTTTCTTGACCTGCCTGAAGCTTAATTTTACTTGGTTTAGCTGTGATAGCAGTTTCTGTAACTGACCCAGTGTCCATGGCCATATGCATTGCATTTGTTTGTATTTGTGTGATACAAGCACAGTTTAAAATAGACAGCAGTGAGAAGCAGTTACTCTGCACAGAAGATATTTATGACATGAAGACAGCGTAGGGAAAGACAGCCCCAATCTAAGAGCAGAGCCTATGTCAGGTAGAGCCCAGAATTCTGCTTAGAGTACAGTCATGGGAAATGGGATAGAGGGTGGTCACAGCTCCCCCCTGATCCCTCAATGGAAAACAGACCTGCACAAAATGTTGTCTAGGAGTGACAAGGGCAACACAGAAGTAGTATGGAACATATGGAACTGCAGGCCAGTGCAGGAGCAGAAAGGTATAAAGTGTGTTATCAAACACATGAAAAATAACCTGAAGTGAATTCTGGAACAAGGAGGAAATAGTGATGAACTTGAATGTTGTAATCCTGCCAGCAAAGGATGCTGAAAACTCTGCCCATGGCATCTCTCAGCACAGCATGAGCCCTCCTGACCTTAGGGCATAGAGGAACAGTGCCAGGGTAAGCATAGCTCCAGTAGGAGTGAAAACTAAGATGTGTATAACACTTTTAACTGCATTGATTTGCTTGCTTTTCTCTTTTTTTTCTTTGTTGTAGCAATTACATTAGGCTCATAATCCTTGATTTATACTAATAATATTTCAGTCATGCTAACAATAAATTCTTGGCCTGATATGCATATTTTTAGATATATAATGTATGCCTTCCTCTTTGTAAGCAATCTTTCAAAAACAAGATTTGAGCATAATAACAATAAAGAATTGGATTGCTTGTAGGAATTCTTGGTATTACCAGAAAAAAAATTAGTGCTTTGCTGTACTGAAGGCAACATATTTAATGATGCAGAATTATTTCTTTAGAAGATAAATAACCTCAGGACTATGTCAGCAAGTAAAATTCCTATTGATCTGATGTTTTGCTCAAGTGGAGAAAACAATTTAAAAAAGCAACACTTCCAGACCAAATTTGAGTTGCATATCCAGTATAGTTGTTCCTGAAGATGGTTTATTTTCTCCCTGGACACTCCTGAGAGACTGGCTTCTCTAGCTATCCTTTAGAAATATTCCCAAATATCTACCTATTTAATTCTGGTATCTCTAATAGTCTTAAAGGTCCTCTGTCCTTCTTAAAAGGCTGCAAATCACTCATCTCCTTCTTCTTTAAATCTGAGCAATATCTTTGTTTTTTAAGCCTTTGTACAACATCAGCATCATTCTGCATCATTTCAGGTTGTAAGACATATTTTCCACAGACTTTTACTTTTTGCATTTTTTTTTTGTCTTCCTCTCTTGCCTCATGAGTTTATTCTATTTTCACTTCATTGTAGGTTTTTTTTTTTTTTCCTGATCTTCAGGATAAAAATTTTCTGACTCTACAACTTTGATTAGTCCTGCTTTTCTTTTGTGTGTGTGTTGTGTGTTGTATCTACACTTCTGGAGTTGTCAGTGCAGCTTTTCTTTCCTGTTCCATCCTGTCATCAAAAATTCACCACATTCAGACGTGTTATTATTCAGAAGTGCTATTTCAGAAAAATATGGTATAATCCCTAACTCTGCATTTTCTTGACTTACTGATTATCAAGGCAGATCAAATTAACTGTCCATGAAATCACAGAATCATAGAATCGTTTGGGTTGGGAAAAAACTTTAAGAACTTCAGGACCATTAGCCCAGCACTGCAAAGTCCAGCACTAAACCAAGTCCTTCACTGCCACATCTGCACATTTTAAAAATATCTTCTTAGATGGTGACTCCATCACTCCCCTGGGCAGCCTCCTCCTTGAAAAGGCTTTCCATGAGGAGTTTTTTCCAAACGGCAAAACTGAATCTCCCCTGACACAACCTGAGATCATTTCCTCTCATCCTGTCACTTGTTAATTGGGAGGAGAGACTGACCTCCACCTGGCTACAACTTCCGTTCCCTTCTGACATTCCTCCTAAGCCTCCTTTTCTCCAGAGCAAACACCCCCAGCTCCCTCAGCTGCTCCTCACAGGGCTTGTGCACCAGACCATTCCCCAGCTGGATTTCCTCCTCTGGACATGCTCCAGCCCCTAAATGTCTTTGTTCCAGTGAGGATCCCAAAACCAGAGACATGTCTTGAGGTTTGGGCTCACTGGTGCCCAGCACAGGGGACAGTCACTGCCCTGGTCCTGCTGCCACACTATTGCTGGCTCTGGCCAGGTACCATTGGCTTTGTTGGCCACCTGGGCACACCTGGGCTCGTGTTCAGCTGCTGTCCACCAGAATCCCCAGGTCCTTTTCCTCTGGACAGCTTTCTAACCATTCTGTCCCCAGTCTGTAGCACTGCAGGGGGTTGTTGTGACCTAAGGGCACTCAGCCTTGTTGAATTTTGTACAACTGGCCTCAACTCACTGATCCAGCCTGTCCCGATCCCTCTGCAGAGACAGTATTTTATACACTCAGACAGCAAGTGATGGGGATCATATTCTGTGAGTATGTAATGTATTATATATATAATTTACTGAAGTCCAGGGCATGTTGTTCTTTCCTTGCACCCCTGAATTTTAATAAACCTTACATTAGTGTGTCAGAGCCTGAAATGTTATGGTTTATGGCTTAAACACCTTCATGAGGCACTTTTGGCTATTATAGCAAAACTTTATTACAAAAGCTGCAAAAAAGACCTGAGTGGGGCCCTGACTAAGACCCTGCACTGCTCATTGATGGAGATAAGATAAAGTGACACAGGTCTCCCCCACAGACTGGGGGAGAAGAATGCACTCACAGGAGGACCAACCTTAGCACCTTCAGGGTGAAGACTACAGCCCCTGGGTTATCAGCTGCCAGGCTTGCACAGGTCCCCCTTGTAGCAGAGTAGGGAAGAGGAGAGCATTTGGGTGTGTGGTGAAATAGTCTCTGAGGCAGCCAACACCCATCCTCCACCGTGCAGACCAACTCAGATCTGGGCCCCTTCACTCCAGGAAAAGCCACATCCACTCCAGGAAAAGCTGCATCCATGTGAAGGACAGCCGAGGGGGTGTCATGGCCCATCAAAGGCCCCCACACAGGGGACCCCAGACTCTGCACCAGAGCACTGCATTATTATCCAAGAGATCCACAGTGTTGCAAGGGACAGTGTCAAACCTAGACCCTTTAGGGAGGGCGCCTGGGTGTTCCCACCTGGCCGAAACATATATTAATCCATGGGATTCTATACTTTTGGTTGCAGGGCTGTGGGGACCCTACCACCAAGAAAAGGGGATGGAGGATAACAATGAGATGTCGTGGGGCCCCAAAAAAGGTGATATGTTTCTACCTAACCCCTGTCACTCTCTGCCTGTAACAACCCCCACCCCCGCCTTTTTCTATTTCTTTTCCTTCCTTCCTTCCTTCCTTCCTTCCTTCCTTCCTTCCTTCTTTCCTTCCTTCTATCCTTCCTTCCTTCCTTCCTTCCTTCCTTCCTTCCTTCCTTCCTTCCTTCCTTCCTTCCTTCCTTCCTTCCTTCCTTCCTTCCTTCCTTCCTTCCCTCCCTCCTTCCTTCCTTCCTTCCTTCCTTCCTTCCTTCCTTCCTTCCTTCCTTCCTTCCTTCCTTCCTTCCTTCCTTCCTTCCTTCCTTCCTTCCTTCCTTCCTTCCCTCCCTCCCTCCTTCCTTCTATCCTTCCTTCCTTCCTTCCTTCCTTCCTTCCTTCCTTCCTTCCTTCCTTCCTTCCTTCCTTCCTTCCTTCCTTCCTTCCTTCCTTCCTTCCTTCCTTCCCCCCTCCCTCCCTCCCTCCTTCCTCTTTCTTTCCCCCTCTTTTTCTATGAAATAAAATGTAACACCTTTTTTGGCACCAACATCTAACCTAATTTGGTTTTAATCAAGTTCTGTGGTATATTTTGAACCTTTCTGTGTTCAACCTCTTTTATTCACAGAGATTTAGTTTTCCTTGGTCTTCTGTGTTTATTTGGATGGTAACAGGTCTAAGGAAGAATAACAAAGGATTTTGTAGCAAATACATAGCCAGGGCCGGAGGGTGAGGGCAGGGTCCTGCCTGTACCAGGTTTCTGCACAGGACATCTCTTAATAGGAAACAACAAGGTTTTCTTTTACCTGGGGTCTTGCCTGCTCATTCACTTCCATCTTTTCCCCACTTCTTGTCTTTGATCAGATTAAATGGCAATGTGGGAGAAAATGTACTCCTGAAAATGAGTTCTAGTATTGCTCTTAAAATGCTTGAAGAGTATGTGAATTCCCCAGCTGACATGAAGATGGGACACTGCTCAATTTTCCCTGCTGTTCACCTTGCAAATTAATATTTTATAAAAGATATTTTAAGTGAAGCAAGACTCCAGTTATGAAGGAGATTATAACGTTGTGGTTGAGATTTTTTAATAAAAAATGAAGGAAAGTATAAGTTATATAACTTGTATCTCTTCTTAACTTATCCAAGTCATAATTTATAAAACAGATTTTTAAAACAAATTATATCAATTAAATGTTCATCTAATTTTTATTAATCTTACTCCTGGAATGGAGCAATGATTACATTGGTTTTAATTACTGAAAATTCAAATAATAACTGGAATGTGTAAATCTGGGCTCGCCTTAAAGACCCTTTATTTCAAACTCCCTGATTTCTGAAACCTATTGCAGGATTTTCTGTACTGTTGGTCCTGCAGAAGCTCTTCTCCATGGGGTTTAAAGTATAAGATAATCAGAACAAGAGGAAATAGAAACTTTTAATGCAAACCTGCTTAAGAGCAAGTGAACACCTACTTATGTGGGATAAAACAAAGGCTCCCAGAAGTAAACAAATTTTCATATAAATACTGCAGTCTGAGGACTTCCAGAGTCCCTCAATCTGCAGCTTCTCTGACAGTAATCTTTCAGGATTTTTTGTCCATGAAATCATAGAATTTCATGTCCATGAAATCCAGAGCTTTTTTTCTTGGTTTTGGCATGCAGTTTGTTAGAGTTCATTAGTTAGGGGGAAAATGGTTTCTAGATTTAGAAAGAGAAGGTATTTTTTAGTAAAAGTCTTTATCCCTTCCAATCTTGTATGTTTGGACAACTTTAGGAAACCACTTTATTCCTGAACATTTACTTGCATTGCTGTACCTTTGCAAAATTGTGAAAAGGCTAGAAATAACGTTTTTCTACCCCAAGATATCAATTGCAGCAAAAGTCTCCCACTGTGGTGGTGTTTGAGGGTCCCCAGGACGAGGTGAGAGATGAGAATCTTGACTCCACGTTTCAGATGGCTGATTTATTATTTTATTATATATATATTATATTAAAAGAAAATTATGTACTATAACTATACTAAAGAAAGAGAAAGGGGACGTCAGAAGGCTAGAAAAGAATGCATAATAAAGTCTTGTGAGTGACCAGATTTACAGCTGGACCATGATTGGTCATTAAGTAAAAACAATCCACATGGAACCAATCAAAGATGCACCTGTTGGTAAGCAACCTCCAAACCACATTCCAAGCAATCAGATAATTATTGTTCACATTTTGTTTCTGAGGCCTCTCAGCTTCTCAGGAGAAAAATCCTGGCTAAGGTATTTTTCAGAAAATATGTCAGTGACATCCCACAGAGCAGATACCTTGTTCACTCAAGAGGATTGTTACATGCTTTTTTAGATTCTTTCCACATCAATGGAAAGTTTGATGATGTTGTCCTGTTCAGCTGTAAGGGGAGTCGAGGAAGATTCTTTTTAATAAATTTCTCCGACTAAAATAATTCACAAACATGGAAAATACTATTCTGAGAACTGTTTACTGATAGAGTATAGTCCTGACTGGAGGAGGATAGAAAAGAGAACAAAGAGAGAAAAAGAGAGATGTAGAGAGGAACAGGTGTCTTGGTTTCAAAGCAGGTGTGTGCTAAGGAAGGCAGGAGCCTCTCCTGAAATGGAAAATGTAAACCCCCTCCCTCCAGATTGCTATAAATTTTAAATTAAGGGGTTCTCAGGCAAAAAAAAAATGGGAGCAGGAATAACAGTTCTTTATTAGGGAAGAAAATAAAAAAATGAAATAAACAATGCAGTAAACTAAATTAACACTGACAGAGTCAGAACACAGCCTGACACCCTGTGGGTCAGGGTGTTGGTAGCAGTCCAGTTGGAATTGTGGCTGCAGTCCTCCTGGAGTGTCAGGTGTGGTTCTGCTGGAGCAGTGAGCCTGTAGAAGGGTGTAGTCTTCCTCTGAAGATCCAGTGGAAGAAGCAGCTGTTCTTCTGGGAAAATCCAGTAGACACAAGCCATGTTGGTGTTCCAGAAACCCGAGATTATATCCGGGTAGAATGCTTGGCTTTCTCCTCTGGGCAGAGCATCTCACACTGGGATGCAGTAGCTCTTATCAGCCATGCAGTGACACCTAATAGCCTGTTATCAGCAGATGTCTCCCCGAGGAAGGATTGGGTGTGGAAGAGATAAGGAAAACTGCCCACTTAACAGAAGACAGCTGCCATACAGATGGCAAATCAAATACAATTTTCTTGGCAATCCAGGACAACAGGAGACAGGGACAGCATTACCCCAAGAACCCTGGGCGTGGTGTCGGCGGCAGCGGGGCGGGTGGAACGTGTGCGCTGTGCTGAGCCTGCGCGGCTCCCGCTGGGCACTGTTTCAAACAGCAGCAGGCTGTGTGTCTGTCCTGCTGGTGCTGAACCACGGCTGCTGCAGGCTGGCTGCTGAGGCCTGGCTACTGGGCAAGCTGGGAAAAGCGGCAGAGGCTGCTGGGTGCCGTGGTGGCAATGAGGTGTCTTGGGGAAGAGGAGAAGCAGGGTGGAGGGAAAGGTGAGGACAGGAATGAGAGGCAGGGAAGAAGCAGCACCACAAGCAGAAAACCTCCTCTTCTCTGGGGGGAAGACAGGCTGACCCTCTGGGCAAGTCCCCGCTCCCAAGAAAACAAAACCCATGGGCAAAATCGTGGTGCAGTCAACTGCTTTGATGTGCTAAGACTCCTCTCACAACCTAATTTCCTGGGCATTTTTTCCCAGGGGTCTACACCACCAGCAAAAGGGCTGTCACTTGCAGCCCTATTGTGGAAGATTTCTCTGCCCTGGTCGGCTGTCAGGCAAAGTTCCCTCTGAGACAGAGCTTCCCTGCCTTTTCTGCAGGGGCTGTCTGGACCGTAAGTGCACGGTGAGCCCCGTGGCAGGGAAGAATGATGTATCTGACTTCATGTTGTCAGAAGTCTAATTTATTACTTTGTATACTATATTATATTAATGAATACCATACTAAACTATACTAAAGAATACAGAAAAGATACTTACTGAAATCTAAAAGGATACTTGTGACTCTTTCCGACACAGCTTGTCCCTGATTGGCCAATGAGTCTAAACAACTCACGCCGGAGTCCAATCAAACAATTGCCTGTGGGTAAACAATCTGCAAACACATTCCAAATGAGCACAACACAGGAGAAGCAAATGAGATAAGAATTGTTTTCCTTTTCTCTGAGGCCTCTCGCTGCCTTTCAGCCTCCCAGGAGAAAAACCCTGGGTGAAGGAATCACGTTCAGAGAATGTGAATGCCACACTGTCCACTTAGAGACTGTTATGTCAGCAGTCTCTGAGCCTTCACCTGTCCGAGCTGTCCCCTGCACGTGGCACATGGTAAGGCTCCCTGGACACACACAGCCCCTATAGTAATTTTTAATCCCGTGTCACAAAATGGATTTACCACAAACGTGAGGCATAAATAAAAATTGAATTGGTTCCTCTCAGATGGTGAGGGGGGATGTGTAATTTTTATTTTTATGCAAAGTATCACATAATTTCTTTGAAGTAAAGAGTTGCTAAGAAGATGAACCATGATGATAAGGGTCCTGGTAATGATGAAAGATGCAGTGTAATATCCTGTTAGGAGGTTTCACCATTTCAGACTCATTTGAAATTTATGTATTTAACAAACTAAGCTAATTTTATAGCTGTGGAGTGTGTCTTGGGTGTGGATTTGGGAGAAACAGACTTGGAGAACCTCTGCGTGGGTTGTCTCTGGAGTTGGTAATTCTGGTGCTTCTGGCCAGAATGGCTGGGACTGCCAAGCAATTGCCAAGCGCCTGCCGTAAGAAGAAATGTGATCTACTGCTAATTAAGTGAATGAATGAAACATGCTACATTCAAAGCTAACTAGCTATAAACCAAAAATAGCACAGCTGAATTCTCTTCCTCTCTCTTCTCCCATGCCATCATACTATCAACACCGAATTACCTCCAAATAGAGAGACTGTAAAGTATTGTCCCAAAAAGCTGACAGATGAATGTTCAAGTTTTATCTCTCATTTCTACTACAGCTGTTTTGTTTGGGTTTTTCTCCTGCCAGTAATAGGTTCTGTGAATTTGTCAAGGACTACTTTCTTTTATCACTTTTGCTTACAAAAGACAACATGCCATTTTCTCAAAGAACTGGGATTTGGACATAAAGGTTTTTTCCTTATAGATTTTCTGAGCAAGAATGGATTTTGAAGAGGACATGGTATAAATAATCACTTGTTTCAGATAAAGTTAGATAGTAAAAAAAAACAATTTCTTAATCATAAAAGAACTCTGAAAGGAAAACAAAGCTATATTTATTGTCTTGTTTCAGGTTTTTTGCCCATTTGTATAAAAAATACAAGTGCTGTGTGGGCAAATATTAATAATTTCACCTGAGTGTGCAGATAGTTCAAATGACACAGAAAGATACTTTGAGAGATTGTCCTCCTTTAAAAATCAGAGTAATTTCTTGCCTTTCCCCAGATGTAACTAACTAAACCAGCAGAAATAATTTATATATAGAGAGATTAATATTACTGCTGATCTTTTTCCATAATATTTGAAAAGAATAATTAATATCTGGTGGGGGAATAATCATATTTTTTTCAATAAATGTAAGCAATTAAAATTAGATATCTAGTCTAAACTAGTCCTGGCTTCTCCTACAGCCAGTGGAAAAACAAATTTCTTCCTGAATCCTTTGTCAAAGAGAGGTGAAGTAATTTTCCAGTAAAGGTCCCTACTGTATCTTGGGTAAACACAGTCTAAATAGGTAATCTGATCTCAACATATCTATTTTAGATGACTATAAGCTGAAATGGCTTCTACTGGTAATGTCAAAGATTTACTGAGAAAAATTAACTGAAGTAAAAAACCTACAATTAGTTAAAATGTAATTTTCACTCAATAAAGCAAATACAAAAAAAAAAAGATTTTGAAGTTATAGAATCATTGACCTGTGAGAGATCATCAAATCTGTTTCCCTGCCCTAGGACAGGATAACTTAGATGATAATCTTACTGCCAGGGTAATTTTCTGCTCAGTTCTTAAGTTTCCTATGGGTAAAGACATGCAAATAATATCTTTATAGCTCTTTCTTTCAAAAAAAGCTTAAATCTTTGGACATCTGTTGCATGTAGACATTGTGTTCATTCTCAGTAGTCATTTCTTTTGACTAGAATATGTAAAGAAGGAAGAATTTAGTTGGTAACCAACCACACTTTTTTCTCACTTTTGCTTGAAGGTTGGCATGCACTCAAGAAGTCCAGAAAAGTGTAGGACACATTTGTTTATTCTGAGCCATTCCAATTATTGTTCCTCTCCTAAGTGTTTTACCATTTTGGTTCTCTATTGGTCACGAACTAGACTACATCACTCTCCTTCAGGGGCACTGAGGTGTTCTTGATTCACCTTCAGCTTGAGATTCAATGATGCATCGTGATGTCTACTAAATAGCTGCTGCCTACAAAGTTCTGCATTGCCATATGAATTTGCCTGAGTGGCAGCACCTTGCTTTTCCTCTGTTAGAGCATCATGAATCTTTCATATCAAATATCATCCATTTTTCAAGGTCATTTTGAGTCCCAAGTTCCATTTCCTGTACTTGAGCAGTCTCTTTCAAAGTGATGTAATTTGTGATTTCAATAAGCAGATTTCTTAATTCTGATTGTTAATAAAAATTTTGAAAACAGCAAAAGTTTTATCCTGCTTGATAACCTTTCACTGTTAATAGCAAAGCACTGAGAGGCGCTCAGATTTCCAATGAGTTCACAGCCCAGCACACTATTTTCAGCTAGACCGTGCTTCCTCCTTTGCACATAAGAATGCCATGTGTCAAAAGCTTTACTAGCATGGAAAAATGACATTTGCAACTTATTTTCTATTCCCAAATCTTATTGCCATATCGGAGAAGGAAATTAAACTGGTCTGACAGAGCTTTTTTCTTGACAAATCCACATTAGCTTCTCCATACCTCTTAAAAGACATTTTTTCCTCTTGGTTGTTCGACTGCCAGTTTCTTAGCTGGAACTGAAATTGTCATGAGCCCTTGGTTGTTTTCTAATTACCACAGAGCTTTGGGAACAGAAGAGTTCTGGAGTGCTTATTTTTAAAAGAAAATTTATATTGATATATTTTTTCTAGGCTTTTTAGCAGTTAGAAAGAGACTATGTAGGCAGACTTTCAGTTTAAAGCTGTTAGTGATTTATTTGATTATTGTCTGCAGTGTACTGGTAGTTGAACTTTAAAACAACATATTTAGGTGTCTTTTCTTTACTATTTTATCAATTTTTTACACTTAGAATTATCAATAAATGCAACATATCTCTGAATAAGTGATTATAATATGGGATATTCTAACATGAACGATATGAATAAAACTGTTTATTTCAGTAATTTGAGTCCAGGGCAAACTCACGAATTTTCCATAGATGTTATCATTTTGTTTAGTTCCCAAGTGAAGAAATAGTGATGATTTCATTAAAATCATAATAAAAGGCAAAAAAAAAAAAATTGTGATTGCCCATTCTAATTCAATAAAGTTATCTACTTTTGAGATGCTTTTTTGAAAATGCTGCTCAAAAACACGACCATTTTGACAAATGGTTTTTATTTTTAAAATAAAGATGATTATTCTTTATTTATAAAATGAAAGTAAAATGTATTTTTCTTTTTGTTCATACTGCACTGAATACCTACATGTTATTACAGCCTTCTGCTTATGGGAAAGTCAGTGTAACACACACTCTGTAAAGATATAGCTCACAATGGGCAAACTCAATGTCTCATGGAAAAATAAACCCATAATGTTCAATAATCAGAGGGGAAGATAAGCCCTGAGAACAAGGTGTCTGAGATTAGTTTTGTTTGCAGTTTGAAACAAGCCATGCTGACGATTAGAAGAGATTCAAGAAATGAGTACAAAATGAAATTATGTGCTAAGGGGCTTTTCTCTTGTCCTTTGTTGAACATCTGTGGCAGTAATTTTCTAGTTTTACAGAAAAGGTTACTTTTATCTTCCAGGAATGTGAGAAAATTGTTCTTTAACAGATGCCTTGGTTAATTTGTGAACATGTTTAGAAAAAGCAGTCAGGTAGACTCTGTTTTGGAGTGTGAACCAGTTCATCAAGAGGCAGGCAGACCTACTCTTACTGTGCCTATTGGTTGTTTAAGATTTGGAAGTGACTTATTTTTTACAGGTCACTTCATTCATGCTGCCCTTGAGTTGTAAGATGGGAACATAAGAATAGCCGAGAGATTCATCTGGTTTTGTGTCCTCCTGTAGCAATGGGGAAGAAAGATCCATGGACTCCTTTATGCATCCGAAAGAGATCACTTTATTGTAGAAATCACCCCCTTTTTATACCTTTAGTTTCCACTGGAAAGAACCAGAATTTAATAGAAGGGCACCCATTCGCTGGCTCAGCTGCAGTCTGCTGTCCACAGGTCCTATAACCCAGTCAGCTTCCCATTCATGTGCTGCCCACGCATTCCTCATAACTGGCTCTCATGCCCCAACCGACTTTCAACCATCCAGCCTGCAGCTCTGCCTTCCCCACAGGGCCTTCTGGTGAGCATAAGCCTTAACCACTTTAACAAACACAACCCCACGTCCCACATTCTCCTACTGACAGTGGTCAAGATTATAAGCTTGGGAAGAGTGGAAAGCAAGTATAAGGTGACACTTCCCCAAACTGTCAATAATTTATTGCTCAAAGGTTTACTCTTCTCTCTGCCCAAAGATATCACAAAACATGGTCCTTGTTTCACAGTCACTTAGAGAGGTCCTGATGAAGGCTAAGGAGCAACCCTGGGCTTCTATATCATTTTTGTCCTTACTCTTACAGGAACAGTATTTAATTCCATTGATCAGTTCTATAACTACTTTGCAAACCCACTTTTTCACATGATATCATCTCACTTATTAATAGTGTCTAAGATGGATTTTGGATCTTTCCATGTCTAAAGGCTACCTGCAGGAAAGATCTTTGCAGGATTTCTAGTCACTGATAGAATTGCAAATCTAGAGTGCTGGACTGACAATAAATTGTAGCAAACTGCATTTTTTACAGATTGCATCTTAGTTCATTAGGAAGTTGGACTGGTGATCAGCCAGTCCCTGATAACCCTATTGCAGATAAACCCTTAATTTTTAGATAAAATTGTATTGCTAATCATTCCAGTGTCCCTATACTTTAATATCTCTTTTCTTTTCTACCAGAAGTGATTTGAGCAATTTGGTTCCTCAAGCATGACCAAAGAGATAGACAAAAAACCAGGAAGGTAAAATAAATTTCACAGCACTTTATCAACATACGTTTGAGATTATTTTGACAAACTGTGGCTAAATATAAAAACATATTTCAGTCATCATTATTAAATTTTTACAGTATGGGAAGACATTGGCTGCCTACAGTTTTTCATAGCCTTTTTTCAACCATGTCATTTTTGAGGCTACATCATGCAGCAAAGTGCTTCAGTGGAGTTGCAATACATGTTCTCATCTGATGATCTTCTGAAAAGAAAGAACTTGAGGCATGAAAAGCCTCTTAACAAAAGTTTATAATACAGAATTTTGTTTTTCAAAGTGACTTTGCCATTAACAATCTACATTTAATTCCAACAGCACATGCAAATAAAAAGAGGATTTCTTTATCAAAATGCACTATATGACTACAGATTTTTTTAAACAGCAGCAGATTAGACCATGTATTTTTCCTTGCTATATATTTTGGAAGAAATGTGACAATATCAAGGAGTTGGTATTGATTAAAGACAATTAGTTCTGGAAGAATTAGTTATACAATTTCAAAAAGTCAGCTTTAAGCTAACAGTGGCTAGAAGGTGAGAACAATACAATTACAGTATAAATACTCAAACTTGATTTTCATTTAAGCTATTAGTAAAGCCTTTAAAATTAATTTCTCATTGATTACATTCTCTTCTTTTTATAATCAAATTTGATGGCAGCTTTAGGACTTTTAGACATGGATGCATGACATTTGAGTGTCAGGCAAATGCCAATGAAATCAATCTTCTATCTTTCCTATTAAAAATGTCTGATGCTGTTTTCAGGCCCAATATTCAGCCAATAAAACATGAAGACCCAGCAGATATAGACACTGTTGTAAACAAAAAGCATTCCAGTAATACAAATCAGGACCCTTGAATAAAACTAATAATGATTTAAAAAATAACATTATCTTAGAGTAATTAATATAACAAAAAACAAAAACCTGCATTTTTTTTCTGCTTTTCAGATTCATTGGAAGAGTCAAAATAATTTTTAAAGTATGTTTCTCTCTAACCTTGAGGACTAGAAATGTCTGTGAGTAGTTTTTGTGTAATCTAATGACTCCAACACCTAGGCACCTAGGTACACATTAAAAGAGGTAGACTACGCAAAAAGCAAACAATAATAATAAAAAATAATTGACAAATTTTCTGCACGGTGTCTTTCTTCTAAAAAAACCCTTGGAGATGGCTACTGGCTTTGATGAATAAGCATATTGTAAAATTTTTGTGTCATTTGTCCAATTTGGATTTATAGGATGCAGAGTTTTTCACATTTATGAGATGCTTGGATGGAGCTGGAAAAATTATTTAAGACTTTTTAATTTTTTTGAGAAAAGAAGCTAAAAAACTCATCTTCTCCTGCTCTTCTCATTGACTTTAGAGTGATGCTCTTCCTTTAAATATTAATCTAAACTTTCTCAGTTTCTGTCCAGCTCCAAGCTCAAAGTGGGCAGTGATACATAAAAAAATGGGTTTGAAATTAACCCTTTGATGCAAACAGAATATGGAAGCAGGGTGAAAGTATATAGAAGGTCGATGTATGGACAGGTAACCTTGGAGGAATGCTGAGACTGAGCATGCAGGCAGGGGATTAGGAAGGACAGAGCCCAGATGGAATTGAATCTGTCAAAGGATGTCTGAGACAAGAAGAATGGGTTTTATAAGTCACCAGGGGATAAAAGGAAGACCAGAGAAGACGTAGTGCGCAGCTGAGAGAGGCAGGAGACTTGGTTGCACAGAGCAAGGTAAAGGCTGAGGTATTGAACACCTTCTTCACCTCAGTCCCTACCAGCAAGAGCGATCTTCAGGGATCCAGACCTCAGAAACCACAGGGAAAGTCTGGAGCAAGAACTGTGTGCCCTTGGTGAAAGAGGATCAGGTTACAAATACTTCAGCAAATTATATGTACACCAGTCCAAGAAACCTGATGGGATGAGTGCTAAGGGAGCTGGTTGATGTTCTTAAGAGGCAATTCATGACAATCTTGGAGTGATCATGGTAACTGGGAGAGGAGCCTGAAGGATGGAGGGAAGAAAGTGTTGCTCCAAACATCTGAAAAGGCAGAAAAGAGGGCTTGGAACTGTAGAGAATTCAGCTTAACCTCAAAGCCTGGGAAGGTAATGGACCAACTAATACTGAAAAGCATTTCTAGGCATGTGAAATACAGGTCCAACAGGGGTAGTCAACATAGATTTACCAAGAAGTCATTCTTTACCAATGTATGACCCTCAACAATAAATTGACTGTGTCATTAGATGAAGGGAGAGCTTGGTTAGAGTTTTATATTTTCCCCCTTAAGATCCTCACAGAGAAGCTGGTCAAGTATGAGCTGGATGAGCAGACAGTGGAGGTACATTGGAAAATGGCTTAATGGTCAGATCCAGAGGGCAGTGATTAGTGGCATGAAGTCCAGTCAGGGGGCAGTAACCAGAGATATATCCCAGTTGTCCATGCTAGGTCAGATCTTGTTTAATGTTTTCTGTAATGATCTGGATGATGTGGCAGAATTTATCCTCAGCAGCTTTGCTGATAATGCAAAACTGAGAAGAGTGGCTGATACACCAGAAAGTCATTGTGCCACTGAAAGGGACCTTGAGAAACTGGAGAAATAGGGTGAGGAACCTCATGGAGCTCCACACAGGGGCATTACAAACCCTTTACAGTAATAAATGCTGGGGGCCACCCAAATGGGAAACAGCTCTACAGAGAAGATGGACACCAGGATGAACATGATCTATGAACCTTCCCTCAAGGCAAAGAAAGCAAATGGTATGCTGAGCTGCACTGGGAATAGTGGAAATAGTCTTGCTGGCAGGTGGAGGGAGGAGATCCTTCTCCTGTACTCAGGACTGCTGAGTTCATACGTAGAGTACTGAGTATATTTGAATTATGTTGCCATACTTGTGATTTCTGGGTCTCCAACACAAGAAATTCATGGACAGACTTCAGCAAAGGGCCAGTAAAATTCCTAAGGCACTGGAGCATCTCATATGAAGAAAGGCTGAGAATTTTATGATCTCAGAGGGGATCTTATAAATTAATTTAAATACATGAAAGTGGCCTAGAAGTACCAAGACTCTTTACAGTAGTGTCTAGTGACAGGACAAGAGGCAATAAACGGAAACTGAACGACAGTAACTGTAGGAATAGTGTTTTTTTTTACTGTGAAGTTGACTGAACATTGCAGATGATTTCTCAGGGAGATTGAGGAGTATTGTAGATATTCAAGAGGTATTTGGACATAGTCCTGGACAGCCTGCTCTAGATGAAGCTTCTAAAGCAAGAGGATTGGATCAGATGATCTTCAGAGCTCTCTTTAAACTTCAGACATTTTGTGGTTCTGTGACTGACATGCAGATAATCACAGTGAGGAAAAACAGCATCTCCCTTGACTCCTATGAGTTAGGCAGGATAAAAGCTGTATGTTGCCTTTCCTCACAGGATGGAGAAATGGGACACCAAAGAAATGACTGAGGTAGTTTTTGAGTCTGCTGTCCCTTTAGATGAAGGTTAACATCTGGAAGCAGTACCTGATGGTACCCTTTGGCTCTCAACCATAATGCTGAATTTACCCAAGGGCTGCTTTCCAAAATCCTTGTCCAAGGGATACAGTTATTTGCGAGCAGTCAGATCATATTTTTTAAGTCTCTATCTCTATACACTACTGTTATTGTAATTAAACCATATTTACTACAGCAGTTCCAAAGCACTTGTCAGATCTGAATTGTCATCATTCTAAGTAATGTAAGTGCAGCTCTATAGGCAACTACCAGTGAGAACAATTTACAATTTGTGCAGCATGGTTGTAAAATTTATACCTCCAAACAGCAGTATACCTTTCCCCCTTTCTCTTCAATAAGAATAATGATGTTTTCAAATGTATGCACAGGAAAATAAATAATTTATCTCTCTGGCCCACAGAAGTTAAAACATTTAAAACTACATAACTCAGTATTTCATGAACAGTGCTGTGCTTTCTGAATGAATATTGAATTTCATGTTATCCTGGACTCTAATGTGGTAGAATACATTACAGCACTTTGTGAATTTATGACTACCTGACTTTCCCCCATACTAACCAAGACAAACTATCTTTTATTAATGGGTGAAATGCTTAGTTTTGACTCTTTGAGTTGCAAGGTTCAAGAAATCTCATTTGAGCACAGACAGAAACCTGATTCAATAAAATCAAGAAGAAATTATATTGAGGACTTTTGTGGAAAAACTATAAAGGTCATTTCTTCAAAATCTGAGAAAGCACCTCTCTGTCTTGCATTTTGGTGTCAATCCCACAAACCACAGACATCTATTTATTTTCCAAGAAAAAAAATAATGGGCTAAAAGAACTAATATAATTTTTTTTTTCATTTTGATGTCACTCCTTTCATATCATCTAAGGCCAAATAAGACTTTCTGCTGTGAAGACTCTAACTCTGGAGTGACATGACAAAATTACATCTTGAACTGCATCTGAAGTTGAGTCACATAAATTCAAAAGAGATGAGCACTGATTTTTGTGGAAACTGGTGCAAACATATTGTTCTTACCTAGAAAATATTACTCAAAATATTCAGAATACACATTATTTTTTTCCAAGTCTGAATACCAATGTTTCCCATAAAATAATGCAATGCATGAAGAAATCTTGCTTTTTTCTTGCAAAATTTTGTCACTGTTGGTAAATAATGCTTGAAAATTCACATCAAGATTTATTATATTAGAAAATAGATTTAACTGCTTTAATATTTTGTGCCAGAGGTGGACATTTAAGATTTGTTTTTTTGCTTTTTTCTGCTAACTTCTCTTCATGCCTGTATCATTTCCATAGGGAAAACAAATCAAATTGTCTGTTTTCAATTCTCCTGCCAGGAGCTAATCAAGGAATTAGAAGCCTAGCTTGTGAATGTTGTCAGCCATGATCTCCATTCTCACTCTTAATTACAAAATTAATGTACCACAAAAATCATTAGAATAAAATTTAAATTACCATAAGTAGCTAAGTTACTATAAAACGGCTTTTATTTCATTAAACAAAGCAAAATTAACAAATAGAAAACCCCAACAAAACAAAGAAATTTTGGGAAACCAAGTGACAATAAATTTTCTGTACAAAATCATGCAGAGATTCAATTATACATACAACATGACAGTGACAGTCCTGAGCAATAATTATTTTCTTTGTTAAAATGAAGTCAGGAGGTTAAAATTGAACGGATTTATCACTTACTCAATGAAAGAGCTGCAGTAAAAGCTGGATGTTTGAAGCATGTTGCAATTTCCTGGCTGATGGTGTAAATATGGGCTTCAGCATGAACATCTGAATACACAAGAAAACTCCTTTTCTCTGTGTGTGCAAAGCCTAACTTCATGTAAGACAGACAGCATATGACATGTGAGGAAAAGGTAACTTTCCATTTCTCCCACCAGATTTTAATAATAACACAAAGTTCAATACTATTAGAATTAATTCCATGCACAATTCAATCTGTGCTGAACTCCAAATTCGTAGACTAATGATACTTTATTGATGATGAAACTGGAACCCAAAGTCCTGCTTTTGCTCCTGCCTCTGTAATTCCTACTGTCTTTTAATCTCCATCAGAGCTGGGGAGGATTCAGGCTGGCATGCATGGCTAGAAATTTATCCCAATTTACATAAATGATTGTGGGGATTTGATCTCCATTTCTTGTAGGAGCATGATGTAAGGATCAATTGATAGTGAGTTCCAGGAATGATAAAGTAAAACTATTTGCCTGCAATAACAAAAAGACAAGATTGTTTTAACATTTGGCCAGATGATATGCATACAGATTATTTGCTGGGGCAGAAGGCACCTTAGTCCAGCCTCTACTACCCTGATGGCTTAATAAAAAAGGGGAAATATCAGAGCAGCAGGATAAACCTTTCTGTATGGGCCCTTAATTGAATGTTCCCACAATGCATTCCCAACTGCCTCTCCTGCACGTTTTACACATCTCAGCTTTTCATGACTGTATAACATCAAGCTCCAACCTGGAAGGGTCTTTTTGAATAACTCTATGATAAATGGGAATTATTCACTGTGGAATTGCTTGTAAATGTGCAGTAGATGCAACAGCAGAGGATTACTGGCCTCATAGTTAAGGTCAGGAAATTATCCACATCCTCTTGGATCTTTCATGTAATATTCTTCCTATCCAATGTATTTTCTAAAATAGCTTAGCTAGCACCAATGCTTTGGATTTTCATGGGTCTTTTTTTTTTTTTTTGCATTCATAGAAGGATTCAAAATGTTTTCAGAGATAAAAAGAGACTTTTCAATTCTCTTGAGCCGACATTTATACATTGCAATGTTTATGTAAATCAGGAAGCAAGCAATCTCTGAGATGACTTCACCCTCTTTTATTCCTTGTATTAAATAGTGTTGCCAATACATTGCATTTTTGTTCATATGGATATTTGTATAAGCTGAGCTGAATGCCTTGGAACTGCAAGGAATAGCAAGATAGCCCACCTGGAGAAGTGAAATCAAGTATTTGACTGGTGAATAAAGTTGAGCACCTACCTAAGAGTTTGTAAGACTGAGCTGTTGCAGTGCACTGCATTGTTGAAATGCAAATTATGGACACTAGCTTTATGTGAAACTCTTCTAAAGGAAGGTAATTTAAGTTTTATAACTTTCTTTAGCATTATACAAAATTAAATGTTGTGTTTCTCAGCAAAGTTTGTTGAGTAATTTATCAGTTAGGAGAATAGTTGAGGTCTGAAAGAAGCAATTGACATTTAAACTCATTATGCTATTTACTTAGAACTCACAGTATTACTTAATACTTTGTGGGGCACAAGTATTGTCTCAGCATAATTTCCAGATAAGAATTTTATGTCATAAAGCCTAGTATTCCTAGGAAGAGCTACTTTTCATTACTGTTACAGGATAAGCATAGCAATTCTTTAATTTATAACATTCCTTAAAGGAGAGAAAACTGATAAATCAGGTGTTCCTAAACTCTGGGGTAGGCACTAGGAGCTGTACATGTGCTAGTAAAAAGTGCTATTCACAAAGACCACTTCTACTGAGCATCCCAGTCCACTCTTGCGCTCCAGCCTTGTGTTTGTGCTCATGTTTAGACTTTCTTACCTTCTGCAATGCTTGTTCCAATCACAGTCATCTGCAATTACATAATTTCCTTCCTTGTCCATCACCTGACTTTTACAAAAGTTGCTGTGGAACACAGACCTCCAATCATTTAATCTGTTGACTATCCAGAGTAGCAATATACCAGGCATTTTCTGTCTCTCATAATAATCACACTTTGTTTTTCTATACTAAACCCAGAGTGAGCCAGGAAGAAAAGTTATGCCTGGATTTTGCCATGTATACAGAGATGACATAACTGAGGAAGACTCCTGCACACACACAGACAAAAACCACACAGGTGTATTTACATGTGTATGTATTTAAAATGGACACATGTGTATGTATTTAGAAAAGAGAGTGACACTATGGCAGTATTTCAAACTGAATTGATATCAAACAATCACAGAACCACAGAAAGCTTTGGATTTGAAGGGACCTTAAAGATCATCTCTCTCCAACCCCTTGCCATGAGCAGGGGCATCTTCGACTAGACCAGGTTTTCACAGCTCCATCCAAACTTCTGAATGCTTCCACAGCTTCTTCAGGTAACCTTGCCAGGGCCCCAATTCCCTTACAGTAAAGATTTTTTTTCCTAATAACTAATCTAAACCTACTCTCTTTTAATTTGAAGCAATGTTTCAATAAGTAGTCCCTTGAAGAGACTTCTTCTTGAAAATTTCTGGCAGAACTCCAAATATTTTGTGAAAGTCAAAAGTTTATCCCAAGCTATATTTGAGATTTTTAACTTAACTTGTTTCTTTCCACAGAACTGAATCTCTTTTCTGTGTTAGACATGAACTGATGGCCAGAATCAAATGAAATATCAGCACAATTATATTGACTTTATTTAGATTTTACATGTGAGGAAAGATTTTGGTTTTCAATTCCCATTGTAGCAGTACTTATTACGAAAGGTGGAAGTATTTATCTTGATAATTATGTTTGTTGGCTTCATTGTAAAAGTCATCCAAAACCAAGGATGATGTAGGTATTCCAGAAAGCTGCATGAAGCCTTGAGGACTGGGAAAAAAGTAAGGCTTTCTGAATTTTATCCACTTTGGAGTAGCAATGCTGAAAATTTACATACCCCTCATTTTCTTCTATCTTTTCATTTCTTTAGCAATAGATTTTTTAAACTTATAGAAACAGCTAAGGTTACTTTCAACTGTTAAAGTTTAATAGCCTTACATCATTATATTTTCTTTTGAGTGACATCTTAAAATAATTTAGGTTGACAAAGACCTTTAAAATTAGCAAGTCCAACTGTAAATCTAGCACTGCCAAGTCCACCACTGAACCATGTCCCTAAGTGACACACACATCTATGCACCTTCTAAATACCTACAGGGATTGTAGTCTATCCCTTTCCTGGGAAGCCTGTTAAAGTGTTTGTCAACCTCTTGGGTGAAGAAATTTTTGCTAAGATAAAATCTAAACCCTTTATGTTTTTAATCAATTCTTCAAACTTTAGGGGTAGCAATGCTAATAGTTAGACCTTACAGCAGCTTTGCCTTCTTTTATCATTATCCTCTGAGAAACTATTAACTGCTGACCCCGGTATTGCTTTGGAGATGCAGAAACGAAGTCAGTGATTTGTCCAAGGCCTATGGTAAGCATCTCATATGAAATTCATTGTCAAATAACCTTGTTTAACTTTATCTTTCTAGGTATTTCTTCCTAGCCCACGTTATTACCAGATGAATTTATTTACAATAAAAAGCAATGACTTGAATTACTATGTCATTCCTTAGCTACTCTGTTTCACATAGCTGTGAGTTACAGACATGTAGATAAATCTGATCTTCATCATTGCTTTTCAAAACTCCTAATTAATATATCCACTTGCTATCATTTCCCACAGTGATAATGGTTTCTGAATGCAACAGCACAGCATGAGATTCTGCAGCAAAGCAGTACAATTTAAATGTCCTTCTAACAAGAAAACAGAGCTTGTCACCACTATAGAGAAGACTTGTATTTACAAGTCTTCCATTTGTGACACCTTATTTTGGAGAAAAGTAGCTACTCAGAATCACATCTATATTAAACAGCAAGCTGGAAAACCTAAATTGGCAGGAGTTTGAATGCTGGTTTTGACAGGAAGCTAAGCAGGCTCAGGGCTGATGAGAAATATGGAACTGAATTGGAGCTGAAGCTCTAAAATTATCCATAAGACCACGCAGTGGCCACAGTTCACACATTGCAGGAGGACTACCCCATCGTTGTTGCTAGATCTTTCAATTTTACAGTCTCTTCCATAATATTTTGAGTCTTCTCAAATCAACTGTGACTTATTTTGTTACATCAGAATCTCTATCTTCTTACCTTCATTCAAGAAGAAGAAAAAATAGAGAAAAAGAAATCTATACCAAAATACCCATAAAGGTGTGAACAGTGGTGGCAAAATCTCAAAGATGTAAGACTTGTCATTAGTTTAGATACAAAACAGTACACATCAGTTTGGCCCTATTGGTACTGTCATGCTTGTCTTTCAACTCAAGAATTCAATTGTGAGAAGAGCTCTGGAATTGATCCTGTAATAACAAGAGATAAAAATAAGGTGAATTTATAGTGAAGTTGTTATCGTAATGCAGGGTATGAGGCAATGAGACCTTTTAATCTAGTGCATACTACAGATGGATGGAAGCTTTTCTTTTAGTACTTTTATTCAATGACAGTATTGTTACATAAATAAACATAAAGATAAATAATTTGATTTTTCCTCGCTTTAGTGCTGTGGCAATTGTCATGACTTTTAAATTATACTGTAAAGTCTATGTTAGGCTTATACTTCAACTTTCATGTTGTATCTCCTACATGAGTATTTTAAATTCCAATGAGCATTATGGAATTTGGAATCTCCTTTCACTTATCCTGCTTTCACTGGTTTGGATCTAGTATTTTTCAGTGTAGACTTCTGTCTTGGGTAACAGGTTTTGAAATGTAGCAAGCCTGAGCAATTCTATTGAGGGGCGTTTTTGACATTTCAATAAAATAAGTAACTAACATATTCCAGAAGTCTGACTACAGCGTATTCTTGTGATATTGTTGCCCTCAAAGAAATCTCAGTCAAAGCAATATTCTACATCAATGTGTAGCTGGCAAACACACATTATTTTCTCCCTATATTTTGATGAGCCCTTTGGACACATACTGCTTTGTCAGTGATTATATTCAATTCAATTCAAGGTCTCAACATTTTGTTGCTAAAAACAGAAAATAAAAAGCTACTGTAAAAAAAACTCTCCACAGCTGCTACTACTTCATTAGAGGCTCTTCTTAAACCTCTTTTAGATCAAGGATCATTGACCTGATAAAGTGCAATAGAGTTGATTGCTCTTGCTTTCCATGTTGATGTCATAAAGGTGCATTAATTAAATAAATGCATTAAAGCTGCATTTCTCTGTTGGTTAGTGTGGGCCTCACAAAATAAGACTATTCATATTATTGTTAGGATTGAGGTCATCTGGATCAGGAGGTCATTACTTTGAATGACACAACTGAGGGTGTTCTGCTCATGAGGGCACAGATCATGGGACAAAAAAGCAGGAGCCGTACGGCTAGATGTCTGGCTCTGAATTAACTTGCCAGAAATAGGCCATGCCAATAGGCTCTGAATTAACATGCCAGAAATGGAACACACCACGAAGGCACACATTGTTCTGGTTGGTGCTCATGCTGTTAAAGTTCATTTCTTTCATTCCTGTTCTTCAGATTTGGTTATTGCTGAGATTACAGCCTACTCTCCTTCCCGGAGACACTCACTGCAGTAAAACTTCTGCCTGGAGAAAGTTTTGCCTCTCCAAAATTGAACTTGAGGTTAGGAGCATGACCAACCCAATGTCTCTGATTAGTCCCACTAATGACTGAGCATGCTGATAGGACTTCTGAGGCGAGTTAAAAATTGCTTTGAGTCAGCCAAAGCAAGCAGAGTAATTTTCAGAGAGACTGGAATACTTTGACTACAGAACAAGGGTTATATAAGGCTAAATTGTAAAACACATTACTTAAAGAAGGTGATGAAGTACTTTTTTCAAGATTAATGCTAAACCAAAACATAATTACAAAGTAAACTAAAATAAGAGTTTAAAAGGTAGTTCAAATATATTCCTGAATTCTTAATTTCTGTTCCATTAATTCCCCACTCAGTGCTCTGTTAGCAAATTAATTTTGGCACAATTGTAAAGAATAATTACTTACATTAAAGCTGTTTAGAGAAATGAAAGTTTGTTTTGGGGGGAGGAGCCCTTAAATTTAATCAGAAAGCAGAATAATGCAAATGTAGTAAAAGGTTAATGCACTTAGGCCCATTAAAGTTGTCTAGATGTCAAAACAGAACTAAAAGAGCAAATAATAAATATATTGTTACTAAAAAAAAAAAAAAGATACTCAATAAGTGCAAAGCTTTTTCCCTATCTACTTAAAGGATCTCGGTTCTTTAGAGATGAATGCAATTAAATTTACCTAAAAGTAATAACACTTGTTATTTAAGGTTCATTTCCAGCAAAAGCAAAGTTGGGAGTCTGGGCTGTAAATACTCTAGTTTAGCCTATTGCACAAAAAAAATAAAGTATAATAATTTTCAGTAAGTAATATTTTGGAGTGAATGTAACAATAGCATAGTTAATTGCAGTTTTTCCTTTAAAATGTAGCATAGAGTTTTACTATCCAAACCTAAATATGGTCTCTGTAAAACACTTCTCAGATACAGAAAGAGACAGAGATTTTGGTCAGCTATAGATAGGGGAGATTCATGGTAAGAGATAATTTCCATGACAATTCACATTCTTATCAGCTAAAGCAGGTAAGAATGTAGGGCTTCAGAAGGCAAGATATTAGGGCAAGACATGAGTATAACACTGAGAAACAATTAATATACACAAGAATTTTGTGGAATAAAAATCTACATTTTACAAAGTGTTGAGAAGAGATCAAAAAGCAGCTATGTTTTGCTCTGCATGAATATTTTAAATTAAGAAAAGTCTTGCTTGGCCTTCTCAGTGAAAAGAGGATGCAGTAAAAATTATCAATATTTAGAAACTATGCTCTTAAGCAAAAGAAATTTTTTCACACCTATTATTTAAATAATACTCATTATTTAAATAATATCTTTTGGGATGAAGTGTATTATTTATTCAATTTATTCCAATGTATGTTCCAATTCTTCTTAAAAAAGCCCCAGTTAAAACCATTTTTTCAAATATAAGAAAAACAAACTAGAAGTACTTCTCTTTGGGTTTCAATGCCTTTAGTTTATAATAAATATCTTTTTATTATGTTAAAACAATAGAAGAAGAGAGTACAAAAAAGAGTAAAAGAAGATTCTGGTAATTAAAGGAAGGTCTTTACAACATAATTCAGTGTCCACTGAAGACAATAGAGTTGCAGAAAATAAAAACAATTTTTTCTTTTTTTATAAACATGTGTCTTAGTGGTCATTCATATTCCTTTAATTGCCCTGTTTATTTTTCATAATAATAATGGGTTCAAATACCTGTCTATTCTTTTCTAACAAGTTAAGGTATATGACAGTTTATAATCTCAAAAAGATTGTGACATTATTGATTTACTAATATTTCCTAGTATTTTAAATATATTTTGAACTATTATTCAAGTTGCCAGAGTATTTCACTTACAAGACAACTTTTCATTATGTAGACCTGGTGGAACTTCATTTTCTTCTTTTAAGATCTTCTTTTAAGAAGTTCTCTTTGCTTTTGTGTAATTAACTTGATTTATTCTTGCAGCATTCAAGCAAGCTTGTTAAGTCCTTCATTATTGAAAAAAGAAAGCAACTTATTCTTTTCACTTCCCCCCCCACATTTAAATGCTGTCTGCTGTGAATATCTTGCTGCTCTGAAAAGATTTCTCTTGAAGCCATGAAAGAAAACTCTTCAGGCTTGAAAGACTAACAGACACAGCTATTGTGCCTGATCTGTCAAAGCAATGCCTCAATGGTGCAAAAACTTCCATCTGCATTAGAAATCCATTAGTCAGTGAACTTTAGTGGCACAGCGAGCAGAATGGCTGGATGAGCTTCTGTACTACTTTGCCTGTTTTCTTTACTTCCTATTATACACATAATGGCTAAAAATATTGACAAAGCATGAATGTGCACTTTATAGAGTATTTCCTCTAAAATTTTGGACCAAGGCTAAAGATTATGATACATTATTAATGGCAACTGCAATGAAAAGACATTAAAAAAATATTAAGGGTTCCTCCGCCTCCACCCGTGAGCACAATGATGACTCAGGCTCCCCTGGAACTCCTCAGGCTTGATTCCTGAGTGCTGTGATGAGTAATCTTGGTCATCTCTAGGGCTGGAAAGTTTTTCCCCTTCAATGCAGAATGAAACAAACTGATTTGTCTTCTTGGGATCCCTCTACTGCCTCTTGAGCTGCACAGGATGGAGGAAACAGCCAAGTGACTTTTGGAAAACATAATGGAAGTGCAAAATTAAAGTCTTTAGCACCTAAAACCTTTTAGTTAAGGTTCCATGCTTTGCTGCTAGTGATTGTGCATCAGGAATAGTTCATTGTTCATAAAGGAATGCTTTGACAGATGACATAAATATTAAGCACCAAATGATGAGTGGACTGGAGGCAGAGGAAGTGGCAAGCAGATGATTTCCTCTTTGCATTTCCATTTAAGAGCTGGATTCTAGACACTGTGACAAAAAAAGAAAATTGCAAGATTTTAGTTTTGTCCACAATGCTCTAATTTTTTTTAAAAACCTCCACAGTCTCAATCCTTCTAAAATCCTCATAGTCTTGCAAAGCTTTAAATTAATAGTTTCCTTTATTTTTCATACAAACATAAAATTATTTTTAAAATTGCTGAAGTATATGAAAATAATCATTGCTACTGAAAATATCTTTGTTGAAAGAAATGCACTCGGACAGTGGCATTAAGTTCCATGAATATAAGCAAGGACAAAGAGATGAGATTTCATCACCTGGTCCCTTTCACCTATGGACTGTTGATGTTTACAGGGGCAAGTACAAATGGTTATGATGAACAGATATTAAGTATAATTAGGTCATTAGGTTTTCATGTCAATGTTTTTGTGGTTTGCATCCATTACATTATTAGTACAGTAATTCCATCTGCTTTAAAAAATATAATTATTATGTATTTTACATAATTTAGCTCTTTGCATAGTGTATAAATAAATACTTTCTAAAAGAATATATGGCAAATGGCAAGTTGTGTCTGTTTTGGACAAACAGAGCTCTCCAGACCATTAGAAGTGCACCATGGAACTGTGGTCAACTGGATTTTAACTTGCAATGCCAAGGGAAACAAAGCATGCTGTACTTTGCCACTACATCAGCCTAATTCTAGGAGACACACATTATGTGGTTAAATATTTGAAGGCTGGAAAAGTGTAGAAATAATAGCTACACATGCAGGTCATTTTATTCAGGAGCTGTCACTGGAAGGCCTGACATTTCATAGACACTAGAGTGAAGAGACCGAGTACTGATCCATAAAATTAGAGCAAATGAATTGAAATTGATGGACCCCAAAAGGTTCAGTGCTTCTGCCTTAACTCTTTCCAATGACTTTTGGCTTAGAAAGTGCATTGACTTTAATACCTACTGTAAGTATGGCTGGATTTAAATTTTAATCATTCTATCCATTTCATAGTTTCATGCTGTCAAATTAAGTTAGACAGTATAGCTGATGATAAATCTAAACCATTCCTTTCTTGCGTTCAGAGATGCCCTCAATGTCAATGGTTATGTACAAGCAGAAGTGACAAGACTGAGCTGTGCAAGGTTATCTTTTAGACTACCAAAGAAACCGAAAGCTTCCCACGAGACATACTTGAAATGAAATCTACAGTGCTCAAATTTGTTACTCCTATTCCCTTACCTGATATAAAATTGTAACATTACCAGGTAAATAATGTGTTCAAAAAGCAATGGAGCCGGGGAAATGTCTGGAGCATAAGTCTGATGAGGAGCAGCCAAGGGAGCTACAGTTGTCTAACCTGGAGAAAAGGAAGCTCAGGAAGAACCTAGTCACTCTTTACAACTGCCTGAAAGGAGGGTGGTGCCAGGTGGGGTTCAGGCCCCTCTCCAAGTAACAAGCAATAGAGAAAGAAGAAATATGATATTAGTAAAAAATTTCTTCACTAACGGTTTAACAAGCATTGGAAAATATTGCCCCTGGAAGTGGTTGAGTCAGCATCCCTGGAGGAGTTTAAAGGCCATGTCTATGTGGCTCTTAGGGACATGGTTTAGAGGTGGGCTTGGCAGTGCTGGAGGAATGGTTAGGATCAGTGACAGTAAGGGTCTCCTCCAACCTAAAGGTTCCATGACATATGCAGCAGACCCCAGCATGTATGTACACACATATAAGTATATACATATATGTGTGCATGTATTTGCTTTATGAAACCATAATGTGCTTTGGGTCAAACTAAAGATCAGCACACTGTGAAAAGGTTCATGCAATCAGATTTCTTAAGTTGACATTTAGTAAATTTGAAAGTGTGATTGTCTTGTTAACTACGCAAGAATTCCACACATATTTTTCCTACCTTCAACTCCAAAAAGGAAATATATCTTTAGAGGATCACTGAATATGTTGGAAAGGAACCAGGAAGGATCATCTGGTCCACCTTTTGGTGGGAAAAGGAGCTTAGGTGAGATTGCCTAACATCCTTCCCATCTTGAAAAACTCCAGTGACTCTACCACTGTCCTGGGCAGGTTGTTCCAGGGAGTGTCAGATTTTATAGTAGAAAATTACTTTCTTATTTTGAGATGGAACCCCTCCCAGTTCAACTTGTAGTCATTACTCCTTGTCTTCTCCATGTGTTCCTCATGAAACTGCCACCCTTTAACTGCTGACTGTTGGGAGGAAAGGGTTAAAACCAGAAGATTTGACAAGGAGGGAATAGTTTCTCTCAAAGTGACCTTAAGGTCAGAATCCTACAAACATCAGTGTGGGAAAACTCCATTTATTATGTGAGCTTTCATCCTCTGCCTGTTTTGAGAAGTAGAATTCCAGTGTAAAGATAACACCCTCTCACAGACCTGGTTGAGACTCCTGCTGGGAGAGGGAGAGATCAGAAAAGTACAGCCTTGAGATAAACTTCTTGGGGACTGAGCCCTTTGATATACTGGGGCAGGTAGGGCCCCCCACCCTACTGTCCCGTGGGAAGAGCAGAGACTAATGGAGCCTGTGTCCCTGTGTGTCAGTGCTGCCCAACATCCTGGTGAGGTAATTAGGTAAATCTACTCTTTGCATTTCACTGGGGCTGGTTACTGCAGGTGGAGATTCACACACCAGCCTACTGTGATGAGATGACCCCTTGAGTCTTCTTCAGGGAGAAAAGACCTGCGGCCTTCCATCCGTTCTCACAGAATAAGTTCCCCAGTCCTTTGGTCATCTTTGTAGCCTTTCTTTGGATTCTCTCCAATCCAAAATAAATTATTACTATTGGTTAAAGTAATATTTCTAAATAGCTAAAGCTGAATATGAAATGAAGAATAAGAAGAAAAGTTATTTTTCTGAGGAAAAAAATGTCCATTTTATTTTAATTAAACTAAAAATGGAATATCATACAGAGAATTTTAATGAACTGGGACAAATATTTTCCAGTAAAATTGGGAAATTTGCAAAATAAATGCCTTACTAAAATGTTACTATTCCAATTTGACTATTTTTTTAAAGAGTATGTTTTAAAATCTTTGTTAGATCACACTTATAAATAAGAAAAACTCCAACTAAAATAGAACTACAAATTCACATAAATGACGGTGGGGAAAAAAATTACTATTCCTTTTCACATTAAAAGCAATAAATGCGCTGAAAGATAAATTGATTGTGCAGTGTCCCATGAGAAGTCTGAGAGAAGCAAGAATTGAACCTGCATTTTAGTCTATGACCTTAGCTGTAAAAATATGCAGTCTTGAAACTATATAATTATTAATACAAATGACAAGTTAATTACAGCTATACTCTCCTCACCACAATCATCCTTTTGTGTCTCCATTGAGAAGGAAAATGCTAGCTGAGTCTGTCTGAGAATGTCATTCACTTTTATGGACTGTGATTTCCTCCACGTCTTTTAAATCTAATTGTCAAACAGCTCAGTTTCCTTTGTTGAGAACCTCAAAAGCAGTTTGAATGACACTATCAAGGGCAGCAGCAGCAGTTTAGCTGTTGAAGTTTATATTGTGCTGTACACTGGTGACTGAAGACTAGATTGAGACAACAAAGCGTATTCTCTTTCACATAAACCCAACTTTGATTTTACAGGTTGTTTCTTCTCAGTTCATATACAGAAAACACAATTACACGATGACAGCTAATTGCTACACATGGTTTTGCTTTCAGCTGAGCTAGTTTAACAGAGCACTGTGGATTACTTTGGGTAGAATGACCACAAGGCTAAAAAAAATAAGATATAGCCAGTATTGCAGTGCATCTAAAGAACACATTACAGAGCACCATGAACAATAGGAAGTGACAAGAACAAGTGCATATTTCTGTAACTTTCCTGATGGCTGACTCCAGCTGCTCTTTCTCTGGAGTATATAAGGTTCTGTGTGTATTATAGACAGGAAAAACACATTTAGCACTAAGGTAACAATAGATGACATTGCTATGCTGTGCAGAAATGGCTCAGTATTATAAAATATGAAAGAATATTAGATGGTTAGGTTTTTAAAGTCAAGATTTAACCAGAACTCACTGCCTTATGGCTTCTGATTTCTTCTCCTCCATGTTTACCATCCTTCCTGCAGAATTGTCACCTTGGAGAAAAGACATCAAAGAGATCTCATGTGCCTGAGTGATGACGAAGTCTATCACCCAGTTTCTTCCTTAAGTTGAGGAGGAAAGTTGTGTCTTCTGAAGTGCTTCTGAAAGCACTTTATTAATTAGTTTGGGGAAGAATTAAAGGAGAACACGATCAAAACTGGAAGAGGTTGTACTGAAGCAAATGGAATTGTAAAGTCTATTACTCAGAGGATGAAGACAAATATGAACACAAATGTTGGGGGGGGGGCTCTCTGAAGTTCCGAGAAAATTGGATTATTTCCAGCTAACCTCAATGGAAAACAAAAGCTGTCTACATTAACTGCCTGAAACATTAGCCATGAAATCCTTTTTGTTTGTCTTCAGTCACGGTTTGGTTCTTAGTCTTTGTATCACACACGAGCTGAGAGTTTTAACACTTATTACAAGTGTTTGTTCTGTCATGGTCAAAGTTTGACCATATTGTTTGTGATTTAGTGGCAGTACTAGTTGTACCTCATGGGGAAAAAGGTTGCAGAGACTGGTTTTTGAAAAAAACTTTCCTTGTTAAAGAAGCATTCTCGTATCAGTCTCTATGTCACTAGCTTTGTGTGTTCCTTACTATAAACAGTCTTGCACTTCAGATATTTTTCAGAAGCCAATTTCATTTATCTCCTGAATTTTTCAAATGGTTGAACAGGGCTTTAGAAAGATTCATCTTTGTATCTTCAAAAAAAACCTAAAGTATATATAATGCTCCAATTTGCATCTGCTATTCAAGCAATAATTAGTTATCAGAATGAATACTAAAGGATACAGAAAATAATGCAAAAAAAGTGGACAGCAGGAGGCTTGATTACTATTATTATTCCTCCCATGCCTATTTATATTTTAGGGTTTTTTCCCATTGTGCACAAAATGCAATTTTTTTGGAGATTAAGGGTCTGGTTTGTAATTTTTTTTCATTTGTTTCTGATATTCTTTCAAAAACATGATGAAAATAAACCATAAAAAAGTGGCTTTGACAGTTTTTAATATCTCCACTATTTCCCCTTCTCTGGTTTAAATACTATTGTGCTGCCTATTTAAGTCTCTCAGTAAGATATAAGAGGAAATGATAACAACTAAAGCACCTTATATCCATAGCTGTTTGGGTTTGCTAGAGCCAAACACTGATATGAATTATTACATCCATAAACACATTGGGATAAGTCAAGAATTTACCCAACTAGCACACAATGCATGTGAGTGGTAACAAAGCAATTAATGTAGACATTCCTGTAAACACACTATTGCATTCTCTGCTGTCAGTTTTATATTCCAGACGTATGAAAACTACCTTTATAAACTGACCAGTTTATGTGATAAGTAACTATAATTATTTAAGCCTAAATAGTTTAAATATGTTATCAATCAAATTTCAGTTCTTTGCCAAAATCTTATCCAATAATTGGAGGCAGAGACAATGATTTATGCCTTTTTTTTTAAAATTTGTTTAGCATCTTGTTTTTATTTCTTTGTTTTAAGGGAAAGGGTAGAATTATAATAATTATTATTCATTTTACTATATCATTGGCCGGGGACTAACATCATTCTGGTTTTGCATTGGGTTTTTTGTTAGTATTTTAAAAAATTACAAAGCGGTCATGTAAGGTCTTATTAAATCAGACTCTAGATACGTAGCTCACCTTACTGATGTAGAGAGATGACTGAAATAGACATTTCTATCTGCTAAGAGAACTAGTTATAATTAAAAATTTTGCTTAACTTCTTAAAAAACTTTATGACCCATTTCCTTTTCCCCATATGTCTTTGAAGTGGTTTGTTGAGTTTTGGGTTTTTTAAGCATATGATACTATCTATCAAATAATAATATGTATTATCAGCTGAAGATTAAATTCTAAAATAAATTTTCAGAGATTTTATTAAGAAAATAGTCCCTCAATCCTTTTCATGTTCCTTAGCTTTTCCCTTCCATTTAAATTTGCAATGCAGATATTTTGATCTGAACAAGCCAACACCTCTGAAGGAAAAAACTCTTAATCACTGACTCATAGCCCTATAAAAATAATATTAATAACAGGTAAAGTCTGACACTTTGAAAATATTTTAGTTTTGAAACCTTTGAATGACCAATTTAACTGAAATCTTACTCTTTCTGAGGTCATTCGTAGGTCAACCTACAGACAGACACAAGTACCTACAATTTTGTTTGCTTGCTCTTAAATAGAAAGTATTAGAAGAGCTGATCTTCTTTGTTATCAAAATGATTGACTTTTGAAATTGCCTGGCCTATTGTTTAATGGCATTCAGTTTGACTACAATGAATGTTACTAAATCTAGTTAAGATAACATAACAGAGTATAATATAAAGGGTATTTCTGCTATTTATTTGATTCAATGCATTGTTTTCACCTTAAGAGATTATGCTTTCAGAGAAATAGAGTAAAAATTGTTATCAATAGGAAGAATTCAAAAAATCAAATTTGAAACACTAGGCAGAGATTTTGTTATGTATAGAAAATATGTAGGTTTATTCTTTTTTTTTAAGACATATGAAATGTATCTGAAAAAAATAAAGACTCTCTTGAGTGGAAAACAGTTCATAAAATATTTCAGATAGAATGTGGTGTGTTTTTATATTTCTCTAGCCATTGCAGAAGTCTGCTTCCACACATGCCTGCATTTGACTTTACCCTGGCATTTTAAAGCTGCCATTTCTTTGCTACCTTAAGTCAATGTAGGAATCAGATATTCTTTAGTAAGTGTGAACTCATCTGAACAATTCAACCTAGGAATACACTTAATACTTGGGGGGGGGTACAGTTTTAATGTTTCACGAAATGACATTTTCTCCTGATTTCTTCAGAAAAGTGAAAACAGAAATTTCCCACCTATTTTTACAGAACTGGCTCTATGATTCCAAAACTCAGCCATAAGAGACTGATGCAGAAGAATAAAAACTCATGGGTTTCCTATGTTACAATGTATTATAATCACCAGTAATTTGTCCTCCATCAATGTATAAAGAATGCCTTTTAACTGATGAGATGTAATGACTGACCCAAACTAGACAAAAAAGTGTGTTTCAAAGTATCAAAAAATCATGAACTGGCCTGGCTTAGGAGGTACCTTAAAGATCATCTAGTTCTAGCCCCTCTACAATGGGGATGGACACCTTGCACTGGACCAAGCTGCTCAGAGCCCCATCCAGCCTGTCCTTGAACGCTTCCAGGGATGGGGCAGCCACAGCTTCTTTGGGAAACCTGTGCCAGGGCCTCACACTCACAGTAAAGAATTGTTTCTATTATCAAGCTAAACCTGCTCTCCTTCACTTTTAAGCTGTTCCCCCTTGTCCTGTCACTCCAGGCTTTTATAAATTGTCTTTCTCCACCTTTCTTGCAGGCTCCCTTCAGGTACTGAAAGTTCACAATTAGGTGACCCTGAAGCTTCTTTTTTCCAGGCTGAACAAATCCCAGTTCTCTCAGTCTTAAACAAGACTCTGTAGGCAAGCACTGAAGGTTTGGCCTGATTCTCATCTTGGCATGCTGGTTTCTTACTGTTGGCACTATCATGTCAAATGCAGCAATAGTTTTTGGAGCAAAAGCCTGAAGTAAAAACTGAGGTCTGCCATGTGGTTTTGATCAAAACTTCCCATGAAAATGTGTTAATATTAGGTTTCTGTGAGAAAGCTGGATACTGTTAACTAAGTATAATTTTTTCTTCTTTTCCTCTTAATTATCCACATTTTTAATGATAGGTATTTCCAAGTTACTTACTTTTAAAACCCAACAAACCAACCACCCAACCAGAGGAGCAGGGCTATTATACTGGAGTACAAAACCTTCATACAGGAGTACAGCTGAAGGCTGTAGAAACGTCAGTGGTGTATTTTGTACTGTTTTTCACTGCTGGTTTTTTTTTTCCATTGCATTGAATACTTTACAGAGGATGTATTTTCACCTTACCTTCTGCACTGAAGTGTTCTGATTGGAACAAATTTGAATCTTTACCTCATAAGACACTTTGTCCTTTTGGTCATTATTCAAGACCATTGCTACTTCCACTGAGTAGATATCCAATAATTGTATTTCTGCAGTTCAAACATCTTGGTTGAATATAAATTACTAAAAATAGCAGTATTTTAAGTTGTTATCTGTTGTCCTTAAGGACTAGACTAATCTAACGTAATAAGAACTGTACTAAATTGAAGTAAATTTTATCAAACACTAAAACTGGTCACAATTGAAAATTGTATACTGACAAGCAGAGCAGTCTTGCCAAATATTGCAAGCAATAGTTCTATATGTCACATTTCTTAAAAGTCTTTTAGCTGTCTCTTGTGGGTATGGGAAACTTTAGCAGTGCAAGAGGAGAATAAATTAAAGACCATGCAGTAGTTATATGCCTGTCTCAGTTTTGGAGACAAATTTCAGGACAAAATGCCCTGGAATGAGCATTTCCTCCAGAGGAAAAATGCTTCAATAACTCCCTTTTCTTCTGCCAATGAAAGAAATGGATACCAGGGGGTGAAAGTGAAAAAAAAAAGTAAAACAGTTTATTAATAAAGCAAGATACCTGCAAAGCACAGGGGAAAAAAAAAATTGAACCTTACACTTCATCCACACCTCACTGCATGGCCAGAAGGCAAAGACGGCAGCTGCCTTTCTTCATCTCTGGGAAGGGAGGAGAAAAAAAGAATTCACACAGCAGCTGGGAACCTGTCAGATTTCTGGTGTGGGTGTCCTCACAGCAGGTGAAGCTGGTGGAATTAATTGTCCCTTCTTTTGCTGGCTCAGTCTTTCCAGGGTTTGGACCAGCTGGAGCAACTCTGCAGGCTCCCCAGGCCAGAGAGGAAAAAGAAACAAAAAAAACCTGCCAAAAGGATTTGCTGGTGAAACCCTCCAGGCCAGGGGAAGGAAAAGAAAACCCAAAAAACCCAAAACCCCCATCCTCTTCTGCAAAAAAAAAAAAACCCAAAAAACCCCAGAAGCTTCTTGTCTACATTCATTCTATTCAAGAATACAAAATACGTGCTTTCAGCCATTCATCTAAGATAATATCCACATGAAACAACTTTAAGGCAAGGTTTAAAGTCAGACAGTAATTTTTTTCAATGAAGACCTCTCTGCTGTATCTGACATCCCTGTCATTATATTGCACCAATGTTATGTGAAATAACAATTAGTCTTTTTGCCCTGTTATTAAAATGTGTCAGTTTGAAATTAAGCAAGAATTTTTCTTCACTCTTGAGCAGTTCATCATCTGAGCTAAATCAGTTCAGTATAGTCACCAGCTATTTAAAAATCACTGATACAATGAGGGTCTTCCATCATTATCTGAGAGCTATTGCGACCAAATGGAAGAGTAGGAACTGAAAATTTGAATAGCCAAAAAAGAAAAGCAGGGGGGAAAAGTGAAAAGAAATAAATATGTACCCTAAGGGCCATCCAAAATATGGCATTGCCCTTTTTGTCCCGGACATTTAGGAAAAAGAATAAGGTGTGGAATCTTACCTGAAAAAACCAAATATTAAGAATAATTGTAAACTAGAAATTTACACCTCATTGCAATTCAGAAAGAGAATAATGAGCAAAGAAAATATAATCAAAGGTTTAAAAAAAAGTATCTAAAAGATCTTGAATTGGTAGAGGAAAGAATGGAAGAAGAATACTCTGAGTTCAAAAGGCTGACATTTCCAAATAAGCCTCTCCTCTCCTCTCCTCTCCTCTCCTCTCCTCTCCTCTCCTCTCCTCTCCTCTCCCCTCCCCTCCCCTCCCCTCCCCCTCCCCCTCCCCTCTTCCTCTCCTCCCTTGATATAATCTGTGTGTAGGGAAGCAAGGAATTTGGGAAAAGGAAATAAGAAAGGGCAGAGGATAGGGAGATAGAAGAGAATCTTAGAAATGCATTGAAGAAATTGAGACTAAGTGGTTGCCATAGTAAAGAAGAAAAAAAAAAGCTGGTAATTAAGTCTCTACACTTTGTAATTATATATGATGCACTGGTGAAGTAAAATATTTCCTTTAGATTTTTCATTTTTTTTTTATTAAATGGCTCCATATATGCATGCTTTCATGAACTCTTCATCCTTTGACATCATAAAGTAACTTTAAAGGGAAAGTTCTGAATGTTTTAACTACTACATTCCTTATTTTGATTATTTTGAGGTCAGGCAGTATATATATCAGTTCTTGTACATGTCTAGGTTTGGAAAGACAGGTATCTGCTAAGGAAGGCAGGAGCCTCCCCTGAACTGGAAACTGTAAACCCCCTCCCTCAGAACTGTTATACTTTTGAAATTAAGGGGAGCTCTCAGGCAAAGATGTCAGAGCAGGAATAACAGTTCTTTATTAGGGAAGAAAAAAAAAATAAACAATGCAGTAACACAAAACAACACTGACAGAGTCAGAAAACAACTTGACACCCTGAGGGTCAGAGTGTTGGTAGCAGTCCAGTTGGAATTATGGCTGCAGTCCTCCTGGAGTGTCAGGTGTGGTTCTGTTGGAGCAGGGATCTTGCAGAAGGGTGTAGTCTTCCTCTGAAGATCCAGTGGAAAAGAAACCTGGTCCTCTGGGAATCCAGTGGAAAAGCTGTGCTGGTGTCCCAAAAATCTCAGATTATATCCAGTTAGGAATGCTTGGCTCATCCCTCTGGGTGGAGCATCTCTCAATGGGATGCTGTAATTTTATCAGCCATGCTGTGACACTCAATGGCCCATTAACAGCAGATGTCTCCCCAGAGGGAGCATTGGTTTGTAGAAGAGATAAAGAAAACTGCCCAATTAACAGAAGATAACTGCCCCACCTCTAACAGATGGCAAATAGAATACACACTTATTTTTCAATCTAGGACAGTAAATTTTATAGTATTTTTTATCTATGTTATTCTTTTCTTCTCTGTAAACCCATGAGGCCTCATGCTTTCATTTACTTTCCTTATGGTCTAATATTCATTTGTATGAATTCATAATTTACTCTTGTATTCATCAAAGAGATTACACCAGCTGTCCAACTGTACCATTCTTCCTCTGCCTCCCTCCTTTTTCAACCTTTAGGGTGGTTATATTCATACAATGTCCTACAAGGGATTTCTGAAGCTCAAAAATGTCATTGGAAGCACAGCAGAATTAATCAAAAAGGTGATACAGTGATAAATGGTGGTGTTTTGCTTGAAGGTGCCAGTCACCTTGAAACAAAATTATTCATGGCTTATTACGTATTTGAAGATTCAGATGGCACTTTTTCCTTTGTTTGTTTCCTTTATGTTTGCTGGGCTGAGTAGAATCAGCTGGTAGAGACTTCTATTGTGTGGTAAAACAAATGAAAGAGTTGGAGCCATTCACCAATAAACTGGTTTCAATAAACTGGAATTTTGCAGTTTATCAAACAGTTCAATTTTTAAATCTACCTGTTACATAATAAAAGCAGCTTGTAAAACCTCTCCGTTAAGAACTGATCTCAAAACAGCACAGGATGCCTCTGTTTCCTGAAGACACTCCCCTAGACTTGCAGAATCAGACAATCATCAAATAGCAGAAAACCACACACACACACCACTTGTTTTTCACTAGGAAAAATGTAATTCTTGTTATTTCAAATGAGTATGAAACAACAACTACTATAAAAGAATCACAAAGGGATAAGTGCCACTTGAAACTTCAAATGCGTGAAAGGTTGTGAATTATTTTGTTTCAAAGCGACTGACCCTTTCAAAGTAAAAAACTATCTTGTATTACTACGGCACTTTTCTTGGGGGTCGGGAGGGGGAAGGAGTCATTGAACTGCTTCTGTTTTCATGAAAAGGATGCCTAATTTGATCTTTGCAGAGACTTCCTTATAAGCATAGGGAAATGTAACGTGGTAGTTTATTGATGGCACACCTGCTCATTTTGAAATTGTTCTGTGAATTGCAGCAACATGAACTGACATATTACCATGCTGATCATTTAATTTTGTGAAGTAATACAGCTCTGCCTAGTTGTATGCAATCTGTTCCTTTCACTTTTCATGTTATACTGGGAGATAGAAGAGATTTCTGAATGAAGATTTATGATGCTCTTGCTCCTCAGGTATTGTATTTATCCATTTTCAGACCATCATAAAGTAAGTCAATGACAGTGATGACACACTTGGAATTTTTAGAGGAAAAAAATTACAGCCTGTCTGTTTAAAAATTTATGTCAATCACTATTTTTGCACAAGGCTGTTATTTTAAAGGCATTAAAACTTGTGGGGGTTTCCACCTTTTTTCTTAATTCTTTTTCTTTTTTTTTTTCCTACTTTCTTTTCTGAACAAGAAGGAATTATTAACAACACAAATCACATCTGAACATTCACGAGATAGATTTATTATACCCTTATACATTGATCCTTATATCTGCCCCAGTCTTTTCAAATACAGAGTTGTTGCCGCTGCATTTTTACAAGAGTGAAAGAAAATAAGCCTAGCCAAAGAAGACAGAATACTTCTGGGAAAAACATACAATTGCTAAGGATGTTTATTTGCAGGTACTAGGAAAATTGCATGCTTTTAGTGGGCTACCTGGAGTCATAACTGCTCAGAGTTCAGAGCGAATTTTACCAGGTGAAACACCTGCTTTAACAGATGCAGGTTTTACCAAAATGGTTTATAGAAAGATGGATCAAACGTGCTGTGAGTTAGGGTAGGAAGACCAGGCAGTGGTGTATGTAGATGCTGCAGCTGTAATGCAACACATTGGCACAAAGAGGTCTGTACCCAGTGAAAGAAGAAAATTCACAACAGAAGTGCAGGAACAGAGATGGGAGAAGTAGATGTACACAGACAGTAGCAGAGCCCAGGGTGGGAGCTCCAGAAATGAAGTGATTTTAAAAGATTTCAATTTCCCCGATGAAGATTAAGGGAAAAGTATTATTATGTTTTTTTCAACATTTCTATTCTTGTTTTTTCTCCTGTATTATCTTTAGTGGTGTTACATTAAACAAGCTACGCTTGACTGCTTAAAGAACAAAGTCAGGCAGCCCATGAGTCTAAAGATGCTTTTGCTTATATCCTTCATCTAAGACATCTTGAACTCAAGTTCCAGTATCCTAAGAAAGGGGATGGCCTAGAGCATTTACTCTAGCACTGTCTCTAACTACCTGAGGGTTGGATTCAGGAATGCAAGTTTTTTCGAATCAGAATTGGCCTAAAAAACGCAATTACAATAAATCTGTGTTTGAACTAAAATTCCTACTTTTAGTTCATGGAGGACTGCAGCAAATATTAATCGGTTTTATATCTCAACTTAAAAATTAATAAATTTGTCCTTTATTTGGTGGTGATTTTGATATATTCGGTCAAAATACTTCCTTATGGGTCAAAATTTCTTGGCATTTGTAGTGACAGATTTTTATGTGTATTTCTGATAGACAGCCCTCTACTGTCTTTCTAATTTACATTTTTTTCTGTTTGATGTATGAGCCTTGTTAGTTAATTTTGATGGGCCCCAGAAAGTCAGTTAGAGACACTGCTATGAATCAACCATTAGAAGAGTTTGATTCACTTTGTCTTCTTATCTCCGAGTCCAACATTTCAGTCCCACCTACAGTTCAAATTATTTCCCATTTAACATTGCTAGTATTTGCATTTTTCCTGCAGTCTTCCTTTTCAAGAGATCATAATCTTTTACAGCAATTCCATAATTACATTTTGTAGGGAAAATAAATAGGCTGGACTCTTGCTCATGTCTATATAATCTCTCACAGTAATTTCTCAGTGTTATGTATGGCTTCTGCAGGCTACAGACAACACTTCCCAAAGTGCAGAGGTGCATTTAAAACACCAATATCCTTCCACTGTTTGATTATTCTCTAATCTTTTATGTCCTGGTAAGAGTATCAGACAATGCATAAATACATAGTTTGACATGAATTCCATAAATGAATCAAGTCTGTCTTCACTGAACTAATCTGCATGGCTGTTAGTGATTGTGTGAGATTGATACAGAGAAAGCCAAAAGCAACAGACTCCGTGAGGAAGAAGTGCTGAGGGAACAAAGTTGGGGAGGAGAACTGCATGATTCCCACGAGCCTGGTGCGATGTCAAAACTACTAAACTTTAAAGACTCTGTAGGAGATTAGACCACCCACAACGTATCAGCGAAAAAAGGCATAGGGAAATAGGACATGCTGAGAGCATGCTGAGAAAGTCTGCATATTCCAGAAGCAATAAGGGAATAAAAATACAGCAGCCAAGGCAAAGTCACAGAAACCATGCAAGGAAATACTGACATAAAGAATATTACATGAGAAATCTATAGAAATATTATGATCCAACAAAAAATATGTAGGGAGATTATTCTTTGCTCTCTGTTACATATATTACTACTAGATAAAGTGAGATATATACAATCCTTTGTTCTGTAGCTACCATGTCAATTAAAAATTTACACCATTAAAGGCTTCCGTGAGGAGTTCCTCACAAGTGGCAGATGCAGCACAACACATCACATTAGGTTCACAAGAAACAGATTCACCTTGAAGTACCCTACAACTGGATTATTTTGAACTGAATCTGATGGCACAACTCTGGACTTTCAAGGTGATAATGGAAAAACAATAACAGATGCCAACTGACCAAATGCCAACTGAATCTTAGATGTCAGTTCAGTCCTCAGTGTTCATTACTATTTTTAGTTTTTGGAAAAGATTTAGATGTGTTTTCAATGGAAAAAGGCAGACTATTCCACCTCAGTTCTCGCCCTAGTCCCAGAAAAGTACCTTACAGTTCTCCACCAGTTGATCCAAGCGTTTGAACATAAAGCAGCAGTACTTTAGAAATGTCTTGTCCACAGCGGACTGAGTGGAAAATTCATAGGTGTCTGTGTTTTTTCACTAATTAAATTAAGCAAATAGAAATTTTGAAAAATTCTGCATCTACTCATGGTTTTCCTACTGCTTGGGGAGTTTTCATTTGTGCAGCACCTCTGCACCAGTTTAGCCCCCAAGAGTTTATTGGGCTGAAAGGACCTCCAGGAGGGCTTCAAGTCCAACATCATGCCCAAAGCAGAGCCAGATAGCAAACCAGTCTGCTCAGAGCTTGAAAAGATAGTCTTGCACCACTTCTCTGGGCAGCGAGCTCAAATGCTTCACAGCCCTCAGGGTGGCAAAACTTTCTTATATCTTGTCAAAATGACCCCTGTTCAATTTATTCCCATTTTCTTTTGTGCTTTGACCAAATATTACTGTGAACATTATTCCTGGGTCTCCTTGGTACTCTTGAGGGAGGCAGGAAGTTGGACTTCCTGAAGTTTTCTTTTCTTCAGGCTCAGTGAGTCTCAGACCTTCATAGGGCTAATGCTCCAGCCCCAAACACCTTGCATTTATCCCCATCTGTGAATGCCTTTCTTGTACAGAGGAATCAGGACTTAAAGTATGCAGGATGCTAGGTAGAGAAGGGTAATCCATCCCCTCAATTTCCCACGACAGAGCTGGGTATCTTGGGTGGGTCATGCTCAGCTTGTTTTTAGCCCAGAGCTTTTTCAGCAGAGCTGCTGCCCAGCTGGGGGTCTAAACCCATATTTACTAAAATTATTATTATTATTCCTTCCCAGCTAGAAAATTTTTCATTTGTTCTTGTTGAATTTCACAAAATTCACTCCTTCAGTCTATCTAGGTCCAATGGGTATTGCATTATGAACCACACTTGCACAATGACATAGCAATGCATCTTAGAAGCAACTTTGCAAAAACAGCATTGCTAAAACCCTGAAGTTTGTTGACACTCTTTCAGACCTTGGTGTTTTATCTGAAATTCAAATTCAGAAGTGCTTATGTGGCTTTAGAACACGCCGAGAACTCCTTTGTATTACACATTGTTTCAGGGTCAGAAGTATTTCTAAGAGACTGAGGAAGAAAACCAGTTCTTTTAAAATATCCCAAAGATAGTTTTATTAGCATTTATAATTTGGAGGAATCAAGTAGGTCTATGATTTCTGAGTGTGTGCAATAATAATGCAGGCTTTGGTTTACATCAAAGTGTGCTGGTATCAGTGAGTTTTTATTCAAGTTTACAAAGTGCACAGCTGGCAAAACCAGTGTTTGAAACAGTCTTATCTCCCTTAGGAAAGACAGAACTGTGCAGAAAGCAAGAGGTGTGCCAAAGACCAATTTCCGAATCACATTTTATCATCATTGTTGTCTTTTTTAGACTTTATTAGCAATGTTTTAATAGATTTGCTTATGCTGCTGCTCTTAAACAGTCCTGCAATCTGAAGTGTGAGCATATGGTCAGAAGAGCTTTACTCAGCAAACAGGTGACAGTGACACTCTGTGCTCTGAGAATTTGATTGAACACTTACAGTTAATGACAGTTGCTCTACTTTTCATTTAAGAAGAAATATTACAAATCAAAATTAGTTTGACTGACAAATGGGTGTGATGATTATTTTATTTTCTGTCCACTGCTCAGGTCTGATCCTGAAAAAAGGGAAGTGTCTAGGATGCTGATGGGTTATATACGGATTTGTAGCTTCTTAAACTGAACTACAAATGGAACAAACTGAACTGTTTGCCCCTGCAAACACAACCAACCTTTAATCTGACTTTCAATGTATTAAAGGAAGCATAAAATCTGAAGGATCTAAGTTGATAAATTCAAAGATTTGATGCTGCAAAAAGCACTTTTCTTACTGAGCAGAGAAGGTATCTATGTCACTTCCTCTCTCAGTCTCTCTTCCCCACTCTCACCCTCTTTCATCATCATACACACAGACATAGTTTTTTCTAGGAAAATATGAGCCTTATATGACAAATAGCAGCCACAGTGTTTGGAAACCAATCTGGAGAACATTTTATTGACATTTTCAGCCCAACCAACTCTTCTGATTTTACTAGGACAACTCGAGGCAATAAAATATGTGGTAGTATTTCCAAGGCTCTGTATTACTGAAGCACTTGGATCCTTCAGCAAACAAGCAGAAGCAGGTGAAAATGTGTTCCAGCATGCTTGGAAGCCACCTGGGGGCACTGACATCTCTACAGTCTTATTTTTAAAAAATCTTTTCTGGGGAAGTTTTTGTGTTAGGAGAGAGGAAGGAAAGATTTAGTTGGCATCTGTAAATACACAGCACATTGAAAAGAGGCCAGAAGTAAAACACTGGCCCTACTCTGCTTCTTTTATAGATCAGTACTGTCTAAATACAACTATACTCACCCTATAGTGACGTAAAATGAAGCTCACTGGGTCTCAGGACTTTAACCTCATCATAATTTCTGTCTTTGTGCAATCCCAACATTTCTCCTTGGATAATCACTGCAGGAGGAGATCTATCCTGTCTATAATATAATTGGGGCCTGAAACGCTTTTTGACTCCACACTTTCTGTTCATTCTGAATGCTTTAGAAATACGTTTTAGAATTTGCTAAAGAAATAAATATCCTAACATATTCCTTTTATTTTGTTTTCAATTGATCAAATAATGTGAAAGGAAAAGTAAACATTTTGACCTTAGTCTTTATTGCCTGTTTTGATTCTTTTAATGTCTAGGTATTAGCTGAATATCTTAAGCAGTTTAATAAATTTACATTCTGGATAAAATGAGGAAACAGAAAATAAAAAAAATTGTTTGTAGCTCTATGGGGTTATTTTCCCCTTTTAAATGTAATTCTCTGAATAACCTTGAACACAAATAAACTGCTAGATAACAGTAAAGTGAATGTGACTTAAAATATGAAATGAAATTATTTTGTGACTTCTTGGTAGTCTCATTAAACTAAAATTATTTCAGTAGGATATTGTACAGAACATTTATCCACAGCTCCTAGAACAATTTTGCCAGTCTAATTTGATAACAGAGTATTCATTTGATAACTGAGTATGTTTTTAATAGCATTTTAAAAAACATTTGCACCATGCAATGTTCCAAATTTTTATTTAAAAGAAGAAACAAGCATTGTTTTTCAACAATTTTAAAACAAATAATCTGTGAAATAACTTCTTTTAATTGTGTGTAATACACACACAGATGTATTACCACAGTTAGGACAAGATTTTTAAAATTACAGGAATATTCAGCTGTGGCTGCCCCATCCCTGGCAGCGTTCAAGGCCAGTTTGGATGGATCTCTGAGCTACCTGGTCCAGGGAAAGGTGTCTCTGCCCAAGGCAGGGATGTTGAAACTACGTGATCTTTTCAGTCCCTTCCAACCCAAACAAATCTATGATTCTGTGTTTGTAGAATGGTGAAGATAGAGGTACTTCCCATCCAAAAAAGCACTGTCATTCACATTTTTGTCCTCATGAGGAAGAAATTTTTGATTTCAATTTTCTGTTAAAAATCCCATTTAGTTTGTGACTATAGCAGAAGAACTGGTCTTTTTGTGAATAGTTATTTCTGCACTTCAACATATATTAAATTAATAGTGATTTCATGGTAATTGCCACTTTTCCTCTAGGTGTACTGGCTTCAGCAGAATCTTAGTGTTATTGTCAATTTTGACAAGCATGGATTTAGAAGCTACAGTAAAAGTAAACTTATAGTAAGAGATGCTAAAGAGATTTTAAATGCTCATTTTAAGGCCTAGCTTTTTTCTCTCTTCCTGGGAAAAGCTTTCAAAAATAATCATTAAATCTAGTGGATCAATTTTTTGCTGGATCAATTTTTTCAGTAAAATGTAAAATTTTTGCATAGTAAATGTAAAATCAAAGTGTTAGCAAATATTTTTTACCCAGTTTTATTACAAACAAAAAGTTAAATATTTGATTCTGCTGCTCCTTTAACAAAAATGGATATAAATATACATGTACAAATACATAAATATTTGTACAAACACAGTAATATTTGTACAAACACATAAATATATACATATAATACACATGTACAAATACATAAAGCATGCATACATGCAAACACAAAAATAAAAAGGTTTATATGTGTCAGTCTTATAAATCTAAAATTATATGCTTCCTCTCCTCATTGGGTCTTTAGTATGTGGAAAACAAACATATACATTTGTAACCAGAGCCATTAATGAACTATGCAAATTTTAATAGTGATGTCTCTTCTGCAACTTATAAAATTCTGCAGTAGGAAGTTATCTATACATAGTGACAAAAAGATGAATTTCCATTTGTCTTATTTTTACTAATTGAAATATTTCCAAAACAATGGCTTTCTGGATAGTAGCTGCTGTTAAGATAGCCTTCTCTCCCATGAAATAGCAGTACTACTAATTAACAGGTTTTCAAAAACCAGACTGTTGACGGAGAGCTGCAGGAGCAGAAAAAGGTTGCTAGGTACCTGCACTCACAAGACTTGAATGTTTTATTCTTTGGGAAAGAATGTGTTGTAAAGATTTCAAGCACTGGCAACTTTCCCTGCTAGGAAATTTATTCTTCAATGACTGGAAAACATTAATTTAAATCTTTTTAATGAACTAATGGGTCATGTAAAACACCTTATACTTTAGCAAAATAATTTCTTAATCAAAGAGAGTAAGTTTAATTGGCTAATATTTGAGCTACACTTTGTACATTAAAAGCTGATCATTAGTATTACCACACAGATAAGTCCCAAATAAATAGATAGGATTTAAATATTTATTGCAGTTTTGCAGTTTTCTCTCTCTTTTTTTTCTTTCTTTTTTTGTCATCATGGCATTTTTTGTTGGTGTATTTTAGCCCAGCTCCTTCCCAAGGATATGTTCATTACAAGTTCCACATCCAAGCGTTTATATACCAAAAATAAATACATATTTCTATATTACATCACTGGAATTTTGTGTACATGTACACCTGGTCCCAAATGGTGGAACAGTTGTTACACCTTAGCATCATAGAGAGATATAAGAGGAACATCGAGTTTGTAAAATGGACTATTTTCCAGGTTTGAAAAATGATCTCGTATGAATGAGATGTAAGCTCATGTTCTTTGTTGAAGCTGCATCCTGAAATGGCTGCAGCTTTAACAAAGAACATGAACCTACATCTCATTCATACACCTTTATAGCCTGCACTATAAACCCTTCTTGTGCATTCATCCATGCTCTCCAGGAACTTTCGTGCAGGATGGCGTGCCAGAAACTCCCTCCATTGTGTAAAGGACTCTGGTTTATCGGTGTTTATACAGCTGTTAAAAAATTATATAGTGAGAGAAGCACGATTTCAACAGGTGAGACACAATGTAGGAGTCCCTTGACCAAAAAGGCCCTAAGTGGTGCTGCTATTCAAAAAGCAAAAAATACAGATTTTTTGCATAAAAGCTCCATAACATCAGTATGTGTGAACAGTCTAGTTCAAATGTAAGTCTGTTTATTCATGGGGTTTTTTTTCCTCTCTGGACTAAGAAGATGGAAAATTTAGCAAAGAGGATATGCAAACAGGGCATGTGCACAAAGATATTCCCTTCCATTACAGCCTTTCCAGCACTTGGATAATGAGTAGCAGTTCACCATAAATTATGCTTGTGAGTAATTCACCTCAATTAGCACCATTCTGTGGTAATCACCAGTAAGCCTTTAATTAGCTCATTTTTTCTACTCTAAAAACATAAATAATTGGCCACCATTGTATGGCTTTATTTCATCATCCTGTGGGGTTGAGAAACCTAAGAACAAGTTAAGTGATGTCAGGCTTGCACATGGAGAACAGAAAAGAGTTCTTCTGATGGCTAGGAGTGTCCCCAGAGCAGGGCAGTGTGTCCCTCGAGCAATTTCCCTTACTTCTACAATAGCCTGTATGTGAAGGAAATCACAGCTTTAAATTTACCCCAGTTTCTCATACTATGAGAGATATATTGAAATATTTATTGAACTGTCAGGGAGTAGTGTTAAGGCAGATGAGATACTCAACAAGGAACCTTATAGACCTGATACTAATTTCTAAAATGAAATAATTATATTTCTTTTCTTCATGATGGATGTTCTACTTCTCTGAGACATTGAGCACCCTCCATCTCCACCAAAGTAAATGTAGATGGGCCCCTCAATGTTAATTCATCCCTTTATGTTTGCTTTAGGCTTCATGCAGGCTTTTTTCAGCTCTAACTAGGCTAGAATAATAATTGTCATCATCCTGTTATCCCTGCACTATAAATTAAGAAAACCTTGCCTGGCAGTGGAGAGGCTCAGCATATAAAGAGGGAAATGAATTGCAAGAGACCAAAGACACAGAACTCTTGTCAAATGTGTCTGAATTGATACAAGTTGTGAACTACAGCTGCTAATCCAATGAACCAGATGGTATCAATTGTCAAACCAGGTGCAGGAAATGGGGTTGTTATCCCTCCTGCAAATCAATTAGATCAGCATGAAAAATTCGTAAATGAACTTCCCACCAAACAAACAAATTGTACTGAAAACTGTCTCAGGTGTTCAGCTGAGTCATGAATGATTGGTCCTTTTGCAAGAGGCAGCTGCCATTAAAGATCTTTATTTCTTTTATGAATAAACCTACCAGAATTTAATTTTCAACTCTAATGCATCATTGGAAGCTGCCTGATCCAACATTTTTCCTTTTACTGATCCATGCTAATTGGAAGTGTCAGAAAGCATGAAGTATGCCATGGAACTAACTCCAGTTTCTGCCACACTGTATTTCAGTAGGCCTTACATATCCCAGTGCACAAGTAAATAAGTTTCTATCTCACTTAGGAGAAAGCTAATCCCAACACGGTGTTTCTATAAAATAAAGGTCCGTATTCGTTAATAATGTTTTGAGAAATGCTTTGATAGTGTTTGTAATGAAATCTGATCTGCCTTTTTTTACAAAACATTACTCAATATGCAGTGGGTTTTATAAGAGACTATGGAGATTGCTGGGCTGCTAGAGCTGGAATGAGATGTTTAGTGGAAACAATTGGGATGATTCCAGGCTAGTGGAATCATTCCACTTTAATGTAATTCATCATTCCAGTAGGAATGGAATGATGAATTACATTAAAGTGATTCCCCCTATTTTTTTGAATTGTGACAGGAGGAAGCAGAAGATTTTTAATGGAAATGGCCAAGAATACACATAAATAGCTTTCCCTCAAGGGACTGTCTTCTTAGATATGATCTGTAAATGGCTTTCTTGTCAAATAAATAACAGGAATCTTGAAATACTTTATACACATGCTAGTTATACATACACATTTAATGCATTAATCACATGTTTATCTATATAACTACTGTAGTTACATTGAAATAATCTTTTCACTTATATCTTCATCAGTTTTTCAGCAAAAAGAAAACATAGAAGCAGATTCATGTTGCACTCTGAGCTGGAATTAAATTACTTGTGAGTGATTCATAATCAAACAAACTCTCTCTATGCAAGCACTTCTTGAAGAAGAATGTAAACAGGAAAAGGAGAAATGCACTGAGAGGGTTTTTTCTGTATTTAAATGTTCTTACACAAAATGGACAACTACTGGGTTGGACTAAAGTAGGGCACTCCCATTTAAGAGGTATTCTCTAGCTAAAAGTTAATCAAAAGCATAAAAAAGGCCTTGCAATCAAAATAAACAAGTGCAAAGCAAGATGGTTCTCCAAAGAGGAAGAAAAAAAGTCAGGAAATCAGGTATGAAGACAGAGTAAATACCTCAGAATATGTGTTGCATGATAACGAGTAGGGGGAGAAAATACTGGCAAAGCTGAAAAATCTAAGAAAATTATATTACAATTTCTTGCTCTCATAAAGGTTCTATCACCAGAACCCTGTTCTGTTTTTTAAGTCTCTGCTTTTCACACAGCCCAGAACACAAAAGACTTCAACCAAATAAGCCTGAGCCAAACACTTCTAATTTTTTACAATTTCATGCTGCTTAAAGCATTGATTAAGGTATGATTTTTAAATGCTCTGCAGGCATTATCCCAAGAAACTAGAAATAGTTTGCTGTTACAGGGAAATGAAGGATCAGATATTATCAAAAAAAAAAAAAACAATGTCCAAAAAAGTGGCAAATAGCATCACTTCAACATGTAAAGGCAAATACTTCACTGAATATGAGATGAGAAAAATTTAACCTGTATATTTTCCATAGGGGTACTTATGCAGAGCTTATAAGACAGCAACAAGTATAACGGAGAAAATGAAATAGCAGAGTGTAATTTTCAAGGATTTGTTTTACTGGATAATTCAGTATATAAATTATAATAACTGCTGTGTAAATTGAATGTAGCAAATATAGCTGTATTTTAACATGAAACCATGATTAAAAAAATAAAAGCATGATATTCAATCATGCTTTTTGGTTAGGAACATTCTCAATTATTATTTAAGGTCTGAGCAGATGCACACACATTTATTTTTCTATTATAACATCACTAAGCGTATACATGATTTTATCATATTTCAAAATCACCAAAAAACAAAAGAAACTTAAACAATTATATTTCTGCTATAAAAATGCTTATTGTACCTCAATATATTTATAATTTTGTGGCAATTTCAATCAAAACTCTGAAAGTTTCTTGTGTTTGACACAAAAAAAAAATGTTCCATCTGTTTTCTGAATGAGGTATTTCTTAGAACACCAGAACACCAACATGGTGAAGGAAATTAAGTAGGGATTATATGCTGAGATGTGTGAATGAGGAAAGAAATATAATCTTTACTACTTTCATATAATAAACTGTCACTGATTGGGTCTTTAGATTCCATGTGATTAAGACAATATTCAAAATACTTATAGGGAAAGGAGTACTACAGCTAACTATGGCTTCATGAACATTAAAGAAGTCAGGAACTGAAAGCCCATTCCCTCATTGCTGATTGTACACAGAAAACATTCTCTGGATAAAAGAGAAGATATCATATATATTAATCTATCATGAAGTTTTGTGGTAATGCGTTCCCTCCCTCTCCAGGCCCTTCTCAGCAGCATTCCCTGAGCTCTGGAGCTCAGACAGGTTAGGCAGTGAGCACTTGGCCATGGGGCTCCTGGAAAACCCAGCTCAGGACAACGATAGCCCAGGCTCTCCCTGAGACCTGGGCTCCACAGACCAACTATTTTGTGACTTTTCTTCTAGGAAATTTTCATTATTTTTAACAATCACATTTACATCGTGATTTAAACAGGAAACAGGCCTTCCTTGTTGAGATCCCAGTACTAAAAGAATTTTCATGACAGATGGAAGATATGTATTGAATTCTTCCGCAGGCATAAGAAATGCTATGTTTTTAATTCTGTGGAATAGTTAAATGTGGGTAAGAGGATTAAATGCTCAGTTGTCTGCACAGAATATTCATTCTGTGCATGTATAAGAGTTCTTAATATTTCTATGGGGCTTTCAAGATAAAACCAACTACCTGCAGACTTTCAGGCACACAACAGATTAAAGAATGACAGAATCATAGATTATGTTAAGTTGGGAAGGACCCACAAGAATCAGTGAGTCCAATTGATTCCCTGCTTCTCTCAGGACTAACTAAAACTAAACGACATGAGTAAGAGCATTGTTCCCTCACTCCTTGTACTCTGGAAGAAAGTTTTATTGCCTTACATCTGTGAAGGGAAGAATTTCCTTCTCAGTCCCAGTTTAACTGTTCATTGAGGAGAATTTTTGTTGGTTCTGGGAGGGAATGGAAACTATATCCCTCTTAAATTCTCTCAAGACAAAGATAACACTGAACAATTCCTTCCCATGTCAAACTCATAACCTGAGGTGATTACTTAATGCAGTAATTTAGTGACTGAATAATTGGAACTGACTGATTTATTGATTCAATTCTAAATGTGCCCATTATTTGATCATTGTACTGTTCATATTTAATTAGCTAATAAAACTGTAGCTTATTAGCTAGAAATATGTCTTTTTAAGCAAATACTTGCTTGCTTATGCTTTTCTTTTATAAAATCCATAATTGTCTCACATAGAACTGATTTATTTTCTCGAGTTGCAATACGTGCCACAAACTTTCAAACCACAAATAACTGTGGATAAGCATCTTCAATATAGTTGGCTCTCTTCCCATCTAAATTCATAAACAGAGATTGAGGAAAGTATTCCCATTTAACTAATCTTTGCCATAGTGTTGACTCCAAATCAGAGTTGGGCTGACCCAATTGGTAAAATGGAAAAAAAATGAGGGAACGAGAAGCAAAGGGGGAAAAGAAGGAGATGGGGAGAGGGAGGGAGGGAATGAATGCCTCATGGTAGCCAAGTGCTTTGTGGGTTTTAAATGGTCGATGCGGGAAATGGAAGTGAGCTACCAGGCCCTTTAGAATCAGTCCCCCATGTAGGATAGTGTGGTGTCCCATAGTGAATGGAGCACATCTCAGGCATCAGAGAGAAAAGAGAGAAAGGGTGTACTGGTTTTGCATCATGGAAGTGATGCAAATATAAACTGCTAGCAGTTTCCTCTGTGTCTGACAAAAAAAAAAACTTATTAATTACCTTTGAGTACTGACAATCTGTTAAACTTAAGAAAAAAAGAAAAAGCTGAACGTGCCTCAGTGAAGACACATGTAAAAAATGAAAAATGCTGGGAATTCTCTCTTTTCCTTCCAACCAGCAAGAGGTACCATGGCTGGCCCAGTCCCCTGTCTCAGCTGGGCCGGGCCCCAGAGGCTGCAGGGCAGGGGGAAGGGAGGCCATCGGCCGCTGAGTCCAAGCCTGGCTGCTGAGATCCCAGTCCAAGCCTGGCTGCTGAGATCCCAGACACTCTTCCCCACAGTGTGGCCACTGAAAAAAAGCCAGAGGTGGCTCTGGAGCCCATGGAGACAGCAATCTTGGCTTGGCCAGGATTCTACCACCGTTGAGATTCCCCTGCACCCACTGGGCAGGGGGAGGAGAAGCCATCAGGCCCTGGCAGTGCTCCTGCTGTGTCCAGGCCTGGCTGCTGAGATCCTGGCCCTCCCCCCAGCGCGGCCGATCCAGCACATTCCGTGTGCAGCCGCTGCAGAAACCTCCATCATCAAACAGCTTCCACCGCAAACAACTGAGCCTGGCCATGGTAATGTGACCATCTGCAGGCCCTGGGAGAGATATGAACTCTTTCAGTGCTTCAATTCTCCCTCAAGTGAGAGAAAAGGATTGAGTGAGAACACAGAGAAACAACATGAAGGCACCGAGGTCAGTGAAGACAAAGTCAAGTCTCAGATGGAAGGGGTGAAGGGATGTCTTGATCCTGGGGCTGAAATCCTCTTTTAAAGCCATGGAGAAGAATGTACAGTAGACTTTTTTTCCCTATAACACATTGAAAAGTATGTGGAGATGACTAATTCAGCAAAGGCCTCCATGCTAAAGTAAGCATGTTTTGAAGTAGTTGTGATCCCATGAGAAGTTTGAACGGAGAAAGAGAGAAGAGTGATGAAGAACCTTTGCCCCCAGGGAGAGAAGATCTCTGCTCCCAGAGATAAAGATAATTTCAAAGATAGATAAAGAGACCTTTGCTCTTGAGCAGCTCACCTTTAAAATAGTATCCCATAAGTTGGCATGGCCCAGAAACGCAGCTGTGGGAAGCTGTGAAAGATGGGTGGGACTCCACGATTGCAGATTTTTTTCTGGGTGGCTGCTACTTGTGGAAAGAAAAAGCCACAAGAGAACTGTTTTCTTGTGCAGAAGTCTCCATAAAATGATGAGAGGGACTCTCCCTAAGCGAACTGCAAAAAGACTATTCTAGAAGTGATAAACTGATTGAATTATTTCTATACATTGTCAGTGGGAAAGAAAAGGTTGTAAGGGGAAGAAGTGCTCTGAAGATTTTGTTTTGACTCCTATTATTCTTTCTTTTAGTTACAGTTAATAAAGCTTTCTTTACATCCTTTTAAAGCTTTGAGCCTGCTTTGCCTTCCTCCTAATCCTATCTCACAGCAGGAAATGAGTAAGTATATTCCAGTGGGTGCACTGGCATTTGGCCAGCACTGAAACCCACCACATTAATTGGTGCATTGGTCGGGAAATCTTGAACTGGGAACCTAAACCACTACAAAGAGAAAAACTAACTTGAATTTTACATAATAGCCTGATTGTGCAGAATGTGGTAAACTTGAGAATCTTTGCATCATTTCACTCTCTTCCTATTCCTGATGGAAATTTCCTTTCTAGCAGCCTGAATCATGCTGCATTTCAAATTTTTGGCTGAATCAGCCATGATAACACACAAAAGTCCCAAGTACTTCTGATTAGTGCTTGCACAGGTTTTGTACATCCTGCCAGATACAACAAATCTTTAATAGCATAATTTCTATATAGGTGTTTCCCTCAGTTAAAGACAATGGCCCTGATCCACGATCAATCTAAATCACTGCCTCTCTAACCAAGTCAGAATTTCTGCACTGGTGCAAATCAGATGGAATCTCAGCCCATGAATCAAATATTTAAGGAATCATTACTTATTTAATACCTGTTCGGAATTTTCTTGGAAAGCTACATTTCCAAGAAAATCACAGTATCAGAGATTGAATTTCCACTATGTTCTCCTGTTACAGCAGAGAGCACACTTCTGTTTTGGGAGTATTAATTGGAAACACAAGATTATAAACATTATTGGAACTATTTAGAGAAAAAATAGTAAAAAATTCCCCCACACATTTCTAATAAATTACTGGAGATATTAATCTCTAATATATAGTCTGAGGATAGAAGTCAAAGTTTAAATGAACACCTAAAAATATATATTTCCTACGAGGATTGTCCACAGGCAAAGCACAAACAAATTAAAAAGGTCAAGTTCAAGGTCCTTGAAACTCCTGCTGTTATTCAAATGTCCATTTAATTAGTACAAACTGAAAGACAAAATTATTATTGTGATGTTTACAACAACATTAAGAAGACAGAGTAGCTACACTTGCAGATAGAGAAAATTATTTTGCTGACAGTCATTTCAATAATTTAAAAACTATTACCATGAAATATTTAATTTAATTAAAAAGTAAACAATATCAACAAGTTTTCATAGACTATAAATGAAAATAAATCACTTGTCATAAAGTATCAGTGAGCGAGCTACTGTCTGTTTCTTCTTCTGACAGCTGTACATATCCTGAAACAAAGCTATACATGACAGAAGAAAAACATATAAATCAAGAGAATGCAATTGAGCAGCAAAGCTCAATGCTCTCTTGTAGCTGAAGGAGAATCTCTTTGCTGTTCTGCTGCAATATTGGTTTGATTGTTTTCTTTTCTTTTCTTTTCTTTTTTTTTTTTAATTTTATAGCATCTTTCTGCTGAGTTTCTCAGATGTGAGATGCTGGAGTGAGGACAGAAACAGCACTGCTCCACTGACTCTTGGTGAGTTTACTTTCTCTGTACTAAGTAGACTCATATTTGAAAATAATTACTTGTCTCCTTCATATTGGCTGGAATCAGTTACAGTGGATGGAAATCACAGTTGTTTGAGCTAGTCTTTTCTGCTGGCTGGACACAGGAGGGAGTTTCATATCACAAAATGCTCATCTGTTCCTAGTGCTGTAGTCTGTCAGAGTAAATCAAAGTCTGAAGGTGTTACCAGCAACAAGAACATACACATTTCTAGCAGATTCAAATTTCTCTGTGAGACACTCTCAGAAATAAACCAACCCCCCCCCCCAAAAAAAATAAAATAAGTACAGATTAGGTACTTACTTATTTTGCTAAAGAAATCTAACTCAGAATGTGTAGAGATACTTTTCCCTAAATGGGTAGTTACTTATTCAAATCAACCCATAAATCTTGTACATATCAGACAAGCAACATAAATTTCTTGACAGACTCTGAACACAGTTTAGAATCTGTCAATTCTAAATTTGAATAGTTCAATTTTTTTCTTGTGGAATGATGGTTCATTTATGAAACAGAGTTTTGTTTAAAAACACAAAACATAAATTAGTGGATTAATTTTTTAGTAATAAATTCTTAAGAGAACAAGTCACAGTGAATAACTGATTTTTTTGTACTTTTGGATGGTCTGTACACTGATTTCAAGTTTGCTGACAAAATTGTTTTTTCAGTTTTAAAAGACCAGGTTGGCGGAATCTTTATTCTTTTTTATCCCTTGGCAGATTATGAGTATCTCATTGGCTGTATTTGTAATCTGAAGTTTCAAACTCACATTTAGTAATTGTTAATCAGGACTTTTTACAACTTTAACTCTCATTTTTATTGGATGTAACAGCAGTTGCTTCTGGGGCTTCAAAATTTGCAAATATGTCTAAGATCTCACCTCCCATTAAGTCAATGGCTACATGAGGTTACCACAGACCTGACAGGGGAGAGGAGAGTGAAGAGAAACAGGCTGTCTAGAGGTCTGGAGGTCCCATTAGTTCTGAATTATAGGATTAGGTATATAAGTATCCATGTAAAGATCTGCTGCATAAGAATTCTTCGTGCTTTCAAAATCTAACCCACATCTAACTCCTGGCTATTGACACATAGTTTTTAATTTCTTCTAACCAGAAGTTTTCAATGCTTTCAAAACAAAATTCCTAGATCACAACCACAGTCTATCTCAATTTTCAGTCCTCTTTTCTCCTTCATTCCTCAAATCTCTATTTAAACCTCATCAGATTTTCTGAATCCCCTCTGGAGATTCTGCCATCACCCTCTGCAAGTATCCTGTAAGTTGTTCTGTCTGAGACCTCTCCTTGTACTACTCTGAAGACACACACTCCTACTGTCTTCAGGTAAAGTTCAGAAACCCAGATGTAGGTGACACCAAAAATCTGCTCACAGTAGTCTTATGAATATGAATGAAATTGAATAATAGTGAAGATGTTGCTTCTTTTCTTCCCCTCCATTTTTTAATTTTTTTTTTTTTTCTGTACCATCAAACCACCACAGAATTTATTTAGAGACACAGTTTAAAGTTATATTCATTATCTTTTCCTTTCAGTATTTGTGAACTTCAAATCTGTGATCATATTTCTAAAGTGTGAATTTAATCTTTGACAGACGATGTTTTTACACTAGAAGCTCTAACAATCAGCTTCACAAATGTTATATCTCCAGTGGACCAAGTAGTGTTTGTAGCACAGAAAGTGTGTTATAGCTCCAGGCAGCTGTCTAGGCTTCTGGCTGGGCTCTCAAGCTTATGTTGGACAAGACATGGATGATTATTGGTCAAGACCTGAGAAGTTGCTGTACCTGACAGGTAACAGTGTGGGAGGCTGGCAGAAGCTACAGGCAGTGCTGAAAAGGAAGGCAGGTTTCATAGCTGGTTGCACAGGGAGTTGTGACCCGTCTGTGCCAGGATTCACAGGTGTTTAGGGGAGGAGTCTTAGATATGTTCAGGGGACTAAAGCTTTGTAAAGCCAACAGATCCTAAATGTCATTTATCCCATAAAATGCTGAGATTCAACTGCAGGTACCAGGACTAGAACCACAGGGAAAACCTGAGTAGCTTGTGTGGGAGGACACTGGCATGAGGGAAGAGAAGTACAAGAGTCTGAAAAAGAGTCAGAGCACAAGAAAATGGATAAGTTACCCAAAGTACCTACACAGGGCAGTGCTTGCTAGGAAGCCCAGCATGTGGTTACCACATATGCAGCATGATAAAGCAAACCCATAGTTCTGACCTCAACACAAAACACATATCTTCTTCCCCAACCAGGAGGAAGCCAAAGAGGGAGCACCTGGGTAGAAGAAGGATGTAGAATTCTGGTATTGCCATGTTAGAACCCAGCCACTCATAGCAAAGTGTATGGCATATGTTAATCACACTGATCTGGACCTGAGCCATTGTCTCCATTATATGTCGAAAATAAAAATATGGGTACATATACTGGATTGTCTTTGAATTGTATATACAGTATTTTGCTCACATTTTCCACCATTTCTGTGCAAAGACTAGGATAACTGGTTTTGATTCGCCCTCATTCTGACTTCATTCTATACCCCATGTGAATTATAGTACTTTAGGTGTGAATATCTTTCCTGCAGACAGAAGTCTTTGCCATATAAATATTATGCAGTTAAATAATCCTTAATTTGTAGCTTATCAATATGTTAATACTGAGAGTTACTTGAATAAATTCAACATGGATTCAAGGGAACATGCATAGGCAAATGTTTAGCAATGTACCTGTACCTCTAATGTTTATTAAGAAGTCAAGAAAGCTTCATAAGAATAAGCTTTTAATTCTGATGTCCTGGCTAAATTTCAGCTTATGTAATTACACTCTGCCTGCTTCATTTTCCCTTGAATTTTTAATTAGATTCAGCATTCTTTTGCTTTTGTCTTGAGCCATTTTAGAGTGTGGCTGTGCTCTATTAACCACTGCAGCATGATACACCACAAATGTGCTGCAGAGCTGGCTGAAGCAATTTCTTTCTACATAGCTTGTAATGTAAAAGAGTTTTGAGGCATTCCATGAAGAACAGTTCTCTACAAACATATGGACACTTAACATGAAATCAGTGAAGCAAGCAAAGGTTGGCCAGCCCCTCTGGTCCTGAGCCAGATAAGCACTACAACACATGGAAGATTCTTCTGGCTTCATCTCCCATGTGTAAGCATTTTGCTAGATTTGTGTTCAGAAAGAGGAAATTCTGTCTGATCTGCAGTCAGGAATGCTGGTGAGGATTCTGTAGAGTCTTTGACACTAATCTCTCATTTAGAACCCATTTCCACAATTTCTTCTCTCTCCATTCAAGACATGATGTTTCTTGCAGCAACCACACCGCTTTTCAGGGAAAGAAAAAAGTAGGCAATAAAGAAGACTACTGTATGTTCTCAGGGGGAAAAGGATATTGTTAATTTTCACCTCACAATCGCCTTTGTGCCAAAATCAAAATGTACTTCATCACTGAAAATAAAACCCCAAACAAACTATGGTAATCTCCAGTTGTAATGAACCTTTTGTTGCTATAAATGAGATTTGAGAGCTATGTGGCTGATATTCACATCCCTTTTTCATAGCTAATTTTATTAAATTAGGTACTGAGATTAAGTAGTGGAATTCTACATTACCCTTGCCTTATTTCTCTAAGTACCATGGATACCTTACCATAAAACTTCTAGTACATATCACTTCTACAATGGTGCTTGGACTTCTTATATATACTTCTAACTATAATTATATTTTTATGTGTATATATATATATATATATATATATATACTATATACACTTACATTATATAGTAGATTAGAAAAACAGACCCAGATCCCTACTCACTGTGTTACTTTTCTCCTCATAGCCTAGTAATGTAACTGGCAACTCAAAAGCATTGTGAAAATAAGATGGTTATTTAGGGAGTGTATCCACATAAAAAAAATCATATACCCAAGAGGAATTTATTCCCAAGGAACAGAACTAATGAAATGTGAAGATATTCTCCAAAGGTATGGAAACAGTATTGGTACAAAGAATACAAAATCTGGGTACTCCTCTACAAACATGTTTACCTCCTATATTTACAGAGAAAGGTATATCAGTTTTAAAACAAATACTGCAAGGGAACCTATATGAAATTAACTTTAAAATACTAAAAAAATTTATTCTCTTAATAAGAAAGGAAAATCTCATTTTTATTACAAGCAGCTCACAATTAGATATAAAAACTGAAAAAATATGATTTTTCTTTGAATACTAAAAACACTAGAAGATGTACTATATTCTGTAAATACCATAAGGTATTCTCGTGTAATGGTCATTTTAAGGCATTTGACATCAAAGGCTGAAAAACTAGAACTGACTGAAATATTTTTGAAATAATGTCTTTTCAGAGAGCTGCAGAGATTGGTAATGTGAAAACCTTTTACAGGTTTGCATTGATTTTGCTTCACTGTTTGCTAGGCAACTGCTTCATTTAGTAGCTCCAGTAGTGAGATCACAGGTTCTGAAAAATGGCATTATAATCATCTTATAAAGTAGTATGAACTACTTCTATACTGATGTGATGGGGCACAGGATCCACACAATAGAAGACATTGTAGCAGTTGGAGTCAAATGATTCTCTCAGCCTTTGAGGCTGAGCCAAGGTAGGAACAAGCAGTCAAATTAGGAATTAAAACAAGCAGTCAAATTTGTAGTTTCCTTTAAAAGACAATGGGACTACCCTTGAGAGAAGCTCTGGCTCCTGAGAAGGGGTATGGGAAAAGAAACTACTCCTGAATCACTGTTTCATAATAAATACAAGGCTGCAATAAAAGCAAATATTTAGTCGATATTGGCATTTTATCTTCTAGTAAAAAATGGGGTGACAAATTTCTGGTCTCATAATTTAAAGCAGAGATACCAAAAATTGCTCTAAAAGCAGGGCCATATAGGTAGAATAGTGTATTTGGAAGTACTAGACAGTGTTAATTTTACTGTGCACTGTTCTGTGATATTCTCATGCATTTCCATGCAATTTTTAAAGGTGAGTTTCTATCCCTGCCTGTAGGAGGAGCTTACTTATTGTGTAACCACAGTCTGCTTACATGGTTTTCCTTAATCAGCTTCCAATGGTCCTTTGTATTGTTCTAAAATAATGCTTTTGTTAGGAGAAACAGAGGAAGTTGCTTCTCAAACAGAAAGATGATGCTTACTGCAACAATGAAGAGTCACTACAAATCCTGACAATGCCTGGAAAATCTTGGTTCAGAAACAGAAACTCATCTCAGTGCACCTGCTGACACCACAGGGACCTACCCAGAGAGACCCTTCTAACCAACCCAATCACAGTGGAAATGGAAACTGTGAAACAAGCAGTTTCCATTTCCACTCTAACCAAACCTCCCCTTGGCTGAGACAGAAATTAGTAGCTAACTCTTCATCTTGTTTGTGCTGTTCTTGCAGTCTTAGAGTGACCTTAAAATTATATAAAGTTTTATGGTTGTAAATATAAAATATTTACAGAATAAAAAATAATTATTATAAGTATTGTCATCTACACTTATCTCTCACATCACAAAGAGATAGATTTTTCTTCATTTTAAGAGAGAATTTTTTTCTTTTTAAAAAGCCAAATACATACTCATCCAAAAGTTTCAGTCCTAGAGATCTCACTCTCTTCTAAGTGCCAGGAAAAAATATCTTTATATTTCCTTCCTAGAAAACAATGTGCAGTAATTTAAGAGAGACAATTCATTCTACTCTAGGTATTATTAGGCTAAAAACTAATATTTTCCATGCACAGTACTCAAAGAATTAAAAAAAGAATTGTAATAAAATATAAATATCACAATTCAGACTTTTAACTCTAATTCAAAGACACAAAGTTCTCCTTATGTTACTTTAAACTGCTGCTATGAAGATTTACTATTTCCTTGTTAGTAATACTCCAGTCAGTAGTAAGTCAATATTTTTTTCTTTTATCAATAAATCTCAAGCCAAAAGAAGAATGTAAGTTTTGGACACTGCTAAGTGTTAATTACTATGTTTCTACTCCACAAGAAAGTCATGGACAATTTCACAGCTTTTTTTTTTTTTTTTTTTTTTTTCTGTTGTTAACTGAAAAATTCCTGCAGTTTATCCTATTTGTTATCCTTCAAATGCACATAATTATACTTTTGGAATACATTAAAAATATACAGTGCAGAAAAAGAATGAAGTAATGCACTGCAGCACACACTGCATAAGAGAATGCAAAAAGCTGGAGGAGACTTTCATCTCTTTCCTTTTGTGTTTTTTTCTCTCAGTATTAATACCCCTGAAGAACTTAACTGAGACTTCTCACATCTAAACTTCACAAACATAGGGATTTTTCACAGGGAAGCACAAGTGATCAGGTGGCAGCCAAGAGAATGATAGTCTATATTGTACAAATGGATAATTATGTTTGGATTTCATTTTTTGGTAGGAGCCCTGGGTAATTTTTCATTTGAAATTCTCAGGTATCCTAAAATTGTGAAACATAAAAGATGACAATGTGTAAGACAGACCATGGCTATGTGCAAGTAAAGTAGAATATACTACAGGAGGATACTATAAAAGGCATGCTTAAGGTTTCTACTTTGATCAAATAATTGCAAGAATATTAGGTGTTACTTTCTTAAGCCCTAAATACATTCATCTAAGTATAGGTAGGAAAAATAATTAAATATCTTGTACTCAGAATAAACTCATTAGGTTTTTTTTTGAAATATGAGTGAGTGGCTACCCAACATGTGATATGTCTCTGCAGTTTACTATAATCAGCTATTTCTGTTGGACTTTGCCAATCTTATTTTTACACTAGGTTTTTCTTCAGCATGTGCAAAAGCCAGGATTGTGGAAAGAAGTCTTTCCTACGTATAAGAAATGCATAAGGTTCCTGTCAAAATTGAATGATGATACTTCCATATAAATGGGAAAGAGTACATGTAAACACAGTGGAAATCCCTGTCAAAGAAGTATTACCGTAGACCCTGAAAAAGACTGCTTTTCTTATTGTGCTTTGTTTCACTGCTCAGAAGTTAGGATACAGTTTTTTCAATAAAATCTGCAAATATGTAGCCTAAATAAACAAAATAAATAGTGAAAATTCAGATATCAAGAGGTGAAAGACTGCCAGTTCTTAAAAACAATGGATTTTTAATTTTTATTTTATTCCACTTGACTCTTGATAGAACCAGTTCTCCCCTTCACACAGATTCTTAATGCCTTTCCACATTAATTGATCTTAAAATGGTACAGCTGGACAGCTTGTTAGAGATTACTTAATGCACTTGGAAGGCATATGGCAAAAGAACCAACATCCATGAACGTACACTTCATAATCATATATTCTATTACAAATTTAATTCCAGCTGAGAGAACATGAAGTCCAGCAATTTAGTTAGCTAATGGAAGGAGCCCTATGCTTTCTGACACTGTTTGCAGTGTAACATGCCACCTACCAGCTGCACTCACCAATTATTAATATCCCTAAATTGGATAATGCACATTAATTCTTTAGCAGGTGTAGTGTAGCACTTAACTTTCCTCTCAGTACTGCCTCAGACTAGAACAATAATTCTGCAAAGTGCCAATGTATTCCTTAAAACATTGAAACTTCTCCAGCAAGAATTGGGAAAAGTCTTTTCAACGCATGTTATAACTGATTTTTTGATTACTTCGATATTTTATGCCCATATTGTCATGCATTGCTTTGCAGATCTTATTTTCCTTTCATTAACTGTTTCCTTTCCAAAAGACCAATGAGATTGTTTTAATATCAGTGTTTTTTGCATGTTTATTCACTGTTACTGCACCCATGAAACTCCTCATGGATTTCCAATCTATGCTACGAAGGTTAACAAAAGATGAATGGAGACTCAGTCCTTAGATGCAGGATTCAAAGTGTCAAATCTGTCTCAGTCTGCTGCTGGCTTCTGTGAATTGCAAAGAGAAATTGCTCCACTTTACATTTGTTTGTTTTCATATGTGGTGCAAGCTAGAAAACATTCTTCCATGCATTCAAAAATTCTTTATGAACTGTTGCCAGATAAGTAGAAATATCATTCATAATTGATGATTAAAATGACAAACAAGATTACTTTCTTCCTTTCCAATGAGACACAGTTACATCACTAAGAGAAATAATATTACATGCAAAAAAATATTTCTTAAGAGAATATAGCTGCTTTTTTCTGACCGTTTTCATTCAAAGTAAAATGTATGACTTTTAAAAGATAGCCTTCCAAAGTGATTTAAGTAGACTTTGGAAAAGTTTGACTATATCCTATCAAAAACCAATTAAATTTTTCCTATTATTCTTATGCAAAATGAATCAACTGAATTAAATTTCCAGCGAGTTTTAATTCTTTTAAACATGTGTACTAAGGTAAATAGGGAGAGAAGCATAAAAATACCCAAACAAGAAACTTTCCAAATTTTTTCCGCCTTATCTGACCTTGGTATTCCTTGTCCTGCTGATCAGAAGGATTAGTCAAAATTCATTTTGACAAAGAGACTGACAAATTGTTTCTATAGCAAAGATTAACACCTACAATTGATTGCATTGTCACTGTAAACCGTTGCCATCCAGACCATTCCTCATATCAAGAGTCATATTTCAAGCGTTTATTTTGCAATAAAAGACCCTTTAAAACACTGTATCATCCATGAGTAATGATGCTTCTTAGACTCTGCAAAGAAAAGTAATCTCTCCCATGTTTGGTTCTGGGAAATCATACAAAAGAAAAAAGGGAGGGAAATAGTTAAATAAACAAATTAATAAAGAATGTTTTCTTTCACAAATATATTTAGCATCTTTTCAATCACAGATGCAATTGAAATTGTAGCCTTTTCTTTAATCTTGAATAAATCCTATTGTAATAATTTGGAGTCTAAGATTGTTAGCTCTCCAAATCTACATATTGTTTTGAGATCACTGAGAGGACGGCAGAAGTTTACATAGTAGCAAAACAATGCAGTCAACAGAGGATATGGGGCAATGGGGTGGAGTAGAAATCTGAGCATCCACACTGCATGTTTGTGCAGGTGGTGTGGCTATTCTTTAGTCTATTCATCAGCAGGATTCCTAAAAGCAGGATTCCTGAAATGAGGTTTATGTAGGATGCAGATTTGAACAAAAATTATAGAATTCCCACGTAATACCTATATATCTGAATTTTTTGCCATTGAAAGGGATTATTAAGGCCCATTTGAATTTGATGTGGGCCTACATACTTTCAAGCATATGAGCACTAGAGAAGCAGAATATTACCGTATGGGTTGCAAAGCAATTGCAATATATCTCAAGCATCAAAAGGCAAAAATGTTTTCATACCTCTAACAAATACCAATTGTATTTGACTTGCTATATCAAATTTCCATTAGTTATACCCACGTAATCCTATAGTGATTGATGTTTGTTGGAACCACCAGGGTCACACAAAAACATCCAGTGAACAATACAAACAGAACAAGTTAATAAAAATCATAATCTCTTCTCAATTCATGAATTGGGAAAGATATATTGACTGAATATAAAAAATGACTGACATTCAGCAAGTCCCTTAGAACCTTAATGTCCCCATGACTGCAAAGTACAGCCTTGACTGAAGGAATTGTATGCTTTACCTCTTGAAACTTTAACAGCTATCAGCAGGAGGAAGCTGGAAGGCTTTTATAAAACTCTCTTTATTCATTGAGAATACATTGTTTGTTATCTTAATGGTATCTATGAAACACTGTGAATCACTATCTATCCTTATTAAATCTACTTTCATATTTCTTCTCTCTCCTGCTCTCTCAACTCCATTTGGAGAAGTTGAAGAGGCTGAATAAAGACTGTAATACAGGATTTAATGGGTATAGTATCTGTAGGTAGACAAGGTCATAAGTGTTGGGTAAGTAGCAGCAAAGGAAAGAAGCGTGGTCTTAAATCAAAGCCTTTCAGCAAGCTATTGTTAGTTAATACCCTCAGAAACTGACTCACTTCTTTCTAGGGTGAAATTCTTTGTTCATAAAGAAAAATATTAGATTGTTAGTTCTGTAATATTTTTTATTTAATTGTTTCTTTTTTGTTTTGCTTAGATATTAAATCTGTATAAAGGTACAGATTAGAAAGACCAGCTCTGCAACTAATTTTCCACGGTTACAGAGGAATTTATGTTTCTAAATCCTCTGGCAAAACTGTGACTTTATAGAACCATAGAATGGTTTGCTTGGAAGGGACATTTAAAGGTCACCAAGTCCTACCCTCCTGCAGAGAACAGAGACATCTTCAACAGGATCAGGTCTCTCAGAGCCCCACCCAATCTGGCTTTGAATATTTTCAGGAATGGGACACGTACAACCTCTCTGGGAACCCCATTCCAGTGTTCCATTATCCTCATTGTAAAAATTTTCCCTGATATCTAGTCTAAATCAGCCATCTTTTAGCTTAAAACCATTGCCTCTCGTCCTATACAACAGGCGCTGATGAAAGGTTTAAACTGTGGCTAAAACTTTTTACAGGAGAATGCAGTGCAGTGTGGGACTTATTTCATGGATGGGGTCAGCTGTAAGCAGTGCTGTCAACTTGGCATGTGACATTAAGTTTGTTTTAATACATGGATTTGAGTACTTTTTTTTTAGGCGATTGAGTAATCATCACTTTTCCAGAGAAATAAATTTCTAGTGAATGTTTGTGGTTTTAATTTCTTAACCTGTCATATGGAAATATCAATAGAACTTAGAATCCATCACGTTCAAGAATGAAGCTCTTATATTTGGTCAAGTTATTTTATTGATAGTGCTACTAGAACAATAGTAATAAATTGCCCAATTACAAATATACAAATTTTCATATATAGCCATTTTTCTTCTCCTGCTCTTCCTTTTCTTTCTCCTCTAGCTCACAAATATTAACCTTCACTTCTTCCTGTAAATCATTGGACCAATGCTGTTCTTGAGGCCAGACTCTTCTTTCTCTTCCCTGCTACAGTTACTTCATCCATGTCTATCTTCCTTCCAGCCCTCAATGATTGTTGCACTCTCCCTTTCACCTCCTGGCTCTTTCCCAGACCTTTTCCATCCCCTCACAATTTCCTCTCTTCTTTCAGCTGAAATTGTTCTGCTCCTAAATTCTGAGAAATTAAAGTTTTTGGTGTAAGTTTTGCTTTCATGTATCTCAAAAATGTAATGAAAAAGGCATATATTTGGTCATTATTCACTTAATTAAAAAGTTTGTAATTCAGCATTAGCTGTGCAAGTGAGCTCAGTGAAACCCCTCTTAAAACACTGGACTATTAGCCCATCTTAGCTGTAAGAGTCATCAACACAAGGACTAAAGTGAACCTATATTCATTAGAAAAAAATCAGAAATAAGAATTGCAGCCATATAATATATGGATTTAAGGGGGAGAGATTAAGTGAGGGGAAAAGAATTATGTTTGATGTAGGCATCAATAAGAAGGGATCAAACAAAACATTTGAATCATAACCCCCTAATAAAACATTCACTTCATTTTGAGTGTGTACTTTGTAAACATATAATATCCTACTTGGCATTTTTGGTTGATTAATTCTCTCCAGGTGTAAGTCAGGCACTTTCACTTACATGCTTCAATACCTATATCCATCAGTCAAGGCATTACATATTTTTTTTCCCTATCATTTTCAGCTACCAAGAGCTGGACAGAATATATGAGTATACAACAGAGGGGTAAAACATCTTCCCAGTCTGTTTATTACAGTAACTAGAGATAATACAGTAGCACTGCATAATAATAATGAAACAGATCCTTTGCCGGAAGAGTGATTTCATGAGCAAGGTTGATTGCTGGCTGACGTTCTGGTTCCATATTTAATTAGTGACTCACTCACCCCTAGCGAAGACATCAACTTGCTGCCCAAAACCAACGAAAAGAGGAGCAGTATTTCCAGTGTATTAAGGAACAAGCAAGACTACTTCTATGGAGCAAGACCACCCCTGTGCATTTGAATTTTCTGGCAGGACAGTCAGCCAAAAAATGGTGCGTCCTCATGACATGTGTGTGAAGTCAATAGGAGATCTGAATCACCAGTTAAAAAGTTCTTTTATTTAGTTGGTGGGTTTGATTGTTAACATTTTAGTTTTGGTTTATTTTTTTTCCTACCAGATACAAGATTTTCTTCCTCTGACAAGACACTTCTATATCCTGGTCAATTCAGATCAAAGGAAGTATTTAATATTCTTGCAGGGACACTGCAGAATGGATTTTTTTTTCTTTTGTGTCTTTTTTCCCCCTAAGGCTGAGTGCAACACTACAGCCTGCTAACTTCCCAACTGCTACAAGTGTTTACTGCAATAAACTTCCTAAGTTTATTGCAGTAAACACTAAAAAGTGTTTAGTCCAATAAACTTCCTAAGGTCCTTATATTTGCTAGGTTTCAGAGCACTCTGAATGCTGAGGTTAAACTAACTCCCACTTGTACTATTTCATTATATATCAGAAAATTTCACAATAAACTTAAATCAGCCACAACACTTCAAATGTTTCTGCAGTTTAGAATGAAAACCAATCTGAGGTACACACTGTGTATTTTGGTCTCTTTTATTTCACCATTAATGATTTAACTGTTCAATGCTGTCACTTTTGAAATAGAGATGGATGATCTTCTTTTTCAAATATTGACAGTGATTTCTTATCTCAACCCATTATTACTGGCAATACATTGAACAGTTAATCAGATTATTTCCTTCATCAGGATGAATATTTAAATTCTGAATAGAGCTGATTTATTTTTCAGTCAAGGACTATATGTGAAAGAGGAAAAGCAACACAAAAATTACATAGGATCCATTATTTTAAGTTTTTATCCCTACAGTCTTAGGTGTTCTTATTGTGAAGAAACAAATATCATTTAGTTTCATTTAAACAGATGTTTTTATGTTATATTCTTTTCTGTAAGAACAGGGGAGTAAGCCATGCTCACAAAAATGATAATAGCTTAAAAAAAATAATTCTAATACAAAATACACTAAGATCAATGGAAGAAACCCTGCTAGTTTCCAAAGATACCAGGGTCAAGCAGCCTGCCTTGCAATGATGAACCAGCCATAGGACTCATCAGAAGACTAAAGTTATTAGCAAAACTGAGATGCCACCAAATGACATGACAACAAGAGAAGTCAAAAGGAAAAAGACTCTTCTTTTTAAGCGCTAGATAGTTTTAAATTTTATTAATTTGTGAAAAGTTAGCCATGGAAGTCATAAATTTTACATCAGGAGCTTTGAAAGTGTTCTGACTTTTTAAATCACTATTCAGCAGCATAAAATGTCTTGAGACAATGAGAAGAAAGTAGATATATTTAAGCAGCTTCCTGGAACTTTAAGTGAGACTGTCAGAAACATGGAAAGGTGACAATTTTGAATATGTTGGGAAAATGAAGGAGTTTATATTCACATAAATAGCTCTTATATAAGTAAACTTTACCTTTACATACCTAATAAAACACATTTGTTGGTAAAGACTTCTAAATCTTTCCACAATGCTGTTGTCTATGAGAACTATCAAAACAGATAGTCATGAATGCCCCCCAAATATGGTGCCTGTTAAATAAATCTATTTCTACACCTCTAAACTGAAGCCTGTACAGCACCGTACTGTCTATGATTCTATGTGACACAGTATAAGCTGCTTTAATCACACAAAAAAAGTACCTTAGCAGAAAGCTTATTTTGCACAATCTTGTCTTTTAGTTCCTTTTTATAAAAAGGAACTCAAAAGAACTATTAAATCTTTCAATCCTTAAGACTTTAACAAAAAAAAAAAAGATCAACAGATTTGGTGCACATGATCACAGGTAATTTTCATATAAGTGAAATGTCTAATATACAGCAGTTTAATAACTGCAGTAAATGTAGATCTATGCTGCCATAAAAAAGAAGCCAGGCAATACTGGGGAAATTACAGCATAATCCACCCAAGCCAGTGTCCAGAGTTAGATATACCAGTCTCTTTCCTGTTGCCTTGTAAAGCAGAGTGCTTGTCTTTAAGGTTATGCAGTCAGAAAATTACAAGTCAGGAAAAAGGATGCCATTTATGGTCCTGCTTGACAACTGATGGGTTCTGTTTGTGTTCAATTTAATCCCTTCTGCCTCTGAATAGACTAATATGGGGATCCTAGCAAAAATAGAACTTGTCAAAGCAGAACTTTCCACATCTTCAGGGAACTAGCATTGAACAAGTATCTTTTATTTAAAGCATCTTCAAAGCCACACACAGCTATCTGTTTTCCCTGATTTGAATACTGTCAGCCTCCACTATATGTCACCAAATAACTGACATCTAGTAGCACTATAAGTTGCTTTATTCAAAGATTAATTGGGGTTTTTTTCAGAAATCTCTATTGGAAACATCCTTGCAGGAGCACAGCTGAGCTGTGCCTGAGCTGTTCATCTGATCACTTTGGTCCAGAAACCAGAGACCTGGACAGGGTTGATGTGTGCTGGGCTCTCACTGGGACCTTGAGGCAGGATATTTATCAGATTTCTGCATCCAGACACATAGATTGCACAGACTTTTTAATCTGGTTAGGGCCAGTGGACTTCATGTCAGGTATTTCAAGAAAAATATTATTTTGCTTGTTATCCATTTCCAAAACCATGTTTAAGATGATTTATTTCCACAATGTGTGAACACTACCAATTTTACTTTCTTATATCTTTCCTATCCTATCTTATCCTTGCACAACTCTTTTAAAACTCTCAGAAGTTGAATTATAAAAGTAAAACCTTTTAACAATTTAAAGACAGACTGACTTTTAAAGTCTGGTAAAAAAACCCACTACAACCCGGTTAAAAAACTGACAATTTTTTTTCTTTTTTTGTTTTTCCTATCCTACAAATTTTATCTGAATAAATTGCAAACCATACAGAGAACATACTTTCCTCATGCAACTGAGCATATCTGCTACAAAATTCTTTTTCTACATTTCTCTCATGTCATATGGTATTTCTGACATTTCAAAATTATAAAACTAGCAGGAATAGCAACTATACACAAAAGTCTTTCTGCATTCTTTCCTTAGATTTATTTTATAATCCTCAGTGGTTCAGTATAGTAAGGCTTCTTTATTACATGGCTCAAAAAAAGCAAAAGAATAATTTTGCACCTTCTGTAATCCTCACTAGAGAGGCTGTTTTCTTTTGCCTTATACTTTTGCCCTCTTCACCACAGAATTTTGTCAAGGGAACAGCCTGACCTAGTGGTTAGAAATTTTTTCCTGTGAGGGTGGTGATGCCATGGAACAGGTTGCCCAGAGAAGCTATGGCTGCCCCATCCCTGGAAGTGTTCAGTGCCAGGCTGGATGGGGCTTGGAACAGCCTGGTCTAGTGAAAGATATCCCTGCTCTCGTTAAAGGGGTTGGAATGAGAAGATCTTTACGGTCCCTTACAATCCAAGCCTGTATATGATTGTATGATCACCTTCCTCTTCTGTGGGACTCAGTTGTATGTGCTGAGATTAAATTTAGCTCCAAAGTCCTAGGACAGCAGTTCCAGGCTCTTGAGGGGTTTAGACACTGGGCCAATGAAGTTCTCTCTTCGACTAAGAACAACTGAAAGGTGTGAAAAGGACTCCTCCCGCATGAGAATTTCAGAAGTTGTCTTTTCTTAGGACCAAAGCTTAGCCCTCCTGTGAAGATATATATAGAATGAAATGTTTTAAAGCAATATCTTCCATTAAAAACACTGCACTTGAATTAGTTTGCCAGATAATTATATGGATGGAAGAGATTCAGTAAACTTCATCTCCTAAAAATATTTCTTTACACAGGAATTTCCATCTAATTATAATTATTTTTTTTCTGAATAGGAGCTACAGGATTTTGCTACTGAACAGTTGTTTCTATTAAGGAACCATATTTTAAAGCTGTTTTTCAATCAATCCTACTTTTAGTGTTTCAAATTCATGACTAAATTACAAGCAAATGAGTAATCCCAGGGAACCTAGTGGCACTTTAAAGATGTTTCAGATTAAGTATCTGTATAAACATCTAACTCACTGAGACCCCAAAAGAGAAATATAAATAATTTCTTCAGAGATTTTCAGATACCTGTATATGATTCAGAGAAATCATAAAGGCCTGCCAGTGTCCCGCCTGACCAAGCATCTTCCCAAGGCAGTGATAGATGCAGTGAATTCCTTTCCAATTACCTTTGAAGATATGCCCATTAGCATTTACACAGCTCATTTATAAAAGATCACGATTGAACCCAGTGTTAAACGTGAGACAATAGCAGCAGTGCTAATGTATTACAACATTTATGTGTTTTTACAGCAGCTGTGGTGGTTTTATTATTTCTTGTGTCTCAGCCAGGGCCCACAGGCATTGTTCAGAATTTATTCACACCATCCAATAAACAATTGCTCTGGAACTGACTGCTCAGGAGACTTGTCTGCCCACAGGAAATCCCAGTCACCTCCCAAGACAGGAGAGTAATGACAGTGAAAATAAAATAGCTCAGTGATGATACAGAACAGGAAGACTGAGTCAATGAGTGTTCTTTCTGAATTCCAAACAAAGTCAGATTAAATTTTAGTTTCAGAAACCCTAAGATTCATACTTGTAATTTTCTTTAGTTCTGGCTTGAGCAGATATATTTAGAGTAAATTGACAAAATGAAGTTAGGTCAACTTTTTGATTTATATAAGTAAGGGCTGTAAATTCCCACAGAAGATGGACATTAGTGATGTTTGGGTTTGTTGGTTTTGGTTTTCTTTTTAAATCTAGACCAATCTAATAGTCCTCACACCTTTACATGATCTGATTCCAATTCAAATCAGAAGAACAAGAATGAAATGGCTAAACAAACTCTCAGTGTCTATTTACCATGGTGTATATAACCAATATGCATACTTAAGCTACACCTATCAATGTATATAGCCTTTATATACAGAAAACCCCCACTTTGTTAGTGATTGTATTTCAACTAATTACTTAAATTTCAATATTAAATTTACAATAAAATATTTAAATGAGTGGAAAAAATAGAAAATATTAAGAAACTGTCTTGTCTGGGAAGAAATATTGAAAATGCAGTTGCATGTATTTTACACCACAAAATTCATATGAAGTTCAATACTTTACAAAAGATAAATAAATTATAATGATTCTTTCACTGTTATCTATTCCATTTATTTAAGACTAGTTCTCATTTGAATACATAGACTGTATATAGTGAAGGTCACTGTTGTCCCAGAAGGACAGTGAGATCAATACAATCCTAAAAGGTTTCTTAAGCTGAAACAAATGGAATCAGACCTGCTTTAGTTTTTTCAAAGGGCTGAACTCTGTAAGAGTTTGAATCCTGTTCCAGTCCTTTCTTAATCTATTTTGGTTTTTTTGTTTCTTTGTAAATGTTGACAAATAACTTCAGACATCTCTAAATATCTATTACCTAATTTACACCGCGTACTACTTTATGCACACTGCTGTGGAATCCTCTGATATCATAGAGCTTTCCCCACCTAGGCTGATAGAGAAGAATTAACCCATGATGGTCTGCAGCACTACTGCCAATCTACATCAGATTACCTCCCCCATTGGCCAGTTGACACTGCCCACCCCAATTATTCATCCCTCATCTTCCTACAGGCCCTTTGCCCGCCCTGTGCCCTCAGGACATTGGCCACTGACCCCATACCTAAGTCTGTGCAGACCACACGGCTTTGTCTTTGTCTCTGATCCCTTCAGCATGCCTTGGAATAAATCTTTGCTGGAATACATCATGCAAAGACCCTTCCTGTCTTTCCTCTGCTGAGCTATCTGTGGTGTTTTTGTGCATGGACCTGAAATAGCTTTTCTTGTGGCCTTAAGGTTGCAGCATTTCTACCACCCTGCCATGCTGCAACACGCTATGACGTGTAAAGTGGGATAGATAACTCACCCTTCTGCAGGCTGGCTCACTTTATGTGCTCCTCTAGTGAAACTAAAGTATTAGTGAAATGTTATTTATCTTAGTGGTAAGGGATTTTCTGCACTTTAAAGAATTTTATTTATCTTGCTTTTGTTCTCAAGATATCTCTAATAACACCTCAACATCCTTCAGCGTTAAGAAGTGTAAACATTAAACAAAGGAGTTTAGGGAGTAACAAAACATAGGTGTATAGATAGTGTGCATAACACTGCATTAAAGCTAACTGGTGTTTTCAGAGCAGTAGATTATTTATATTATTATATTATATAAATATACACACTATATGTATTATAGATACATATATAATTTATTTATGCATATAAATATATAAGATATAATATACAGTTATAGTATATAAAAATATAAATAGAAAATACATAAAAAATAAATTATATATACTATATTATAATATATATAATATATACACATGTATATATGTTATATATACATATATTATTTATATATGCATTTCTATATATAAATGTAATTCTGTCCAAAGAAAAGAAACCCAGCATATTCAAAGCAAATATTAACCTTTGTAGAAAAATAACTTCTAAAGATAAAAATTGTAACGCTATCCATCTTTTCCCCAAAGTGACTTCTGGTGTATGTATATGTTAACCCTTCTTTTAATAGAATTTATAAGTATGTTTACACCAAAGCTCTGCTCACATAAATATTTCAAAATGAAGGAAAAGAATAGGTCTTATGTCTGGAAATGTATTTGTTCTCTCATAATTTCTATTCATAAGTAAAGATCCTCACAGGATCTTCTAGAGATCTAGAAGTTACTCCTGTTTTCTAGAAACTAGGAGTTTGTATTAACTTCATGACCTAAGGACATTAAGTTAATACAAACCAGAGAGTGACTGTGCAATCTTGGACAGTCACTGAATGATTTGGGGAGGAATGGACCTTCAAGTTCATCTTGTTCCAACCCCCTGCCATGGGCAGGGAGAGCTTCCACTAAGCCAGGTTGCTCAGAGCTCCATCCAACTTTGACACTTTCATGGATGGGTCATCCACAACTTCCCTGGATATCCTATTCTGGGGATAAATAGTTCAATCAGTCAAAAAATCACAAGATCTGATTATATATAAACGGGAAAATTTTGAGGAAAAAGGAAAAGATTTCCAGCTTCTGTTCAAATAAACTGCAAAGGTGAATGCAAGTTCCTGCATGTAAGGCTGTATGAAAGGAGCCAATGGGACTGAACAAGTCCTCCCAACAACACTGGAATGCAGATATCTTGATTGATGGCTTGCTTTAAATATGAGTAATAAATGCAAATAATACCAGAGGTTTTTGTCTGTCCTCAGATGCCTTAACATCAGTTTTCTTCATCTCCAATGCTGCTTTATTGTTAACTAATTTTTAAAACCAGCAAATTTCTCTACCTCATCAAAGTGTGTTGTCTCCTCTTCCTCCTTTACCCCAGAAGGTCTTGCAAACTGAGTGATTTATGCCAAGACAGTGAAGTGTGTTTTTATTCTAAATTCCAGATTTACAAGTTCCGTGTACTTATTCATGGATACTTTCATCTCTCCATGCTTAATGGGATTATTTTATACTTCAAAGCTTGTATATCTTCCTTTGAAAAAAAAAAAACCAACAAAAAATAAAACTAAATTCTTACATTCTTTCACATATATATACGGGAAAGCTTGATGTTAAATTTCACAGAAGTGTATGGCCAAGAATGACCTTATTTTAAAACGCAAATTTCAGTTGTATGTATTTTTTATGCAAATAAAGTCGAGTGCATGATTTTTTTTTTTTTTGGCTCTGTCATAAGCCTATTTATGTATGATACTAACTGATTTTAATAATCTTCTAAGTTGATAAGCCTTAAATATATACTGGATTCTTAAAAGCATTAGACTGTTGACTAAAAGGCATGAACTACCCGCTAAGAAGCTGTCTTTTAGGTACAAATATCTGATCCTTTTTGCCTGACAATTCTGTTTCAATACATCTGAAAAAATCAGTTTTGGTCAGACAAATCCTGGAGACATGCATAAGACCAAAGATATGTGTCCCAAAGACATATTCCAAATCCATTTTTCAATCTAATAAACAAATAAAGTAAAATATTCCATCTGTCTCTGCCTGCAGATTTTATGAACGAACTAACAAAGCCAAAACTTAAGGATAAACAGGTCTGGAAAGTGAGGTAAGTCTATGTAAGCTTCATGGTAACTGAGTCCTCCTACTAATTCACTAAAATATGTATTTATACAGAGGATAAAGTACAAAAAAAAAAAAATTTAAAATGTTCCTTCACAAATATGAAACCCAAAAGCATTTTACAAAAGCATTTAAAATGTCAGAAAATCAGTTCAACTTTTTCACTGCAGTTGTGATTACCATGAAGAATGAGTGGGGTTGGCTGAAGTTCTGCTGTTATTGAATAATGTTCTGATGTAATTAAAGAACTTGTATTGGTGGCAGACCTAAGGAAGGCATTGTATCCCTTTGGATTTGCATCAGCAGGATGAATCTGAGAGACTTCATTAGTATTAATATACTGTGTGATCATAGAGCTGGAAAAAGTAATCATCCACAGTCTCTCATGCCATAAGCCTCATTGGATGCCCCTGAGTCATAGCAAATTTTTGAAGAGTAGAAGTGTTTGGCTGCTTATCAGACATAGTGGAATATTTAGTTATATGAAGAGCTGAGTAAGTCAGTGGCAGAATGGCAGAAAGGCATTGGAATACAGCATTCATTTGGCAGTTCCTCTATTAGATACATTTTCTCAGCCCCCTTAATATTGTTTCTAGTCTCTCCAGAGAACTCACTAATTTGACCAAAGGAGAATGATTTCTAATAAAAAGTTTTTATATAGAATATGTTTCTTACTGAGAAAAAACGGCCAGGAAGAAGTTTCCCTGAGGTCCTCAGGACTCCTTTGAAACAAGTGCTGTTCTGCTTACTCTAATCCAAACTCTGTGGGGTTTATCTACCCAACCAGGACACGCAGTGCCTGAGCTGGTCCAGGCTTTTGGCATTTGCCCACCACACATGCCTATGACAGAGCCAGGCTTTCCTCTACCAGCTGCTGAACACCAGGCACTGTACATTAAAGAGCCTCAGATGACAATCAGCAGCCACATTACAGCAACTTATTCCTCACTACTTGGCTAAAAAAGAAGCTTACAACCAAAATTAAGGTTGTTCTTTTCCACAGAGGTATTTGTGTCTTTTCCTAGTGCTATCATCACATATAGAATATCACCCCATGTTATCATATAAATTTGTTTTAATTCAGTCATTTCCTTAAATTACACTGGCCAAACATTTCAGTGGGGTTTCTCAGTGCCTCTGGGACATGTGTTTACAGCATGCCAACAGCATCTTACAACATGTAAGTGTCAGAGAAAATATAAGTGTCAGAGTGTCTACATCTTCCTTTCACTTCACAATAAAGTGAAATATTGCCTAACATTTTTTATGCATGGTATCTTGCAAAGGCCAGATGGGAACACAGCACACATATGTGGAGCCAAAAATTTATTGTTAATCAAATTCACATTTTACCAGTTTAAAGTGTGTTTATGATATATAGAAAATTTCAACAGCAATACCTTTTTTTTTTTTGTTGTTGTTTTTTGTTTAAAGCCCAACCTAACATCTACCAATTTTCCTTGATATTGTGTTCACCCTTCCAATGTCCCCTACATCCTATACTTGACAATTCTTGCTGTTTTTTACACCAAAATTTCCCCTAACTCCTTAAACCCAGCTCAGGGCAAGGGCAACCCAGCTACTCCCTGGGATCTTCATGGGTAGGGAAACCAACTGCCCATCACCTTTCTGCTGGTAATGGCAAATGTCATCAACACCACTGTAACTAGTAAATTAGTTAATATTTACATAATGTTAATGTTTACATAATGTTAAGACACTTCTGGTTCTTGTTCACAGTCTTAGAGTCAAAAAAAAAAAAAAAACCAAAATAAAAAACTTATTTTTGACCTATGAATAAAAATAGCAACCACATATTTTTTCATAGTGTAATGACTCCTGAATATCAAATAGGGCAATTATTACTCTGGTGTGTCCTAAAATTAGTTAGAATATATTAAAATTATGTTTTTAATAGCAGCCATTTGAGTTGCATTTTTAAGAATTTATGATGGGTTTAGACCTGTAGAAGACATTGGTAGAATACTGGAGTAGAATCTGGTCATAGAGTGTTTTCTACTAATGATAATTTAAAGTGAAAATAAAATGAGGTTACATGTTCCTTTGAAATTCTTCTCTTTTATAATATGAAGTAACTTAGAGACATAGTGAAATACACATCATGCACTATATTTTCCAGATTTGTATGAGTGGAATAACCCTGGCACTGATAATTACAGACAAAACTGATGCCTTTATGAGTCTAACAAGGAAATTGTTGAATATTTGCTTAAGTGCCAATTAATTACCATTGATTTTATACTTTGGTGACCTATTTAAAGAAACATTAATTATAACCAAGTAACCTCTTTATTGTATTGTCACACGAGGCTAAAAGCTAAAGACCTCCTATGGAAACAAAATTAATACATTGCTAGAGTCACAACACTTTTCCAAAAGATTAGCTATTAAAATTTCTTCTGGGACTGTCAAGATAGAATAAGCATTTGCAAATAGGAAAGCAAATAAATCGCATACAACAGCAAAAGGATAGAGGATTTGATTGCATTAACAAATATAGGTTGAGCAAGATTCTTAAAAAGGCAGCCTCACTCTTTGCTTTTCCACCACCACAAAGGAAGAAAAGTATACTGAATACTACAAGCTCAACATGTGGAAGACAAAATTTTAGAATGGTGGATTGTTTAGATCCATACTCACAACCTTCACTCACACAGAGGTGAGTGAAAGTTGTGAGTATGGATCATTCTAAGTGTGCATATTTTTAATATGAGAATCATTCTTAGTTTGAATACTTTTAATATGAGAATCATAAAATCATGTTTTATTCTGTGATTTTACTAGAGAACCATGACAAAATTTTCAATGCAACATGGCTCACACTTGAAAAGATCAAACCCAAATGAATATTATATGTTTTGCTGTATTTACCATGTGTACTGCAACTCCCATAAATGCTAATGGTACTTACCACAGGTTGAAAGAAGGTTGGTTGTCCAGCAAGAATCTTTGAAAAATTAAGTGAGATTAATAGTTTGGCAATCTCATGAAATACATATTTACACAGCCATATGGGCATAATGAAAGGGGAAAAAAATCTGAATTAATTCAGCATACCTACTTGGCATGTGTAATCTATGAGTTTTACTTAATACTGAAATTCTATTTATGCTCATTCCATGTCCATTATGAACAATTTTGTATTATTCCCCCAGAGCAGGTATTTTTCCTTTGATATTATTGGGAAACAGAACAGATCAATGATGAATAATATGGAATTGCAGATCTTAAGTCTTCTGATCACGTGTGAAAAAATATCAAAAGGTATTGGTGTGGTACTGGTTTGCTGGCTGCTGTTGAAACATGAAGTTTAACAAAGAAGTCCCCCCAAATTTTCAGGCAAAAGAAAAAATTAATATTTGCACTTAGTACTTGAAAGCCTAAATATTTAAAGGCTCTTTAGAATAATTAAACAGAAACAAAATTTCTTTCATCTTAAACATAAAACAGTTTGTTTTGATAGCCACAAGAATAAAGAAAGTGAGAAATGGCTTTAAAGAATGACTTTTTAAATATTATTGTTATATTCAAGATGCCAAAACAAAAGTGACCATAGCCTTTCTTACTGAAAGTAAATTAATGTTTATCACTACTGTTGATGACACCAGATTTCCTGTTCCAAAAATTATAATTTTTGCCCACTCAAAAAGAATCAGGCTTAGAAATGCCAGTAGAATTAATTTAACATGCCTCTTAAAAATCCATTCAACAGTATACTTGCACTAAGCTACTAAATCATTATTTATGAAGCTATCTCTGTTCAGTTGAATATAATGAATACATTTTCCATCAAAAAAGATGAATAACTGAACATTTTTCATCAAATGGGAAAAAAACATGAGGGAGAAAATGGAACTCACCCTCCCTGTGCATTTCCATAGTGGGTTGGGTGAAATTCAAGGGCAAACACAGTGGTAATACAAAGGGATGCAGCAGAACAGTTGCACAGTGCATTCACTACACTCCTATCCCTCAAGAATTTATCCTTGGAAATGGTAAAATTTTTTATAATACTGGACCATACAGGGCCAAAAGAAGTGAACAACTTTCCACACAGTTATATTCCCTAGTCTCCAAATTTACTATAGTAACAGTGAATGAATTGGATTTTTTTGTGTTAGAGACTATAAGAACATATTGTTGCTTTCTAACACCTAATAGATTCTCTATTTATTTCAGGAACTTATAGTATCCCCTGGAAGAAAATAAATCAGTAATTTATCAAACAAATATCAAGCAAAAAGTGCCCTCAGAAATAGTCCCTTTTTTCCTCACCAACATATTAGCAAATATCTAGAGCAGACCCAAATTTCTAGAGCAGAGAGAACTGAAATAGATTTTCTGTCATCCCACCTACGCAAATCACACCCTCTACCCCCTTATTACAAAATTATCATCCTTTACATAAATGGGTCAAGCCTAACTTTAAAAGTTTTTTGTTACAGGCAATTCTCATAAAATCTCACTACTTTGGTGGTTACAAAGTTGTCCTCAGCTGTACTCATTTCCACCTTAATTTAATTAATTTAACTTTCCTCTCTTTTCATGTGTTAATAATGTCTTTTAATAAAGCTTCTGTTCCCTCATCTCACCTTCCCCTTACTCAATATATAACACACATAGAACATCGTTCCCTCATTTTGCTACAAGGTACATTTTCCAACCACAAAAAGCTCTTTTCTGCCTATTTCTTTTACTGTGTCTGTTCCAGTCTAAAATAGCCTTTTAGGGAAAGAATTAGCATTTCAGAATTGCAAAAATACTTCTGACAGGGTCTTGTAAAGTGGTCAATTTGTCTTACTTTCTTCCACTCTTTAAAAGCCTGAAAATCTCTCCCGAAGTTTTGTGTATTATTTTGGTCAGACTAATATGTTTTTAATTCCTTCCTATCAGTCATTATGGCTCTGTGCAGATTTGTTTTAAAATAGGAGATTTACTGTATCATTGCTTTCATAATTCAGTAACAAGTTGTGTCCAAATCCTAGAGCATCAAAGTAAAAACCTCAAACCTTGGAAAAGACCTCCAAGATCATCAAGTACAACATTGTCAACCAGACCATGGCACTGAGCCAATTATTTCTGAACTACTTCCAGGGATGGTGACCCCACCATCTCCCTGGGCAGCCCATTCCAATGCTTGACTAGCCTTTTAGTGAAAAAAATCTTGCTAATATCCAACCTGAACTTCAATAAGGTCTCCCCCAAGCCTCCTTTTCTCCAGGCTAAACATCCCCATACAACTCTCTAGACTTCACCAGCTTCATTGCTCAATGAATTAGTATCTACCTCCACAGGCCTGAAGATTTTTTTTTTTGGTCTTTCTTATTACTTTCTTTGTATTCAGAGTCCATGCATTTGTATCTTAGCATCACTGGGTGTCTTGTCACTGGTTTCTGAAATCTTCCAATGTTCCCAAAGTGACTATTCCATGAGAAATATATCCTCAAAAATCAAACCAGCAGCAAATACTCCATTTACTGTTTTCCAAACTAATTTGGAAAGCAGGTTCTAAACACGTAGAAAGCACCACTCTGGTATAGAATTACAGAATGGTCTGAGTTGGAAAGGACCTAAAAGTTCATTTAGTCCCAAGCCCCCTGCCGCAGGGACACCTTCACCTGGACCAGGTTGCTCAGAGCCCCAGTCCAACCTGGCCTTGGACACTTCCAGGCACGGGGCAGCCACAGCTTCTCTGGAAACCTGTGCCAGGGTCTCATCACCCTCAAAGGAAATAATTTTTTTCCTTATATCCAATCTAAGCCTACTCTCTGCCAGTTTGAAGACATTCCCCCTTGTTCTGTCACTCCACGCCCTTGTAATTAGTCTCTCTCCATCCAAATTTCTTGTGGGTTTTTCTCAGGTGTGCAACAAGAATTGAATGGGATAAAATTCATCAGTAATTATTAGTTTCATCTCCCCACAGCCATGTCCATCTGGGTAAGATCAGCCACTCACTAGCTTGAAAATTATATCCAAGCTGAAGACAGCATTAAGATAGCATGTTCATTAGTCAGTAAGCACTTTAACTTACTGTCATCCAAATTATTTTAAGTAGCTTGAAATGTATCTAATCAAAGTTAGAAGCATTTCCTCCTTTTTAATGTTAAAAGCATTACGGACCAATATAATTGCCTAGGATTTGGAAAAAGCATAATACTGTAAGTGGAAAGCAATACTATAATAATAAAGAAAATCAAATTTGCAAAAAAAAAAAATTTAGAAAGTAAAATCTGAATAAGAGAAAACAGTAATCTGGAAACATAAAAGCAGACAGAGAGAATATGAAATGCATGTAGGTACAACTGAAGATGTTCACAGTTCACCAAGAATTTCCTGATAAGAGGAAGGTGCCTTTTATGCCAATGCAGTTGAATATCCAGAAATGTCACAATGGGAAAAGATTTGAAGAACAAAAACAACCTATCAGCTGGCTTTTAGTCTTGTTTTTTTTATGTTGCATTCTCATTTTAAGAAATTCTCACTCATAAGAGTATATCAAGATAGCTGTTGTCAATATGAGTGACTTTCATTGCATTTTTATCTTTACTGATGTTATACTAATACTAATTCAACTTCAAAATGCACCTTGTTATTAACCAAAACCAGTTCTATGACATAATTCAAACATTTTTCCTGAGGAAAAATATAATGTTTCTTCTTTTGAACTTTTCTAAGTGAAGGTTAATATAAAATAATACTTATAAAATACCAGAAACAAGTTAAATGCTAAAGCAGTCTCATAACTCTGAGTGCCATTTATGCCTCTGCCCTAACAGTGCCTCAAATGAAAAGTTCACATCATAGATATGTGACCCTCTGCAAAATCAATGCTGTGTGGTGAAATATGGAGCTAAAACAATTAAATATATGTTCTAAAATGTCACTCTGATATTCCTGGTCTTTTCATAGCCCGCAATGATTCATCTTCAAATGAAAAAAAAAAGGCACATAATGTTTCTGAGTTTGAAAATCAGTCTGGACTTCATCAAAGGAGACAAATACAGCAGAAAAACACATCATTTAATCACTATTTTATGTAGTACCTTTCTAAATTCCAGGAAAAATGGAAAAATTGAGATTTTTTTGTGCCAGTTTAAAACATATAATATTTTTTTACATCTGCACCATAACAAAAGTGTTTTCATTCAAAATATTATTGAGAGGAAGAGAAAAGGAAATAAAAGGAAGGGAAGGGAAGGGAAGGGAAGGGAAGGGAAGGGAAGGGAAGGGAAGGGAAGGGAAGGGAAGGGAAGGGAAGGGAAGGGAAGGGAAGGGAAGGGAAGGGAAGGGAAGGGAAGGGAAGGGAAGGGAAGGGAAGGGAAGGGAAGGGAAGGGAAGGGAAGGGAAGGGAAGGGAAGGGAAGGGAAGGGAAGGGAAGGGAAGGGAAGGGAAGGGAAGGGAAGGGAAGGGAAGGGAAGGGAAGGGAAGGGAAGGGAAGGGAAGGGAAGGGAAGGGAAGGGAAGGGAAGGGAAGGGAAGGGAAGGGAAGGGAAGGGAAGGGAAGGGAAGGGAAGGGAAGGGAAGGGAAGGGAAGGGAAGGGAAGGGAAGGGAAGGGAAGGGAAGTCTTTCCAGATGAAACTTTTGTTTGTGTGAACCAAAAGAAAAACAGAATTTAATTTCACATTTTTTAATTCTTTTTTTGGTCACTGCTCTCAAAGAAAATAAAAGAAGGATGGAAAAAAAGAGAAATTTAAGTATTTTTTATCTTAAAATGTCTGTCTGTCAGACAGACATTTTGAATACAGTCACTATCAATAACAGTATAAATTATGTATACTTATTAACTATTTCAAGTATCATGTGAAATATTTCTCCAATAGTTTGGTATACATTTTAAAAATCTTTTAAGAGCTATGTAAAGCAACACAATTTTCCTCTTTTGATGTATTTTTACAGGTTTATAAAGGAATTAATATGGAAAATGTTAGTCATTCCACAAATTAAATTTGGAATGACTCAAATGATTAGTGCTATTCTTTTTGGGCTCCATTTTCAGGGAATTAAATGGTTCTGACAGAAGGCTGAAATTAGGCAGTAAACACATTCTAAGAAATTATTTATACTATTGTGGATAATATTTGTTTCTTAGAAAATAGGCATGGATTTTTTTTAGAATTTATTCCTTAGGAAGAAGTTACCTATTATTTGGTTAACTGGTTATTGTTAACTATTATCTGGTTATTTGGTTATTATTATAGTCTTTTGATATCATTAACACTGATTGTAAAGGCTTCGTTCTTGTATTTCTGAATATAAATTACAGTGACTCTAAAGCTCCTTGTGCATCCCTCTTTCCTTTGGCCACTCGGAATTAGCTTTTCTTTAGGTAGAAGGTCAGACTGACATGATGCAATTTTACATAAACTACTGTGATAGTGGAATAGATTTTTAAATTAAGTAATATTTGAGAAAGAAATGTTTATGGGTTACATTGTTATTTTTTATATTTTAATTATTTTGCTAATTTGAGCATTGCTTTGAATATAAAATGACTGCACAATGTAGCTTACAAGTCCTTCAGATTCTTGGCAAGCAAAGCCAGTGCCTCAGACAGCCCCAGCACTCCTGACCCAGACCCTTGGAAGACAGAATGTATAAAGAAAACAACTGACAGCATTCTAACTTCCAGAATGAAAGGCTTTGTTCTTGGGAATGTGCTACAATGGATTCACCCAGGTACTTATAATGTATTCTTTTAAGAATAGAAGATGCTAATCACAATGAATGAAATCGACTGAAGAAAAAAAACAGTAATAAAAATCTGTGTGAAACTAAAAAATGTGTTACCTATGTGTAGCATTTCAGTACTACCTCGAGGGAAAGAAAGAAGTGGAAACACAGAAAATGAGCATACCCATGCAAAATTTAGAGTTTTACCCATTCATGTGGATGAGACTGAAAAAAAAGGGGTAGGTTTTCCCATAGCACAAAAACAACTTAATTCAAACAGATGTGTCCTACTTATGATGTACACTGTCTCCATCCCACATCAATGGAATTAGGCTATGAAAAAATAGTTAATTTTAAAACAAATTTACCTTTTAAAAACAAATATTCCTGATGCTTCTCACTGAGTTGTACATGAATAGAACTGGACCAGTGATTTTTTTTTGTGTACAATGGCTGAGATCCAGAGATCCTTTGAAGTGCTAAGTGATTTTCCTTTAACTCAAAAACGAGAGGGTAGAGAGATCATGTTTGCCCAGTCCTGGCTGTCTCAGGCTTTTGTTAACAAAACTTTCATTCTTTTCCGGGTGTCTCAAAGTACCTAATGAAATTTGAAAAGGCTCTATACCTGACTTCATACTTTTTATGATCTTAGGAAAAAATTTATCTTCAATATAATTCTGAAAGAGATTTAATTTTGTGATTTTATAAAGCCACTTCGAAAGTATGAAGATATTATTAGCTATTTAAACTGTTTTTAGAACAATTGCCAAAGTAGTGCTAGGGTGAAAAGCTGGGTCATTTCCACCCCTTAAAAAGATTACTTTGTCCAATACCAAAGTTGCTGTTTGATGTAGAAAATGGAAATAAAGATTGTTATGAACAGAGAATTTCAATGCAACTAGTTTAGGAAACCATGTATTGTCTGTAAATTCTACCTAAAAGTTAACAGCAGTGCCTGAAACAACTCAAAAATTTTTCTTCTCCACATATTCACTCACCTGTTTTAAAATTGTTGTTTTTGCAAATGACAAAATCAGAAGAAAAAAACTGGATAGGAGCAGAAGGAGTTTCATGCTTTAACTGCTGCAGAATCTTCAACATTTTGGTAATGTTTTGATTTTCTAAGAAGAAATTCTGGGTCATTAGTCTAATGTTCCCCAAAATGTACAGTTTTAAGTTCAAAATAGAAAACATGATTTATTTTTAAAGGTTAAATGTGTCAAAATGTCTCCTACTATATGAATTGCATAGGAAAGCAATGAAAGTGTAAGGAGACTGTGGTAACAGCAACAGAGAGAGAAGTCTGTGCTAGGTAAGGAGATAAAAAGGATGACATAGTAGTAGACACATGCAGATTATTAAAAGAGGTCAGGTGGCCCAGGAGCCTAAAGATTTGGTAAGATTTTCATCTCTGTTTCTTCTGTTTCTGGGTTCAAGATCTCACTCTTTTTTTTTTTTTTTTTTTTTTTTTTTTTGTCTATTAATATTTTGACAGTATGTTGCAGAATGAGAAAATAGGAGAGCACCTGGGCAAGAGATCCCCCTGATTTGGTCTCATGCATCTCCATGCAGCATTTTTGGGGAGGTGGCAGAAGGAGAATGGCTTTGTGCCACGTGGCTGGGAATGCAGACATGTGCTAAGAATAAACTATTCTAAAATTAAAACAATTACATAGAGATATGACCTTCTGTGAAAGTCATAATGCTAGATTTTTTAATGTTATTTTCAGAGAGATAACTTGCTAAGGAAGATAAATATGTGTTCTAAATGGTGTTATTTCTGTACATTTAGTGGAGAGCACTCACTGTCTGAGACAGGCAACATTAAAAAGTACCTTTATCTATCAATAAACTCAGTAGTCTAATAGTCATTAGACTAGAATTGCTTAATTCTAATTGTTAATTTGATGTATATTTGATTTCTCCCTCCTTTGTTATTGATAAATATTCACCATCTTCTCCCCCAAACCACAGACATCAGTTTCTAGGAAACTTAGCTTTTCACAGACCTAAAACCTATAAGTAATAGAAATAGAATAGAACTTTTTTTTTCCTGTAATAGAAAAAAAAACAAACAAAAAATTCAGCACTGGTGAAATATGTGGCTATAAATGTTGTTATACCGTGTCCAATAGGAACATTGCTTGGTGTCTGCATGCTAATCTCAAGATTAATTTTGTTATACAGTACAAACTCTCTGCAATTCAAAGACTCTGCTTTACCTCTTAAAGCTCTGTTCCTGAAATATGCATGTGCTAATGAAAAGCAGACCATGGTTTCCTTTCCATGGTATATGATTGAGAGGCATCCCCACAATTTAATCTTGTTTAAAAAAGAGAATCAACTACATTTTCCTGGAGAAAGTAGTATGTTCTTCATTTCTGTCTCTCTGTATGTGTAGGAATACATGTGGACATCATAGAATCACAGAACCACAGAAAGGGTTGGAAGGGACCTCAAACATCATCTATTTCCAGTCCACTGCCATAGACAAGGACACCTTCCACTGGACCAGGTTGCTCAGAGCTCCATCCAACCTGACCTTAAGCACTCTGTATATCCTTCTGTGGCTGTGTCCCTGTGTTTATGTATGGGATTGACATTTAAAATTCCTCAAATGCATGTAACAGCTCTGTTATTAAGAAACAGATATAAGAATCCCAATGTCTATCCAATAGTTATTTTTCCATTAATTTGCTTAAGGAAAACACAAAGGGCACAGTCAATAGTTATTAAACAAATAAAACATGAGTAGATCACATGAAGACTATCCAAGGGCACATCTTACAAACATAAGAACCTTTAATAGGCAAAATCAAGGATGTCAGCTATTCTGAATTAATTGTCATGGAAACAGCTGGGAAGCCAGAGGTCTCATTTCAGTATATAAACTTCACTGACATGACAGCTTAAGTATACTTTTATAATGTCATATATTTAATTTCCTAGTAAGTATATTTAATTGCCAACCTTCAAGAAAGTGCTTTCAGTAATTTCAGAGAAATATTTGCATTTGTGTTTGAAAGCAACTGTATTGAATAAAGCATAGACTTTGGACTTTCAAGACTTTTTTTTTTTTTTTTTTGTCTGAAATAATCAGCCTGATATACTTTTTTTGGTCAAGACATTTTCCCAGCCCAGTTAAACAATAATCTGTATTTTGAGATCATCATACCAGGTATCATCAGTGTCCATTTTAGCTTATTATGAACACAACATATTTTAATATACTAGACTGATTAAATGTATAGGAATGACAAACAGGAGCAAAATCATTAGAAATTCACTACTAATACACTAAACACTGGTCTTTCTAGCACACTTCTCTGTCTCCAGCAGTCACAAAATACCACCATACTTAGACACTTAGGAGATACCTCGAAGAAGATTGTTAGGCTGTGTTTCCTGCCCACGCATGCTTCAGAACCCATAAGAAATGCAGGGAGAGAAGGACTGATTCCTTGATTTCTCTAGGCCTTTGGGAAGACCCCACTGCGGACAACAACAGCAGGAGCTGTAGCTGGTCTCTTGTACCACTTTTCCTGCACCAGGAAGAATCAAACACAGCTGCTGAAACCTTCCTTCATCAGGAATCAAGACTAATTTTATTGGCCACCTCCACAGTCATGAAAACCGGGACTGAACATCCTTCAGCAGTATCCAAAGACATGGGTTGTGGCAGCAAGTTCAGTGCATGTGATTCAGTGCTCTGTGATACAACACAGAGAGAGACAGCAATTGCCACCATCAGACACTCCCTCACTTCTCTTCACTGAAGGACTCTGGGAGAAGAGGAAGTGTCACTCCCAGAACACTGAAATGGGCAAAAAAGAATGTGTTGTACACTGAGCCAATAATCCATAAACAGTTCAATTTACAGCAAGTTATCAAAATTGGGAAACCTTTAGTAATAATATTAGTTACAATTATTTCTGTTTTTCAAAAGACCTCCCTTGTATCCAACTCTTTCCCCTAGAATTTTGCTCACCCTTCTGATGTCCCTCTGCATCCCACACCATTTAGCATCACCCTTCCCCAAAAACTGGGGTGTAGAGTGGAATTTGTGACAATCTGTTGTTCCCCCCTAGGTGTTTGTCATGAGGAACAGTGGTATTTGTGCTGGGGTTTCCTCCTTCTCAGTCTTGGACTATTTCTCACCCAGACTTCTCCCTTGGCCCTGCTCTAAGGGAAGGGGTGCAGTCTGAACCTAGAGGCCCCCATATTTTGGGGGCTGTTTATCCCACAGGGACTGTCTCTGCCCCCAGGTCAGGCCAAGCACAATCCAGCCAACCTGTAAAAAATTATGGAAAGTGAGTTTCAAATTAAACTCTGACCAGCTCCAAAGTGTTCTGCAATTTGGGGAATACTTGTTTGGCATTCACCTCATCTGCTAGCTTCATGTTTCTATAAATCTGAGACCATGCCTCTTTGCCTTCTCCTCTTGGAGCAAAGATCTTTCAGTCTCACAGTTTAAAACTGCTCCATCCCTTTGATCACAATCATTGGTCTTATACTTTCCTGTATCTTCTCTCCACCTACACAAACCCCTGAGACCAGAACTGTAAGTGGTTCTCAAGATGTGAATTTTCATGGCATGAAATCACAGAGAAAAAATTCAAGGAAAACTTCACTGAGAGCTACGTATTTTTTTGGTTTTTATTTGATTCTGATTTTGTCTTAAGAGTAAGCAAATAATGCCACAGCTAATTCAGTTTGGAACAAACTAAGTATTGAACAAATTGATAGGAAAAAAAGGCTGTAAATTACTGAGTCCTAAGTTCAATTTCAACAGTAGCTCCAAAGCAAGCATCCAGCTGATATGAATATAAATTTAGCTTCAGGTGTGTGGTTTCCCAGCACACTGAAATGGCCCCATTAACACTGTGGTGACATATGGAGAGCTGGACAATATTGGCAACTGCAACTACACCCACATATTTTCCCTAGCAGAGAGATGGACCATCTGGGCTCTTGGGGAAGTGGTTAAACTTCTTCCCAATTCAACTGGCATTTTCACAAACGCCTGAAGAATTGTCTCATTATGTGAAAAACCAGATACCCTTAGGAAAACCCTAGATTAATCACTCTTCAAATACGATTCTAAATCATAGTAGAGTTGCAGCTGCTCACTTGCACCTATAAGGAAGAACAGGATGTTGGTTGCACAAAATACCCAAGACAAAAACAAGACACAAAGGTGTCTGCCAGAGAAATGCATTTCTCAGCCAGAGGTCCAAAATATATACCTGCTTTCATACTGCAGTTTCTGCATAATCTGCCTCTGTTGAGGTTTCAGAGGTTTACCAGGGTATGTAGAGAAGGAGACAGCTTTCTGGGGATGATTCCTTAGAATATTCTTTACTTCCACCTTGTATCTCTTTCTCATCAAAGCTCTCTGCAATCATTCACTATATGGAATTTTTTGAGTGCTGTCTTTGCAGAGTTTATTTGGGAATGCAAAGGGAATTGTTCTATACAGATTTCTAAAAATGGATGTCCTGAACCAGTAAATCTTCCCCCAGTTCCACGTACATTAAGTTCATTAGTTGGCTAACACAGTTTTCTAGACTTACCTCTTTCCCTCAAATATCTTAAGATCCTTTTGCTTTACCAATGTCTTCAATCTTTATTCTGTCTGCACAGGTGACATTAACAAGACCAGAAGTCATGGTGGCCAAGCTCATTATCACAGATGATTCATTGTTTTCTTTCTTTCTATTCTCCATTTTTATAGTTTTATAAATAGCTCATTGTCTTTTATGTGTGTCTGTATTTAAATGCTCACTTCAGTAATGCCTGTTTCAATAATATGATGAGTTTTCAGTGAAAGCTCTGAATGCAAACTACAAAAACACAGTAAAAGAAACATTTCTAATAACCCCAGGGATCCAATAGCCTTGATTTCCTGGGTGTAAAAAGTAATCATAAAACACCTGTTGCCAGATACCATTATGAATAACTGCAGTATTCCTTGTACTGGCATTTTATTACTAGATTGTTTCTTGGAATAGCCCTTCAGCATCTTTCTATCAGCATCAGCACAGACTTGATTAATTTCAAGGCTGCCTGTCACAGAGTAGTTGATGGTTGAGGACACAGCTGGGCAATTGTATCTTCCTAACATTTTAATAACCAGACTTGCCATTAGATTGCATTTGGCCTTCAGTAACATTCAGTGAAAAATGTCTTTGGGTATCTGTTTTACAGACTTATTGGAAAAAAGTTGCCTTTTTATGCTTACCAGGTTGTGTAGGTTGTGTAGCATTGCTTTTAAGAGACCATTGCGATGTGACAGGATGTTCTGCAAACCATGGAAAATAAATCAACTAAAAAGTGCAAATCTATGAGAGAGAAATATTCCTGAAGAGTTTTGTGTCACATACTCTCTTATATTTTATTTTTACTAATTATTGCTTATACCTGTCAGAACAAAAAGCAGGGGCAGCCAAATAGGACAGGTTTAAATGCTAAAAGACTACACAGAAACTGAAAGATGCAAGTATCCTGGTTTTCTTAGCTTTTATCAGAAAAGCTGTTTCAAGATGGAACCATAGTTCTTCAGAAAATGGACTACCTGATGAAATCTTTCATTCTGCATTGAAATTCATGTCACAGAACAGCATTTCTGCACAGAAAACTAGCAAACTGAGCTCTATTTGATTGCATATTTTTTCCACATCTTGTGACAAAAAAAAACAAAGAATGGAGATGAGGTCCAATCATATCTTCAGTTCTTTGTGAGGATTGATATCAGATTATTTAAGATATTTTTTAAAAGTTAAACTATATTCAGAGAAGTAAAGTTCTAAAACTCTTGTAATAGGGTTGGGGAGTAGATAACCAGAGAGCTGCAGTGGGAGGAAATGACTGGAAACATACTGAAGTTTATAACAAATCAAACTTTTTCATGACAATGATTAGTCGTCAAGTTCTTCAATTTGTCTTCATCCAGCCTTTGTAAAGGGATATTCTTTAAAAAAAAATCCCAACAACTTTTACCCTGTAGCCTTACAAGGTGTTGCTAAACAGAACAATTGGAAATTATCTTTGGCAGAGCACTCTAACTGAGATTTATTGCCTTGACTTTATTGTACTCATGACCATCCTCATTTCTTTAGGCACTGAAAGAACACAAAAAAATAAACCTATGCAATGGAAAAAGAGCTTCCCCAGAAGTGTAAGATTTTTAATTGGAAGATAAGGTGTATTGGATGGATCTACCATCCCAGCAAAATACACAAAGAGATAGCAAAGCAATAATCTTTCATCACACCCATGGATATGACTTCTTTCCCCCTCTGGTCTGCTCGTGCATTGGCTGCTGATGCAGATCATGACATGAGGTTTGACACAGCACTCCTCAGAGAGTTTGTCAAGAAGCTTCTGCAATGTGAGCTGTCTATTTGTCAGCCTTTCCCCCTCTTCTCCTCATCAAGTATTCATTTTTCAGAGTAGTTATGACAGATGTAAAGAGGGAGAATATATAGGGAATATCATGTTGCTGTCACTAACGCTGGGCATCATGTCATGCCTGAGAGGATTGTGCTATGCTATGTTATGAGCAAAATTTGCACCCAGGTTTTTGCTTGTAAGCTTGGCTTTTAAATAAAAATCATCAATCCTGTTTTTAAAAAAATATGTGAAAAAGGACAGTATGCAAAACTTCCTAACTTACATTAGTATTCCAGATATGGATCATATGAGGAGTATTAACTGAAATGAAATAAAAAATTATGATATAGTCTTTCTCATAATGCACGAAATACTAGAGTAGAAAAGGAATTTGTTGACTAGAAGCTATAGAACAAGCATAGGAAAATATTTTTCATGGCATGCACACCTTAGTTGTCTAATTCATTGCTCCAAGATCTTGCAGCACAAAAGCACTGGACTAAATTAATTGAAGAAGAGTTATCCACCAAACACACCAGAATTATCCATCAAACAACTCCTACACAGATTTTGGATAGACAGGAGACTGAAGAGAAAAAAATTTAGGGGGAGAGTGTCTGAGGGAGGGACTTTCATTATTGGTTTAGAATATTGTCTCCAAGTTTTGACAGAGCAAGGGCTCAGAAGACAAACACACAGTGTTCAAGCATATAGTGATTAAATTGATTTCCCACATATGTTTGTTGCCAGTACTATTTCTAGTATATTAAATTGCATATTAAAGCCACACAAATACATTTCCAAATAATATAGTTTAGTTATTTTTTATTCATTAAAGGCATTAATAATTATCTTCTTGATTCCAACAAAAGAAAACAAGAACTTTAACTTTGGTTTTGGTATCAGTATATGTTGCTGTCATAATATATAACAGTGTAAAACAAAGTATCAAGCTAAAATACTTTTTTTGAATTATTGTACAGATATCAATGATAATGAAAACAATGCTAAAAATAATGAATATTAAAGTTGGAGGTGCTCTTTTGCTTTCTCAGTTGTCTTGCTGCTGCTTAGAAGCAGATTTTTTCAAGTGTGAATGGAGGCTAACTTCTCTTGATTGCCAGGGCGTCCAAAGGCTATGGATGCTGTGGATGCTATGGGATACTTTTTTCTTTCATAGCAGTTGTATGATGAGGACTTCACCAAGAGTTGCATTTCCCTGTTGGAAAGCAGCATAAATTTTGGAAATACTAATCTGGCTCTATCAAGAACAGATATCTGTTTAAGCGTAGAGCTCTTCAAGTTACATAGATCATGGTTTTTCCATTTGTGGCTGTGGTTTAAAAGGATGAAATAATCTTGTTCTTTTCTTTGTTAAACTGCTGTAGATTTTAATAATTTAATTTGTTTGATTGCTAAAAGAAAGTAGAAAAACATTCTAAGTATTTCCTAGTTGCAACATGAGGTTACATTACAGAGGAAGCTATAGGGAAAACTACCAAGAACAAGCATAACTTCCCCGTAGGAGCATCAGTCATGTGTTCAGTTCCTCTCACTGAAGTTGTCAAAAATCATAGCAGTATGAAATCTGATGTGCTACCCTGAAATTTCTGGATGATTCCTTTTTGTTTGCTCATTGCTGTATTTCTGAACAGTAAAAGACTGCACAAATGTTATTTATTTTATGTAATTTTTTTCTTCTTTCATTTTATCAGAATGACCCCTGCTAACCTAAAACTGAATGTAATGATTATCAGTGGGCTGCTAAATACTAATTAAAATATATTTCTGTTTTTTATCTCATCCTCCAACATTTCTTCTGCCTGTATAGTAGTTTTAGGTTAAAGCCTTCCCAATGTTTCTATGGAAGATACAACACAGGTCAATCATAGAGATTTATTCCTGGCACTTAGGAAGAGTTTGCATAAAAGGTACCCAGCAAAAAGAATATGTTTCCACTTTTATCCACGTTCTAAAGTAAGGACAGTGCCAAATCAGCCACTATACAAAATTTGTTAATTAAATTAATAAAAGAAACACATTTTGATTTGCAAACAGAATCCTTATCCTTTGAATTTCATCTTAAACACAGGTAAAAGAGAATGAAACAGAATAATGAAACAACACTAATTCTCAGCACTACATGGGTAGATCATGAGCTATCTGCACACATGATCTGTTTTTAATCCAGCCCTGCAACACCCACTCATATTATTCTTTGTAAGAAAACCAGTCAAGCCAGCCACTGAAGTGGAAAATTGTATACTTTTTTGTAAGACTAATGCCTGCAAGTGTTTGCTAAAAACAAACACTATGCAATCATACCTCAGGTGTTAATCAGCAGCTCTGTCATCAATGCAATAATTCTTCACATTTGTTGTATTCACTTTTCTGCGCATTTAAATGCTGTTGCCTTGGGTTGCTGTAAATTACAGAGATTGTTAGCAACAGGCTTTGCTTTTTCCTATTTCTCTACCTCACTGAACACAACCAGTAAGAATATTAATTTTTCTATGTGTCTGAAGTTATGGCTAGAAGTCAAAATGAAAGCAAGTGCCAGCACTGTGCTACTACTTTCTGTACTGCTTGATGCAGAAACCTTGATCAAATTGGCTTTTCCATACAGTTACATTTTATATTAGTATATACTCCATTTATGTATTTGAATATATACTCTTTTTTTTCATAGCTCTTTAGGCAAACTTGCCATTGAAATGAACCATTTCCAAAGGGTATAAATTAGACTACCTTCTTTCCCAGCAATTGTTTAATTAGTCCATTTCCTAAGGCGGATTCCTGAGGCAATAAAAGCAATCATGATTTACTTTCAACACAGATATTGGATATTTGACATATACAATATTCTAGGTACTGCCAAGCTATTTATCAATGACATAATACTTAAGTATCACTTGCTCTGGATTATTTTTTTTTCCAATAAAATTCTCTTTAATTATAATAAATAGCTAATCTAAAAGTCAACAAATAACTGGAAAGGGTGCACTGACATATGCATTATTCACACAGCATAGACAGTAAATCTACAAAAACTATGTTAATTCTAAGAATTAATTGCTTTTATTCTTAGAAAATACTATTGTGTGAAAGTTTCCTATTTGAAATATGCACTCGTAAGCATCAGCTCTATGTCAGAAGTTCCTTCTTTTATAGGTTTCAGCTAATAGCTAGTTAGGAAAACGATCCCATTTATTTCTGTGTGGTTACAGCTAATGATTTCTGAAACCAAATCGCTAATGTGAGGCTTAAAATAGTTGTTTTACCCCTAAAGGACACCAAGAGTTTTTAATATTTCTGCATTTGATATTTTCTGTTTAAAACGTGTATAAAATGCTGACACAGAACTCAACTCTGTGTCTAAGGGAAAAATGGCAGCAGCTGATCTACAAAAAAGTATGGATAAGCTGTGTGTTTTTTCAGTACATATATTTGCATACAGAATTGGCCTTAAATATTTATCTTTATAACATTTGCAGTAGCCTGATCTCAAGATAATTAAGCTGAGAACTGGACTTTCACTCTTTGCCAGTCGTTAGGAACCAGCAAAGCCTGACACCGCAGAAAATTCCTGGGAAGCACAGAAGAATCTAGATTACACACCATCTGAGAATAGGAAAGGCATCCATTGAAAGCCTAAAAACCTTAAGAAAACTAACAAACTGTCAGGCTGATGGATTTATTACAGGCCTGGAACCAGGCTGTGTGGAAAGGACTGAACAGAGATTCTAAGTTACCATCTTAACTCTGCAATAAACAGATTCATTTTGCTCTCAGCTTATGAGTCTCATTTTCATACACTACAGCCAGTTTGAGCAAAAAGACTGAAGACTGGCACATTATGGTACCCTAAATTTAGCCTTTTTAATTTACATCACTCCCTTCCTTCACATTAAGAAAAATGAAAGATAAGTTTTTTGTGTAATGCTTTGCCACTGAGTCTATTTGCTCATCGTGTGGCTTTAAGGACATTTTTTTTGTTTTATGATTGCTCCAACACACACAAATACATGATATTTTAAGAATTCCTCTGAGGAAAAAAATCCCTGGAGCTCCCTATCATGCCATAAAGGCCAAGAGGCATGGCATTTGAAAAACTTTTTCTTAGGTGCCTTCCATTTAATCTGTTTGTTCTGGACTCCTTCATGCCTTTGAAACTGAATCAACAGCAACTTCTCTGGCATGGGTGGCTTTCCTGCTGTTTTGTTCTAGCACAGCTCCAGGAGACAACTGCCCTGATGTCCTTCTCCTGGGCAGATCAAAGTTTGTACATTTTCTTTGAGACAACCTTGTCCCTCTTACCCTCATAAAATGTATTTTTAATGGTTCAATGACACTGTACTCTTAATCTACAGTAAGTCTCCAAATCTTACTGTAACTTTTATGGAGACTTTGAAAAAAAGTATTGAAATTGAAACAAAGTATTGAAATGTATATGTCTGCAGGATTTTACCTGTTCAATACTGATATGTCCTGTGGTACACAGATTTTTGTTTCCATTTTACAAGCCAACCACATATGAGCCATTGACTACATGTTGGAGTTTTTATTTATGTTCCATATGTAATGGAGCATTTCCTGATCATATGGTTGCATTATTTCTAAACACTTTATGTCTTACAAGAAATAGTTTCAGTCTATTTAGGGGAAAAGAGAGAGGTATATACTTTGAAGAATGGGATGGCAAAAGCTTGATTTTTTTAAACTGTAGTTTTTGAGTTCAAATATGATGAAGATAACAAAGGAAAAAATAAATGTGGAAATTGTGCCAGCAGTCTGGGGGAAGAAATGATGAGAATTGGAATTGTTCTCTCCTGTAAAATTTACATGAATAAAGTTTTTTTTAATTCCACAACTCTTCTTCAAGCTCTAGTTAGCGATGGGGTGAATGCCTAAGAACAGTCAAGAAAAAATGTAAACCAGTTAGACTGAGTTCACTGCTATGCCTTCAGCTAAGAAGGGAGATAACTAATACCTAAAGAAATTCAGTGCTTGCCACTGTGCAGGACTAGAAAATCTGAAGAATTTCCACTTAGAATTTTTTCCTAAAACATTTTGTACAATTTTTGAACCATGCTGTCCTATGTGCTTGTTCAGCTGTGGAGTAGAAAAGCTTGTATAAATTAGAATGTGAATACTGAATCTAGATGCAACTACAGCCTATGGTCCCTAGTTATTGGACAGAAGCAAAATTTCTTACTTATGGGGAAAATATTGCACTTATGCCTATGTTTCTACATCAAAAAGACATGGACACAGCTGTGCAGCTGGAGCAGAAGTGAAACTAGAGAGCTGTTCTGGAGGGTATTCTTGGATACACATTTGGCGTGTTACTTCTCATTTGCTCGAATGGAGAATGATTATGTGCCAATTTGGCACATGCTTCTTCCTCTTCTCTTTTAGCTTGAGGGTTTTGGCCATTCCGGTGTGTAAACATGGCCAAGATATTATCCACTCTTCACCTCTGCTGGAACACTGCTTCCTTCAAATGGAATATTTACTTCTATTGCTCTTCATTGGCATTTTGAATAATATGCCAGTATACCTTTATACCTACACATATGAAAAAAAATCAGAAAGCAATTTATTTTTTTTTAACTGAAGGAACTAAAATTTTCTAGCAGGAGTGCCTATACTGACTTTCTTATCTTCTCCTGAGTAGAATAAAAGCACAATAAAAGGTAAGAAGGATTATCATGTAGTGTATTGCTGGTAAATTCTGTGTGATGATAGCATAGAATGCCATGGCATTAGGATTGACATAGCTTCCTAATGACACATATTCTGATAGTTATGGTTTCCAATTTTTTTTTTTTTAATTTTTTAGGTGCTGATAGAGACATTTAATAAGCTTTTTCAATTACTATAATTTAGCACAATCAGGAAGGAAATTAAAAGCACAGATACCCCATCCCTGGAAATGTTCAAGACCAGGTTGGATGGAGTTTTTAGCAATCTGGTCTAGTGGAAGGTGTTCCTGCCCATGGCAGGGGTGTTGGAATTGAATGATCTTTAAGGTCCCTTCCAACCAGGCGATTCTACGATTCTATAATGTGTCGGGTACTAAAGAATGACAATGATCTGTTGCCCAAGATTTTGTAATTCTTATAGATAAATTGCATCATAATCTGTACTAATAACAGATGTGTATAAGGGATATACCAGTGATCAAGTCACATATTTGGCACAATGTTCTTAGGGAATATTTGAGAAGTTTATTTCCATGGCACTTCAGTTATTTTTTAAAACTAATTGAATAATATCTCTTGATGTTAAGCATTCTATAGCCTCAAGTTTTACACTTTGTTGTGCATTTATTTGAACTATAAGACAAAAGAAGTTCACCATTACCTACAAGCTAAAGTTAAAAGTACATGAGTTAGACAAGCCCTGGTTTCAACTTACAACCATGGACAGCAGTAAGTTACTGACTCCAGAATACTGCAGGTCATTGCTCTAAGGACCTGGACAAAACCAGACCAGAATTAGCATGGCTTTTTATAAGGTATTTCCCTGGGATTATTTTTTACATCACTTCTCATTTTTTTCATGCATTATTTAAATCAGAAATGTAATCATAGTTAATATTTTGTTGCTTGACTTCTCCAGAATGTAAAAAATATACATTTCTTATATTCTTCCTTTTACCTTATATTGATATGCAAAAAAGATTTGAAATATGGATGTTGAATAGCAGAAATTCATACAGCCTGAGGAAAAAAGGTTAATGAAATTATCCTAGAGACCTGCCTACAAGACCTTGCCATAATGAAGTGTTTTTCCATATAGTTAACAAATATATGCTGGTTGACTGAAAAGCCTGGTCCAGAAAAAATGGAAGAGATAAAATACCTAGAGCTGTATTCTGTATTAGTACTTATTCTTTATACACTACAAATCCTCTAAGGGATACATTCATTGCTTGAAAATAGACTTACTAATGGCTTTCCAAATATTTTCCTTCATATACCCAGTCAAATGTGATAACTTGGTTACATTTTTATGATATAACCCTCCATAATAATACGTTTACTGTATATTATTACTGCACCCTGGAAAAACATAACAGAGTTACAAGAAAGCAAAAAGTAGAATTTTTCTCATAAGTAGCAAGGAACAATATTTTCAGAATTAAGACACTGTCAAATGTCATACTTGTTCCATGCAGCCTGTGAAGGATCTGGCCCATTAAGTTTTAAAACATGTGGCTCAGTATGGATTTAGTAAGCAAATTACCCAGGTTTAGAAATTGTCTGTCATTTCAAAACATATTTGTTGGAAGAAGACAAATACTTTGAAAAATAGATCTTTGTTGGGGAGACAGCTGTGTATCACTTACATTTGTAACATCTTTGGAAGAATGACCTTGTGTACATAAAGATTAGAACCGTTTTATGATAAAAAAGCAAAAGCTAAAAGAAACCCATAGCCAAGTGGCAGTGGCAAGGGACAGTGGTCAGATATTATGACTTGGTAAATTCAGACTGGGCATCCAAAAATATTTTTAACAGTGGAACTGGTTGTGCAGAAGTGAGGAACCTCCACCCGTGGATGCTGTCAAGGTTCAGTAGACAAAGCTACTGTTGACCTAATCCAGGTTTGGATAGATCATCTCCACAGCACTCAGTCAACTTTTCTGTAACTCTACTGCTACTACATTTATGACAATTTCAGGTCTTTCCTTCATAGCTGTGTACTGCTTGTTATATTTAGTTCCCTTCTGTTATACTTACTTTCCTTTTAGAGTCAATGGGAATAAATGGTTCTCCAAAATAAGATCACAGAATACTCTGAGTTGGATGGGACCCACACGGCTCATTAAGTCCAAACATAAAGTGAAAGGCTCATTTGGATTGAACCCACAACCTTGGCATAATTAACACTACACTTGAAGCGACTCACATATGCTTAATTTCTTTCAGCTGTTTAATTTAAGAAGGGCTGAACTGTACACTCGACTATACTGACTGCAAATATATCTTTGACTGCGACCTTAGGAGCTGATGGTATGTTTATGAAACTTATTCAGTGTTTCCTTCAGATAAATTCCACAAACAGTCTGGAAGGGGATGGAGCTTTAGGTCCATCCTGATGAGAGTTTTTCATTATGAGTTTCACTCTAGTTTTGCTGTAATGTTAACAATATCAGAAACACAATGCAGAAATATATGTCTCAAAAAAATGAAGATTTTTTTTTTCTTTTGCTGTTGTCCACTAGTTGACCTTCCTACAAACTTTTGAGAAGTTCCGGCCTGAGAGATGAAATAAGAAATATTCCTTAGCCCATTGTCCTTGTCTCTAGTATCCTAAATAATACGCATACCTTGATGTGGGTTTCATCTCCATTTCTGCACACCCAAATTGCCAAAACTAACCTGCTAGATTTGAAAAGTAAGAAATCAAAAATACTTACTTGGTCCTCTGCAGAGAGAATAGAACAACATTAGCGGCTTTTATTTTTTAGCAAGTAGTATTAAAGGGACTCAGCAAAGAACTTGAAAATAATAAATCCCCCAACATTTAACTGAAATATATTTACCTGTTCTATCATTTTACTGACATTCATTTAATTTGGCTTTGCTCCAAGGTACTTATTCTAGGCCAGGTTGAATTGCCTTGGTTTATTGTTTGATTTTCAAAAGTCTGTTGTATATGCAGAAGCTTTAAAGGGACTTTGATGGCAATGTTCTGCAAGTTAGGCATTTGAATGAGCTAAGAGCTTGGACTTCAGAGGCAGGTTTTCTAGAACATGCATACACAGCTATGGAATCAAGAGAAACAATTATGGATACAGCTGGTCACCAGAAAGCACAGTAGCACTTATGTCTGCAAATGAAGGGCACTCAAATGAAAATATATGACTGAAAAATAAAGAAAAATTAGGAAATGATGTTTTCCCATAGCAACTTAGTTAAAGATAATGAATCTGAAGCTGATGGAACTCTGCTGCTTAAGGGGACAGATTCTGCACTGATACAGCTTAGTTGTTCCTGTCAACATTTAGTTGGGTTTTTTTACTACTACTAATAGCAAAAGAGCTGAATTCTTCATGTTCGTGTCTTCAGACCATAACAGTCATCTGCAAATAATATCACAATGTGTTGAGATACATGCTGGTGTTTTCAATTGTATACTGCTTTACAGTGAGCTTGTTATCCTAAACTTTAACGATCAGGTTGTGCTGGATTTAATCAATAGTAACTTTAGGTGCCATGCTGCATTCAGAATACTACTGATATTTACATTATTTTGCTTGGAATGCTATACTTGTACTTCAGTTTCTCTGTGTTCACCTTTGTCTCCCTTTGCATAAAAAAGAGCTAAATAATTACAGAAATTAGTTAATTTATTTGTGAAAGATAACATCTCTATTGTCTTCTCATTGGGATTTGAGGCACACTGAGTTAATGAGACATGCACTTCAGTCCTGTTTTTCTCCACCATATTAAAATGGTAGCTATTATAGGCTTGTTTCCTTCCTTTCTTTTTTAGCAGTCACTAATCTCTGACATATCTTTTAAATTACACCACTTGTCTATAGAATTCTCCATATTGCTGTCCATTTGGAAGCTTCATTAATTTTTAAAGTCCTATTTAAACAAGTTTCTTGTTTTTAAAAGAATTAAATCTGCATGAGTAATTGATCCAGCTAAAATTCATCCCTGCATTCTCTGGCACGCTTCTGTTACTGACAGGCTACATTGTACAGCTGTATTTTTTTACTTACTTCATGTTTTCTTCATCTACCTAAAACCATACCTTCTCTAGTCTTTATAGTGCTCACTCTGATCCGAAAGAATTTGATACAATTTCTTATTTTAAATGATAAGAGACTCAAAACTAGTACCTCACACAGAGAAGATTAATTTTAGTGAACTAGTCTGGATTGAAATATATTTAGTGTCTTTCTTCACTAATCTCCATTTTCTACCAAAAACGTATTAACCAAAGAATGAGAAACAAAATCTCTAGGAACTTCATGGGAAGATATGATTGAGACCTGAAAAAAAACCCTCTCAGAATGTGAGTACATTTTATAGCTGCAGTAGGTGGTCACAAGATGTCTTTCAAAACTACTAAAATGCACATCTTTTAGATTTCTTTGTACTTGCTAATGTTGATTTTAACCACCCTTTGAAAGCTGCACTCCTTTGGGCAAAAAAAAAAAAAAAAAAAGAACTTTTTAAATAACTGTACAGTTCCTAATTATCCAAGATTTAGGTACAACTAATTAGGATAATGGGAGTGCTATGAGGCTGGAATCCCACAAAACTATGAAGACTCAGTCAGCACACAGTGCAGCTGGATAAAAATTAGCATTTAAAAAAATCAGGTTTGCTTATTTTATTATGTTTCAACTTTGTGCCTCTTCATAATTCCTGATTCCTGATGGTACCATCAACAAAAGGACTGAAGGCAGAACTGAAGCTCAGTTTGTTTTTATAAATACATCTAAAATTAATGTAATAATTCTCACAAGGAAATCTAATCCCTATTCCACTACAAAGCTGAACTCAAGTGTATATACCTGCATGGATCTTTGAATTACTTTGCTCATGTCAGCCGTATTTAAATATATAGAGATGACTGTCACGAACATGGCCCACACATAAATGATTCAAAAGCCTTATAGAGTAAGATTTTAGGACATCTTTAGGCACTTTTCCTTTGAAATCTTACAGTTTAGTAGTCTCTATTTTGAAGAAATTTATTCATTCTCCTGTCTCGGAAGACTGTGGTGGAAAACCTGTGCTTTAAACAGAATATATTGACAGTAACTAGAAGAACATTGCAACACGTACACAACAGGAAATAAAGTATTTCTTTTCCTCTTATTTTATATGGAGCCTGTATGACTAACATTACTCAGACTACCCAGGGTTACCCAAAACAGGGATCAAGAAATAAACAATTAGATCTTTTTCCACTGACAGAATCAATTTCCCATTTACTTTCTGGAAAACTAATTTTCTTCTACAAATAGCCTTTCAACAACTACCTTGGCCCACAAGGATTTCTTCTGAGGCCTGCTATTACATGGTTTTAACTTTGTTCCCTGTGTTCTCTGCTTGGGATTTCTGGCAGACATCACAAGCTAACAGCCAAGTATATCAGAATTTCATAAATATGGAAAGCAAATACTTTGTGCAAGCACAGATATCTGCCTTTAACATACTGAGATATTTTTTAATCTCTTGCCTTTAACATACTGAGATATTTTTTAATCTCTTTTTGCTAGAGATTACTCCACTGGTCTTCTGAGAAGTCTGGCAGCTCATTTGGGAATGCTCACTTGCGCTGTAGTTAAAAGAGATTTCTGGAGGCTGAAGTACCAAGATCCATTTCACTGCACAATTAAAACACTTCAAAGGTGAGGATTTCAGGAGACAATTGTTCTTATACAGAACTAAGGATTGACAAGACAATTATAAATGACTACCTTCACCTTCTGCAGTCTGGAGGATGTTGGGTTTCATCCATGCTGCAAGAAGTTTGTGCTAGGTTGTAGGAGAGTTTTATGTCTTGATCTGAGGTTATCAGGATATCAAACATATATAGACTTTCCCCATGGTTAACTGGTTAATGTCTTCAAGCCTCTGGAATTTTTTTTTTGGTTGCTAAGTTTGTTTTAGTTTGATTTCCTTCTTCTACTTAAATGCGTCTCACTTTAACTTCTGAAAAATGACTCAATATTTTTTTCTGGAAGATATTTTGGTACTTAGAACAAGCCACTTTTCAAATTTTTTTAAAATTTTTTTTTGTTCCAAGCAACCTGAAAACTGTCTAGAGATTTTTTTCAGCTTTCAAACAACTTGTGTAGTTTTTCTTTTTATAGTCATCACAATTTCTTCTCCCTTCTCAAATTTACAGACACAAACTCTACAAGTTTTATTCATATCTCAGGCAAACACTTTAATGAAGTAAGCTGAATGGTCTTGTCTATTTAATTTCACTCTTCCATTGCATATACAAGTGCATTTAAAAAAAAAATTATGGCAACATCACAATAAGAACTTATAATAATATATAATTAAGATCACTGTTTTCAGAAGCAACTTTAGAAATATTAACTTCTATAATGTTCTCTTGTTTATTAGGATATTTGTCATATCTTGTTTACAGGTGTATTAATTTTCACTTTATGTAAAATCCTACATCATCTCACAATATTTTCACATTGAAAATTGTTTCATGAAAGCTGTCACTTATGAGTACTTGATTTAATAAATACGGCTTCTACTGACACTTTTTTACACATCAGCTCAGTAATAGTTATCAATCAGGGAATGAGATTCTTTGATTCTTTCCATCTAGGCAAATAGATACTCATGCCTTACTTCATTACTAATTTCTAAAATGCAAGGAATCACTGGAGCAGCTTTCTGGCTTAACAGCCCACTAGAAGTCATCACTATGACATATTCTAGGTGTCTGATTTTAAAAAGCAGCTCCTACTTTAGTAAACCATGTTTTTGTAAGAGATTTTAGATTTTTAGTGGTGAAAACATGAATTTACTAGTTTTTTCAAAGACCTTTGGCAACTCTAGTTCCTCTTGTTTTAATGTTTTACCAATCTAAATTTAAGTAAGGTAAGCTTGCTTAAATGCTATCTATTCACACACTTTAACAAGAATCTCTTTATCTTCACTTGTCTTGAGTCCATCATTCTGATTTCTATATTTCTAATAATTCAGCATGGAAAGACCCCCTAAGAAGGAAATGTCATCTTCCTATCATTGTAGTTTTGGATGTGTTTTTATCTATACAGCTTCATATGAAGAATAACAAAATATTTGGAAAATTTAAACACTATAGCATCTAAAATTAACCATATTTTCAGTAAAGTGTGTTTTTTCAGCACTTTTAAATCTTCTAAAAAAATACAGAAAATATATTGCTCCTCTTGAGACAAGTGGGTTTTAATATCCAACTGTGAACTATTGTGAATCTGGGATGCATCTGTGTATAGACTGCTAAAATATGTGAAATTATTATGGTCTTTTTCAATGCTCTAAGTGCTTCTATCAAACTTTGTGATTGCAATTACTCAAAAAAACTCAGAAGACCTCCTACTTGCATATCATAAAGCATCTATTTTTTATCTTTTCTGATGTGATTTTTGTGTTATAAAGGAAGCATGAAAATACATTTGCTCAGGGCCTATGGAGTTTTTCTAGTTGTAATAGTCTATATTGCTACCCTAGTATTTTTGCCATTGTTTTTGAACTTTGTAACAACACTTGTAAAGAAAGAAGAGTACATTTTCCATGACAAGTTTGTTGGAGAAATCATCTACCATGTTTTTGAATCTTGTTAAGTCAAAAAAGGTTTGAAAAGGCTGCAAATGAGATGTTGCTGATAAACTTTATACCTTGGTTTCCTGGTGCCACCATGGGTAACCAATAACCAGTCATGGGTTGGAGGATGAGGGCACCTGGGCTGTCCCAGATTCTGGCTCTCACCTTGGAGCACACCCCACCTCTCCTCTTCCCTGCTAGTTTATGTTTAGTGACATGCTGTTACTGTCGCCTCTATTAACGAAGATGAACACAAAAAGTGCAAAAAGCTTTGTGCTACAATCAAATGTGTTTCAGTGCACAGAATAGGATTTCTTCATCTATTTATAATAAAAATACCTAAAAATACATAGAATATTCCATTATTTTGCAATCATAGACATTTTTAAACAAACTAAACAAGGACAAGCATGATATTTTACATTCTTTTTAGTTAATATTTTTCTTTGAAATGCTCAGTTTTCTCATTAAATTAATTGAAAAAATATAATATTTCTTTTGTAGAAAAATGTATACTTCTAAAAGGCTGAGCATTGCACCTTACTCAACTAAACCCAATTTTAATGCCCACAGCAGAAGCATCACAATGTTAAGTGTATTTTTTATAATTTGAATGGAACCCATTGCAGTGGAGAGCAAGGGCAGTCAAAAGATCAGTGAAAGCAGTCAGAGAAAATGATACATATTGTAGAGTGATAGCAACCAAGGACTATGTGGATTCGCTTCATTACAGAACAGTGTAGTTAGAGGGGACTTAATTCTGAATAGTTTTATTTGTTGTCATTTGCAAGAGAATGAGTAGGTTGCAAGGTTTTTCTCACTCATCTACAACTATAGCCTTTTGAAAACAAAAAAAATGGTAAATATGTCTTGTTTAAATGGTTCTACTATCTCTGTTTTAATTGAAAATATTATTTATGGAAATAACCCAATGTTCCCTAAATTCTGTATTAACAGACTGCTTGCTCACTAGTTCAAGATGGTGCTTTTCTTGTAGCACTTCTGAAAAACAGATTTAGTTTCTCTTTTAATCTTCTATTTCTATGTTCTCTCTCCCATATGATCTCATGGATCTATTGCTTTTCTCCTGCTCAGAACTTCCATGCATTTCACTTCTGATCTCAGGCTCAAAAACATTTTTAAATACCATAGCCAGAACTATACTGCCCCTACAGTGTGTCTTCCTCTACAGCTAGCAAATAACAGTATATCATTTTTATCTCTGAATAAATTAGATTTATACTCTGCATTCTGGAATTTACATTCAAAACAGGGAGAGTTATTTTTGGTGAACTGGAAAAAAAATGGAAGAGCTCTGGAGTGGTCCAGATAACATTAGCCACTGAACTATTTTGGAAATGCTCCAGATTTAGGGAAGCTCTAAGATACTGAAATGAATCTTTATCTCTATTGCTTGTGTTCTCTCAAGAAAAGCAGCAAAAAAAAAACTCACTCAAGAGCACACATCTTCTCTGAACAGAATAGAAAGTGCTATGAATAAAAAATATTTGTGACAGAGATGGACTTGAAGCCTAAAGCATGGAAAGAATATTTGATCTATACATTTTATAACACAAAAGCAAGGACTGAAATCCTGTCTTACTGATAGAAATGTCAAAATTCCCATTTTCCTTTAATAGTCAGGTTTTTACATGAAAGACTTTTAAGGAGGAAAAAAAATATGTGTTTAGGTTCTCTTTTGGGGGCACTGGAACAACACTGCCGGTAATTTCCCAGCAATATTTTTAGCTTAAGCCCTGGCTGTAAGGTTAACATTTGACTCCGAAAAGGCAGGGGCTGTTCAGCTTGCATTTGAGTTTGTCTATTTTGCATTTTGTCTTTCAAAGACAGATCTGCATTCTGAAGAGCTTTACTTAGCATTTCGAGGTAAAAACTGTGGTTCTGACTCATTTCTGACAACAGAGCGGCCCTACTCTCCTCCCTTCGGCATCAAGCTCTTCTGGGGTCCATGCCTTCAGCTTCATCTTTATCTGCATGGAGGAAGCTGGTGAGCATTTCAATGAGTCATTTTCTGTTTAAGGAAGAGGAAAGATGCAAAATCAGCTCTTGAAATATTTTCCTTTCCTAAGCTCCTGCAGCTCCATGGTGGGCGTTATCTGTTGCTGTCACAGATGCAGGAGAACATGAATGTCAAGATGCTGGGAGCAGGACACCTGTAGGAAAAACATACTTGATCAAAAAAGTTATCTCAGTTATCCAGCCACATTAGACCATGAAACCATTTTCTCTAATCTCTTTTCTTATTCTTAGTACACAAATTGAAGAATAAAGCCAAGACATTTATTAGCATGCTGTCATTTTATACTCCATATTCTTAAAACCATTAGAATTGAAATATTATATGAAGAGTAATATAACTGCACTGGAATACTGTCCTGTGAAAGAGACATCAGGCAGCTGCTGTTAAAAAGCAATGGCTTCACTCAGTGAGGCACACCAGCACACACTGAGTGGGATGCATGAGAGCTGGCATCCTCTATAAACAACATTTCTCCCTTTATGTTTCAGAAGAATTTTCTCCAAGTCTGCAACACGCACAGAGACTGTTTTCACCCCTTTATCATGTAGCTGTATTCCTTGTTATGTTCTCTATATAGAACTTAATCTTCTATACCTCATGCATTGTCTTCTTAATACCTTTCTTTGAATGATGTAAGAGGCTGACAGCTTTCTTTTTAAATGTTTGTTTATATTCTTGGCTGAACCTTGTCATCTACTTACTAGCCAGTAGAAGTTTTCTTTTGTATGAACAGAGATGACAAACATAATTTTAAATTACTGTTCTATTCATTGTAACTTGAGAAGTACAAAATTAAGACTTGAGCAAAAAAGAAAAGCTTGCAAAAGAATAAACAATCCATACTTTTGCCATTTTTGTTACAATTACTCAAATGATTTGACTTGATCTTTTAATTGAATTAATTCAGTGTTGTTATTTTCCTTTCACAGAGAACAAATTCCATGGTTATTTACTAATGCAATACACTATAAACACACAAAGGGGAAAATGCCATTGAAATAGCACTGTGTACTACTTTATAAGTAAAATATGTCTGAATTAGACACCTTTGAAAGTTCTGTTGTTAACACTTGTGTATCATCATTTCCCCAGGAAGCAACTGAGAAGTTAACATAAAAATGTTCCAACTTATTGAAATGCACAACACAAAACCAAACCTAAGTAAAGGAGACACCTGAAACCTATACTAAACTTATTTTTTTTGTGAAGTCTCTAGGCTGCTCCAATTACACTTTCCCAGTGTGCTGATATATGTTGACGATTGTTCTAAATTTTCTTCATATTAAGCAAAACTCCAGAAAAAGAAGAGTAGAAGTTTGCTTCAACAGCCTGTTGCACCCTGAAGCCAAGGTTAAATAGAATAATACTCCCATTTTAAATTTTCAGGAATAACCAGTTGTAGTGGTTTTGGTTCACTAGTTTAACATTTCTCTAATTTGAGATTTTCTCAACCAATGAGTTGATGAGTGTGGTGGGTTTTCAGAGCTGGCCAATCGCTCATGTACTTGCTTCCTGCTGTGAGGTAGCAAGATAGGATTAAGAGAAAGGCAAAGCAGGCTCAAAACTTTAAAAGGGTAGAAAGAAAATTTTGTTAACAGTAACTAAAAGGAAAAAAAGTAGTAGGAATCAAAACAAACCTTTCAGAACACTTCTCCTCACCCTACAACTTTTTTTATTTACTGACAATGTAAAATAACAAAACCTAAAATTTCTAGTCAGTTTTCTACTTCTAAAATAGTCTTTCTTCAGTTCACTTAGGGAGAGAAGTCCATCTTGTTAATGTTATAGAGACTTCTCCACAAGAGGAAAAAAACAGTTCTCTCATGGTTTTCAATTTCTTTGACTAGTAGCCACCCAGGGAAATCATGAAGTCCTTCTCATTTTCTATAAGCTTTCTCACAGCTTGCCTATGGGCTGTGTTGACTTATGGGGTATTGTTTTAAAGATGAGCTGTTCAAAGGTAACAGTTCTCATTACTTATTTCTAAAATTATCTTCATCTTTCAGAACAGAGATCGTTTTCTCCTGGGGGTACAGGACCACTCTTGTCTCTCTGTTTAAACTTCTCATGGGATCACAACTACTTTAACATCTTCTTACTTGGAGGCATGGAGACCTTTGCTTGTTATCAATTTGAACCCTTCATCTCTCCATACTTTCATGCATTATGAGGAAATAAAGAATCTTTTTTCTCCATAGCTTACAAGAGGATTTCAGCCCCAAGATCAACGCATCTCCTCACCCCTCCCATCTGGGACTTGACTTCTTCTTCACTGACATTGTTGCTCTTCATGTTGCTCCTTTACATCCTTGCATCTTGCTCCTCTCTCTCTCTGTCAAGGAAGGATTGAAGGATTGAAAGAGTTAACATCTCACCTAGGGCCTGCAGATGGTCACTGGGTGCCAGAGGTGGGAACTGTGGCCGGGCTGTGTCAGGATTGGCCTCATGGCAGGTCTTTGGTTTTCTCAGCATTCAATTCCAGCTGCAGGGCCACTCTGCACAGGCTGCAGGGCTGCCTCTGGTCTCATGCTTGATCTCGTTCGTGGTGGCCGTGCGGGGGAAGGGCACCTGGTGGCAAGGTGTTCACAGCCATGGCCCGGCCCTGCTCCAGCCAGGGCTCCGCAGCCTTCCCCGCCTTCCTGCCTGGCAGCTGCTGGGGCCCGGCCCGGGCAGGACGGGGCTTGGTGAGCCCCCTGGACCGCGGAGAGGGTCTGACCCCCGCCCTGGCAGGGCCGCCTGGCTCGGCTGGGCTGAACTGGGGGCCGGTGAGCCCTGTAACCTGTCCCCAGGCTGGAAGCACAAGAGGAAGTTCCCGGGTTTCTTTCATCTTTAACATGTATTTTTCACAGAGGTGTGTCCAGCTTTCTAGTGGCTGGAAGCTTTGCATCACTACCTTAATTGTCTCTCATGCCAAACCATGACACCTGTGAAAAAGACAATCACTTGTTTTTAAAATTTTAAAAGTTTAATAGTAATAAAATGGTTTTAAAAATAATTTTAGAATTAAAGTAATAATAATTTGGACAGTTTGGATTTGGACAATATGAGACAATAGAAACAAAGAGTTACAGATGTCCAGGTACCTTTTTCTGAGCAAAATAAGCCCGAAAAAGGACACCCGTTAAAAGAGGATTAACACTTAAAAACAACAGCCTGTTGCATGTGCATACATCTCATATACAATGCATAAATGCCTTTCAAACAAAGGATTCTGTCTGGTCAGTGTCAATTTCTTTCTACTAATCCTGACGGCATCTTCCAAGATGAGCGAGGCAGGAAGAAGTTCGCTTCTTCTGATAAGGGAGCAATAAATTCTTTTTCTCTGAAAGATTTAGGTGTCCTGTGGATGCTATCTCAGTGCGAGTCCTTTCTTTAAAAAAAGTAGCGAACATAGCATAGTTTCTATTTTAACATTTTGTTATAACCTAAAACTATATTTAACACACTACTTAAGAAAATTAATACAGCATAACTTTCTAACATAACACATATATTATTCATTTTAATATTTGCGAAAAGCCAATCATAAGCCATACATTTTTCACAACATCTGTTTTCTTTGTGGAAAGCTTGTATGAGGAGTGTCAATCTGCATTGTGTCTCTACACAGAATACTTTTTAGAGAAGAAAGCCAAAAGCTGATATTTATATGTTTTATTTTTAGAGCCTGAGAACTTAACTCTAAAATCACACAAAACATGTGGTATACCTGTCACTAAGGAGGTAATTCAGGGAAGGGAAGCACTAAGTCAAATAAGTTAAAAAACAAACAAACAAAAAAAAAACACTGCAAATAAACTAGCAAAATAGGCCACTATTTTGGGTTTATGTACAAATGAAAAGTGACAGAGAGAGGGACATACCTGTATGGAGATAAGATGAATCCCTTAGTGTATTAATGAATCTTCTCTCCTACTCCTCTACATTTTTTGTCCTTCCCTGTGGAAAGCAAGGGGATAGAAGGATGGGAAAAACCTCCATATTTAGCTGGCTTTTCTCCCGTGGTTAGTAGAATATGCTTGGGAACTTGGAGGCTTTGAACTGCTCTAAGATGCCCTTTTCCCTCTGGTTATGAGCAACCTGTAGCAAGTCAATGAGTTCTGCACCAATCCTGAATTAATTGTGATTGTGGATACAACAGTTAAGATCCCTATGCCTCAACCAACTTGAATACAAAAGCAAATATCAATATGTATTTCATATTTACATGAAAGATATGAAATATACTAAATCCATACATATTGAAAATATATGAATTTATATTAAATTTATATTAAATATATTCATATTAATGTCTTTCGTATGTATAGACAAATATGTGGTTCTCAGGAGATGTGTGTATTGGAGTGCAAACATTCACCTCTGTGAAATGTTGCCACTTAGGGCAATTTCATTTAGCTTATCTCTGCACAGGTAAAGCACTGGTAATAATATTCATGATAATTAGCCTTATCTTGAATATTGCTGTTCCTCTGTAGGGAAAAATATTCTTAAAAGCTGAAATTCAAAGGCTTCCTTTCTGGTTTTCATTACCTTTTTAATTACCCATTATTTAATTGTCTAAATATTTTATTAGGAAAAAATGAAAATTAAAAATCCATGATTTATTTTTAAAACTACTTCCAAATCAAAAGAGATGATCAGAGATGGCTCTTTAGCTCTGAGGTTACCTCCAGGCCATCAATATGAAAGAACATCTTTCAGTGATTTGAGTCCACATTCATCTCCCCTGAATTAGTCAGCCAAATAACAGATAGATGGTTCCCCAAATTAGCCAGCTGCCTTTGAGTACCAAAGAAACACCCCAAGGCCAGCTACATAATTTCCCCATTATGTCCCACACAGCAGTATGTGGGATATTAGACATTCAACCTGAATGATTCAGCTCCCTTTTATCTTTACCTGGGCAGCTCGAGAACATGAAGGTTGCAAGTTGCTCTCATGCCAGGCCCACAAGATGCTCTTTTCCTGCCAATCTATTGCTTCTTTACAGCAATTCAAAACTTTGTCCCAGCTATCACAGCTCTCTTTGCAAGGACAATTTTTGTTTTCTAATTGGAGGAAGGGAAAAGGATTGGTTATTCAAGTGCAGATAGCAAGGAATGACATGTACTGAGCTATTTCCCGGACCTAGGAAATCATGTTCCTAAACACACTCCTTTTACAGTTACTCTTTTCACTCCTGATTTTGCATCAAGAGGCAACAGTCCCAAATTTGGATACTAAGGGAATTATATTATTAACTGTTTATCCTGTGTGTTTGCTACATGAAAACTTTAATGAAGGGATGCTTCTCCAGAAAGGGTAAAGCTATTGGGAGGTTACAAGATCAGCAGCATCCTGCAGCTTCCTGGGTTTTGAGGCAGCAGCCACATGCTGCTCTCCATGCTCCTTAGATCCACCACTTCAGCCTGAGACAGGAAAGATCACAAGTCTTGCTAACTCTCTCATCAATGTGACTGTTGATGTTATGAATTTTCCATTCTTCCATTTATGAGGAACTTAGAATTCATACCTTGGTGCCATTCAACTGCTTTCAAGCACCTAGACAAATTCAGCTGTGGTAACAGACAGCAATTTATCCCTGGAAAGGGTCTCAAATCTCATGACAAAGAACATCAATCTGAACATCAAATAAGAGAAACTCTAGTCTAGCAAAACAGAGCAAAACATTCAAATATGTACTGATCCAGAGCTTCCTTAGGTAGGGTAATGCACACTTTGCTACTTCTGGGGAGGCATGTGTCCCTTATCCCTTTTGGCAGCACAGTCTGCCTGACACAATGGCATGGATGAGTTCTCTGGGAATTCCAGCCAGAGAAGGCCAAGTGCAGCTATTGATTTACTCCACTTTGGGATGGATAAAGCAGAGTTCTGAAATAAGAATGAGCATTTTTTTTTTTTCTTTATCCTTGCTTTTCTCCTTATCTGGCTTCTATACAATTGGACATCCTTCCAACGAGGTGAAAACTTAACCACCAACATTTCTGTCCGAACTTGTTCCTCTTTGCCTGTCACCAGCTGCATGCTCGGTCTAATCCAGATCTGTACATAAATTTGTTAGAAGAAATTATTTTAGGTGTTTTTCTTTCCTCCACCCACATAACTTTTGAAAATTTTTAAACCACATCAACTCTTCAAACCATTGGTATAAAATCACTGCTTAAACAAATCTTTGAGAAAAAGTCTCCCCATTCTTTCCTTTAGAGTTTTGTTGATTTTTCTCTATCACTCCCCAGTTTACAACCTGAACCCAGGTAATCTGAGAAGCTTACTTATTAGTAGGAAAAATATAAAACCTGTGGAAATTCAGAGCCTTCTGTATGTCTATGAAGCGATTGATATGTGGGATGGTTCTTCCAATAGCTCCAATAAGTGCACATCTGACTTCAAGTCCTGTGGCCACCTTATAACATAGGGGTGGTTGGAGTGGAATGCATTGTATGGAGTTTTAAAAATTCTAACAAAATTTTGTGTGAACTGAAAGAAAACAAGAACTTTGCAAGAAAACAACAATGCTTAAGTCCAGAAAGTCTAACCTGTCAAAAGGTCTCTTGGGGGTAGAAGACAAATAATAATGACCTTAAAAATTGATGTAGAAAGACTTGTCTTTCTGGAAAAACTTTGTGGAAACTGCCTAGTTAAAAACAAAACAAAACAGAAAAAACAAACAAACAAAAGAGAACCAAAGCAAGAAAAAACAAAACAAACCAAGCCAGACCAAACCAAAACAAACCCCCCCCCCCAAAAAAAAAAACCCACAAAACAAACCAAAAACAAAAACCCCAAAACCCAAAACCAATCAAACAAAAAACAAACAATGAAAACCAATCAAACTCTTTTTTTCTGTAAAACAGTTGCACTTCATAGTGAGTATCTCCATGGGCATTCCTTATAATGGACATTTTCTAAATGCTGCTGGGTTGTTCACTTCAAGCAATATGGATTCTCCACTAGCTTTCACATAAAGCAGTGTTAGGTAGGTCTGAAAGTATTTTTGGAATTAATAAAAACTCTCTGTATACCCACAAAGATTAGGAAAATATAAAAAACAAAATTAGCTCAGGAGTAGGTTAATGAGCTACAACAGATGTGATGAAGTATTTACTTTTGCTTTCTTTGAATGTTGCTCAATTTTGAAGCAGAACTAATTTAAAATAGGTACAAAAACCCAGGAACTAATTTAAAATAGGTACAAAACCCAGGAAAAAGTAGATAAATACCAGCATCATTTTAAAATGAAGCTTTGTGACCCTTGAGAATTGAAAAGAATTACATTTTTACAAAGATATCCCGTTTTCCTAAATTTGTACGTAATTATCCTAAAAACCCAATTCCATCTTTTTTTACTTCATTTAGACTAGGCTAGGCCCTGGGTAGGCCTCTTTGTAGAATTGTTGGTCCTGCTGCCAAGAAAAGAAACACTGGATGTTCTTGAGGAAGGAGGAACTTGATAGTCTTGAGAGAAGAAGATGTGAACTAAAGAATGATGTGCCTGAGCACATCTCAGAAATCCCAAAAGATTGAGGATGCCAACCAAGCACATGCTATTTCTCCCAATATTTTAAAGTCTGGACCTGCCAAAACTCAATGCTCTCTTCTTAACCACATGGCATGTGCGTGATAGCCAGGCAAAGGACACCTGCTCCCTGAAAAAGACAGGGATTGATTTCTATCAAAAGTAATTGCCCACAACAATATGAGTTGTTCTGCCTTTCATGTTTTTTTATTGTCACCAAATGGAACCAGAGAATGTCAATCTCCTGAAGGATAAAATGGGATTAAGGTACTGCTGTTCTCCATCAGCTAAAGGATTTGGGATTACGGTAAAAGTTAAGAGTCCAAAGTCCAGCTACTATCTGTATCATATACCTGGATATTAACTGAGGAAAAATTACATTGAAATTCATTTAAAAGTAATTTATGATGAGGTCTTCTTTTGATGAGACTGGTTATACAGAGAGAAACAGAGAGATTGGTTTGACAGAGAGAAAATAATACCTGTTAGAACTGCAAATCTTGCATCACCAGTCACATTACTCTGGCCAAAATAGTATTTTTGTAGTCCTGAATTCTGAATAGCAAAACATCAGCATCACAATGCCTGACCTGAGAGACTATATAAAAATAAAATTTCAGGCTAAATTACATAAATACAAATTAAAATGTATTGTCCACTTTCATAGCATAAGGCAATAAAGCATCACTTTAAGCCGCATTTATGAGAAAAACCAGTTAAATACCATAATTTCAAATTAATAGGAGCAAGAAGAATTACTGCAACTCATTCTAATCTCCTTTTTATAAAATAAAAGTGTGGTATTAGTTCTTATATTTTTATTTACTGATGATTTTAAAACTGCAGAACCAGTGTACCCATGTTTCTGTCATAGTAAAAAAATATCAATATTTTTATAACTTCTCTGAGTGACATGCTTAGAATGGAGTGTGCACTAATAAGCTTTTTATTAAGCATATGCTAATCAGCATACCATTATTGAATGGAACTCCATCAATCTTGCAGCCACTTTCTGTGTGCAAAAATAATCTTTAGGACATGGCTGGGAGAAAAATTTGGAAAAGACAGTCTGTAGATTTTTAAAAACCTGTTATTAACCCATTATATTTTTAAGAGCACTCCTTTTCTTTTCTTTTCTTTTCTTTTCTTTTCTTTTCTTTTCTTTCTCTTCTCTTCTCTTCTCTTCTCTTCTCTTCTCTTCTCTTCTCTTCTCTTCTCTTCTCTTCTCTTCTCTTCTCTTCTCTTCTCTTCTCTTCTCTTCCTTTTCTTTTCTCATATGAAGCAGTATTTGCAGAAAACCAAATGATGCAAGACAAGCTACTTTCGACTTTTATGGTACATTGCTCCTCTCCAGATTTTCTGCCCACAGTGTTTCCTATTAAAAACTTCCATCTCTGGAGGAAAATGTAGAAGGCAAATGCCCATTAAAATTTCTCTTCTTGTTCTATCAAGTAGAGTAATTTAATTGCATCAAGTGACTATCTAACTGATGTACTAAAATTATAAAGCTCTAGTAGACCCTCCATCTATAAATACATTTTACAAACATCTATGTTGTTAATCACACATCCTTAATAAGATGGACTGTATATGTCTTTGCAAGATTTCTATACTTTTTACCATTTTTCATTACATGAGATTGCACCAAAGTTTGGACATGGTTCAACTTTTCAGAATTTGAATGATTTTTTGTTGTTGCGTTGTTTTACCACTAGGAGTCCACTGTTTTCTTTTATTACTTAACAGGAGTTAGTATCAAAGAAATATTCAAAAAATGCTCTTTTGTGATGGAACTGAAATGAACAGAAAAGATACATTTGCTGTGTGACAGTGAATATTGTCACATTTCTTCAGCATGAAATCAAGAACTGCCCACATTATGTATAACTAATCTAATACTTCTGCACTTTTAACTGTTAGTTCACTGTGTGCTGCATGTCTTGGCTGACTTTTAATTTTACACCAATGCTCATCACTGCATCATGAGGGTCTATAACTTCTAAGGAGATAATCTCTATCCAGGTTTTACTATCTCATGAATGGACCTGTGTAAACATTGACACATAATTATTTGTAAGTAATGCTTTTAGCCTTCTAACAGTCTTCTATAAAGCCAAGCAAAATAATGTCAGTCAGTGAAGTGCAACTTTTCTTTCATTTTCAAACCAAAGCCATTGTTTGTAAAACAAAATTTGCATGCATTACAGCAGTGGAGAGAAGTGTTTTTGAAAGGGTGAATTTTATCTGCTGGGAAAATATTTTTCCATGGAAAGCATTTTTTAGGTGATTCACAGTGCTTTTGCTTCAAAGCAGAACAAAATAAAAATGCTGAAGAGCTCATTATATTTCCAAAGTAGACTTCTTGAAGATGGGAGAAGTAGGGGGAAGAAATAAAATTTGAGTCTCTAAAAAATTACAGGGAGATGTTAAAAAAATTTAGAGCAAAAGTCTCAGTACCAATAACAAACTACACTCTCATCTCCAGCATGAGATTTGAGAGCAGGAGGAAGAAGGGTAATTATTATGCCCAGCTACCAAGAAGGCTGGCATGGTCTAAAATATTCAGATCTCATAGAAGTACTTAGCTCTTAGTCACTCCTCATCACAAAACATCTGTTATTCATGATTCAGCCTCATGATTTAGAAGCCAAATGGTTAGTAGGAGATTTAAGTACAGCCACTTGGATCTGGCTGACTAAATTTGAAAATTACTTCTGAAATTGCACATGTTTATTCTGAGACCATCCTTGTTATGACTCACTAATATACACAGTTGTCTGTTCAGAAAATCTGAGTGGTATATAAAGAGCCACTTTTGCAGAAGGTGGAAAACCCCTTTTCCTTAAGGTTTTATATTAAAAGAGCAGTAGAATTCCTGTTCGTAAGAAAACAAATTTTGAGTATTTGAAAATGCGCAATGTAAAGGATGGGCAGCACCAATCCAGCAGGCTCTGACTGCTCTTGCCAGCCTGTAAACACCCTCTTCTTCAACCCTCCTTTGTAATATCTCCTTCTCCCCATCTCTTTCTTCCCCCTGGGCTGCCCTGGCCACAGGAGCACACTTGACCAATAACTTTATGCTTCTCTGCAAGAAGTGGTCAAGAACTTTCTCTGGAGTTTGGCAGGGAGGGAGGTGGTACTGGGAACATAATTCCAACACAGCCATGCTAAGCACAACATTCCCAAATCATGGCCCTACACTTATCACGGCACTGCCACTTTGAGTACTCCCTGCAGCCCCAGGAAATTCCTCTGGACTGCACATAGCTCCCTTCAGCAGCACTCCCAGAGGCATGCTGTGACTCTGCCAGCACCTTGGAGAAGAGGGGGAAGGAAACCCATAGACCATTGCATCAACTAGCTCTCAGAAAAAGAGTTAATTTGTGACTTGTTGCACTCTAAATTAGCAGCCCATGAGAAAATTCTCAGGGAACATCCAGCACTGTGCTCATTTACCACTCCTTCTCCCTCACATGTCCTTTGTACTTTTCATAAAAAGTGAGAATTGGGAGAGAGGGTTTTCCAGAGGAATATTACACAGAAAGATAGTTACAGGGTGGTCAGACTGGCCAGAGACTGCTGATACACACATCCTGACAAGAACATTGTATAAAATAACCCTTGATAATTTAAAACTAACACCGTTCAGTAGGGTGGATGTGCATGTATGTTTTTCTCCACCAAAACCTGCTCTGCACAAGTGACAAAGGTTGCAAGGGACATTGACAGGCTGGAGAAGTGGGTCTGTGTGAACATCAAGAATTTCAACAAGGTCAAGTGCAAGGTTCTACACCTTGTAGATGGTCAGGGCAATCTCAGACACATCCACAGGTTGGGTGGAGAAGTGATTGGAAGCACTGAGGGGGAGGACTTGGGGGTGTTAGTTGATGAAAAACTCTACTTGAACCAGCAGTGAGTGCTCATAGCCCAGGAAGCCAAACAAATCTTGGGCTGCATCCAAGCCCCATGGGCAGCAGGTCAAAGGAGGAGATTCTACCCCTCTGCTCTGGTGAGAGAACCTACATGCTGTGCTGCATCCAGGGCTGGAGTCCCCAAAATTTAAAGGACATTAAACTGCTGGAGCAAGTCCAAAGGAGGGCATGAAGTTGATAAGGAGATTTGAGCACCTTCCAGGCTGAAAGCTGGGGGTACTCAGCCTGGAGAGAAGGTTTTGTAGAGACCTCAAAGAACATTCCAGTATCTGAAGGGACCTACAGGGAAGCTGTAGATGGACTTAGGAACTGCAGTGATAGGACAGGGATTAATGGCTTCAGGCTGAAAGAGAGGAAATTTAGGTTAGATATTAGGAAGAAATTCTTTACTGTGTGTGTGGTGAGGTGCTGGAACAGGCTGTCCAGAGAAGCTGCGGCCGCCCCATCCCTGGAAGTTTTCAAGACCAGTTTGCATGGATGTCTAAGCAACCTAGTAGAAAGTGTCCGTGCCCATTGCAAGGGTTTGGAACTAGATGAGGTCCCTTCCAACCCAAAGCATTCCATGATTTTATGATTCTGTGTAGATTTTTACTCCATGGTCTCTCACCACAAGAGAGATGGAAAGGAAGATTATTTTATTATGTGCAAAGTATACTGTTGCTGCTATCTATCTCCACTCTGCAAGAAGAAATACCAGGGAGTTTTTGTGGTGAGGAGAGATGTAAATAAATGTAAAGGGCAGGGAGTGTGTCCAGTTATTTGGACCAAAAGGCATGCTCAGGTGATGTAAATCAACATAGTTCTTTTCAGGTTAAATATTCACTGCTCAGATCCACCAATCTGATCCAGAGAAGGAATAAGTTTTAGAACTAGTTATTGTTTATTTGAAGTAAATCACTGATTATCAATTCATGCATAGCCAACAGAGGACTGCATAATTTATTTTAATCTCATCTGCATAATAAATCTTAATCTCTCTGTATCTGAATTTCTTTGTTGTAATGGTTTTCTTTTCTGTTGAAGCTGTAAAATATTTGGAACAAGGATATTTTTATAACCTGGATATGCAGATACCTACACTTACTTTGGCATTTAACATATTTTTAAATCAGAAATTCTGATGTGAAAAATAAAAATGTATTAAAATATATTAAAAGAGGTTCTGTCTTCCAGATGCAAGCTCAGGGTAAGAAAACTCTTCTGAATACTGAGTTTATCCCAACCGTGAATAACATCACTGTTTTAGGACTAGGGAATACAGAGAAAACTAAATAGGTCATCAAATGCTGTTATTTTCTGCATTCATTCTGAAACTCCAAAATACATTTTCCTCAAAAGAATTTATCAAAAAGGAAAATATGAAATCAAAGAAAATAGCCTCCTGAGACTACAAAATGAATTAATAATGCTCTTATTGTATCATTTGTCTCAGATGGCCTGATTTGATACCAACACTTCTAAAGACTGCTTTAACTAAGTAAACACCAGAGAAGATTAATATACAAGATAGAATAAAATTATTCATTAAAAACAGAAGGTGAAGCGTTGCTTATGAACTCTCCTAAAGTCAACAGTGATTATGAGCATCTGACATAAATTGTGAATGCAACATCATGCTGATAATCTGAAACTTTAGTACGTAAAAGTGCATTTAGAAATAGCTTGAGAGCATCTTTCTGTGTGAATAAACTTTATATATCAGTATGCCTTCTGGTTAGGAGCCAAAAGTCATAGGTTGGAAGAATAATTCAATTTCATTGTCTAAGAACTGATGCTACTTAGTCATCTTCCCATGATTAGGTGAAAGAGAAAACCCAGCAGAATATAGCAGCTACAGTGGGTAATAATGAATATAAATTTAAACTCAGTGAAGTGTTTAGCAGTTAAGCTGCAGTACAACTGTGGAGTAGACTAACCTTCTGGAGTAAAGGAACTAGTACAAAAGAAGATTAAAACATTTGTTTCAGGTTTCTATTTGTTTCAGGTTTTGGGGGTTTTGGGGTTTTTTTGCTATTGTTGGAGTTTATTTTGGTTGGGTTTTTTTTTTTTTTTTTTTTTTTTTTGTTGTAATGTTTCACTTTCCCTCACACATTATTAAGGAAAGGACAGACTATCTTGAATTAACATTCAGAAAATCTGGCACAGTGAATACTTTTACCAGAATCACAAAATCCTGCACAACTGATCACTGCAAGCTGTTGCAGAAGACCAGAGCTCAGTGTAATAAAAGGAGTGTGCAGCAATGAGACCAGGATATTCTCTGTTCACTTCCTGTGCTAAAATGAGCACCAGATATCTCTCTTAGTCAGACAGAATAATTTTTACTTGTATAAATAATATGTATAAATAATTGTTTTCAGAATGGCTTTTTCACCTTTTTTCATGAAGGATATTTGTCTTTCTGGACAAGAAAGAGATTTGAAACTGATTCAACACCAAATATCATATAAATATTATGTTAAGATTAGATATTGGGGGGAAAAAAGTCTTTTCTGAAAGGGTTGCTGGGCATTGGAACAGTCTTCCCTGGGAAACAGTGGAATAATCTTCCTTGGAAGTATTCAAAAAGAGTATGGATAGGGACTTAGTTTAACAGTGAACTTGGTGGCACTAAATTAATTGTTGGGCTTGGTCTTGGTGGCCTTTTCCAGCCTAACAGATTCTATGATTAGAAAGAATGGGAAATAGGAAAAGTTTGCAGAGAGCGTCACAAATGCTACAAGTCATGGCCAGGCCCAAGACAAAAAGATAGGCAAAAGTTCTAACAGGCTCCAACTTGAAGATGCTGATCTCTGCCTGCTAACCAGTTTTATTAGCCCACCTGAAAAAAACAACAAGGACTACCAATGACATTTACAGAAAAACATTTTTTTGGAATGCATATAACCATAATCATTGCAAAGACACAGAAGACACATAAAGATTATAAGTCATTAAATGGATAAAGTGAATAAAATTAAGTGTATGGAAAATGAAATATAATGTTAAACAGAACGCTAATGCTGATTAGAATAAACTATGTAAAATGAATAATGAAGAAAACACATGCTGAAAATAAACATTAAGAACATACAGAAATTCTAAAAGAGTTGAGAAAGACTATTTGTGTAACTAAAGTGTGTCTGCACAATATGATGTGAAGAAAGGATTTTCTGACATTGCTTAGAAAAGTGAAACAAGGTCAGTGTGTTAGGGACAGATACAGAAAATACTGCAGGCTGAAACTTGTGTGGCCATGAACGTTTCTACGGTTCTTTTAAACACGTGCTTGGAAGCCACAGCTGTGCCCAAGAAAAGGTCAGCCCAGCATGCACTTCACCCTCTGCAGCTCCCATCTGAGTGTCAGGCAGGAGTGCTGAAAGGAAATGGACTTCCTTCCCAAGACTTTGAGAAGTCAAAGAGCAGAACAAGGCAAGACCTGTATGAATGCAGTTTCTGCATCTCATCACTAAGTGATGTTTCTCCACTGAGTGTGTGCTCTTGATGAGGCCATACAGAGGAAACCATCTTCTTTCTGACCACATTTTCATAATTCTCTTTAATTAAGAATTTTCCTTTCTGTGATACCTGCCATTCTGTGGGCAGAAGTTAGATAACGTTTTGTTACCTCTTAGATTTAAACAAGAAGACAGATGAGGTCAAGAGTGATATTGAATAATGTCATATATCTTTGCAATCTTGAACATGTTAGATCACAAAGTGGTATTTCATGCCTGTGAGCGGCTGTTTTTTTCAGTGACTACCAGGACCATACTTAGGACATTGTTTAAAAGCTTTTTTATCAATGGAAAACTAAAAATCATGAAATTAAAAAAATTGTTTTGACAAGATTCTCATACATAATTTCAATATATGCTTAATCATGAGCCATTTTTTGTTTTCAGACATCTGAGACATTAAAATTACCTATTTCAGTAGTTGCAAAAATGATTTTATAGCTGGTTTTGGGATCATACTGTCTTTCAAAGGTACATTCATAGTACCATACTCATTTCACCTGCACTTTATTTTTAAAATGTACTTTATAGATGTAAGAATTGAAGCTTCAAAATAAAATCTTTCCTATACATAACAATACATAAGATAATTTATTTCCACTTTTTGTTCATTCTGGAACAATTAAAATATTGATAACAGCTGAGATATGATGACAAATGAGATGTGAGAAAAATCACTCCCAGCTGAAACCTTCGAAATTTGCTAATTTTCATCAGAACTTCTAGTATTGCTAATTAACATAATGTGATAGGTAAAGAGCACTCAGAAGTTACTTGTTTTCCATTGTGATGGCTATAATATTCCCAGTTCCTAGAATGACTAAAAACCTGGGTTAAAGAGAAGTTGTGAGTGCATAAAACAGGAAGAAAGCAGAACTAAGGAACCTGAGTTCAGCTACGAGGACAGGTTTAGGAAATTCAGATTGCTCAGCCTGGAGAACAGAAGGCTTTGGAATTGTGGCCTTGCAGTGGCCTCCCAAAAGGAGCCTACAGGAGAGATGGAGAGACACTGTTTACAAAGGTCTGGAGGGACAGGACAAGGAGGAATGGCTTCAAACTGAAAGAGGGTTGTTTCTGATTAGATATTAGGAAACAAAATTACTGTGAGGGTGGTGGGGCATTGGCACAGGTTGCCCAGAGGAGCAGAGGATGCTCCATCCCTGGAAGTGCTCAAGGCCAGGTTGGATGGGACTCTAAATAACTGATGTTGTGAAAGATGTCCCTGTCCATGGCAGGGGATTGGAACTGGGTGATCTTTAATGTCCCTTCCAAGCCAGGCCATTCCATGTTTCCATGAAAATCTAAGTTGTCAAGTCCCCACTCACCTCTCATCTAAGTCCCAGCAATCGAATTTACCAGGTCACTGCTGAATATATCCCAAGCACTTGAATTTCTGTCTGTTTACTCTGGGCAGGACCCTTCCTGTCAATGGCCTTCAGGAAATAGTTAAATAGTACAAGCTAAAAGCTCATTTTGTATCAATTGTGTTGGAGTCAAATTCTTGTGACTGGCAAATAGAAACCAAGAATTAGTTGGTGGAATAAGTAAAATAATACTCTGCTGAATGCACTGAATACAAATTTGTGAACATTCCAAATTAATCCAGGAAAGTCTCATTAATAATACCTTCAAAGTTGTTTCACAAAAAGTCTTGGTTACACTTCCCTCTTTTCTCTTCTGACCAGTGCCTGAAAAAGCTCCTACTGCAGGTGGCAAAGTACTGCTACACACAGCAGATTTATGTCCACTCGGAGCCATAACAACATCTCTGATTTCAGCTTAGACTTCACTAAGAGCAGCACAATTTAAGCTCCTATGTAACCGTAGCACTTTATATGGAACACAGAGGCTGCTGCTTAGTACTTCTGAAATCTTTCTGCTACCCATTCTAGAGTAGAAGCTGTAATATTTTCAGTAGCAAACCTCTCAACAGCATGTTGTTGTGTTCCACTGTAATCCCCAGCTTTAGCCTCACACTCTCTAAGACTGAGTGCTCATACACCATTTCTGTAATCTCTGGAATGAACCTTCTCTCACCAACATGATAGATTTCATAGCTCATTTTCTGCCCCTGTGGTAGTGTACACTGGGGAGATAAGAAATATGTTCAAATTCAATTATTTGATTATGATCTGATTACACAGACATCAAAATACAAACAAGATCTAAATATAATTTTCCAAAATAATTAATACAGTTGGATTGTTCCCACACACATCAACTAAAAAATTTAAATCTGCTAAATCCACAACATTTTTGCTGTTTATTTTAAAGATATTTTTTATTTTACAAAGAAAAACAATCCATCTCCTGCACATACTGCACTGATAAGACTCAATTAAATTTCATGACTAGCTCTTTAATTTGCAGAGCAAATGTAACTAAGTTAGTTCAGGAAAAATACACTCCTTATGAATTTTTGTGCACCTCAGGAATTCTACCAGAATGGAAGTTAAAAAAAAAAAAAAAAAAAAAAAGCTGTTTTTTTCATTTCAGTAAAGACAGAGATGAATACAGCTTGCTAATACAATGTTATAAATGTTTGACTCAATATCCTGATAGAGAATGTCTGATTTTGTCCCTTACTGGCTGCTCAAGAGCCATATTATAAATCTTGCAAATATCCCTGGGTTAATTTTGGCTATGTACTTGATCCCCCTCACTTCTAAACCATATCTGTGTAAAGCACAAGGGGAGAAGAAATAAATTATGTGTTCTTTGAAGTGTAATCTTAACTTATTCAGACATGTCTGTGCAAAGTCACACAGCTTTATAAATATTTTTTGTTAGCCAAAAGAGTAGTGCTGCCTGTTTCACAGATCCCTGAGTAATTAGGTGTCCTACAAGGAATAAAATTTCATAACTGTGGAAGGTATGAGTTGTCTCACAGGCTGTTGTCGCTTGAGCCAGCTGGGAATTAAGCATCAAACAGTTGTTTGCTCAACCCCCCTCCCAGTTAACAAAAAACCAAAACATCAATGTGCTATCAACACCATAGTCATTCCTAATCCAAAACACAGCACTGCAACAGCTGCTGAGAAGAAATTAACCCTACCCTAGCAGAAACCAGGTATTATTTTCACATGTCTATAGATGTGTTTCTAGGAAGCAGGTATGTTCTTTCTATATATGTCTAGACTTTTCAAATTTTTGCAGAAAACTTATAAAATAAATTTTTGATTAGGCCACTGGTTTTGTAAATGAGTAAAAATTCAGTATTAAAATATGTCTTGAGCCTCTCAATGCTTTGTTCGTTGCATGCTGATCTTATGCAATGAGATGGAATGATTAACTGACTTAGCATCACATACTGTTTCACATAGGTACATGATTTATTGCTAATACATTTTGTTATCCGAATGATATCAGATATGATGCTCAGTAAATTAATTCCAAACTGAAAGGCAAATTGTTAGATCCTGAGCAGTCATTTAATCTGTAAGTGGGTATAAGTAGGATCAAGTGAGAGTTTGGGAATTACATTTTTCTATTACACATACATACACTGTGAAGATATATGAAAGGGTTCATCTTTCCCAAATTTGCCTTTTGTAGATTATGGAAAAAATGCACAAACAAGAGAACCATTAATAGTTTAAGAAGAAGTATCTTGCACCTATAATTGCAGCAACAGGAAGGTGTTACTGGTCTGCTTACTTCAGCTAAAAACCAGCTTCACAGGAACTTTGTAGACAGAGCATCTATGATTTGTAGCTAAAACAGGGGCTGTTTCCAGGCCACTGTCATACCAAATGGAAATATTTCACAGGGATAGAGGATTGCCCGCTCTGAGTGTTTCTAGCATCTTCACTCACCGAACTGGTTAAGGCTATGAAAGTTGTTTGGAAACAGAATAAGCAGTAAAAGTCTTCTATCAGGGTAAACACCATTCATGAGAAAAAAACCATTGTTAAGCTCTACCAGTAACATCTGAAACACCCATCGCTACTTTTTTTGTCAGAGCAGTAAGTAATATTCCTTGTCATTAACCATGACAGTCTTAGCAATTGCCACATAAGAGACCAACCCTGGGACCCAGAACTTTGGTCCAGCTCTTGTATTGATGGAGAGTGTGATAGATGAGTAATGCACTGATTGACTCTCACAATTAACAGACAAATATCATGTACATAGGCTAAGAAAAGTTTTATAGATTTATAGTTATGTTGTACCCCTTTGAGTGGTTATCAAGGGACAGCTGGAGTTGGGACATCTTGGAGAGTTGGCTTGTCACTATGGTGACATCTGACCTCCAATCAGGATTTGAGGAAGAGATCTCCACCACTGGACAGTGAAGAAGGGGTTGATGGACAGAACTTTGGGAGGGGTTAAAGGGTTAAAAAGGGAAAACCTCCATTGTGAGGGGGCTGAGCACATGGCCGGGAAAATCTTTTGCTCCTGGTGCTGTGACCTTTTTCTTTATTCAATCTTCTGTTGTATTTTTGATAAGGTTTAATGAACCTTCCTAAACTATGAAAAGTGAGTAGCTATTTCTCACAGAGAGCTACGGCTACAGGAATAGGAGATCCCAGAACTGCAAAGCACAAGATGTTTGGAACTTTCACTCTTTTGTTTTTAGAATCATTATCTATCGCATTATAATTCAACATACAGGTTCATTTGCTTTTGAAATTGAGTCATAAGGAGTTAGCTATACCTTGAATTCAGAAAGAGTTCCATCCAATTTAAGAAGCACCTCAGACTTTCAAAAACTGATACTGAGTTCCTGCTGGAAGACGTGGGACTGAGTTAAAAGCAGAACCATTCTAAAATCGCTTTGTCTAATTAAAACTTAAGAGGAAGCGCAAAACAAAAATTGATAGAGTTGGGGAAAAGTAAAGTAGCGTAACTGTTTTTCAAAGACCAACATATAATAATAGTGACATTTTAGTTAAAAATATTAATCTGAGCTCTCTGTTCTTGTTCATTTCCATTCAACACCTTCATCTACATTCTCTCAGTACTCTCCCTTTGTCAGACTGAATTCAGAGCAGATGACTCACATCCTGCATTAGGAAAAGCCTTTATTGTAAAAGAGGCTATTTTCACTTGTGAGAGGTAAGGATTTTTATCCTTAATCTTTGTGTAAGACTGAGTCAAACAATACTTACTACCTTTAAAAATATGAATCCCACCTAAAACCACATCCCATACCAGCATGAAGTTCTGGTGATTTAATTCCACACATAGCTCATTAATATTTGGTTCAGTCTTTGCTTTGATTTGACCACCATGTTGTTTTACTGATGATGCAGTAATTTTAAGCTCAATACCATGTTCCTTTTATTTATTTATTTTTTTGTTTTAAATTATTATTCTTTAAATAAAGCACATAAAGAAAAATAAATTTCTAACGTGAGAATACAGCTCTGAGGACTGGGGTGAGTTAAGTGGGTTATCTGATTGCCATTTAGACTTCTTCCTAAATTAAATCACCACCCTCATAGCTGGGTTTTAGATGATTGGACATTCAGACTGCTACCAGGCTGAGTTCTAAACATCACAAGGGGGTGAATGCCCTGTGCTTCCACTTCTCATCTCTTATGTTGCAAAATGAAGAAATATCAATTCTGTTTAACAAGGAAAAAAAAAGCTTGACGAAAATTTGTTTATATTTGGGAAGGAATAGGAGGAGAAAGAGAAGCATGTCATATCCCAGCCTAACTGGTATGCAAAGAAGAGCACTCTGACAATGATTTGAAGTCCTATGTTGAGAAACCTTGCCTGTTTCAAGCAGAGTTCTCTCTCAGACTCTTGTGATAAATAAACTAAAGGAAGGTGGAGGTATGGAAGACATTTTACGATTTATATTTGTCATTTCAAATGATGATCTAGCTATAATTACCTGTAGTAACTAAAGAAACTTAAAGAAGGTAAGCTAAGCTAGTTTAAGTTAATAAATAACTAAATCTTAACAGGATTTCAATATTTCATGGTCTTCATTGCCTTTGAAATGTCAAGAAGATTCAAAAATCACTACAGAAGATTAATAAAGGATTGTGTAATCAATAAACTTAGATCCATAATTGTCACCAAACATCCTTCCGCTTCTCAAAAGTAATGCTAGGTTCTGGAATGAACAATTTTTTTCTTGAAGAATACATGGCATAACATAGCCCTTTCTTAGCTTAAAAAGTAATTTTCTCTCCTTTCCCATTGTCTTTGTATAGTTTTTTTTCTCTTGTCTGATTCTAAGGATAGTCCACATTAACAGCTAAATATAGCAAAAAAAAAAAAAAAATAGGGAGAATATATGAAGAGAGATGTGAGGATGTGGCAACAGAGCCAAGTAGTCTGCAGTTTTCGAAAGATTCAGAGACAACAAGAAAGGACTTTTATCAAAGTGTTCAATAAAATAAAGAAATATTTATTAATTTTCTCATTTAAAATCATAATGACATGTTGGATGGAGTGAGTGCTTTAGACATATCCCAGGATCTACAGAAGTCAGATAATTACCTTTTCTGACAAACAGGGTATATTTTTATGGTGTTTTGGGGACAAAATTCTAGTTTCAAAGACTACTTTTCTGTGATCCAATGCAGCCTGCCCAGAGCAATAAAACTACATGTGAGCAGCAAGGTAGAAATGTCCAAAGGAAAAGAAGAACCAAGGCACTTATGGTATAAGTTTATGTTGTTACCTGAAGTAAACACAAAACTCATTAATAAAAACCAACAACAACAACAAAAAAATCCCACCAAAACCAAAAAACCAGCAAAACTTAAAAGAAAACCCTAAGAACAAATGAATAAAAAAATCCCACCAGCATGACAAATTTAATGCTTCCAGAAATCTCTGTTAGCCAGAATAGAAGATCAAAAAATTAGAGGAAAAATGATAAAAGAAATGAGGAAACCTTTGGGAGGGAACTAGGGAATTATCTGGCTGCAGGAAGAGTTGAGGATTAGGGGAGGAGCTTCAAGATGAAATCAGGCTTCCTGGTAAAGTGAGGTTAAATCCACTAGCAACAATGAACAAATCAAAAGACAAAAGTCAAATTAAATGGCAGAGCAAGTTAATGAAATAGCAGCAGTGAATTAAAAACAGGCCAAAATCCAAAAAGCAGCAATGGAAAAGTTAATCAAATGGCAACAGTGAGGTGAAAAGTGGCAGTTAATTAATGGCAGCACAACTCAGACAAATAGTCAAATGGCAGGGAAAGATTAAAAACTGGCAATGCTTATCAGCAGCAGATGACATTTGATGACACAGACTGTGTGGAGAATCTAGGAGGTGGATTTTGTACAAGTGCTGCAATATCCTTTTGGAGGAGGTTAGGAAGGGTCTTCCCTGGAGCCCAGCACAGTTTGGAGGAGGCAGGCTTAGCCTGCCCAAGAGATAAGGCACAAACAGCTCTGTTGTGGGGATTTGGTGCTTATTTCCTCAGGAAACAGGAGGAGTGAGAATTGGAACTCCCTCTCCTGGGCACTGTTTTAGCAGGAACTGTACATGAGAGTATCTCCTCCTGAATTTTGGCTCTAGCTGACTTGTTGCTAGAATATCCAGACCATTCTTGAGAGGAATAAAAATAGCACCAAACAGCATTGCCAATTTTGAAAAAAAAAAAAAATTTGAGAAACAAGCACATATTCCTAAATTTCTCCCTATTTTTTACCTGGCTACTAATGTATAACCTTCCCAGTCACCCTGTGAGACAGGTAAGTGTGATAGGTAAAAAATTTTGGAAGCCGTTTTGAAGGCTGAATACCCTAAACCTACTGTATCATTCTTATCAGCATGTTTCTAAGTTCAGCATAAACCATTAAGCAGCTTACGAGCAATGACTTGCTTTAAAAAACACATTTGTTTTTTCTCAGACTGTTGTATTATATTTCCATTCATTGTTTTTCATGTTTTCCACCAACCTGCTTGAAACCATAAGCTGCAAAAGCAAAGCCAACAGAGCTGGTTATTACACTAACACTGGGTTGCAGTCAAGCAGAATATTATTGCTCATCTCATGTTTTCCCAGCTTTGTACTACAATGTGAGACAAAACATAAGATGATGTTTTAAAAAGGAAACTCACAGTAATATACTGGCAAAATACATCAACCTCCATCCTCTGTGACTAATTTTGGGTTTCCCACTCACCAAGAATTGCAGAAAACCAAAGAGTAAACATGGGAAAAAGGTATCTGAATTTTCTATCTAGTGACATTCCACAGTGAATTTTTTACAACACTGTTAATGAAAATTGGTAGCTTCTCCTATGGGAAAACAAACCTACCAAAAAAGAAACAAAATCAGATATAGAACAAAAAATAGAGGACAGGCAGAGGGAGCTGGGGCTGTTCAGCCTCGAGAAGAGACAAGTGAGAGGGGACCTCATCAGTGTCTGTCAGTGCCTGCAGGGAGGGGTCAGAGCAGGGACCAGGCTCGGCTCAGTGGTGCCCAGAATGGGACAAGAAGCAAAGGGCAGAAATGGATGCACAGGAAGTTCCACCTGAACATGAGGAAGAAATTCTTCACTCTGCAGTGACCAAGAACTGGAACAGATCCCACGGAGGGTGTGGAGTCTTCCTCACAGGAGATAGCCCAGAACCATCTGAATGCACTCCTGTGCCATGTGCTCTGGGATGACCCTGCTTCAGCAGAGAGGTGGGACCAGATGGCCCACTGTGGTTCCTTCCAGCCTGACCCATTCTGAGCTGGAATTCTGGATTCTCTGGTAGGGTAGAGCTAAATATAAAGGTTGGCATCCTTAGTAAAGTGAAGCACCATGACCACCATTTCCATCACAGATTGTGTTCTCCAATATTTCCTACTCAGGAGTATCAATCTTGCCCATAAACCCATCAGTCAATCAATACCTTTATTGGCTCATTGCAGTGGTCTTCTATTTCTTGAAGAAGAACATACTCATCTACCACATGCAGATTAATAAAATCTGGTCTAGTTATAATGAATATTGTTGTAAACTACCCTCATTCAAGGTGAGATGTTTGGAAAATATGTGATGTGAGAAGGCCGGAGTGGTTGAGGGTTGGGATTGGCTTCAGTACAGCCAGTAAAGGCACACATGTTAAGAGCGCACCAGAAAAACTTTAGAAAACATTAGCAAAGCTTATTAAGTCATCAGAATCATGAAGATATAACAGTTTAAAAAGTGCATCATAATCACATGTCTAATATGCCTTTTCCAAGGTTCAGGATAGCATTGAACACAGCTCTGTCAGCAGGAATATTTGCATTAAATCTTGTCCAGAGATTAAGAGGAGACAGAAGGAATTTTAAAGTTACAAGTTCATATCAGACAATGATATTTGTACAACAGCACAGCTTGAGCTCCCCATCTTTAAAGGAAAAAAAGTCTTAAAGGGCTACAGTGTAGGCAGGCTGAAAAATTAAAGAAGGCAAAAATTATTAGCTTCATGTCATTATGACTAACAAATCCTAGAGCTACCACAAAAACAACAAAGTATGTCTTAGGTATTCTAAAATTTTTCCTACATTAAAAAGAAAGCCATAAAATATTAAGATGTGGAAATATTGCTTTCTTTAGTATAAAAATATCAGCCATGTTTTTCAGCTAAAAAATAAGTCAGAGCTATTTCTTCTTAAGCATTTTTTACACACAAGCAAAAAGTTGCAATTTGATTAAGTAAAATACCTGTAACAATATCTATATAATTGAAGTATCTATTATTTTCTTAAAACCAGCATGTATTTACTGCAATACTAACTACTATCCATTAAACAGAGAGAAAATCATTTAGACATTCCTGGGAAGAGTGTTCAAAATACTACACTAATAAAAAGAAGACTTACACCTACAAGAGGTGAATACATCACTTCTAGTTTTGTGCCAATAAAAATGAACCTGAAGCTAATGTTTCAACATTCAGAAGCTTCAAGGAAGGGAGGAAGGAGCACTTACCTGGATGCAGATGCTCCAGTGGAGCAAGCTGTCATAGCTACTCAATGGCATGAGAACAATGTGTACAGCTGAGGACACGTCCTTTGGAGGTAAATACCGGGGAGTAAAAAGAAAAAGGCACTGGTGAAGACATAGATTTCCCATGCCCTTTCAACATATTTACATAGAGACAACACTTCAAAGCTCAGAGATGCTGTTTTTCACAATAACCGATGGATGAAATAGTCACATATAAGGGAAAAATACTTTACTGCTTGGCCATGGGCTTGGATCCACCACCTCTAGTGGAAAATGGGAATGAAAAGGTGTTCTGAGTAAAATTAACCCTTGAATATCATCCAAAGCCCTTCTGTTTAATGCAGTGTTCACTGCATTATGTTTTTTCATCAGTTTAGGCTGATTCATATATTACATCTGAGTCTCTGGGTATTCTTTACCCATTGTCTCTGCCAGAGAAATGGCTGCATGGAATATGGGTGCCACACTGGAAATGCCTTCATGGAGAAGCAGAGAGGATGCAAAGGAGCAAGAGCTTTAACAAAGAAAAGAATACAAAGCAGAGAAAATTAACAGTATGACACAGTGTCATAGAAAAGAGATTGCTGAAATGGATGAAGAGACAGCTAAGCCACTTTCAGTTCCTGTGGGCCATAAAGGTTTGCACAAACCAGTGTGATTTCAGACAGGTCAAGCTACCGTGGCAAAGATTCAGGAAATGAGGGTCTTTCCATCACTTGTACTTAACTATATTGCTGAAAATCCCTGTGGCTACTCCCTGCAACCACCTGAATGCAGATCAGGAAGACACACCCTTGGAGCACAAGACACTCTGCCAGAGATAACACCAAAGTACAGTTCACACAGTGAGCTCTTGAACACAGATTTTGTGGCAAGAAAGAAATGGTGTGACCAGTTGGAGGCCCAGAAGCAGAACAGATCATAGATCAGCTTGTGCCTTTCGGGGAAGCTGGTTACCCAAGAGATCAAGAAGGCAAAGTGTTTAGGATAGTGAAGGCATGATTGAATGTCCAAAGATAAAAAAAGCTGCTGTTGCTACTATTTTACTAGTCATAAATCTAAATCTTACAACATGTTAATCCAGCCTGATGTATCATTTTCTGTATTACTTAGGTATCTTCATTAAGATATTTTGAAAACTCTATGCACATTTTTTTTTTTAGTGAATTAGGTAACACAAATCACAATATAAGTTTTTTAAGAGTTAATCTAGCCTTGGGGTAGTATCTTCAGGAACTCATTCCCATTGCTACAGCATGGTTTGGCCTATGAGCTCCTACACTGTGCTTTTTCACATCTCTTCAGAAGTGTTCCTTCACTCACACTGTCACAATGAAAATGCATCAATTCCTTAGCCCTCCTCTCAGCCGCCTTCCTTGAGAATTCATGGGTTTGCTACGTAAAATAGTTCTTTTCCCTCATTTCTCCATGGTCCTAATTTTATCTTTCTCTCCTGAAATTGATGATTTGATTACATTTAATCTATTTAATTTTATTTTCACCTTCCCTGTCTCTCATTAACCCAACTCCGCAGATTGCCTTGTGTCTTTCTAAATCATCTCCCTTGTTATTTTTGGGTTTTTTGCAATCTTTTATCTTCCTTTATTTCTCCAGCTCTTTCTTTTGCACCCAAATTACTTTTTTTTAGTTAAAAAAAATTAAAAGGAGAAAAGTTTTAATTGAGTTGCCTATTTCCTATGAAACTTTCCTTTTAGCCTATTGTAATGTATTTAATTCTTTACTACTTGAAGGCTGCTTTTTGTCCCCCATAATAACCTGTTTACCCAAGAACAACAATCAGTTAAATATCACAATATCTAGCGTGGGTGTTGCAGAGAAATAAACTGTCAAGTATGCTGATCACGTAGGTACTGAAATGCCAAGTCTTTCATAAACACTTCTAGTGAACACTGGCACAATCTGGACTTTAAAATACAATTTAACAATACACAAGGGATTTATATTAGAAACTTGGCTTGAGCTCAAGTGGAATTCGAAAATATTTTTTTCCTTTTCAAAATATGTTACTTTTGATATAGAATTTAGAACATCAGAGAACTGCATTATAAAAATAACCACTTAACAATAAATTGGTTTTGAGAGTCTGTAAAAAAATAGTTACAAATAAACTACATAAATTTTTTGCAACTTTTCAACTAAAATGAAAATTGGTTTTCACAGGTAGAACTAACACAAGATGTAATACATATATTAACATTTGTCATTACTGATGGATATCAGCAAGACCACTTGATAAGTTGTGGGATAATTTGAACTAGAGTTCAAACAAAGCTGTTTAAATGTTAAAAAAAAAAAAAAAAACTTATTTTACTTGTTCCATGAATGCAGTGAGGTTTGTTTGTATGGAGGGGAGCTTACTCTTGATTCTGGAGCTTTGCTAAAACACTCACTAGAAGACAGGGGTTAGCAGGAGATTATTTCCTGTAGTGAAATCTATTCCTATATTCCTTTCAGTGATCATTTACCACTGCTTTTTTAAGAACAGTGATGTTGCCTATTCTATTAAAGCTTCTTTCTTCATATTTAATTTATAATACAGATGTGTGTGACCTGGCTTCCACAGCAGGTATTAAGGTCTCTTCCTAAAGTTTAGGTGGCAAAATATATTCTATGCTCATTGGAAATATACTCAAAACTTCACTAAGAACTTCAGATTCAAAAGAGTATGTGTCTGCCTTATATACTATTAATATCATCTCAATAATCAATCTTAATGCCATGCTATATTCCTGAATATTTTTTTATTCTTATGCATGCCAATTTACCCAGGTCCTTCACAGCAGACTGTGAGTCATTAATAGGACAGCACTGAGATAATCAAACCATGGTCTCAGTGCTTTTTCATTAACATTTTGTCAAATACATTAACATGCTTATCTTTACCATTTTCCCTTATCTTTTCAAGACTGTGTGCCATTCTTTGCTCTTATTATTTGTAAATCACACTCAGATTGTTACTCAGCCTCTGACATTTTTGAAATATGGAATTGGATAACCATCATATTGTTTCAGATGGGTCCATATTTCCCTTCTGAAATTTCTGTATCATGGTTGCATTAACAATATAATTAGGTAACATGTCAACATGTTGGACCTTTTGCAATATTCATCATTTGTTGAGCTATGATCCATCAGAATTGCCTAGTGGGAGCTTCCAAACCACCTCATTTGTTCAGCTTAATCAATTTGCTGCTGCAGGTTAACATTGCTGTGCTGGTGAAAAGCAGACAATTGCAAAATATATAGTTTTACCCCAAATTCTCTGTTATAAATTCACATATGCACTCAAGCACATATGCATGCATATATGTATAAATACCTGCATATCCACAGCACGATTCAAATAGGACTTTTGAAAATTTAGCAGTACATGTACAGCAGAACAAGTATTTCCCACCAATCTCCCTTTGCTAAACATGGCAGGATTGCTTTCTGCAGTGTTGCTGTGACTTTCCATCCCATTCTGGTCTAGTTTGACTGTTAGTGCTGGGCAATGCTCATGTACCACCATAGAGAACACACATATCATTGGTACTTTTGGTGCAGGCAAGGTGAAGATGCAGTGCTGCTGTAAGAACAGCATATTGACATACCTATACTGCTAGTCTTAAAAAAAAAAAAAAAAAAGAGTAAAGTATCTCTGTAGCAATCTAATGGTGACAGTATGCAATGATCAGTTGTATGAGTTCCCTCTATTTAATCTGGTACCAAAAATGTCTCTTTAAGAGAAAAATTTGAGATATCCATCTTGAATTACTTTTTCACTCCCAGTCTTTGGCACTTTAGTTGTTGTCCTCCTTGTAGATTTATTGCTTTGCAGAGAGTTCCATCTTTTGTTTCCATTAATTGGGTGTGACATGTTTAAAGCTTAGAGAATGATGTAACCTGGGTTAAAGATAAGCCTTTGATTGAACTTATTGGGGTCTCTAGAACTCAGATTTGCTCAAGGCTGAAGCTTTACCTTTGCTAAACATTTGTTCTGAACAGAGATCATTATGATCTCCTAAAAATCAGAATAAAAATAATTAATTAAGAAGTTATATTCTAAAAGGAAATGAAAATTACTTCTGTGAGATTATATAATAATATATACAGCAATAGAAAAAAACTTCTATTTTCCCCTCTTAATCCTGCATATAGAGTGCTACTTGGGTAAAGGCAGGTTAAACAGGTACTTTTCTGTATTTATTGTTATAAAACTAGGGCTCTTCCCTAATATGAAAATATTGAAAATAGCTTTCAAATAAGTCTTTCAAATAACTCTTTCAAAAGCTATTTACAGTAGTTTTCTGATGAGATGAGCAGAATGTTTCTAGAAAAAACTAAACCAAAACCTTCTCCCATGACATCCCCTATAGCATCCTTGTGTGTGCCTGTGTGAGCAAACATGAGAACTCTCTTATGTACAAATTTTTCTAGACACACACCAAAGGTTGTTGGCAAGCTGCAGTGAAGAAGGACAACCAATAAATATCTCCAGAGAACTGGAAATTCTGAACTGCGAACAATGCAAGGTGCCTAATGTTAAGAGAGCATAAATGAGGAGTAAGATTAGCTATCTAGTGTGAGCCAGATGTCTAAGAGTAAAACTAATTGCATCAATTTTTAAATTTTTTTTTTAACAGATGATAAGAGCTAGAGAAAATTCCTTCTTTGTACCTAAGGGGAGAACTCAAAATCCTCTGGATGTTCATGTGCATAATTGAAGAAGAGCTTGTAGACAGTGTTTATGCTACTTTTGAAAAACAGACAGTACACCTGCTGGCAGATTTTTGGTTAATTAAATTACTAAGTGATTTTTGCAATGCTTTATTATCAATTATTGTCCATTTTGATCAAAAACTGCTATCCAGAACTATAAATATTTTAGCTGTGCAAAGAGACAAGAGAAAAAAGGAGGAAAATTAATAGCTCTGTAAAGTTCTTTTGAACCATATTTTAAATGGAACTAAAGATGTGTTCTCTAAAAGTACACTACATAAGCACTCAGATCAGCAGGTACCAATTAGTGAAGAAACTCAGCAATTGTGTCTGATCTTTGGCCGAGTTCTGCTTGCCCTTGTGCTCCCTTTTATGCTCATACACCTGTTTTCTCTAATTGTTCAATCTCTTCCTACTGCTCATTTACAACTCTTCTAGTTATTGGTAGAGCAATCAAGGTATTGCACAAAGCCGTAAGCTGATTTTTTTGACAGAAATGTACATGAGGAGAAAAAGTCAAGCACTTAAAAAAAGCTTGTCATAGAACCCAGCTGAGGTTACACTTCCTGTCTCTGCCTTTAAATTGTGCAATGGAAGGGTTTGAAATACAGTTATCTAAATTACCTAATTCTAAATTCTACAGTTTTCCACCTTTGAAGTATGTAATATCTCTATTTAGTCTATAAAATATATGTACATGTATAAATGCACACAAACTCATACATATATACGTATATGTGTGTTTAAGAATTCACATGAGAATGTTTCATAAGATATTCAAACATGCTAATTTGCCCTGCTTTTTACATTTGAAATAATTAGATATTTCATGTACTGATCACTGTAAGTTGCTAATGACTTTTTTAAAAGAACAGTTGTAACCAGCAGAGTTAATCACATAGTACACTCTGGTTTTATAATATCAGGGTGAGATGTTGAACAAACCTATATACTTAATATTATATTCCCTCAAAGCTCAAGAAATTAGAGAAAATAAAATGTTCAGGTGAGAAAGGAAAAAGCTAGAAAAGCAGAAATGTAACTAGATGCTCACAAAGAGCATTTAGGGGTTTATTAAAAAGCTTTCATTTAATCTCTCAAACTAAGTTTGTTCTATGCATGCTGCATTAGCAATTTCATGTTTATTTTCCTTCTTAATTGTAAACGCTTCATAGTTTTATCTAGTCATCTCTACTGATATTTAGTATTTTTCATCATGTTACTACCAAAAGGAAATTTTAAAGTACTTGGGGAGAGATCACAAGCATGATTTTTCTGTGTAAAAGTCTAGAATTCTACTGTCCTCTATAAACCAGTGGTTCTCTAAGCACCTTTGTTCCACAAAATAGACACCTGTTAATTCTTCACACATTGTACCAAACTAATTTCAAAATTTATCATCAACCTCTCAAAAATCTGTTTCATAAAAATTTCTGCTAGCTGAATACAATTTACTCCAAATATTCTCAAAAAAACAAATTTCAAAAAGCCTCAGGATATTTCAGTGTCATTGCCATAACGCATATGAACAAAAGTAACTAAGATCCCTCTATTTTCAGAATATCTGGAATAATTACTGTAAAGCCAAGGAATTAAACAGTTTATGCAAGAGCCCAAGGTTACCATCAGGACTAGGTGGAGCTCCATGCATCATCTCCTTATTTCGCTTAACCCTTCAATCATTTTCCTCCAATTTTAACCTTCTCAGACCCTTGCTAACCTGTTGTGTTTGATAGTTTCTGAAATATCAAAAGCCATATTCCCTTTCCAAATTCTACATTTCACATCAAAGCTGTATTCTGTATAATTTCTCCTCTGTTGTACTAACAAACCCTCTCTTTCATTTATGATACAAACTCTTTGAACTAGAAATAAACTCAGTGTTCTGAGTGCTGTGGTGACTTGCAGTCACAGTTACACAAATCCAGTGACAGTCTAGGACACAAGGCACAGAGGGCAGGCAGGGAAGTGCAGTAAGATGCCCTGCAGTTGCTGAGTTCATCACTGTCAGCTGAGCTATCACTGCACAGAACCAACCCTTTGGCCATGGAAAAATAAGAAACTACTCTCCCTACAGCCACAAACACACACACAGAGCTATCTTAATGGCATGGTACATGTATCAGCATCTCAGGAGCATTTTTACCAAATAACATTTATTAACTGGAAATTGTGTATTTTTGCAGTTCCTGTATTTATCAAAATCACTCCATTCAACTGGGATATTTCCACCTATGTTACCTAAACCAACACTTCAGATTTAAGCAGTATCTATCACAATTAAACTAAAAAAACTCCAAACAACTATTTCCAACCTACCTGAATGTCCAGTAAAGAATACAGAATAAATATTAGTTAAACCTTTTCTACTCTTACCACATTATTTCAGTCATTCAAAATATTTGAGACATTAATAATTCAACAGCAAAACAAAACTGCAAAAGTTAAAAATAAGTACACAAACGAAATCTTGCATATCTCATTTGGCCTATTTATAATTTCTGCAGATTTTAAATAGCAGTCAATACAGCAAATAAAGGGAAGGAGAGGATTTCACAAAGAGATAATATTTAGCAACAGCCTAGGCTGAAAAATCCCTGCTTTGTTTCTCCAATTAGACCAGTAATAAATCTTCTCTGTAAATCCTGCATATTTTGATTCACATTTTCAGATAATTAAAACATTCATCTCTGGCAAGAGTTTTCTCAAGGAAAATACATAATGTATATTTTATGTATGTTAGCAGATTAATATCTGGTATTTTCTTATTAACTGTTTGCTTTATGTGTGGTTTGAAATTTGGTTACACGTATGTAATTATTGTGAGCATGCAGTAAAAAACTGAGTAAAGAAACAGTGGATCTCAGTGCTTTGGTACTAAAACAAACAAACAAACAAAAAATAAAGCAACCCAATTAAATATCTTTTAATGAGGAAATCCTCACTGCATCTTTTAATGGAAAACATGCACTTAAATGATGTTCAAGATGAAATGACCCACAACTTCCCTATAGGCAGGGAAGCTTACAAAGCAGAGCCTCTCTCCATCAGTTGAACACCTCTTTGCAGTGGGGAGCCCAGCACTGCAGCCAGCACTCAGATGACTTAGATGAGTTCTGGGCAGAGGGGAAGGATCATCTCCCTGGATCTCCTTGCAACACTCCTAATGCAGCCCAGGGTAATCTTTGTATCAGATAAGGTTGACCATTATCTTGTAAAAATTAGTCATTAACAAGAAACAGTGTTGTTAATGACTAATTAACAGTGTTGTTAATGACTAATTAACACTATAAATAGCATTATGCATTTACAAGTAAAGGCTGACATATTAAAAAAAAATCTATCTTTAAAACTAATATCTGTCTTTAAAAAATTGTTTTCATGCACTTTTTTATTTAGACATTACATTGAATGAATATTGATGATATTGACAGATCTGTGAATGAAGATAGATTTCAAATTGAGGATAAATATACTTTTTCAAATGTTAAAGGGCCCCTTAAGAATAAAAATTTTTAAATTTTGATCTAAAACTTATATAATTTATAGATTTACCTCCTCAGAGCCACCTTTCGCAAGGAAGATGTTAACATACTACAGAAATTGTCTGTGTGTATTACAAATTAATCCTGGTTCCCTGAACCAAAAAAAGAAAAAAAAAAAGTAGCCTTCCACTTTATGCTACTCTCATTATTGTGCTGGTCTTTTGAACTTATTTTCCATAAAACTAAACATATGTAAAGAAATGTAATACTAAGGCCGCTGTCAGTACAATCTTTAAATGTGGACTTACCTACAAGTCACAGATGTCCCTAAAGCTCTCACAGTGACTTGCCTTTGCTGCCTCTCAGTGTGATCCTTCTCCCTTCTATTCCTTGGCCTTCCAGCTACTGTGGCAGAGATTTTTCCAGAAACTATGGAAATTAGGAGAAGGTTCTGTGTCACAAAGAGGATAGCTGAGAAATCTGAGCATGTGCCAAACAAAGCACTAATGACAAGTGCAGTGAATTTGTATCAGTGTGAAGGTAATTATCTCTACTGGGACATGCAACTAATCAGCAGGATTACCTGCCCATTCAACTGCAGTTGCATGGCTTTTCCAAATTAACCCATGGAGCCTTTCCAGAACTTATTTGGACCTCTGTGGGAGGACCACAGAGCCTCATGCTGGACTGCCAAGGTGTGCCTCAGAGTTCCTCAATGGAATGCTTTGATAAAATCAGAAGGGAGGTCCTTCACAGCCATAATAAATTATTACAATTTATTTTGATTTTAAGAAGCTGCTTTTCACAACACATTCTTTTACTGCTGCTGTTCTGAGTTTCCTGCTTAATCAGCTTCTATTATATCTTCATTAACAAAGTACCTGATGCAGCATGCCCTGATTGAGTACTTATGCTTTAGAAATCAGATTTTCCATATTTTATAAAATTCAACTACTACTATGCATATGTCTGAGCTTCCAAAAACTATACTGAAATTTCACTGGAACAATTGCCTTGAAATTTGGGAAAAAATCCTCTACAGATTTCGCTTTTATAAGTCTGTGCCAAGGCTTAGGTTTTATGAAGCCAAACAAATGGCTGGGCAGTGGATGTTGGAATCAAAGCAAGTCCTCTGTGACCTTCAAACCTTTGAGCATAAGGTTTCAACAAAAAATTCACTGCCACAAAATAAATGCAAAAAATGCCAGGCATATATGCACATGCACAAAATGAAACTCTAAATATTATTAAACTCCTAGTTAGTATTCCTGTCCTTGAAATTGAAAAAAGAAGAATTTATTTGAGGAGTATAATTATTATATGCCAGCTACTCAACATTTCTTTAGCTCGGTTGTGGGATTTTTTTTTTGGTTTTGGTGGGTTTTTTTTGGTATGTTTACACCTGGGCCAGTTGTGTTTCCTAGTTGTGCTAATTGGTGTCATTCTACTGCTCTAATTCTTAAATCATCCATATGTTTGAATTCAATCTGTTTTCTCTGTGCTGTTTCCTATCAGCTGTAACATGCAGAACCAAAAAGACAATCATGTAAGGAGTTTAACCTATTTGTATCTAAAACACCTAGTTTGAATTACCAGTTTAATCTTTATCTAGACTCTGTGACCTGAAGTACCTGTTATGGCAACAACACACAGCCATAAGGTTGATTTTTTTTTTTCCCCAGACAGCATATTTTAAAATAAAATAAGCACTGGGTGTTTTATTTGTAGTGACTGCTGTGATTTGTAACTTAATGGAGGTAGCTCCAGCTGCAACAGACACATTGTGTGATTGATGGTGAATGATGTCCACTTATTACCAACAGCAGAAATGTTGTCTGGCTTCATGCTACATGAAATATTTGCTTGGGAGAGTCAGATTTTTTACTCCTACCATTTGCATCTCTGATACTATATATTCTATGTATGTGTTAGGAATTCACAACATTTACAGGGGATATTAAAAAAGAAAAAAAGGCAGTCACATAAGAGAATAATTGACAATGTGGTATTTTCAAATAATATAATTTAAAGATACTTATCGTCAGGGTAGTCATAATTAAGTATAATTGGCCTAATAATTTTAAAATTAAACATTTTTTACATTCCAGATACATACCAGGCCACATAGCATGAACTCAGAAAGAAAATAAAGATATTTACATCAGAAGGTCTTTTGAAAGGTTTTTAAAGTCCTTTTATGCTTAGTGCAAACTACTCTTATACTTATTATCATATTCACTGCTATTATTTGCCAGATTTTTATCAGCAATCACATCTGAGACACTTCAGCCTTTCAGACAAATAACTTTTTTCATTTCTCACATGCTCACAAAATGTTTATAAAATAAAACCACCACAAGTTCTACCATTTCTCATAATCTAAAAAATGCCTCAGCATTCTAATCCCAGCAATGTGTTGTTTACAAATGGAGGGAACTCATCTAAACTGAACCAGCTGCTAGGATCTAGATCTGTTTGTTTCATTAACTGTAAATGAGTCTTCCTTTTAAAAGGCATTAGACTGCCTTCCCTTCTTTGGTGTTTATTTCCCAAAGAAAAATGAACTGGAGGCTCCGAATTTTAATATGTGAAGAGAACCCGGGGCTCTTTCTACCTAAATTTCATGAAACAACTAGGAGCCATAAGATATTGTATTTTATTGCTTAGTTGCCTGACTGATTAATTGAGCATTATTTTCCTAATGATTATTTTCCATATTTCCCATTAACAGCATAATTGCTGAACTGCCTTACGGCTTCTATTTTCCTCATCTACTGCTCTTTCACTGAAACCTGTACACTTGTACCTCTCTAATGAATATTTTGTTGCCTTCATAAACACAAATCCTTTATTATACTATTTCACTATTACTTTTTTGTCTCTCTAAACTGCTTCTGCTTTTCTCATCCTGTTTCTGATATTTCCATTCAGTAGAAGTTAATTCAATTATGACTTCTACAGTTTTTAATTTCACCTACATGTTCCTTCCATGTGGATCAACAGGCTGTCCTATGTAAAAAAAGTTATTTTATACTAAAAAAAGGTGTAAAAAACAGCTGTAAAAGTCCTTAGCTACCTAATGTAAGCTGATGTCAACTGCATAATTAATAAAAAATTAGGAAAAGCAGTATTTATGGCTCAAATTAATGCAATGATTAGCAAGACAAGAAGCTGCGAGATTCTATGCCTGAGGTCACTAAAAGTTCACTCAAGCGGTGCTTTGATGGTGTTTTGTGTTCTTAGCTCCAGACTTCCATGCACAGACTGGTAGAGCCAAGAACTTGTCTTAATGGGTGTAGGGCAGCCTGCTGTATTTTCTATCCCCCACAAATCCTGTATTTTGTTTTTTTCAATGCCAAATTGAAATAGACACTAAAAAAAAAAAAACAAAATACTCCTGTCGTGTTCTAGGAGGAGAACAGGGAGTTTGTAAATAGCTTCTGCATAAGAAATTGGCTACAGATTGTCAGAAAACCCGCCATGAAACAGTTAAAACTGGCATCCTAGAAGCAGAAAATGCTCACTTTAAGCATGCATTGAATCCCATGCAGATTAAACCTCAGTTTATTACACTTTCCACTGCTTCTCTTGTAGGTGCTACGTATGTGACTAATTTCATCATGTTTTTCTGTGTATAGGCAGGCAGACAAACGTAACTCAGTCTAACATGAAGTCAGCTTCAGTCCTGTTCTGTAATTTTTATTTTTTACTGAAGTCTTTTTTCAGAAATCATTACAAATCAGAAGTCCTGAGGATTGAAAAAATAATAGCAAGTTACATAGCTGGAATATAACCACTCCAATTTTTTGTTTACCAAGTCCCATTACCCATAATTTTATCCTTTAATCTCTTATTGCATAAACAGGTGTCTCACAGGCTGGCTTAGATAGTTTATGAAATCTTTGTACTGCCATAACTCCATGCTAAATCCCATCAGAGCAAAATACCTGTTTACCAACTTGAACTGAGCAAACATTTTAAGTTTTCCTTCTGAGCATGCACTTGTTAGTTGCAGATATGGTTTTAAAGGGAAAAAAAATAGAGCATAACTTTTATTGTCCTCACAAACCTGCCCCCTAACCACAAGGGAAATTATTTCACCTGCAGAAAATACTCGTTTTGTTCCACTCTGCCTACCTGAGATTGTTGAGTGAATTGACAGAGACAGACATTGCTGAGAATTGCAATATGCCACTAGGAAGCTTATTTGCAGAGAGCAGGCATTTTATCCATCCAACAATGTTTTTGAATTTAAAAACACAAGCAGTTTTAGTCTGTAACAAATTGAACATTGTCCAGATCTCAAAGAGTTCTGGTTGAAAAGCCTATGCCCATTTTGCCACTTATAATAATAAAATGAAGCAGTACTTGTGGATGCTTATATCACAGGAAGAAAAGTTTATCAAATCTTGACCACCACATGGTAGCCAGTTGGAAGGTTTTTATTCCCATACTTCATAAATTATTTCAAAATATGATTCACAAGTAACTACGTGGATACCACCAATTGTGGCTGCATTTACACTGCCATTGCACCTTCTGTAACATCACAGAGTCAAAATCCCCTCCATGCTATGCCCTCCTACATATACTTGCTGTACCCAGCCTGGTGAGAGCATCCAAACATATTAAGACACTCTCCAGTGAATTTTCTGGTTGTGAGACCCCAAAGGCTGGTGCAGCCTGCTAGTTATACCCCTGCTGCTTCTTATCGCAACTCACTTCCCCTTCTTCTGCATGGTGAGCTTTTTTGAGAATAAAAAAAACCCGCAGAGTATGCAGCTCACAAATGCACTTTCCTGTTCCGGTTATCATGTCCATGAGGCTGCTCCCCCAATCTGGGGAAACCAAGACCGTCTTTCAGTGCTGCCCATGGCACACATGGGGCTGCCCTCCATCAGCGGCCACCTTGAAGCTTGTAGCCTCTCTCCTGCGGCCGCGGGGCTGTACGGGAGCCCGGCTGGGGGCCCCCGGCCCGGCCGAAGATGGCCACACGAAGTGCCACTCCCGGATTCCCTCCGGAACCCTGGCAGTGGTTACCGTCTGCGGTGTGGGTGGCGCAGGCGGGATCTTGGCTATGAGGTACCGAAGCAAAGGAAGGAGGAGAGATGCCCGTATAGGTACCAAGGATCCTTTAATCTTCCTCCCGGGTGGGTTCAGGGACGGATGACCAAGAGAAGGTTTCGGGGTGGGGGGCGCTGATAAAGGGAGTGGGTGTGATGGGAGGAGACACAAAGCTAACCAATAACGAGGACCCAGGGAGGAGCGTGGGTTACAGCTAAGCCACTGAGGATCACACAGGGGAGGGGAAGAACCCCAGGGCCAAATCATACATCAAATTAAGGAACGACTGGCACAGAGAATTCTCGAGATAAGGGCGGTGGTCACCATGACAGGCAGGGGAGGGGGGGGGGAGGGGGGGCAGGGAAGGGGGGGCAGCTCCAAAAGGGATGAACTAGGGAGAAACCATTGTGAGGGAAGTACATCGGGGGAACCGAGGACCGAACCATTATTTAGTTACAAAAGGAATAACCGATTCTAAAAACACACAATGCCACAGAAGCTATCCTAAAACATCTGTGGAACACTTCTGAGGCAGCCTCTAAGATCAAGCACAAAGCTGCCAGGCTCAGGAAACCTTGCCTGCCTGCATAAGAAACCAGGACAAAATGCCAATCCAGCAGAACATGTCCATGAGATCAACAAGGAAACCCTCAAAAAGATTGACCAGGCAAAACAGAAAACCGGTCTGATGAGCCCATGAATCAGAAACTATTTTGAAGAAAAGCTCACATGGAGGAGAAGGAGAATGGGGCAGAGAGTAGGTGTGCACCATGCAACTCTCCTTTTGGACTGATGCTGCTCCAGAGACATTTTCAAAAGCCTTCACCAAGTGACTGAGCAGGGGGAAGACCACTCTGGTACCTGTGCTGCCTCCAAGCCCAATTCCTGGCCCATGGCTCCCTAGAGAAGCTATAGCTCTTGACATTTGCTCATATGCATGGGCATGTACAAACTCCCAGCCCAGGCCCATGGGGAGACATGGATGTGCAGCAGCAGAGATCCCTCTCATCTGTACAGGGACAGCATCTTGGCTGAGGGCTTGTACAGCTCTCTGAAGGCACCTGCCTTTAGCAGCAGGACATACCAATCCTTTGAGTTAGAATCACAGAATCAAGAATGCTGAGATGGAAGGGACCCACAAGTATCGAATCCTACTCTTAAGCTGCCATCACTTCGCAGTCCCTCTCCACCTCCTTTTGGCTCCCTACTGGCTGGCATTCTTTCAGGACTCAGTGATGAAAGAGGTGCACAAGAGTCACACAGATTTATCAGGGCACATTTCAGCTGTACTTTATCTTCATGTGAACCACTCTGTCTGGTGCTAGATGTCAGAGCAGCTACAGAAGACAACAGCCTGAGCCAATAGAGAGCCCTGACGAGGCTGGATTTTACCTGTCTTTTGAGTCTCCATTCTTACACTTTTACCAACAGATTTTTTATCATTATTCTAGTGGTTCTGAAACAACTTTCCAAATAGACTTAATGGTTTAAGCAGAAAGTATTTGAACAGGTTCCTTGTTTTACTATTTTTTCTCCTCCAGCTCTTACTACCAGAATGTGAGAGGGGTAATACAAACTTCCTGGTTTTTTTTAATATGTGTGCCAATGTTTAACATTGCTAGAAAAATGCTCTATAAGGGAATAATACCACAAATAAGTTTCCTTTTACTAAGATGAACTTACTCAAAATTTCTGCTGATTTTAACAGAATTTTTCTACAACTATCCCCGTGCTCTCACAACACAGGTGTTTGGAACTGAGCTACACAGTATGTACATGACATTGACAACTTTGCTGCTAAACTCAGGAGAGAGCCAGCTGCTGCTCATAGGCGAAATTGCTGCACAGCAGAGCCTGGATGAAGATCTGTACCTGATGTGATCTGCCATTTTTCTTATAACCAGTAAAGTTCAGATTAGACAGAGAGGTAGCCCTTAATTATTATAACAATTAAGACCCTTTATTATTAATAATATTCAGCAGGAAAGTCAGTGAAAGTATGATCACAATACACAACAAGAATGTGTCTGTCCTAGCAATGACATCTGACTCTTCTGTTTCTTTTCAAATTCTTTTTCCAGTTTGTCTGGGATAAAAATGGATAATGTAAGATGAATAACAGAGAATGAGCAAGCGGGAAGGCACATCATAAAGCTCATCAGAATCCAATAAAACCGACAGCATATGAAGAGTGCATTAGGTTAGAATTTAAAGATAGAAATGATTGCAAGGAAAGAAGAAAATTGTAATCTTCATTTGCAATTCCAGACTTGGAAAGTGGAAAGTTTAAGACAATATATTGCTGAAATACTCCAGATGCTTTGGAGACTTTTGACAAGAAAACTTATGAATATCATAAAAGGTAGATGTCAGGTTTTACTGGTACACACTGAACTGTCAATGATATATAAGAAAATAGAAGCCCAGGAATCTTCTAAGACTTTGCAAAATTCTAATAAAAGTCTTCATATTGATGTGCATGGAGAAGGGCTATAAAAATGGTATGTCTTGCTGATGTACACAAATCTAACTGCAAATTTTCAAGACAGCCAGGTCTAAAAGAGAGACAGAAAATAAATCCTTGCAACAGAGATGGGACAAGATAAAGAGATTAACCACTGTCATCTCCTGACTGGTACCAAACAGACAAATCCAAAATGAACGCATTCATAAGTAGAATTCAAGGAGCGTTGGGAAGGGCTTGAAAACTGATGCCACTGCATCCCCATCGCCTCTGAACAGACTGCCCACATGAGGGCAATTTTGTGCCTGATGACTTGGCAGATGTACACACCTCCAGGTATTGGTTGGTATAAGAATGAGTGTGAGACTGAAGTCATTTACAGCAGTAAGAGACTGCAGAGAATTCATTAAATTCTACCTGTGCATATATAGTTATACATATATCTATATAAATATATGTGGTAGGCATAATTTAATAAACAATTCAGCATTTATTGGTTCAATTATAACTTGTAGGATAAAATGATTCATTAAACTAAAGGGCCATTCCCAGTTCTAAAGCACTGACGAAAGCCAAAGTTGAGAGGCTGGATTGATCCTATCTTGACAGGCAGTTCTAAAATGGTCAAAATGAATTTGAGCTGTTCCAGCACACAACTGAATGCCTCATTATATCTTTTAGTACCACACTGCAGGCATCTAAATTTAGACATCTAAATGTAGCAAAACAATTCAAATGCATAAAGACATCTATGTAGAGCTATTCTTGATAATAGAATACCTGAAACACTTGCTTAGAGCTACCTTATGTGACAAAGGATCTCTGGGAGGTATCAAGAGGGCATCTTAGGGTGGAAGGATACCTTAGGATCTCTAAGACGTTGTTACACTCAATTTTAAGCATTTAAGTTATTATATATAGACATAATTCAGCTCTGAATAAGTAAATAACTGATGTCATCTGGGAGTTTGTGGAGAGGTTTGAGACATCCAGGCAGAGTAGACTGATGACTAACACATTTGTTTTGATTCTGGGGCTCCTCACAATAAAAAAGCTGATTTTCAGGTACCTGAATCCCGCTTTGTTCAACTGGATTTATATTGACTGTATGTAGACAGAGTCAATGCATCACAAAATCACAAAAAGAGTTTCTTTCTTTTTTTTTCTTTTTTTTTTTTTTTTTCCTTTCAATGTGCAGATGCTGCTACCTGGCTGATACAAGAGGGCAAGCATTTCTGTAAGACTTATGTGTTATCTGACAGTTTCTTGCATGTTCATAAAATAAGAGGAAACAAGACAGCTAAAAAGGTGTCAGGTAAGCACACAAAGCCCCTACTCTCTCACTCATGCTTAGACACCTACATTTATTTACCTGCACCCTCAGACTGGCCTGTGCCTGAGCAGGTTAAGGACAGCCTGGTGCAAGAGAAGTGGCAGATGCCACTCTTTGACAACTTTTGCCTGCTCATAGAAGGGCATCTTTGGGAGAGTCAGGAGCTTACATTATTAGATGCCAGAAAGCAACCAGCTCCAGAACAGAGATAAAGCACAGGGGAGCAGTACATGGATTTATCGAGGCCAAGATAGAGAACCCAGGCCTTCTGTCCATGGAAAAATATCAAGGAAAATCTGTGTAAAAGCATGCAAGTACATTTGCAACTTTTAAATTTATGCTTGAGAGGTGCCAAGAGTCAATAGGGAATGTATAAAGGTTTAATGTAAAATTGCTATTCCATGGGTTGTTACAATGTCTGTGATACATGAAGTTTTTTTCTGCCCATGACACAGACCCTATAAAATGAAGTATTTTGCTGAACTAGTATTTTCTATCATAAAACTAGTATTTTGCACTAATATTTTTAATCAAATATACTAATATTTATTTTTTTAATAAATATTTCTTTGAAAACTGTTGAATTGCCATACCACCCATAGTTAGGAGGTATTGTGGGAAGACAACATGACTTCAGACATTTCCAGTGCCTGTATGCTCCTTTTTAAATTTGGTCAGTTGACCACAGAATAAAATGAAGAGGTGAAGCCAATTTACCAATTTACTCCCAAAGCATGAACTCCTATGGACTAGAACAGGATGGTAAAAAAGAAATATAGTAAATATTATTTTTACACTTCGACTCCATAAACTCCTATTTAGATGCAGAAGAGAGATTTTGAAAAGTAACCTCTGCCAAGTTCAGGACATCAGATGCCAGACTGGAAAATTGCCTGGTTGATCTGTGGCATTTGCAGGCAATGAAGGGAAAGGCCATTGCATCAAGTGAATGAGGACAAAACTATAAAGAAAATAATTTGTGGGTACTTTATTGAATTATGATATGCATACAGACTGTGGAAATTGGATTTCTCTAAACCTGCTGTACTTGAATTTGTAACTTTAACATTCTTTCAGTATGTTTCTTGAAAAATACTGCTGCAAAATATTAATCACAACAGATTATGATTGAAAATGCTTGTTCATAAAAACAGTTTTTGATGGATTTGCAGAACAAATATATTCCACACAATAAGATTTCCCCAAAATGAAAAAGATATTTCAGGAGTAAAAATCCAATATGCATTGTAGGAAAATATTTACATTTTCTTTTTTCATTATTTTTTAATGTTTTCTTTTGACATATTAGCAATGGCGCATAATCTGACAGGCTACAGGGTGAGATTATATTATAATAAAATGAAAAAATCATATGATGTACAAAATATTAGAGGAAATCAATAATTTTTTCACATTCGGATAGTCAAAGGGAGATTCTGACACTGGTGCCTTGCTGAACATAATGGAGATGTGCCTTTCATGAAACTTTATGGACAGATGACAGATTTTCAGTAGCCCATATCTTTTTCTTGTTTTCCTGTCAGTGAAGAAAACAGAATGCTTAGTATTTGGCGATTTTTACCTTCAGCTGGAGGAGACAAGTTGTATAAAAGGGCATAATATGTGTTCATAGTTGTTCTGTTCTCTGGACAGATGTTGTTCAAAACTGATTTTTTGGCAAAACCAGTAACATCAGAGGAAAGCACTTATTCTGAAGTTGAATATATTTTTCCTAAATATAGAATGTTTGTGGTTTTTATGGTGCAGAAACCACGCCATAGGACTAAATTTATTTTCTCTTTTGTGCAGCGGCATAACTCAAAGTAGGAGCAACACATGCCTACTTCTGTGTATCCCTCAGAGTTTGAGAAGCATATTTGCAAAGTGGTCTTGATTCTGCAGTTTCAGACAATAAAACACTCACATATTTCAACCGAGAAAAAATCAGAACTGTGGTGCAAGACTTCAAAATTTGAACCAACTGCCTTGGTAGTCTTTTTACGGTACAGTTCTTCTGTCATTATAAAAGACTGTTTAGGACATGACTGCCAGTATATTCCCGAGTAACATCCCACAAACACTTACAAAAAGCTCTTTGATTAAACTGGGGATTAATTAAAAAGAATGAAAAACTGGTAAATAACATATCCAAGTAAAGAAAATATTCTAACAGCAAAGTCTATGGGCATCATGGGCATGCAACAGACTTTGTAAATTATTACAGCCACTAAAAGAGGCAACTTGCAAATGTTTACTTCTTAAAAAGTGTCACCCACCTTTAAAATCCAATACTGCAGTATATATATTGCACTTTATCTTGTAAGTTGTGTCTGAAGACATAAACAGATTAGGAGAACAATCTCATACCTACTGAAAATTTTCCTGGGATTCAACACCTTCCTTAGAAAGGGACCAAAGCTAATTAGTAATAGCAGTTTATTAGGGTGATCCCATTCAGTTCCAGGAAAACTCAGCCTTAGTAAATATCAGCCTTAGTAACTTTATTCTTACATTAAAATTTCATTAATAAATACAGAAATAGAGGAGTATTTCTCTTGAATAGCAGCATGAAAGGGATATAATTTCCTGAGGAATAAGGAAATATAGAGGTTGGTGGGGTAATCAAGACCACTTTCCTCAAAGGTATGTGAAAAGAGGAAGAAGGTAAGATTTGTTTAGCCAGACTGCAGCCTGAGAAAGAGGTCTCTCTAACATCTGTACATTGAGTTTAACATGCTTATTATGTGGAAAAGTGTACAAATCATCATTATGTGCAGCTACAAGATCAATATGGTTTGCTTCTCATCAGTCTCAAAACACATCCCCTGCATCACATCTTTGGAACATGTGTTCGTTTACAGTCATGGAAAAATTATAGGTATTAGGAATTTTATCTTCATCTTCACTGAATTTAATTAATATAGGCCATACTAAATATTTAAATTGTTACTGATGAAAGATTTTTCTGTTAAATGTGTTTGATTAATGTGTTTTAACTACTCATTTTTACAGGTGCGATGTTATTATCATGTATGAATCAATCTTTTTTCAGTATGTACTTCCAATCATTAAGCAGATGCAGTAAGTCACTGAGAACAACATGGGTTTGGGGGAATTTTTTTCATAATGGGTTGTAAAAGATGATGTTTGAAATCAGTTTTCTTACAGTTATGTTTTTTCATTCAGTCTTCTGTCTCCTCTGCTTTACACTTACAGATTCCTTTGGTCTGATAATGTAAAGTTTATTTGGTAAAAGTTCTAAGATCAATAGTAGAGCTTGTACAAGGTGACACATTTAACAATAATTCTATTAATTAACTTTTCTGATTCTTTGGGGGGAAAAAAATAAAATGTGAATCTGCCTTAGAGATTGTGTACATTTTATTTAATCACAGATTTTGTTAGGAAAGAGAAATGCAATGGAATTGATAGTGGGCAAACATTTCCACATAAAGAAACTGGAACTGTGGGCTACATGGATTGATGATATTCTTTCACACAAAATAAACTAGTGGAGTAGAGACAAAGAATTCTATCCTAGGCTGCATCCAAAGCCTTGTGGGCAGCAAGGGAGGGAGGGGACTCTGCCCTTCTACCCTCCTTCAGTGCTTCATCCAGCACTGGGTCCTCCAACACAAGAGGGATGTGAATCTGTTAGAGCCAGTCAAGAGAGTTGGGGTTGTTCAGGCTCTTCAGAAGAGAAAGCTCCAGGGAGACCTTCCAGTACCTTCCTGTAGTTAAAGGGGCTACAAAAGGACTGAAGGGTACTTTTTACAAGGACCTGGAGTAATAGGACAAGAGGGAATGGCTTCAGACTGAGAACAAGTCTGGGTATGATAGTTGGAAGAAATTCTTCACTGTGGGGGTGATCAGACACTGGGGGAAGTTACCTGGAGATGCTGTGGATATTTAATCCCTGGAAGTGTTCAAGGCCAGGTTGGATGGGGCTCTGAGCAACCTTGTCTAGTGGAAGGTGTCCCTGCCCATTGACAGACCAATACAGACCATTCTATGATTCTTTGATTTTCTGAAAGTCAGTAAAATCCTTGAGTCATTTCCTGGTTTCTAGTTAAACCAGAGAAGTCTCTGATTCCTATAGAATTCCAAATAATAAGTCAAAACATACTGTCTCAACAGCTAACATGCCAAAACCTGAAAGAACTGAAACCTTAAATGTATTTCAGGAAATACTGTCAAAATTTTATGTTTAGAATTAATACTGATAAGCAGTAAAGTTCACTGGTTTCCGGTACCCAGATAATTCTGTTGTCTGGGAAAAGCAGGTTTAATATAAAAGTGAAAGCCTGACAAAGATCATTGGCAAGGTTCACTCTACTACCTACTAGAGGATGACATTTAACAACTGCTCAGGCATCAGCTAAGTATGAATGGAAATGAATTTTATTGACTTGCAAACAAATTGCTTAGGAACATCCATCCTTCAGATCAAAATCTGCTCAAGAATTATGTCTTACTGTAAAAAAGGTCAAATAAAAAGTAATACCCAATTACAGTGCAGGTAATATAAGTTGCATTTCATTGCACAATATTTCAAATTATTTGTAAAATAATTAATAATAATAATTAATTAATAATTAATAATCAAATTATTTGTAAAATAATATATTTGTAAAATAATTTGAATTATTTGGCTGGTTTATTAATCACTAATCTCAAATCTTTAGAACTAGTCAAGCTGGGACAATCACAGTGATCAAAAAGAAAGACATAGATTTAGAATACTAATACTCCAGTTTTGACATTAATTTTGATAAAAGGATAATTGAGTGCCACAAGTAAAACATTCTGATATTTGAGTTACATTTAAAAAATATTAAAAAAATATTGAGTTACATTTAAAAAAATATCAAATCTACCTTTCTCCCCTTTTCAGCAATCTGCTTGTGGATGTAGCACTAATGAAGATGACTTATTATATTGAGAGATAACAAAAAGTATGACAGTTTCTCAGAATTAATGATATGTATATTCTTAAAAGACTCACTGGTATACCAAAACCATCTTATGTTGATGATTCTTCAGCTCAGAGTTCCTGACTTTTTTCACTTCTGACATTATTTTCAACACATCAATCTTTCAACAAGATTTCTTCCCAAAGTGAAAATGGTAGTTGAATAATACTTCTCCATGATTTTTTTCTTCCAAAATGGATCTTAGTCATCTTATGCATACTTGAGAGATGTTTTTGTGACTGAATTTTTCTGAATGCTTAAATAGAAGTATTATTTCTTCAAATTTTTAATTGCTATTTGTGAAAATTTTTAATTAAATTACCAAAAAAATTTGATCTATACCCCATCCATGCATAAAGAAACATATGCTTCCATTATTATTATTATTATTATTATTATTATTATTATTAGTTCATTTTAACAAAACAGCTTCTGAGAAATAGGATGACAAGACCTGAATTCTGATGTGACTCTGTGGTTGTTTATTCTGTGCATTAGGCAAATGAAGCTGTCTGGCTGCTGCTGTGTATAGTTACATTTAGCTTCAATTAAAGGTAGAGATTAGAGCTTGTTTCCACCATCAGGCTGATTTGTAATTAAGTATAAAAGTGTTATATATACAGTATTTATGGTACTCTGTAGGGAAAAAAATTAGAAAAGGTTCTCTATAACAAGAGAACATCCATAGGCTTAGTTCTGGATGGGGCTGAGAGGAGAGGATAAGGATACATCCAGTGAGATATAAATCATCACCTTTTCCTTCTGAAATGTCTTACAAGTACCATTTTAATAGGCCACATCCACAAAATACTTTTTTTCCTTCCACAGCTAAACTGCTGCTAAAGTGCAGCATCAGTTTCAAATACATGTTTCTAACTAACATTGTGCTGTAATCCATAAATATATATTATTGCAAGACTCTAAACACCACTTTCTCCATTCTAAATATGTAACCAAAACCTCACTTACAGTATGATTCAAAACACAAGGCTTTACTACTATTAAATATAAAAATATTTTTAGTCCTTAGCCAACCTTGTGTTAGAGTATTTAACAAAAATAATGCATTAATTACTGTAGCCATAAGCCTGCAGTAATATGAATTCTAACCATCAAGGTAGATCATAGCTCTATATCAGTCCAACTTAAATAAAACCTCACTTCATTACTATAGCAACCTCTGAAAGTGTTGATAGGCAAAATTGTAGGAAAAGTTTTACAATTTTACTACTGTAAACAGATATTTATGAAGTTTTCTTAATATGTTTTTCCATATCATGTTTCTTTTCAATACATTTCATCAGCTTCTGTGGCACAAAAAAATATGTGACTGAAACAATCTTCTGCTTTCGGGTTTTTGGTTTGTTTTGCTTTGTGTTTTATGCTATTTTGGGGTGCATTTTGGTTTTGGGGGGTTTTGTTTGTTTGTTTTTTAATATTATTGTTTAATGTTCTTCTTATCTATTTTAGGAATAGGTTTTTGTAGGGTTTTTTTGCATTGAAAACTTCCAATTATTTCTCTGAATGAAAATAATACAGAATATAACCTAGGTTTAGAAAAATATATGAAAACAAGAGGACAAGTGAAAAGTAAAAAGTAAAAAAAAAGTTTAAAAGTGTATGGTAAAGAGCAGGTATGAACTGCATTCATCAAAAGTCAAGGTAACACAAGGATTCCCATCAGTCAAGGATCACATTATTTGCTTGTACTGTAGGCAATGAGCACGAGGTGTTACAGGAACAGAATTTCTGTTTTTAAGGTGAAAGAAATGTCACAAAAACCCCACTTCCTAGCTTTAACTTTTAATGGAGTGGGGAGAAAAAACAAGAGCTAGAGATATCTTTTGCATTTCAGACACTTCTGTAATTCCAGGACTGCCACTCTATAATCTGGACAAGGCTTGATAACTCAGCAGTTCTTTTGTAATAGTCTTTGCCTATATCTTCTCTTAGAGAACAACATAATAAACAATATCCATTACAAAAGGCAGTGAACCACTTACATTAACTGTAGCTCAAATATGCCTTCTTCAGAAAGATATTTATATTGGTGACAGCTATAAACTCTATGGGTTTTTTTTTTTCTTATTTGGGTTTTTTTCCTCCTTTTTCTCCACTTTCTTTCTTTTGCCTGTACTATGATGTAAAAAAAAAAGGGGAAAACATGAAAAAATAATAAAATATTAATAAAGCAAAGGTACTGAGGAAAAAAACCAAAGTTTTTTCCCCCATACATTTCTGTTCATGAGCATGAGGACTCTGCATACAAGCAGCCAAAAACTTGTGAGAAAGTTCTGCCCTTTGTGCCTAGTAGCCTAATTTAACTACACATAGGCCTATGTTTTTCAGCTTTCTGGCCCTTTGTTATTCAATGATGTACAGGAAGAAAGAGCACTTTTCATTATCTCATTACTACATTACACATCAGTTATGTCTATCTATGTAACGCCAACATAAGGCTCTAAAATAACAAAGTATAAATTCCAGCTAAATGTTAGTAAAATTGTAGTGTTTATCTATTCATTTTTTTTTATGTTATAATATCCATCAGGTAACTAGAGTAACAAAGCTTTTCTTCTTTCCTGTACAAAAAAATAACCCTTGATGAATGATTTACAAAAGGAAGCAACTAAGCAGAACATCAAAAACATCATTAAAGTCTCAGGCAGATGATAACCAAAACAAAACCATATAGGTTGCAGCCCTGTGCGGTTCGCCTTTTAAAGCACCAGAGTTTGTGTTTTCAGCTTTTGAATATTCAAGATAAACTTCTTGTATTTTGATCTAGTGAAGAGAATTTACGTTTCGAAACAAGGGACAGAAGGGCCACCTTGTCAGGGAGTATGGCAGGATGGAGCTGAGCAGGGTAGTCATACGATCCCAAAATCATTTTGGTTGGAAAACACCTGTGAGGTCATGGAGTCCAATCTTTGACCAAACACCACCTTGTCAACCAATGGCTGAGTCACTGAGTGCAATGTCCAGTGCTGTTTTGAAGACTTCTAGGTATGGTGACTCTGCCACTTCCCTGGACAGCCCACTTAGTGTTTGACAACACTTTCAGCAAAGAAATTCTTCTTGATGTCCAACCTGACCCTCCCATGGTGCGGCTTGAAGCTGTGTCCTCTTCTCTGGTCGTTGGTTGCCTAGAGAAGAACCCGCTTAGCTCCATCCTGTTGTCAGGAATTGTACAGAGTGAGAAGGTGCCCCTGACCTCCTCAGGGGCACCTTCTCACGCTGTCCTCCAGACTGAGCCCCCTTGGCTCCCTCAGATGCGCCTCATTGGACGTGCTCTCCAGTCCCAGTTCTGTTGCCCTTTTATGCACATCCTCCAACACCTCCATGGCTTTCCTGAAGTGAGTAGCCCAGAACTGGACATGTCCAACATTCAAAATCAGGGCGACCCAGGCACTTGCTGGTTCCTGCCCTCAATATCCAGCCAGATCAGTGTGGGCAAAGCCATGGCAGGGCGTGCCAGCAGCCCTGGGGCTGTCAGGGAATGGGCTGGAGCCAGAGGTTCCACTAAGAGATGGGGCTGGGACTGGAGGCAAGGCATTGGTGTGGTCCACATCCTACTGGGACCAAGAGATAAGGCATGAGCTGATATGAACATGGGATGCTTAGGCCCTGGGCAGGAGGCCAGAGGCACTGCAGGGCAGGGCTCCCTGTGCTCTCTCAGCCCTGCCACATGCACTACTCTTACTGAGAAAAATTATTCTCTAACAAATAAAACACAGGAGTGGCAGGTCCAAAGCAAGGATTGTTTGGGAACAGAGGCTGGACAGCAGCACACAGGTTGCAAACACACTTATTATTTTTGTCAAAAGAATAGTTGGAAAAAAGATGAAACATAATGATTCACACCAAAATGAAAGTTGCTCTTTCTGAAAATGCAACAATTTCAGAAAATCCTTTAGGCAACAGATCAGGTGTCTTTCAGCACATACAGATAACACTTTCCAGTGAAAACCTTAAAACCCCCTCACAATTATTTAGATTATAGAAAGGGAAACTGATAAGTACTTTAGGTAGGTTCAAGTAGTTTAGGTAGGTTCGAGGACAAGTGAGAATATAGTTGAGTACTAATGGACATCCTCTCTAGAGAAGAAGGGGAAAAAAATGACAGCACCCAATGGACTTCAACACAGCAAAAGTCTACATAGGGAAAAGGACAACATTCAAATCCTTGAAATGTATCAGGTTCCTGTACATATGACATGAGTGAAGATAATCTCTTGAAAATATGCTTAAAAACATCTAAAACCCTAAAAGTTTAAACTTCCTTAAACATTTAATATCTAAAAATATAGAATATACATAATGAATGACAGAATAGTACAAAAGGCTTTGGCTGTACCCAGTAGACATGACCTCCGCAGTTTACTTCTGTATGAATAAATAATTAAAATTTTCTTAAATTCAGAATAATAAAGACTTTCCACTAGGCCAGCTATCTAAGCCCATGGGTAAAAGCTCTTGGGGTGTTTTTGTTTTTGTTTTTTTTTTCCTATTGGTAGGAAAGTATTTAAAGTATAAATCAACAAATTACACAAAAATACCCTTTTATCTTTCTCTTTACTTCCCTAACAGCTGCAGATAGCGATAGAGGAGCAGTCACTGAACTGGTTTTTTCCTCATGGTTTTCACTCACTGTAAACTGTACAAGAATTTTATCAGTTAATATACTGCCCCAAGATTTATGAAAAAGCATAGGCCTTTTCCTTCTCACCATAAGATGCATCTCTATTATGAATCTCCTTCTTCTTAGTCTTAATGCGTATCATGCATTAATAATATAAAGACGTCTTTAAAGCGAACAGCAATAATTATTGCAAAACACATCACCATCAAAAGCCGGGTCTTTAGCAAGACGTGACAGTAGATCTTGTCCCATCTCCAAAGTCTGTAAGGGATTCCTCATGTACTGGGTCTTATGCTGGCTAAATGGCCATGCATTTACAAGAAATTATTTACTCACTTTCTGCTGTGAGATATGGATTAGGAGGAGGAGGGCAAAACAGGCTCAAAACTTTAAAGAGTATAAAAAAACTTTATTAACAGAATTAAAAGAAAAATGATAAGAAAATCAGAATAAATCTTCAGAATATTACTCCTTCTCCCACACCCTCCTTTCTTTCCAAGTGACAACATAAAGAGAAGAAGACTGGGACTTTCAGTCAGTTTATCATCTTTAAAATAGTCTTTCTTCAGTCCACATAGGGAGAGGAGCCTCTAGCCTTGCCATGGAGACTTTTCCACAAGAAACGGTTCTCTCGTGGCTTCAATGTCACAGCAAATTAGCCCCATGGTAAGGGAAAATCTGTTCTCAGTGTGAAAGTCCCTCCCATGCCTTGCAGCTTTCCTAAAGCTGCTTTCATGGGCCATGTCAACTTATGGGGTATTATTTTAAGCATAAGCTGTTCCAGCACAAAAACAAAAATTCTCTTCTTTTATCTCTGGGAACAGAGGTTTTTCTTCTTCTATCCCTGGGGCAAAGTTTCTCATCTCTCTTATTTCTCTCTGTTCAAGCTTTTCATTGGATCACAGCTTTTCAACATCCACACGCTCCAGCACGAGTTCGTTTTTCTCATCAGCTGAGGGTTAATGCTGCATTCCCCCATGCACTTCATGAATTACAGGGAAAAAGTGAAGTCTGATATATCAAAAATATATCTTCACCATAGCCTCTCAAAAGAATTTCAGCCCAAGACTAAGGCATCTCCTCAATCCCCTCCCACCTAGAATTTGACTCCTTTATTAACTTCAGTATCTATGTTGTTTTCTCTACAAGTCTTCACCCCTTTCCTTTTCTTGACTTGGAAGAGAATTGGTGTTCATTTGTTCTCAAGCTTTATCAATTGAAACAGTTTTATAGAGTTCTACAATGTTTAAAAGCTGATCTCATCCAGGCTCTGCAATCAAGGAATCACTGTATCTCTCACAGCTGATTGCATGGTCCCCGCTGGCACCATGCAAGTCAGACTGGCTGCCGGCACCACCCCTGCGCCTTTGCTTCATGCTGGGTGACAAAAGAAAGTCCTTCTGTCTGCAGCATAGGCAGCTAAAAGCAGCTAAGCCAACAAAGTCCATTGTGAATCACGCCAAGACAGCCGTGGCTGTGCAGCGCTGCTAGTCACACCAATTTCAGCCGCGGAGTCCCAGCTCTGTGGTCACTCCCGATCTGGGATGGCAGCAGCCACTCCTGGCACCAGCCGCTCTTGGCCTCTGAGCTGCCCCCAGCACCAGCCATGGGGCCACTCCTGGCACTGGTCCTGGAGTAAACAAAGTTCATTTACAAGGCATGCCAAAATAGTTGTGGCCACGCGGTGCTGCCCCGGCAGTACAGCACTCCCCTGGGCACGCGGTCACACAGTGCTGTCCAGGTCACCTTGGTCATGGCATTGGGATAGTCCTGGTGGCATGGCCTGGTAGTGACAGAAATCTCAGTGGAGCTGCGTGTGGCTGGGTTGGACCATGCCGGGCTGGGTCTGGCTGACTCAGGCTCACGTGGCCCCATGTGGGGCCAGGTTTGCCAGTTACCTCTTCAAAAACCAAAAGCCAAGAGAGAGATTCCCAGGGTTTGTTTGTTTGTACTTCTTGTTTGTTTGTTTGTGTCTTCACAGAAGTGTGTTCAACTCTTTTAAGTAGTTTAACCAGGTGTCCGTCTTCAAAGCTAGCCAGCTGATTGTCTCTTTAAAACTAGGCAGCTGATTTGCTCTGCCAGGTCCCCCCAGGGAGCCCCCTCCCACTCCCCCCAGCTGAAAATCAGATCTCGTTAAACCTCAACATCTCAGAAATTCCTGAGGCTACAGTAGAAAAGCTCTGACTCTATATCTGATGGCTCTCTGTTCTCATCCAATTCCTGATTTTCTGACTGGTAAGGCTGATAAAGATGATAGACATGCTGTTAGTGGCAACAATAAACTGTTGAAAAGTTCATAAATATTAATAGATGATACTTGTCTGCCAGACAGCTATTTCCTTTCAGGCTTGATTCCTGTTAGCTCAGTGGTTTTAGGAGTTGCAGCAGAATATAACAGCCCTTTTGATCTCTAGATTGTTTTTGTGGTTGGTTGTTTGCTGTGCCTCTCAAAAATCTTGCTTCTCTCTACACTGTCCCATCCACTCTACCTATCATCTGCCTTCCTACTGTGAAATCTGGAAGTTATTTTTCCCTTGATGAGTTCAGTTCCATCTCAGTGAGGACAGCAACTCTTCCATTCATAGGATTTTCCATGATCAAATCAGCATTAAAGAGGAATATAATAAAAAAATTCCATAGTGCATGACATAACAGGTCAACTGATGCTTCTTTTACAATAGCCTAATAGTAAGAAAAAGATAGCTTGATTAGTAACATTCTAATCATGGGGAGCCTCAGGGGAAATGCTCATTTTACACACAATCATATGATGGGAAGGATGGGTCAGGTTGGAAGGGACCCACAGTGGGTCATCTGGTACAACCTCCCTCCTAAGTCACAGAAATGTGTCCAGATGGTTCTGGAATATTCCCAGTAAGGGAGACTCCAGACTCTCTTAACGTAATACAGGTTGTAATTTTAATGGAAATAACTGGCAGAAAATTCCAACAAATTTTTCCTTAGAACTTTTATTCCTGAAGAGAAAACTGTTTAAGAAAAAATATCTTTGCTTACCCCTAGAACCCTTACTCTATGTTCCCACTCTTTACCTCTCCCTAGATATCCAATGTAGTTTTTTATCAAACTGTTACATTTACTAGTGGTGCTTTTGTTCATCACAGAAGAAAATATTTGTCAAGATTAGGAGGCAGAGGTGGGCGTATAATAAAACCTGTACAGATTGACAGACGTTTAGCCAGGCAGCAAAAAAAGTAGAATTTGGAAATTTCCCACTTACTGCTCTACTGAAATTCTTCAAAGTATTCACTAGCAATACTTAAAGTAATAAGTATTAACAACAGCAATGATGACAAAAAAGAAATTGGAAGCCTTCAGCAGCTGGAACATTTTAAGAACTTTTGGGAAAAAAAAATAAAGTACACTTGATCTCTTTCAATTCAATGAAACTTTTTTTTTAAACTGCTCACTGATGCTTCATAATATTTAGTCAACACTGCATAGAGACTTAATGACTGAGAAAATGTGCTTTGCTTCAAAACAAACAAGGAAATAAATAAATAAAGTTTTTAAAATTATAACAGGTATGAAATATTGAAGAAGTTGCTTTAGATGGTTCACAAATAGTACTGTTTGTAAAGAGAATAATGTAATGCTTGTATATTCAGGCCATTTCAAACTTGCAAAGTGCAAAGGCCTATGACAATAGGAACAAGTGGTAGTAATACACATCTCCAGTTTAAATGTTAAACTCATTAGCAAAAGTTCTTAATATTTGCTTAGATGTTTGCTTACCAATTGTTTTGCTTAATATTTGCTTGGTTGTGGTATCGAGTTTCTTTATTTTGGTAAGAAGAGAAACCCTGTTTCCCTAAAACCAATGTGAAATTTTCTAAGGATCCTGCTCTAACATTAAAAGAACTTACAGTATATTTATATTAAAAAAATCATTATCCATAATGAAGTGGAAAAGGTCAGATTTTACTGTTTACTGATGGATACGTTGGCTTATTTAGTCATGAGATTGGCCAACACAAAAGAAATGTGAGTAATGTGTAACAGAACTGTGCTTTTTCATGTTTTCTTTCTAGTGCCCTATAAACCCTTAGTTGGATTATTTAGCTGCATAATTGGTGTTAGCCACAGGATATGTATCACAGGGGATTTTCAGATTTACTCATCCATAAATGTCAGGCTATTAATAATTCTGCAGATAACTCCTTGTATCGGGTATCACCTGTGTTGAACACAATATAAGGAAATGAAAGGTCAGCGCACTTTGTGTGCCTGTGCACAGATAGATAGGCACATCTGCATAAATGCAGTATTCTCTGGATATCAGACAGAATACTTTAATGGCCTCATATTTTTAAATAAGAAATTATATTGCTCTTGCTGAGAACAAGAGAACACAATTTCAAGACCTGAGGTCTCCATTAAAGAAAACCATAATCATTTTTGGCACAATGAAACATTTTTTAAACTTTTCTGAAAAACTGAGATATATCAGCTTTAAATTACCTATAAATTGCAAGGCTGTAATTTTCTGTGCTTATACCTTTTATTCTTCCCTGGCTCTGGCAGACTAATCTCCTGATAATATTTTAATAGATAGATATCCAAGTCAGATCTTAACAAAAAGTCAAAATCTGCATTGTAATTCAGACCCATTATATTTTAAACCCCTGGAGCCTTTAATTAGCTATTTATCTTCCCTGGCTAGCTCTATTCTACTTTTGTTTACATTTCAATTATTTCAGAAAAAAATAGAGTTGGTACAGGTACACTTTTAATATTATACCAATTGTATGAGACAGCCTTTCAAAGACTAAATACAGCACATGAAGCAACCTGGAGGCAGAACTGAAGAAACCACAGACATGAAAATGAAGTTTGAGAGGTCTCCTACATTTGTTTTATCCACTTTCTCATGATTTTATTTACAATATTTAGTTCTTGAACTCGTAAGTCTATAAAGAAATAGTTATTTAATGAAAAAGGTAAAATATTAACATTGTAATTCATACAAGTGAATGAAAGTCCGAGGTAGGGCATATGGTAGCTTCAACAGATAGAGTAAAACACCTGTCACCCAGGACATTTTTCTTGCCTTCCTGGATACAATTTGCTAGTGGGTTAGCAAATATGGGCGGGAACTAGAATGGTGATTTGGTTGTTATGATGTCCAGTAGTGTATTGCACCCTTCTTTGGTTAATTTGGTCACTTACACCATTCTTATTCATGCAGAGCACAGAGCCACTGCTTACATCCTGGGCCTTTCCTGCTTAAATACTACAGGGTTTCTAAAATGAGTTTCAGTTTTCTTTACTATGTGTTTATGTTGTTATATGTTAAGATGAATGATTCTGTTTTATTTAGGAAGAGATTTCTTTATAGTGGTTCATTGAATCTTTATACACTTTCTTTTCTGTTTGTATTTTTGTTATGCAATCACTACCTACAAGTGCAGGGAATTAATTTTAACACCACCTCTATTCTCTCCCATTGGACGTGTTTCTGTGGTCACAAACAATCATGAATCTGTGCCTTGGGAGAAAAAGGAGAGAAGACATGCAGCATCTGGGACTCACAATAAACACACATAAGGCTAAGGCTTTGAAGAGGTTGTTAACAGGCCAAGGATTGTGATCCGGCCCCTCATGTGAGGCACATCTGGAATGCTATGTCCAGTTTTTGCCTCCTCAGGAAAAGAAAGACCGGAAGCTACTGAAGAGGGTCCAGCAAAGGCCATGGATGTGATGAGGGGTCTGGAACATCTCTCTTATGAGTAAAAAATTGCAGGAGCTGTGCCTGTTTAGTCTGGAGAAGATTGGGAAGACCTCTTCAATACCTATAATAATTTAAGGATGCTTGTCAGGAGAATGGGGACAGACTCATCAGTGGCACCAAAGAATGGGACAAAGAACAATGGGTAGACACTGCTGCACAGGAAGTTCCAGCTACTCATGAGGAAGAACTACTTTACTGTGAGGGAGACTGTAGTGGGTTTAGTGCTGGCCAAACACCAGGGCACCCACTAGAAAATGCTTACTCATTTTCTGCTGCAAGCTAGGATTAGAAGAGCAAAGCAGGCTCAGAACTTTAAAGGGTATAAAGAAAACTTTATTAACAGAACTAAAATAAAGAATAATAAGAATCAGAACAAAAACCATCAGAACACTTCCCCCCTACACTTTCTTTTCTTTCTCACTGACACATAAAGAGAAAAAACTTGGGACTTTTAGTCAGTTTTCCACCTCTAGATGAGTTTTTCTTCAGTTCACCTCTGGAAAGGAGTCTCTTGCCATGCCATGGAGACTTCGCAATAAACAGTTCTCTCTTGGCTTCAATGTCACAGTGAATTAGCTGCCCAGGAAAATGGAAATATGACCACTGTGTGAAAGTCCATCCCCTCAACTTACAGCTTTCCCCAAAACTGTTTTCGAGGGCTCAATTTTTAGCTAAAGGTGTACACTTTTAAGGATGAGCTGTTCAAAAGCAAAGGTTCTCTTCACCTGTCTCTGAGATCATCTTCATCTCTGGGAACAGAAGCTTTCTTCTTCCTTCCCTGGAGGCAAAGTCTTCATCACTCTTATCTCTCTCTATTCAAGCTTCTCATTTGTATCACAGCTACTTCAACATCTGCTTTACTTCAGCATGGATGCCTTTGCTCATGTTTACAGTTTGAACACTCCATTCCCCCCATGCTTTTACATGAATTATTGGGATATTCTAGTATATCATAATCCATCACCATGACCTTACAAAAGATTTTCAGCCCAAGACTGAGGCATCTCCTCATTCTCCTCCATCTGGGATTTGATTCCTTCTTTACTGACCTTGATGTCTTCAGATTGTCCTCTACATGTCCCCACGCTGTCCTTTTCTCTCCCTCGAGAGAGGATTGAAGGTTTGCAAGTCTCATCTATGTAGTAAAAGTTCATATCTTGCCCAGGCCTGCAGATGGTCGTGTGATTTCTTCCAGGCAGTGGCTGGAGCACTCGTGGTGATGGATTTCAGGCCCTGCTGGGGGGCTGTGCCAGCATTTCAGGGACGCAGATGATGTTCTCTGGCCCCTGCTGTGTTCAATTCCAGCTATGGGGCTGCTCTCTGCATGGGCTAAAGAGCTGGCCCTGGTCTCAGCCGCATGGTCTCCTATGTGCTGGGACAGCCCTGCGGTAGCTTGCAGCTGGAACTGTTAACGATGGAGGTTTCTTCTGCTTCTGTGCTGAGGGGAAGTGGGGGTGGGCCCAGCACCACTGAGTGTCCTCTTCCTCAGCTCAGCAATGGCCTCCCCTCCCCGTGCCCATCAGCCGCTGGGGCCTGGCCTGGCCCCCCAGGCCGCATAGGCCGCAGCAGAGCGCTCCTGGCCCGGCCTGCATCTAGTTAGTTATCTGTCCAAGGCCAGAAGCAAGAGAGCCATTTCCGGGCTTGCCTGTCTTTAAAGTGTGTTTTACTGAGGCATATTTAACTTTTTAAAGTGGTTTAACTGGTTGTCAATCTTCAAAACTAGTTACTGATTTGTTTTGTCCAGGCATGGAGGAAGCTCTTAGCAGCTCCTCAAAGAAAATCACTTCCGTGGCTGTCTCTTTCTCTCATCACCAAAAATCAATTAATGCTGAACCAGCATGGTGACAGAACAGTGGAACACGCTGCTGAGAGAAGCTGTGCAGTCTCCTTTGCTGGAGATATTCCAAACCTGTGCAGTCTGCTGTAGGTAAGCAGCTGGGCTGGAGTAGATGATCTCTAGAGGTCCCTTCACTGAGCATTCTGAGATTCTGTCGTTCTGTGAATGAATTATTGTGTTTCCTAAAGGACACATTCAACTGATCTGGTCTGTTAAGGGATGCAGAGCTGCAGGAGCTCTTATGTTTTAAAACCTAATTCCTCATATTTTTCCTTGGATTTCTTATCCTTATGTTCTGTATTAAGCTTGAAAAATCTTCAGTATTTGTGAGGTATATTCAAATTGCTGGGGAAGAAAACTTTTAAGGATAATATATTTGAAATGAGTTTCATGGAGATTAGCTATTCCCTTGAAGATACTTGGAGAAATTTAAATACTTAAGAGACATTTAGAAGTGTAATCTTTACTTGATTTTACTCCCCTATCCAGTACCCTTTTTATACACCTATTTAGATTTACTTTGAGTACTTTATAAACCTTGCCATATTCTTTTCATGAAGAAAATGATTGTTCTGTACTATAATTTCACAAGTTTATTTTCTCTGGAATGAATTTGAATCCTATAAAACAGAATGAATCAGTGTTATAGTCTGCTTTCTTGCCCCTTTGCACTTTGCTTTCCACTGAATGTCACAGTGAACTCATACTGGAAAAATAAACAAGCATTACCTTTAGAAGTAAAAATTTTCAGCCGTGATCAAGAAATTACAGGTTTTATGTTATTACAGACTTGACATGAAAGATTATGGCTCTCTGCTTTTTCACCTCACCCCATTTGGAGGGTTCATACAACAGCTTATAGAGGAACAGTAGAACACAATAAACTTAATTAAATATACTAACTTCTCTGCTTCATTAGGTAAAAGTTCTTCCAGGTATTTAGAGAGGTCAAGGCAACATTTTCATTCTTCTGATCTCTTGACTGATCCTGTTTTCTTCCTTCCTGCTGAGTTATCTGCAAATGTATTTAGTACACTTTTCCCTTCAACTCATATTCTTGGTCCTGAGAGAAGTAGGGCAAGGAGTTCCCAATTCATATTCTGTTCCCTGTCACCACTTTCCCCCCTCCTTAGAGGCTTCCATGCCTTGATGCAGAGGAAGAGGATACTCAATTGTGCTGGGCAAGGTGTCCTGTCCTATCTGGCAGCCTGGAATTTACATTTACACACAGTGGTTCAACTGTGAGCCCAGCTTTCTACATGGAGCTAGTTGGCCATGGATGTGTTCCCCTCTAAGGGCCTGTTGTTTTCACTTTTTATTGGTTTCCAATTTAAATAATTTGCCAAAGCTGCCAACGGTCACATAGAATCCAGCAAATGTCTTTTCCACTGTAAACAAGAGAATAAGTCCTGGTCTGATCCCATGCCTGACCCTACTTAGAGCAGGATGTTTGACTAGAATCTTAAAAAGGTCTCTTCTTACTTAATTACTCTGGATTTCTGTCTTATTATTTTCCCTTCAAAGGTAGTATTATTTTTATTTTCCCTTCAAAGGTAGCATTTTTAGTTTTTAAAAACTAATTACAGGAAAAACTATACATGCTGAAGGGCCTTTTCTTGTAATTATATTAATAAAAATATTAATAACTTATATTTTTTTTTAAAATTACTAGGATGTTCATACAAAAAAAAATACTAATTTTCCTGGCTGCATACAAACTAAGGACTTTGGTACTAATATCAGTTGTAAACTTGTATAAAGTAAAAATGCAAAATTAAGACCAGTGTTGCCACAGTACTGCTTATTTATCAGTAACTGCAGTAAAAATGTTTGCATAATGCATAAATCACACAAATAGTTCTCATAATTAATTTATCCTTTTCTTTCCATCTCAGTATGATATGGGCAGAGCTGATGAAATGCAAACACACATGCTCTGAGAAAGCACAAAAAAAGTGAAGTTTCATATTCAATGAGTGCATTTCAGCACTTTTGTCAGCCTATAGCTGCAGCTGAAATTAAATGTTCTAAATAATATATCTGTTTTGGCACCACAGACAACAGTGTCCTGGTTGCAGTGAAGGGCACAATCCACTTTCAGGGGACAAAGGATGGTGAACAAGGGTGATTTAAGGCCTCAGAACCCAGTTTCAGTGGAGGCTGATACCACATCTCGTTTATTACAGTCCTCCCCTGTCTTGAACCAGTGTCTCTCAAGACTGCTGGACCTTCACTAAGTCAAAGAAGAAACTTAGCATTGCCAGATTTCAGAGGAGGGCAACAGGATTCTGAATTAGAAATCTTGATTATTTCCAAGAATTGCTGATTTTAATTTCTTTCATACTTTCTTCCCTGTCACATACATATGCAGAAAATGGCCTTGCAAGAGGTCATCCTTCCATGACATTATCTGTGTGATAATTCTGATGTTTTGTCTTCTGTCTTTTCCCTGAGAATTTACCTTCTGCCAGTGCACTCCTCCCTAACTTCTCACACAATCACCACTGAGACTTGCAGAATTCAAAAAAACATAAATCCCACAGCAACAAATAAACTAGTTCTCAAAATGGAAAGAAGGAAAGAAATAAGGCTTCTTCAGTCGTTTTTGTTGGTTTTGTTCACAAGGTTTGGTGGGATTATGTTTTGGACATATTTTTGTTGGGGGTTTTTTAAGATGGTTTTGTTCTAGACTGTCCCTTGGTCTTACATCCTTTACTTTCCGAGGCAATCCAGCTAAAGCTTATTCCTTTGTTTTATTCTTTGACTGAATTAGCAGTGATAGTATAGGTATCTTTTCTTATTTGCTGCTCTTCATATGCAGAGGTTTTCAATGACTATTCTTTTCTTCAGTGCTCAATCTCAATTGAAATCTCAGAGGAAAACAATATCTTTTCAAACCTCTCTCAAATTTTTTCTTTTATTCAATGCTAACTTTAATTCTATAATTACTTTGCTTGGAAACCATTCTGCATAAGCTGCTATAAAAGATGAGAATCAAAGGAGTATTACATCAGAAAAAATGACAGCAAGGAATTAAGGAGAATTTTCTTGAAAATCTATGGGTATATGTGTAGCTCTTTTAAAGCAGAGTTTTCTCATCAGTTGATACTTAGAGTTGCATTTCAAAACTTCACAGATGTCTGAACAGAGGAGAGATACTAAAATATTAGCTATATATATATATATATATATATATATATATATATATATATATAAAACACAGCTTTAATAGAACCTGAGAGGTATTGTTCCACTTGGGAATGAACCATGTTTCTTAACTTTTTTATCTTAGGAAGCATGTTTGTCATGCAATTTAGCAATCTTCTCTTCAATTTTTTTCTTGTAATCCATGGCTTCCAAAAAGACAAGAAGGCCTTTCTTTTCAGCCTTCAATAACTGAAATGCCAGAAAGGTGAAAGATTTTTAAATATTTTTAATCTTCTCTGGGGTGTTGTATTCATCCATAAGCTTTACTTGAGAATAAATGTTTTCATGTATCCAAAGGTAACCCACTTTTAAATATCAGATAAATATATTTTCTAAGTTACAGAAACCAGAAATTTTCTCAGTCATCATTTTTAAAATTACACTACTGTCTGACATACTGCTAGCTGGAGATAGAAAATGCATTTGTTCAAATTTATTTTAATATGATTCTATGTTTTAAGAGACTGCTTCAGTGAGTCTCACATGCAACAGCTCTGCAAAAATGCTAACCTAAATATTCAAAGTTCTGTTTTAAAATCTTATAATAGTCTGGACACTTCCACATCCTCAGGAAGAGGAGCTCTATAAAGGCTTTTAAAGCTGTCAAAGCTGTATGCACAGAGAGTCACTGCAGGCTAGAAATACTCTGCATACACAGAAAGACAGCTGCAGCCACTACCTCATATAGCCCCAATGCTTCCTGGAAAGAAAATGAAATTCCCATTAAAACTGTCTTTCCTGCTAGACCAATAATGTTTGTCTGCAAAGATTTATATTCTAGGTTAATATGACATAAAAAGGATATTACTCTTTAAGGAAAAAAAAGAAAAAAAAAGGAAAAAAAAAGAAAAGGAAAAAAATTCTGTAGTTGAATCACATGCACTTTTATTATTCATTATTTCTGTCATTAACAGCAATCTTGTTTCCATTACTTCAAAACTGGTTATAGTAACAATTATTTGAATTTGAGTGGATGTCAAAGCGTGAGAGGCCTCCAAAATACATAGCTGTGATATTTCTGCTAGACTGCATGAGAAAAGGGTGATCAACCATTTTGTTTGCCATCTATTTTGGAAGAAGAAAAACAGATTTGCAATGATATTCTACACTTTCATAGGTAATGATGTGCATTTAATTTCTACAGTACTGTGGTGATCATTGCTGTAAGATCTAAGCTGACAGCTTAATTTCTTTTCAAAGTTTAAAAAAATTCCATTATCATATTGCCATGCTTCTGCACTTATAACTGCAAATTTAAATGCAAGGAAAGCAATCCAGCTTCCTTAGTAATGACTAAATAACATTATATGACATTTCAGTAGAATTAAAAAATATTTTTTAAAGCGTTTCTTAACATCCGAGTTAAGAAGAGGGAAAAGCATGAAGTCCCCTGCCCCTAGACAGAGTTCTAAGTTGTTTGTGTGGCAGTAGCACTGACCACAGGTCAACTACTTAACACTGAACAAGTAATATTTGAAGTTCTCTCCGATGTGGTACCTAAAAGGATGTTGCCCTCAGGCTTGTACATTTATTCAGTTAATCACACTTAGATGTTTGCTGCAGCATTCTTGTAGAAGAGCCAGTAGCTCCTAACACAGCAGTCTTGACCTCTTGAGTATTTCCTTCAAAGTTGGGGAACGATGACCAAATGCCAGTGAAGGAGTCACATCAGCACCACTTCTTCCCTCATGTAAAGCCTTGGTGAAATACAGCACTGACTCACTAAGTGAAACCCATGAAAAGGTTGGTTTGGAAACAAACACCGAGATCCTTGGAGCTGAAGTGGGAACAGGAGGTGTGTGGGTGTTTTCATGTTTGTTAGTAGTTTGCCAGCATGTAGTCTCCTGCTGAGTCAATGGCAAGGTTTTACAGACTTTTTCAGGGATTCACAGCTCCTTGCAGAAAAACCAGTTTCTTTTTAAAATCTGACTGCATCTCTTTCTCCCTAAAGTACACAATGACTTACTGGCACACAAATGAACTGCCATTCCTGATTTACTACCAGCTCCTTATTCCACTGTGGTTCACTATTCCTTCATGAAAACTCAATACAAGCCCATAACTTTTGAAACAAGTTTTATTTCATTTTGCTGGCCAACAGTACCTTCAATTATCAATTAGCATAGTTAACCTAATTTTGACATCTTTTTTGGGGATTTTGTATTTTGGGGGGTTTTTCCCTACCTTCTGAATGTATTATCTAGGGAACAGTGTGTCAAAGAAATAACAAAATGTAATACTTATAAATTCTTTTCACAAGAGAACAGCTCTATTACAGGGATTCTCAATAGAAAGAAGGGACCAGATAAGCCATATATATGTCAAGGAATAAAGATTCTCCTGGAGCACACAGATAGCTCAGAACATTACTGAAGACATGACTTGTAAAATATATTAATTTTTTCAGTTCACTCCACGGATCCACTCCACAGCTAGTTGAAAAACAAGTCAGATTGTTCTGGCATGGATTTTATAAAAAATAGAAATACGTGGAATTGTTATTACACAGAAACTATCAGATATGATGTAGTGCATTTTTACACTGTGTATCCACGTCTAGTTTGAGCAATGAAATGCATCTAACTTTCATATAAATGACACAGATTATTAAGTTTTTGGGGGAGGGTTAAACATTAGATCAGTACTAACAAAGGACAAGTTTTAGTGCCAGATATTGTTGCCTTGAGCAACACAGCCACAAATATCCACCCATTTTGCTAAACAGAATGAGCAAGCAGACTGCTCTTTTGGATGAATAGAATATTCAAACCACAAACAGTTTCTTTTAAAACAAAATGTTAAAAAAAAAAGGCACTGAATTGATTTTGAATCTCAGTCATTCTGCTTTTGTGTTAATTTGTAGTTTACATCCAAAAGTACTACTTATGGTTTCAGAATTGCATTTTTCTGGTGTTGCTTTGCTTCTTACAAAGTCTGCCTACTCTTGCACACAAGGAAAAAAGCAAACTGACCTTGACAGGTGAAAAAGGAATTGTGATGACTCATATCTCCTAAATGTACAAGATGAGAACAAATTTCTTTTGCTAGAATTAGAGTATTTCCACTTACCATTGCCAGGTAAAATTTATAATGAATAGGAAGTGATACATTGTGTGATTTTATTTCTTTTATAACTTTTATTAAATATTTAAAAGTGTGATTTAAATAAGAATAATGGGTGGAACCTTCAGTGTCCTGCAATTTTCTCATGCCTTTATTACAAATATAGAATATGTAATTGATGCATGCAAGTAAAGTCAGAGGTTGGATAATAAACAAATTTAACCTTTAAGGAAGAAGTTATCATATTTTATGATAAGTCTTATTGCTTTTTCATTTGGTCTGGTTTTGCATTCTTGTGATGTCTTGCTAGAATATTTTTATACTCCTTATGCTCAAAATATGAAAAATATGCTATATTTTTAACAGAGTTATAAAGATATAGATATGCTCATGTACTATTATACTTCAGCTTCAAGAACAGCATTTCTTTCTGTTATAGAGATAGAAATGAAATAATTTCCGATGAAATTATATACACTTAGTTATCTAAATTGCCTACTCTGAACATATTTTAAAAATTATAGATGATATTTTCTGCATTTAGAATGTAGTTTCCAATAGGTCACCTTGCATGACTCTATTCCCTCATGCTTTAGCACTCTTTATCTCCCTTTCAGCTCCTTGAAGTAGAATCTATATTGATTTTGAATTAATTACCAAGGTACCAGAAGGCTTAATGGATGATTTTAGATGTAAACATCTTAGATGAAATTCTAAATCTTGTTACTCACATTACAGCCTTGTTTCTGTTATCCTTTCTCATACTGAATAATGTAATCTCCCAAAAGATACTAATGACTTTAGTATGACTATTTCCAAAAAAGCTCCTACACATACAAAAATGGGATCAGTATCTTGTAGTTTAGAAGAAGTTCTTCTTATTTCTATATTTTTCTATATTAAGGGACTGGAGCATCTCTCCTATGAGGAAAGGCTGAAGAAGCTGGGCCTGTTCAGTCTCAAGAAGGGAAAACTGAGAGGGGACCTCATCAGTGTCTGTCAGTGCCTGCTGGGAGGGGTCAGAGTAGGGACCAGGCTCTGCTCAGTGGTGCCCAGAATGGGACAACAGGCAATGGGCAGAAATGGATGCACAGGAAGTTCCACCTGAACATGAGGAAGAAATTCTTCACTGTGCCGTGACTGGACACTGGAACACAGAGGCTGTGGAGTCTCCCTCACTGGAGATATTTCAGAACCATCTGGATGCAGTCCTGTGCCATGTGCTCTGGGAAGAGCAGGGATTGGACCAGATGACCCAATGTGACCCACTGTGACCCACTGTGACCCACTGATTCCAGCCTCAACCATTTTAGGATTCTGTGATTCTGTGGTGTGAGAATATAAGTCTTCTCTCTGTCTTACTGAAGAGATAAAGACACAAGAAACGACAAAGAATTTTCAGTATATATGTAGCTTTTAGTCTATATCATTGCATAGCAATATTTGATAGCTACGCTCATTCTCAAGGATAGACTAACTGTTGTTCAAAACCAAATCTCTTCTTCCTGAAACAATTTTGTGCCCCTACTAGTTATACAGAATAAAGTCATTAAAAGCCTTTCTTCTGAGATATAAAGAGAGAAGTGGATTGGAGCAGGCATTAAGAAAGAGTCCTGAGAGACGGAGGAGCCCCTGTATTGCCTGCCCTTTGATGGGGCACCCAATGCAACCTGCATTTTTCACTGAGACTAAATAGGCAGTTTATCTGAACAGCATACCTGCTTTCTGAGAAAAGAACCTGTAGGTAACATCTGTCATTGAAAGTGTTGACAGGTATTGCTGGTAAATACTTTTTTTCCAGGTTATACCACATCTGTTAATTTTTTCCTACTTTGGACTGAAACAACTTTTTAAAGGAAACAAGTGAAGACAACAAAAAATGTCTACATGATGCTAAATATGAAAACAAAATAACTGTGTAATTTTTGTCCACTTTCCAAAAGGAGAAGAAAGCAATTAAATTTTACTCCTGTTTAATGAATTTCACTTGAAATCTTCTGACATAAAAGGGACAAATAGTGCAGTTGATACATAAAACTTATGGAAAACACTTCACTGAGTTGAATTCAGTGCAGTGAATTGCAGCTTTGGCAATTTGTTGAATTTGACCTTAAATGTTAGTGTTTAGATGAATGAGATTTATGTGCAAGGAGCAAAACAAGACAAAAGACACCAGTAAGGTGACTTAAAGAAAAATCATCAGGGAACTACTTAGAAATAGTTTCTGCATTATTTTCTATTTGCCATGTTATCAGCAATTAAATACTGCTCCATCCACAAACAACTTCAAAACCTGGGAGGTTTGATAAATCAAATTAAAACAGATGATAGATCATGGTTAGATGACTTGTTTGAAGGATGGAGTTTTGCACCTTGATTAAAGGAGCTTTGCAAAATAAGTTTATATGCATTGATTTTCATGGTGACAATGTTAGTGATAGTGCCTTGTGTACTTCACTGTGCACAGCAAACAATGAACAAGACCATCAAAGAATTTTTTTCCTTCAAGAGGGAGGGGGAAATGTGGGAAATGGATTTGTAGAGAATTCTCAAAACCTGACAGAAGGCCCATACAGTATGCATCTGTATGGAAACCTTGAGATAAGAAATGCTGACTTAGAAATGCCATGTAACAGGACAGACATTGTTGAGATAGAAATGGAGCTAGAAACAAGTTTCAAAGGATGGTCTTGCAAATAAGACTAGATAGTTTGGAGAAATAGAACTATTAAAGATGCATTGTAGTAGGACCCACGAGGGGTAGTTTTAGTTGATTGGCTTTAAGGCATCTACAGCATGGTATGGCAAAAAGCTGATAGGCCAAGAAACACTTAAAATGTATTGTAATTAGGAGATAATTGGCTTCTGATTGTGATAGTGTGAATTATAACATCTGTATTGTCTCACCCTTCACATGAGACTGAAAATGGAAAAAAAGTTTTCAAAATGCCTCTCAGTTGCCCCATCTCTGGGTCAGACTAGGGCATAATCCAAGTTTGTATTTTCCCCTTATGTAAGGATGGTGGGCAAAAAATATCATGTCTGTTTCAACTATGTCAAACCTTTTGAGTCTGGAATTATTTCATGTGGTTAGTTAAACCTCATTTCTTTCTTTACTTTTCAGTTATTTTCCCATGAATCTCTAAGTTTGGATAAAGATACACCACACCTGATATAGGCACTTCAACGTGGATGTCACATTTCTCTCCACTCAAAACACTACACTCTCCAGTAAGAAGGAGTGGGAAAAAGAGCCCACATAAAAGTGAGAGCAAATTTCTGTTACTAGGGATCACAGTATGTCTTTTTCTCCCGGCCCAGACTCATCCTTTCCACCATCAAGACTGATAACATTTTGGCCTTTAAATTACTGATCTAACAAACCCCGTTCATCCAGGACCAGTGTGAGAAGGAAATGGAACAGTAAACACCATTATTTAGCTATTATTATTTGTCAGCTGTGTTTTGGGGGGTGTTATGTTTCCCTTACAAGGATCGCCAGCAAGTTTTTATCACTATACATTAAAATCAACCATTAATTGAGACAGCACAGGATGGTTGTAGAACAAAGACTTTTTGTACCTGTAGCAATAAAACTGTACCCTTGGAGCCACAGGTTTACACTCAGATGGGATATTTCATTTATATAGCAGTGCTTTCTGTTTCAGTGTGTTCTGCCTGCAAAGGATTTAAATTTCTTTCATCTCTTCAAGAGATGCATAACTCTTCTGAAAGAAGGTATCCTGAACATAAATAAGGCTTCCAAGTGCTTTTAGCTATATCATGTGCTTCTCTCAATAACAAAATCTAAAAGACACAATGGAAAATCTGATTTTTTCTTGCTACTTTTCTTTCATGTACTCACAAGTCTTTTTTATATACTCAATCACAGGTCTGTTGTCTGAAAGTGATGCAACCACATAATTTTTTATAGTGTAGATTTGCATTTATGCACCCAATTGGGAAACAACTCTTTCATTAAGATTCATTAAGATTGCCTTCTTAATTTATCTAAATTAAGGAAATCTGATGAAAGAGACATGAATTTTTTGTACATAGTAGGAAGGGGTTGCATGTTTCTAAGTCACCATGAACAGATTTTATCTTCTAACACATATTAGATATTACCCTGGAAGTTTGTTAGTTGAATGGCTTCTGTTCAGAGTTGGCTCCGTTTATTTACCTGGACAGGGACTCTTGTAGAGCAGTTCAAAGGAAATCTGAATAGTCTAATTTGATAGAGAAACTCACAAATGAACGTTATGGAAGTTTTGTCTGAATAAATATGGTAAAATTAGGATTTTAAACATTTTTCATCTTACCAGATGAGAATGCCAAAGTCTGAATGTTAGAGTTATGCATGTAATGACGACACAGTCCAGAATGAGAGTTATTATTTTACATAACATTGTCATGCTCATTGATTGCCCTTACCTTACAGGACTACAGGCAGGTGTAGGTTCAGAATAGAAACCTCAAAAGAATTTGAATTGAAATACTTTAATATTGTTTTACAGATGTAAATTTAAAACTGACAATGAGCCAGTGCTGATATTAATTACTGTACCATAAAATATTGCCTTTAAACCATTTTTGGGACTTAAAAAACGGTAATAAATTCAGAAATAGAAACCACTGAACAGCTGTAATAGAAGATACTAGAGGGGAAATGAAAACACAGGCAGGGTATAACTTTATTCCATGCTAGTGATGCATGGAAGAATAACTGACAAGTAGCTATTATCATGTTACAGAAGAGAAAGAAATGAAGATTAAATAACCACATACTTTATATTGTCAAGAAAAAAAATATGAGAAATGATGTGGACTTATCACTACACACAGTAGTTTACAATTAATGCTCTAATAATCCAGAAACTTTCTGAATTGCCTCTAGCCCTCTAAACAAAGTATATATACACACTGGAGGGAGAATGGGGGATTCTGCCCCTCTGCTCCCTCTGCTGAGACCCCACCTGCAGGGCTGCATCCAGCTCTGGGCTCCCAGCACTGCAAGGACAGGGACCTGCTGGAGCCAGGCCAGAGGAGGCACCAAGGTGATCAGAGGGATGGAGCAGCTCAGCTGGGATGGAAGGCTGAGAGAATTGGGATTGTTCAGCCTGAAGAAGAGAAGGCTTTGAGATGACCTAATTGTGGCATTTCAGTACCTCAAGGGAGCCCATGAGAAAGATGAAGAGAGGCTGTTTACAAGGGTCTGGAGTGACAGAACAAGGGGCAATGACTTCAAACTGAAAGCGAGTATGTTTAAATTAAAAATTGGAAAAAATTCTTCCTTGTGAGAGCAGTGATGTTCTGGAGCAGGTTTCCCAGAGATGCTGTGGATGCTTTATCCCTGGAAGTGTTCAAGGCCAGCTTGGATGGAACTCTGAGCAGCCTGGTCTAGTGAAAGATGTCCCTTCCCATGGCAGGGCATTGGAACTAAAGGGTATTTAAGGTCCCTTCAAACGCAAATCATTTTATGATTCTTTATTTAATCGTCTCATATATAAAACAGCAAGATAGAACAACACTTAAATGTTAAACTGACAGAATGGAGCTATTACTGAGGAGCTCCACATGGATGACTTTATTCACTGCAAGCCACACAACCCAGACATGAACAGAAAACCCAGAAACATTCTAATTAGAGGAGCACCACACTGGTATAGATTTTAGATAAAAAAGTCAAGTACCATTCCAATCATTCTTTGGCTAATAACAAACCACAAACAGCTAGACATACAAGGGGATGAATGTGTCCAATTATTTCTTTTTTTAGATTTCTCTTTTTCTTTTTTTATTTTACGCAGTGTCTGAGCAGACTGGTGCATTCTGAAAGGTGTCTCATAATGCCCAAGCAGGAGGTGCACAGAGTCGGAAGACTCAAATTGAAGAATGCCTTCTCATTCCATAATATCTCCTTAGAATAGTTATTATATTGAATTATTGTAGTAGCCTAGTCTGTGATTCAGCAAACTTTCATAAAACAAGCACCTTTTTCCTAGGATAGGAATTTTACCTATATTAAAATGACTATGCAAGTATTCTTAATCCCAGATGAAAGAATGCTTCATTTGGTGTCTTATTTTAGGTTGCATGAACTGGAACAAAGTTGATTTAGATCTGGATAGCTTCAAACACCAGCCAAGAGACATCCATGAAGAAATTGGTCTGTTTGAGCATCTCTTTTGTCTGCTCTCCCTGCCTGTGCAAATCAGACCTGCTGCCTTCACTGAAACTCAACAACAACAAAAAGCAGCACAAGCTGAAAGCTTTCCAACAAACCTGCTCTGAAGTACTCAGCTCCTTAATGCAGAAGATGTCAAAAAGATTACGTCACATTCTTGTGTTTTAACACAGAAGTGACTTCTGCCCTTGCACAGAAAGCTTGGAGTTGGACTGAGATGTGGTCCCTTGCTGGTGAGAGCACACAGCATGTCAAACACTCTCAATTTGCATAGCAATTTAGTAGAGAAGGACATGCTGTAAAACCAATGATCAACAAATCTGATATGAAACCAAATTTCATGCTGAAGGTTCTCAGGTGTTTGTAGCAGCACTGCAAAATGAGAAATATGATTTGAAAGAAATTTGAGTCTGAATAACTACTGTTTTTCTGCAACTTTACTCTGTCAAAAAAAAAAAAAAAAGATTTTGACTGTGGTAGATGCTGCATTGTAAGCCTGGGTAGGACCTGTATTTTAAGATGCACTTGTTCCTCATAATTTGAAGCCTCCTAGATCCACATGTTTGCCCTTCAGTGGTACCTCCAGGACTTGTCACACTGCTCCTATGCACCAGAGCTTAGCAAACAGGAGAGCTGCACAATGTCCAAGGGCAAGAGAATACAGTGATCCTGACCAGGAAGTCTTATAAACAACATTTAAAATTTCCCTTCACAGACCCTGAATGCTTTCCTTATCGGGATTGTAGTAAATCAAGTAATCAAAAATGTGTGATGAAATACAGTTTCCATTCTGTCTGTCCTTGAGGCACAATAAGTCTTGCTTTCCCATCTCTAAGATGGCTAACAAAGAAACCTTGTGTTCAAAAGACACATGGATTTCCTCATGAACAATGCTAGCTAAATTGCTAGTTTAAATGCATGAGTGGTGTGATGTCCTGGGACTTTGCAAAAACCCAAGATTTCTCATCACATGTAACTGTCCTGGCAAGCCACACTTTTGACTAGAGAAGTGCTGCTGGTTCAGAAGAATGGACAAAAGGAGCCCCTTAATGCAAATTACTGTCCTATCATTCAGTGGGAGGTTTTCTAGGTGAAAATCTGTGTGATAGAATGTTACATAAAAATAATGTGTGAATACTAAAATGACAGAATGTTCAGTATTGTGTAATTTCTACCTAGAGAGTCATCAAAGCATTCTGTTGGGCTGCTTGTAAAGATCCATTTTCTTTTTAAGCACTTAGGTACTACAAATGGTGAGGGCAAGTACGAGAAAATTCAGATAAAATTCTGTAATGAATGGGCCATTTCATAGAGATTCCCTAAGGTGCTGCCCACTACAAATATCACTCTTAAGAATCAAAAACCACCCTGTTGAAAACCATCGCTCATAATCCTAAAGAGCAGCTGTGTGTCAAACAAAAAAAAAAAAATAACCCTCAGTATTTTCCTCAAAACACTATAAATTTTGTTTAGTCAGCAATTTCAGCAAAGGACAATGTCATTTTTAAAATATCTTTACTTGCTGATCTTTTCTAGATATATTTTTCTCTTGACTTGAAGGATGCTCTTGTAGCAAGCATCAAATATGACATTCTGGTTTAACTGAAGTTAGGAAAAACTTTGCTCTTCACCTTATAAAAAGGTAAATGTTGAGCTAAAACATAAAAGCATGAAAAATTGCCAGTCATACTATGCTTGCTGTTCCACAGCATTTGCACTGAATGAAAGATTACTTCAAATAAACAGAAGCTCAGTTACTTGAAATGTACCTCTCCCTTGACACCAAATGAGAATGGCTACTTAAAGAATGTACATAAGAATCTTCCTAATATATATGCAGGAAATCAAAAAGAAAACAATTTATTTTTAAATATCTAAAACAATTTAAAAAGAATTGTGGGCATTCTAGTTTAAACTCCACATCGGTGCAACTGGACCATTCATTGTCACTAGATTACAGGATATTTTAGGCATTGTAGGCAGTAGGAATGAAGACAAAAGCTGACAGTCAATATTCTTTACAAATAACTGTGAATCAGATACGAACAATTTGATTGAAATTATTCTCTAAGAGTCACACTATTATTTCATTGAGATAAAATGTCTTGAAGCAGGTTAATAAATGTAAACATTTATCTAAATTAATTTCATTCTCTGCTCCTCAAAACACCATAAAAACTCAAGTAACAAGTATCTTTTTTATTCTCAAGTACATAAACTGATGGGAAATAAAAAAGGCTTTTTATAACTGAGACTGGAAGGTAATCATATTGTAAAAGAAACTAGTTAGGGATGAGATGTCTTTCCTGATTTCAGCAAGGAAAATTTATGGATGACAGAGTTTAGCAAATTAAAGAGAATTAGAAAGGTAAAGAAGAAGCAAAATTGTTAGAAATTTAATAGATACATACAATAAAAAAAAAAAAAACCTGAGTGCTTCTATGACATAGCCAAACCAGTATTTTTTTATGACATAGCCAAACCAGTATTTTTAAAAGGGTTAAAAGTACATAGAACTCCATAAAGCATGTTATGTTATGAATGTTGTGGATCAACAGAGGATGAGTAAAATGACATTTTAAATGTTTAAACAAAATCTGTAAATGGTTGTTAATGGCCTTCAAAAGATCCCCTTTTGACATTACCTACAATTGAACGACATTCTTAAGGTGATAAGACAGGCAGAAATTCTAAGCAAAGAACAAAAAGTGATACTGTTGGAATACTGCTTAGTAGGTCCTTGACTACTGTCCTTTCCTGAGGAAAATACAGGTTGAAGAACAAAAAGTGTTTCCTTTTCATACCAGAGAATTGACACTTACGTTAGTTCGATTCAGGAACAAGTTAATTTAAGTAAAAGCAGCCTCAAAAGAAACTTCCCAGTACAGCCATCCTATCCAGCTCCAAAAATCTGTATTATAAGTAAGTAATTTTGCAGTATCAGGATGATAAAAGAAGTGGTAGGAGTTCTTGGTAAAGTAGGACAAGACCATTTTCAATATATAATTTAAATTGGTATGGGAGTGGGGAGAATACTGTGGTGCACTTTGAGCCCTGTGTGTGTAACAAGAAGAATTAGGAATGCTTTTTTAACTTGTTGAGTCAAAATACTTGTCTTTGAATAAAGACTTAATGGAGTTGGGATTTTAATTTTGCACGTTCTATCAGAGAACCAGAGAGGTCTGCAGGAGGCAGTATCCTCATCTTTGCATGCAGAGAGGAAAACTGTAGTGATATTAATGGTACAGACACAACAGAATTCAAGGACATCACTGAGATAAGCCTTAGTCCTTCCATTTCCCCAAGCCAAATCACCAGACTACACTGCTTTTTAAGGACAGTTGATGACATAATGTACAGAATGTAGTGACAAGTGCACTAATGGATGAGGTACCATGGAGTCTCTCCACAGTTGGTATTTATTAATAAGAAATTGAATCTATATTTATTGAAAAATTATTATTTATGAAGTATCTTATTTGTGGGTTTAACAAGTGAAGGACAAAAATATAAAAAAGGGACAAAATTATTTGAAAATTTAGCCAGCCTTGTAATACAACTGTTCTTAGAACATCACTAAGAAATCTGGCATTTATAGGGAACAGCTGTGGTTGCCAAGTACTTACCCAGGAAGCAAAAATGAAAATCCAAGAAAGCACTTTTTTCCCTCTTCCTCTTCCTGCCCTTGGCAATGCATCAAAATGTAAGTGAAATCTGTTAGAAACTAAAATTAAGAAATAAAAATTAAAAAAAAAAAAAAGAACACCTCTCCAAAAGATAAAAAACCCCAAACAAACACAGAGACAAAACCAACCAAGTAAACACAAACAAGAAAAAGTGAAATAAATAGGAGGGGGAAAAGTAAATTTAATAATGCTCAGAATTACAACATCTAATCTGGTAGTCACAAATGGTTTTCAGTTTTGCTGCTCAACAGGTGAGTTTGAGTTGATGAAAAGTGCTGATCAGAAAGCTTCTCAACAGTAAGATGCCGGATTGGCTCAGGGAAAAGAAGGAACGGCTCAGTGGTTGGTCAGAGGTACAGTATGAGAGAGAACAGCTTGGGGCGAACAAACCTGTCAGAACAGACAAGACACACAAGTGAAAAAGCTCATGGATGGAAGATGAAAGCAACCCTGAAGGAAATTATAGTGCTAAAGTCCAGCAGAACAAGGTAACAGAGACGGCAAATACAGGTTTTTGCACTCCTACTGGGACTCCTTCTCAAGTAAAACTGTTCCTAGACTGAGGCTGTTAACATCACTTAGCTACTTCTCATGGAATAAGGGAACCCATGCTTAAGTACACAAAATCCACCATCCCAGTGCTCCTTAAAAGCTGGAGAAATGGACTGAAATGGTATAAAAATAACTTATAGACAGATACTTGGGAATGAAGGCAAAGTCCCATCTATTAGGCCATTTACTAATTTATCCTTTTAAAGCTGTTTTTAAGTAAATTATTCAATATAAGTAGCGATGGGGAGAAAAATATATAGAAGGAAAGTATGTAAGTTATGTCTCTGCTCCCCTTTGACTTCCTAATCCAAAAGTTTACAAGAGAAACACTCTTACTAACTTCATGCAGAAATACACTAAAGCCAAAAGACAAAGACGTCCTTTCCTGGGTCATAGGTTGTGGTTTCAAGCCCTTATTTTCATACAGTTTCTTTTGGTGTCTTTTTGAGAGAAAAAGGAAACTCATTAAAGACATGGAACCGAGGATTTCTTTGTGACCTTTTTAAAATCATAACAAGGCATATAATTTAACTAGACTTATAATTATCCTTGAAGTTTAATGGTTCAAAGGAGTACAAGAACTAGTTAATAATAACTTTGAAATTTTAATGCAAAAAACCCTTAGGACCACTTGCCTCTTCCCTGTTACATGTTTTTTCTACATTCCCTAAGCCACTTGGGGTGTCAGAATGAGAATCTGGGGGTGCCATAATGAGTCACGATTGTCCCCAGGTCTTACTGGGACACTTGTGATGGTACTACTGAGGTCTCTTCCTCATATCTTTGTAAATTATGTCTGTATGTTTTCCCTTTTTTGTACTTTTCCTGGTTATGCTCAGTTCAAAGGGTGTTCTTCCATGAAAAAAAAGACAAATATAAGTAAAAGTTATGGAATCAGTTATATAATCATAGAATGGTCTCAGTTGGAAGAGATCATAAAGACCATCCACTTCCAGCCCCTGCTATGGATGGGCAGGGCTGCCTTCCACTTGACCAGGTTGCTCAGAGCTCCATCCTCCCTGGCCGTGAACACTTCCAGGGATGGGGCAGCCACAGCTTCTTTGGGTAACATGTGCCAGTGTCTCACTGTTCTCATGGTAAGGTATTTCTTCATGACACCTAATCTAAATCTACTGTCTGTCAGTTGAAGCTATTCCCTCTTGTCCTGTCACTCCAAGCCCTTGTAAATAGTCTCTCTCTATCTTTCCTACGGGCTCCCTTCAAGTACTGGAGGCTACAATTTGGTCACCCCAAACTTTTCCTTTTCAAGACTGGACAATCCCAATCTCTCAGCCTTTCCTCATTGTTGAATTCAAGTTCTTTGGTTCTGTCTTCTTCCTGTTTTATATGCTTAAGACTGCTATTGAACCCAAGCTTTTAGTCATTCTAGGAACTGGGAATGTTGTACCTTTTCCTCATAGGAGATAGATGGATAGATAGATAGATAGATAGATAGATAGATAGATAGATAGATAGATAGATGGATGGATGACTGAGTGTAAACATCCAGAGAAAAGTGTGAAATCACTTGAAAATTCAAAAATATGTATGCACACAAATGATTGTTGAATTTAAGAATCTTCCTTTCCTTTTTTCTGGTACTTCAAACACTATTAGACTCATTACCTTGATAAACACTCGATCTTCTCTATCCTTTCCCCTAATTATGGCCCTCCTCTCTTCTCCCTGAAGTTTCCATCATTCTGTCTTTCTGCTGTGTCTAACAGGATACCTGCAAAACCTTTCTGTGCTTACGCACACCATAGCATTTTCAACTTGTTACCTAAAGTCAGCTGAGTTGAAAGATAAAGTTTTGTTATGCTTCTACAAAGGTTGTGAAAGAAGAAAGCCAGGAAGGGCAAGGAGGTCACACTGAGCATGGTGCTGACTAACAAGTTCAAGTATTAGAGTTTAGAGAATCTTTAAGAAAAAGGACACTACAAGTGGTTTGATTCCAGAAAAGAATTTATTCAGAGCTCACAAAATTTGGAAAAACTAAGGCAATAAAACTTCCTTCACCCAGATGGTGTTAGCTACTTCTTTCATGTAATTTCTTTCTTGGAAGCAAGGAAAGACTAAAATATAGCCTTATGTATTGAGAAAGCTATAACAGCTTTATCTTAATCCATACATATTTTAGTGGGCTTAGTTTTGCATTGTTTGTCCATATTTTCTTTATGTAGTACTAAACCCCCTCTCAGAACCCCATGAAATTACCAATTTAAAATTGCAGTAAGCAGCATTCAAATTTTTACCGCATCAATTTCCACTGAAATATTTTCCAGGAGATGAAGTTTGTACTGTACCATTGTCTTCTGTCCTTTGAAACCATGGTTGCTGAAATTAAGTATCAGATTTTTAATATCCTTTACAATCTGTGACAGGTGCTTTATTACCTCAACCTTTTCAATATTCTGTGTTGGTTGCTCTGCCTTTCCTTTCCTTGCAGTTTAGGCCCTCACTAAATTGTGTGAAAAAAGGCAGTGGTCAACAAGCTAAAACACAAAATATTAAAGCTGAAAGAGAAAAGGTCAAAACTTTCAAAATCCACCATCCTCTTTAATGCATTTCAGGAATTTTAGTAAACTCAGAGATAGTCCTTTGTTTTATGGAATTTAAAATAATAAATAATTATTTCTTTTTTTGAAAAAGGTAAGCTGAGTCTACTTTCTTGATTTTTCAATTAAAATAAATAAATTAAAATTCCTTTTCCATTGTTCATCAAAACAATACTCCTTCTCACCAAAGAAAAAAAATTTTAATTTTCAATAATTTATCATAAAAGCAAAGAAAATGAAGGGCTGGTTTTGTAAAACTGCAAAATGAGTTTCCACTGGTGATTCCATTCCTTTTTCCATAATAGGAAATAAACTGGATCCATTTTCCAAGTGTATGGGAGATCCAAGTTTCATGTCTGTCATTTGTTTGACAAGACACTGTCTTCTGAAAGAAGCATATTCTGACTTCAGAGCATGGAACAGTTTTAGTCCCATTTTAGTACAGCTTTCAAGTATCTAAGTTCTCTTATGTCAAAGCCAAAATGTCATTAAGATGCCTTGTAGGGATACGGTGTTGGAGATGACATCCAAGTGATCCTTGTCTATGCCTCAGTAAAGAGCTTATTTTTGTTCAAAATTGCTTAACATTGGAACAGACTGCTCAGGGAAGTAAGTGATGGTCACCATCCTTGGAGGTGTTCAAGAACTGGACAAGGCACTCAGTGCCATGTCAATGTTGACAAAGTGGTGATCAGTTGCAGGTTAGACTCGATGATCTTTGAAGTCCTTTCCAGCCTTAATGATTCTCTTATCCTTTAACTACGACTAAAACCATTCATTCAACTGAGAAATAAGCTACAAGCCTGTAACAATCCTTTTCCATTCTCTTTTGTTAAAGAATTTTCTTGTTCTGCTGGTTGTCTGAAACTGAGAAAATAATCGGGAAAAGGATGACTGCATGTCAGTTCCCTCCATGTCTTATTTCATAGGCTCCAACTGATGGGCACTGAAAAGCAGGATCAGGAAAGAGGGGACCTGTGTCCTCATCACAGATTAGAGTGAAGCCTTACACACAGCTCCAGGCATTACCTGCCCTGTGAGAATAGTCTGGAGTTTGTCCTTTCCATCCTGTTCTCTCGTCCCTGCAACCCAGTCAAATCTGTGAGTAGCTGGGTATCTTGGGGGAAACTTCCTTCTTTGGAAGGGAGGAAACAACAAGGTTCACAGTAGACATCTGAATAGCTACAGGAAGAGTCTTGGAAAAAAATATACTTTTTTAAAGGAAGGTTATTCACCTGCAAAATGGCAAAGCATAAAATATAAATTATTTCTTATATAAATCTTTTTTTCTTCACTAATTGAAAGACTAAAAATGATTTAGAGTGTGGGCATCTTCTGATAACTTTCTCATAAAATTGATGTCTCTACACCATGGAGCCCTCTCTCTTCACAAATTGCGTTTTAGTAGCAGCAAGGAATTGAGTCTGCATTTTTTTACTCATTCTTCAGCTACTCACAAGGACAAGCATAGTGCTGTTGAAGAAGCACAGTTTCAGCATAACAATTCAAATTCATCTATGCTTAACACCCCCCTGACTTGGAGTGACAGTTTTCAGCTCTGAACAGATGCTCCCACTCTACATAGCAGCATGAGCTAAAAGTACAGCCAGCTCTCATAAATATCATTTCTGAGAATAAAACAAATTAGAGTTCATTAAACATTTAAATCATGCTTGATAATTTAATATAGTAATAACCCTTTCCCCCCCCTAACTTTTACCTTACTATTTTAACAAATAATGTTCTGCAGATAATCTCTTCGGAATTTAGAGAGGGTTTTTTTAAGGTACTGTAGTCTGATTTAAGTATATGTTTCACAAAATTAATTTAAGAAACTCAAAACTCTCATCTTGAGGTCACTAAAATATATAGGATAAGTAATTGTATACAGTAAGTAGTCTGGAACTTGTCTACAGACCCTGGACTTAGGTGAGATTTTTGTTGCTTGGTAACTGCCACCAATGGATAAATAATGAATTACCCTGCAAATCTCTAAGCAATAGTATTATTGCTACCTCCCATTAAATAATTACATAGCATCTGTTTCACTCCATAGGCTTTGCCTGACAAAGTTATCCAGAGTAGTTATATCAGCAGCTACAAAATGCAGAGATACCCCAAGGTGCCTGTAATGTGCTGCAGGAGGTCACATCTGTATCCATGAGGGTGTGCTCATGTAGTTCATCTGTCTGCCAGGTAAGAAGAGGTTATCTGCTTGTGCACAGAACTGTATTGTTTTTAGAAAGCAAGCAGAACCAAAACTGCATGGGCTTATCAGAGAATCACAGAATTATAGAGACCTTTAAAATCATCTCATTCCAATGCCCCTGCCATGGGCAGGACACCTACTAGACCAGGTTACTCAGAGCTCCATCCAACCTGGCATTGAACATTTCCAGGGATAAAGCATCCACAGCATCTCTGGGAAACCTGCTCCAGAACATCACTGCTCTCACAAGGAAGAATTTTTTCCAATTTTTAATTTAAACATACTCGCTTTCAGTTTGAAGTCATTCCCCCTTGTTCTGTCACTCCAGACCCTTGTAAACAGCCTCTCTTCATCTTTCTCATGGGCTCCCTTGAGGTACTGAAATGCCACAATTAGGTCATCTCAAAGCCTTCTCTTCTTCAGGCTGAACAATCCCAATTCTCTCAGCCTTCCATCCCAGCAGAGCTGCTCCATCCCTCTGATCACCTTGGTTCCTCCTCTGGCCTGGCTCCAGCAGGTCCCTGTCCTTGCTGTGCTGGGAGCCCAGAGCTGGATGCAGCCCTTCAGGTGGGGTCTCAGCAGAGGGGGCAGAGGGGCAGAATCCCCTCCCTGCCCTACTGCCCACGGGGCTCTGGATGAGCCCAGAACAAGGCGAGGTTTTTGGGCTCCCAGCTTGGGCACATCCAGCCCCTCACCCACCATTTATTACCAACTCCACCAATACCTATTCTTTTACTGTAGACAAGAGTTAAAGTATCCTTTCAGTATCATCAGAGCACATTTAACTAACAGGCATGCTCCTTTTGGCTATTTGTATGAATGATGTTAAAAACATGAAAATCAATTTTACTGGAGAAATTAACCATCAAAATTGGCTAAGAGGAATGCAAGTTGGGTAGAGAGCAAGTTTTGCATGGCATCTATGGAACGCTTCCAGATTGTTTTAGGAAATGTATGAATATAATTTAAAAATAAAACAAGTGGTATTTTCTGTCACAGATTATGCCTGCCAAACACAAAGCTTGAATAAAAGTGACATTTATGTACACTGAATGTTTACAAAGTTCTTGTTGTGCTCCTTGTGTAATTATCTCCCAGCACTGCGTTCTGACACGCAGGGAAGGTGAGAACAGCTGTTCATTTTATAGCCAACTGCTATTTTTTCCATTATATAGACATATCCGCTTTCACCATTTTTATGCATCACATATCCACATGCACAGATGTATGGACTCAGAAATGCACACATCTGTACTTTTACAGATAGGTGTCAATAGCTGGGTAGGAGAATGAACCTTTCCTGTGCTTCACAGTCTGCCAGTAAATACTGGAGCTGACACTCCTGGTCAATGGCTGGCTGAATTGGAATGAAATTAAGTGCTGGAGGTAGCAAAGTTTAAATAAAAATACTTTCTACAGGAAAAAAAAAAAAAAAACACAGGATAAACCTTTGGATTTTTCCTGGTTTTTGTTGTTTATTTGTTTATCTGCATTTTTGGTAAACCACATTTACTGTCTTATTGAATTTTATTTCCTCTTACAGACCACTCAGGAAACAGATATCTGGATTCAGCCATTTCACTTCACCAAGGATGCATTTCTCCATGTATCATTGATCACTGTTGGAACATTTCATTAATCATGTGGGGAAGGGTATCAGACATGGTCTACAGCAAACCAGGAGTATTACAGTAGATCAAGCAAACAAATCCTCATTTGAGAAAGGGAAACCTCCTCATGATTAACTCACTGAATAGAAGGACTGATTGGATTCGTCAGTTTACTCTGGTCACTTATCATAACTGAGACACATGAAATACTTTAAACATGAAATACTTTAATACTTTATATCCTAGTTGCATCTGTCCAGCACAGAACCAGTCTGCCCTCTCAGCTGATAAACAATTTCAGGCATAAAGCTGGTAGGGGCAAAGGAGGCACTGCCTGGTAGCTGCTTTTTCCTTTCCCATACCACGTATAAAGGACACCCATGACAAAAGAAAACAGGGACAGACAGTGAGCTCCCTCCATTAAAATTCTCCATCAGCAAAAAGGATAACATAATAAAATCATAGAAAATTATATGTTATCTCTAACCCAATAGAAAAATACACAAAACAGCTAAATATTACATATGTGGGTAAAAGACATTTATATCAAGTACATTAATTTATGGAAGTTACTCTGATCAGTGGTCATATTTTTTCTTGCATGCTTGCAACAAATGGGATGGGCAGGTAATGTTCAAGAGTGGCCATAAATGCTCTCTTTTTTTAGATTTACCTTACTTGTATAAATTTCTGGTAATTCCAGCTCCCAGTCAAATCAAAGCTTCATTTCAGATTTCCAGGTCTTTCTTACTGAGTTTTAAAATAAAATCTTGGTGTTCTTGCTACATCAAAATATAGAGTTGGTAAGTATGCAGTTAGTCCTGTGATTGTCCACGTTCATGTTAGAACAATATTTGTAGTGCTTTCCTGAAAAAAAGCAATTAGTGTAAAAAAAAAGCCAAGCCCCTGTCAAAATTCAAACTAGCTAAAAGAAAATGGGGGGGCAATAAAAAATAAAAAATTAAGTGAGCACAAAGCATCTTTTGAAAAGACATGATGTAAAATGTAGTTGTGATAAGTTTCATCCTTGGCCAACTTTCAAAGCTCATCCACAGGGCTTCTAATGGGCTTAGCAAGACATGCTTTAAACTAATATTGCTGGTATAGAGAAGTTTCCTTTTTGGCATCTGTTTTTAAGGGTCATTCAAAAATATTTGCTAAAAGGAAAACAGAAAATATTTATTCATAAATAGCTATTTTCCAAACTAGCTTTAATGACATTTACCCACCTACTTATGTGCAGTCACCTGTAACAAGTATATTGTTTCTATATACTGTAATTACAGTACAAGATAAAGGTCTCATATGTGCAACTAACCACTTAGTAAATGATAGACTATGTTGATAATTACAGACATTGCTCAAATCAGTAAATGAAAATCTTTTTCTAAGTTTCCTAATAATCTTCCCTGTAGGCAGTTCTCCTATTATGTGTGAATTCTGTAGAAGCCTTAAGAAATTGTCGTAATGCAGAAATATTTATTTGAATGGTTCCTGCTGCCAGCAGCAAGCTACAATTTATCACATTTTGGGATACACAGGCTGTCATTAATTCAGTTTTTGTTCCTAAGTGCTTATTTATTCCATTCTGTAGTCACACGGGTTTGGTCTAAATAGCATTGATAGCACCTTGTGGACTTACTGATGATATTGAGAGACAGTTAATCCAAATTTTGCTCTGTAAGTCACTTCTGCACAGATTACCAAACCAATGCTCAGTTATCAGTTGTTAAGGGTATGGAAGCATTTTTTAATCACTTTTAATCCATCTCTGTCAGAGTCTAAAAAGCAGATTTTAATGGAAGATTCGACTTGTTTCAACAAGCTTCAGGTCACAAAGCCCCCTCAGAAGATAAAGCACTGGTGTAGATAGAACTGATGAGAAACACAAACTGCATTTGAGCAACAAATATCATTCTGAAGAGAGATGGTGCTGTTAAATGCTATCTGGTTTTGCCTGAGGTTTTTGAACCTGTCAATTCCTCTGAAAGTGTGCTGATGTCTGTGTTCCTGTGCAATCCCTGACTACTCTGTTCCTGCATCATCTAAGTATATTAAAACTGAAATATCTACCTGAAAAGTTTGCAATGCTTTTAGAGATATGCAAGCAATATTTTGATATTATAATATCAATTAATATATAATAATACTTAATATCATGAACACAAATAAAGAATATGGCCTACATATTGCTCTTGTCCAAACCAATACTTTGAGTGACTGCAGCTTTTTCTATGCTATACTTAGAAAGCTTTAGTAGAGCTCATATCACTGAAATATCTGTAGACATTCTCCCATTATTCTAGCAGGAAAACCTCTCAGTTTATTAACCTGTGTAAATTTGCCATTTTGGAATAAAATGGAAATGCTTGCTGAGCTCTTTCTTTATTTCAAATACTTCCTTTCTATTACCAGTATTTAGAATCCCAGTATCACTCAAAGGCTGGGTAGATGTTCATGGATGGTTTCTGCTTTGAAGACCTTGAAATCCTTTAAGATTTTCAGTTGTTCAGACACAAAAAGGACATTAAGTTACATCAGTAAGAGGGCTATGCAATAATGTATTGGCTTTCTCATTTTCTGTGGAAGTTCTGATTCTAAAAATATAGTGCACAACATTTTCCTTAGCAAGACCTTACCTCATTGCTTTTTTAACTCCTTACAGAAATAATCAGCAGAATAGCTGACAAGTTTGGATTAACCCAACACTGTTCTATTTGATCTCAAGGCAGTCAGCCTCTGCTTGATGCTCATGTCCTTCTCCTGAAAGAAATATTGAAATAAATTCAAAGCTTCAAGTAGGAAAAAAACCAACCAAAACAGAAACAGAAATGTTTTCCTAAATGTTTAGAAGTTACAAAAAAGGCCAGATAGAGATAAAGGCATCATATTGTTTTCTAATGTTATGTAAAATGAAGCTAAGTTGAAGAAGATGATACCCAGGTGCCTTCTTTTCCATTGGAAGAGCTTTTTCAGTAAATGGCATCTTTCTCAGAATGGGGTCTCCTGCCACCTCCAAGCTGGTCTTGTCTCAGAAGTACTTGCCTTTCTTCCTTGAATAAAAAGGATCAAAGAAATTTTGAATCTTATCTCAGTTCCTCCCTACATTCTTTCTTTTCTCCTCCCATATATTAGGCTAGCTATTTAAAAAAAATTTTCAGCATTTCTAGTCCTAATGAACTCTTTTTGTGTCTCTAATCACCTCATGCATTCTGTCAGAGCTGCCTGAAGGGAGAGGCAAAGAGAAAAGACAATTATTCTACAGACAGGTGAAAGCTGATATTTTATTTCTGTACACAGAACAAGGGGAATTTTCCTATGTCATAAAGATTCCAACCATATCTTCCAACTTAACCTGAAAATCCACTAATCCAAGGAGAATTGTGGAATGAATTGACCTCCCTAGGAGATAATTTTTTAAACAGTGGTGATTTTAAAAGTATATATTTAAGAGAACTCAAAATGAACATGAGTGTTCAAACATAATATTAAAAAATACCAAGAAGTGAGGAACACATATTAAAAAGAAAATGTTTTGAGAACTTAGATGTGCAAAACATGTAATGCATTGTACCTTCCAGAGGATTTACCACAAGACTCATTATAATTTGTATTTTTCTTAAAAGATCAGTTCCCTGAGGTTATATGGCAATATAAGAATTTTAGATTATTTTTTATTTCTTTGGATAATAAAGAAAAGCTTTGAAGTTAAAGGCTAAAAACAGAAAGAAGATACAAAGAACCTAAAATTTTTTGTTATGAAGCAATTTTATCTAATTTGAAACTTTTTTTTTTTCTCTTTTGAGGACTAATGCATGAATCTTGAAATCTTGGAGTTTGCAACACTGGCTTATGGACAAAAAAAAATTCATGTCTGCTTAGCATACATTCTCACAGCTGTCTTGTCATATCATGGGTAATACTAGGGGTTCATGATTTATTGTGAAGTGAGATGACTGAGCTCCAAAAGGTGACACATTATTTGAGGAATGACATCTAGATCTTTTCAACCTTGTTAAACATTTTTCAGAAATGCAAACTAAATTGCTTTTTTCACAAGTGAAGAGCTTGTACAGGGCAAAAAGGTTGTGGAAATTTGAGATAAGAAAAATTTAGTAGTTCAATAAATAGGATTATTTAAGGAATGTATGTGTTAGTTTATAGCCCAACTAACTTCCTCCAACTAGTACCAGTGTGCATGATTGAAAACAAATGATACAGAAAGTTTTTCTCTATATATTTATAATCTGAGATATGCATAGAAAAGGGCACATCTACAATGGTCGTTCAAAATCATTACATGTTAATCATTACATCTCTATTGCTGCAAGGTTTTGAATAAACCTGGTAAAACTAAAAATCTAGGAGTTCTGTAATAGCTTGTCAAAGAGTAATTGTGGGTAAAATGTTAATACCTCTCTTTCGTTCTCTTTTATGTTGAATGAATTATTCATTTCTCATTTATTAGCTAACTCTGCATATTTGATGCTTTTTTGAGATTAGTAATTACTTTGAGCAACTTGAAGTATTTACACTGGATTTGTATGATTTTTTATCACGCTGACGGTTTAAATACTCTGTCATATAAAATACAGCAATTACTATTGCCTTTTCTGGGAGAAGGTTGTAAAAACATGTCTCATTAATTTCATGAGGTCATCTAATTGATGCAAGAACCTAGCAGAAATTCTGGCGAGCGTCTGGAAAGCAAGCAGCTCCCTGAGAGGAATTCACCTGCAGCATTCCCTGAGCAGGGCACACTGTGCCATGCCCCATCTTTGGCATCCCTGTTCTTTCACATGTGCTCACAGCACGAACTGCAACGCTGAAGGGAGAAAAGGAAAAGTGCTGAAATCACAGTGGAGAACTGTCACCAAGTTTCACTGGACTGGAAATGATTGTATATGAGTACATCAGTTCTACCTTGTGTCAGCACTTTGTGTCAGCACTGGAAAGGCTATGCAAACATAGAATGGAGATAGGAACATTTGCATCAGGACACAGAGTTGTCTCACACTGATGTTTTTAAAATTATAGAAGGCTTTGATGTTTCTTACTTACCCCTTGGCACTGGTGAGAATTGTCCATGAACATCCATTTAAATAAAATGCTCAATATATGAACTATATATTGTTCTAAGTGAAATAAAATATACCAAAATAGCACAAATTTGTAATTCATCTTCAAATTTCAACCACTGGGGAACATGATGTTGCATTTAAAATGCATATGAAAAGACAAATTCATGTTATGATAACCTTCCTTTATAGAAAATTATGAAATAATAGGTTTTGTCTTGTGATCCTTGCTCAGATTGTGAGTCTTTAGTCAAAGGGTCAGGCACAATGCAATCTTTCCTCTTGGCAGTGTGGTAAAGTATTTAAAAAGATGTTTTTCCTCTACTCCCATTAGTTTGGGGCAGTAGTTCTTGTATCATAGAACATGATTATTCATCAAGTTTTCCACTTATATTGAAAAACATGTCAATCAAATATGAGAGCAATCAAATCAATCAAGTGGATTGTACTAAATGAAGTTTCTTAAAGTTTTAATTCATAGTAGTATCAAGCTACATGATTTTTTGTGATATAATGAAAACATTGAAATAGAAATTTTGCAAAAAGCTACGATTAGAACTAATTTTCTGCATAAAATCTAAACAGCTTTTTCTTTACTGACATTTTCCTCAGCTTTCTAGTAAGATAAAGCATTTCAAGTTAAAGCCAAAGACATTTCCATATACTGAAAGAGGAGAGATTTAGATTATATGTGAGAAAGAAATTCTTTAAGAGTCCTGAGGCACTGGAATACGTTTCCTAGCGAAGTTGTGGATGCCTCATCTGTGGAAATGTTCAAGGCCAGGTGGGATGGGGCTTGTAACAAACTGATCTATTGGGTGGTAACTCTGCCCATTGCAGAGGGTTGGAACTAGGTGATCCTTAAGGCCCCTTCTAACCCAAACCATTCCATGTAACTACGAAAGACCATTATATGTTCTTACATGGAATAATGTTGCTTGCAGCAAAGCTGTACCAGATATTGAGAATTATGACAGAAAACACCACTGGCCCTGCTCAAATATTTGTTGTTTAAATAAATGCACTCTCCACTTTCTGAAAAACAAAAATAAATATAGATGCACTATGCTACACGAGAACGTGGAATATTTAAAACTAGGAGAAATGATAACAACATAGCTGGGAGCTAAGCAAGAACCTAAGGGCATATACTATGAGCACCAAAGGGCCAAGATTATTTTCAGTATGCAATGTCAATATTTTAACAACCCCTATCCCTTTCACCCTATCTAATATTTCTCCCTATCTCTTTCACCTTGCACAGCACTGCTGAATTTTCCTCTGTTCTTTAGCTAGTGTAATATGGGTAAATACTTCCTGTCAACAGAATTGTTATAGTGATTAATACCAAGGCAAAATTCTAGTTCTTTTTAAAGTGATCAGTACAAGCGGTTGACATTTGCTGAGTCTATGCACTTGATAGTCAATTGCATATTTATGAGCATCTTATATGCTTAATGTTACAGCAGAAAAATACAAGAGGCTCTTGAAATATCTTTACTCCTCCTCCAAGTGACATTCATAGAGAACTGAAAAAAACTCTCATAAAAGAAGCAGTCTTCAAGTATGCTGAAAGCTCATAAAATGGGTAGGACAAGAGCCACAACTGCAATTTAAAGGTATCAAAAGGACAAGTCAAGTTTTTACTGCTATGCACATGTTTACATATCTCACTGCAGCAAAATCATAGTTCCCCTCTGAAATGTATAACACCAACTCTTCACATGCCTTACACTTTCCGTTCACTCACCATTTCTGCTGGGGACCAGACCTACATAGAAACATTAAAATGTGTTTGTGAAAGGTGCTTTCACAGTCAGAAAAGCCTTTTCTTTCTGCATAGAATGGGCTAGACAACTAAAAAGGATAGAAATGATACTAACTGCTGCTAGGCAGGGGCCAAATACTGGAAATTCTCGTGTTTTCAGGGCATATGGAGAGTAGGATAGGCTGGATCATTATCGCAGAGAATAATTTCTCTCTTTTTGTGGATATAGCTCTAGTCACTACTCAAACCTGGAAAGAATTGTGCTAGAGAACAGTAATGCAGTCAGAAGCATTGCTTTTACTATAAACTATTGCCTGTATTAGCAAATTCTCTTTCAGCAATAGGAAAAAACATTCAGTCCAGTAAAACAGCTTAACACTTTTCTTCTCACAGGCTGTGCTTCATAATCTTTGTTTCTTATTTAAGTCTTCTGTTATAATTGCATTTGTTGCTTCTTTAGACAATAGACAACATGTTAAGCTTATAAGTGCTAAAGGGAGTAAACCAGAGGTAGAACAAGAACTAATGATACCAATAGCAGTGTTTCTGTAACTTAAAGCAGGAAAAAATCTATACCCACAAACTGAATTCTGCACTAGTAATGAAGATGCCAGTGTTGATGGCAATACAACTGGAAGCAGTGTCATTGAGTAGATGGGTTTTTCTTTGATTTCTGCTTAAAGACTATAACAACTGGAAAAAACCCCAAAACTTCAATATGTCTGTAACAAGGGACAAGCAGGCATAGTTATTTCTGAGAACTGCTCTTGCCCTGCTAACAGGCTTTAGGACAAAGTGCTGGTATTTATCTGGTTTCATCTGGGGTAGAGATCTTTTTGTTCCTAGTAGCTGGTACAGTGCTGTGGTTTGCATTTGGTATTAGACCAATGTTGATAACATGCTGATGTAGCTATTGCTGAGTAGTGCTTGACAAGGACTTTTCAGCTTCCCATGCTCTGGCAGCGAGGAGATCCATGGGGAGCTGGGAGGGAACAGAGCCAGGGCATCTGACTTGAACTGGCCAAAGGAAAATTCCATACCGTAAAACTTCAAGCTCAGTATATAAACTGGGAAAGTTGTCCAGGAGGGGCCGATCCAGAACTGTCTGGGCATTGGTCAGTGGGTGGTGAGCAACTCGACTGTGCATCACTTTTCTTCATGGACTTCATTGCTCTGTTTGTCATTTTCATTAAAATTCTTTTATCATTGTTATTGTTATCAATACTGTTATTTCTTTCAATTATTAAAACTGTTTTCATCTCAAGCCACAGGTTTTAATTTCTTTTTCCCTGTTGTCCTCAGGGACAGGGGGTGTGTGGGAAGTGAGAAAGCACTATGTGACGCTGTTACATCTCTAGCTATTATTGTAGGGAAACCTCCAGAGCAGATAGGTTGCAAAATACTTAAAAAAAATATTATGACTTCACACTATTAGATGGTCTACACACATCTGCCATCCCATAACCCACAGATATCTTTGTTGTCCTCTGGTAGCAAGGAAAAGATAGTGTCTCTTGTTCAAATGGAAGAAATAGAAACACAAAGGATAACGAATCAGTTCAAGTAGGACTGTGGAACACTAGGGAACTGAAAACAAGTTTTACAATATCCAGACTTCCCATGGAAAAAGCTTTTCTCCTCCCATGGACAGGGGGACAGAGCTAGTGTCTTTGGCTGACACAGCAATATCTGTCAAAACAGACACAAAACAATTTTCCCTTCAGAATTCAAGCTTTAGGCAATAGCTTAACTGAGGGGTTTGCCCTTCAACAGACAATGAAAACCTGTCTCAAATTAAGATTTCTGGTGCATTCTTGTGCTAATTTCACCTGAGGGCCTGTAATGAATTCCATCATTGCAAAGGACCATACCTAAAGGCTTCAGATCTATATTGTTGAGAGAAAGGCTTAGAGAGAAGACCTGGAGCAGCCTGCAAACTCAGCAAAATACATCACAAAGACAGTTGAGGTTCAGCTTACCTCACATCCAAGCACATGCCTCCCTGTGCAGAAATTAATCCGCCTTTTTTCAGTATCCCTAATTATAATATATAGAAAACAGCCACACTTACTCTGTTCATATATTAAATATTTACAATATCCTAAGGTTTGCTATTGTTTCAAGCTACTTTCCACTTATTTCTTCCATTTCTTTCTCCCCAGGTCTTTTTTTTTCAATGCTGTAGCAGAGTGAAATTCACAATAGCCATAATTGTGTTAGTATTATTCAACCGATTTTTTATACACCCACATCAGCTTCAAATCTTCAGGAGTTCACTGCTGCTTCCCAGCCAATAACAAAGCTTTTGCATCCACTACTGCTTCTGTAATGGGATTGAAATTATTTTCAATGTCCTGCTACCAAAATGCTCATGCCAGGCTTTAATTATACTCCAATCTTCTTGTATCTCCACCCCTTTGCAGCAGTCCCTTGCACAATGCTTTGCATTCACCCTTGCACCCTGTGTTCTGCCTCTACTGTTCCATTTTGTTTTGAATACAGAATTTTAAAGACCTTAATTTCCATTTCTTAAATTCAAGCATAAGATTTTTCCTCTGAAGAACTATGTGTTAACTTCTGATGTTCTTAAATTCCTGCAGCCTACTTATTTGCAGCCTGATAAAACAATTCCATAATGTCTGGAGATATCTAAAACCTTACAATGAAGGGTAACTCCTTGACAACCTATTTCAAAATAATTATGCTTTATGAATGTATAAGAACTAAATACAATTTTAATTTTTATGAAAGAAAGAACAACAACCAAACTCAATCCAAACCCACAAAAACCCCCAAACCTAGAAGGAATATAAATCACTTTCTTTCATCTAAAAGGGGGCATCAGATTGCACATGTTCACATATGTTCACAGGACAGAGGTCATTATTTCTCCTTCCTGTGTTAATTTTAATCAAAAACATCCATTATTTTGGGAAAGAAATATTTTTAGAACTCTTTTTAAAATAAATGCAGTTCTATGGTTCTTCAATTTCTTGGAAATATTCAACATATGAGGGAGTAAATGGCAGGAGGTAAATTCATAAGTGCATATGGTTCTGGGGTACTTGCAACTGAGCTAGAAGAAATATAGGCTAATATTTTTTATTCTTTGACAATAACAGTTGAGCTTGCTTTTATTTTCAAATGAAAATATATTTGAAATTATTTTTTAAAACAAATGTAAGCATTGGACAGAACTGGAAATATGCAAATAGATTCCAAGGCAGCAGTGCATAAACACTGGAAGCTTTCCTCTGTTTCAATGTTCAATAAAAATGCTAAATAGGGCAATTTTTTACAGAAGGATAGAAACTGAACACATATATGTATGTGTGAACATGGATGTGCACTACATTGAATGAAGGCCTGAAAATGTTATTGAAAGCTTTTGCCCTCATTTTTAGACCTGCAGTTTTATTAAGTTGATATACAAGTCTTTTGCAGAATTTTAAATAAAGGAATATGAACTGCTTTGGCATAATTACTCATTCCCAGGAACAATAATTTTCATATTATGTCTATCAGAGTTCCTTACAGTGGCCTCCAAAAAATTATTGGAATAGACTTTACTTGGCATTACTGCCTTAAATTAAAGTCACTGTGTGTCACAGATTACATTTAAGCCCTACTTCTTCAGCTATTTATCTGCCCCTATACTCTGTCGACTGTCTGGCAAACATATTTTTCTGTGAGAATAGAGAAAATTATTACCCTTTTTCTGTGAATTTAAAACTTTTCAATATATAGATATATATATATTTTATGTTTTTCTTCCTAAGAACACATCCTTTTTGTTTTGAGGTTTGTTTTATTTTTTGCATTTAAAAAAAACCCATACTAAAAAAAAAAAAGAAGGAAAAAAAAGCCAGCCAACAGCAACAAAATAAAACAAAACAAAATGATTGAACAAACAAACAAAAACAAACAGAAAACGAACCCCACACAGAAAAAAAATCAAACAAAACCCACAAAACTGTTTTCCCCAGGTATAAAATTTCTTCCAATACCTATATTCTCACTTTGCATCCTTCAGATTGAGTGTTATTATGAAAACTATTCCCTATTGTTGAACCTACAATGTAGTTTATCTCCCTCAAAAAATCACAGCAGAAATTCCTACAAGAAATTCCTACACAAATCTGAAGACTTATCATCTGTGAAGCCTCATTCTCAGAGACTCCAGATTTTCTTCAACCCTGAACAGACCAAAGTCTGTTTTGACTCTATAGTCTTTAAGGGCCCTATTTGATGCTATTCTTTTGAGTCAAACCTTCTACCTACAAACCCCCCAATAACAGGCACAGATAGACAATTGTCACCTGGATTGTTGCCATTTCCCTCCATCTCCAGCTCTGCCTTGGTGGATGTTGCTCTCCTCCAATCTCCTCTTTATTCACGACTGCACAAAGTCTGCCTACAATCCCTGATATTTCAAAGCCTCCAAAACCATGATTTTGCTGGGTGACATCCCAACATATTTGGCTGTACTGCTGTACTGCATAGAAGGGAGCAGTGGCAACCCAGGCATCAAGTATGCCCAACACACAAACAAGGTTTTTCAGAAAGACTCCTGCAAAAAGCCAAACATTACCAGGGAAGTATAGACAGGTCCAGAGCATATATTCATCTCATAGAACATTCAAAATCTGAAGATAAATTCTATTCAATACTTTCAGGATATCCTCTAAATATGGGGTTTTCTTCTTGTAAAATTGTCTGAAGAGATTTGCATATGATCAACCTCTCACTGCTTCAGAAGAACAGAAGAAAGATTACTGGAGAAGCTACACTTTAATGTTTACAGTCATTTAATTAATTTACAAAATAATTCAGTGGGCACCCACTGAAAACCAGAAGAACATCAAATTGTTTATCTCTCTGGATGCCATGTATATAATGAAAACAGCTTCTGAGCCCTCCTTTGAAGGAAAAGATCATCCTTAAAAGGAATTTCAGAACATTTAAAGCATATTTATAGTGCTCAACAAACTCTCACACTAAGTCAGCCATCCACTGATTATCCACAAAAGAATGTTTTCCAAGTAAGATGTTGCATGCACGCCAGACATAAACATATTTAGACTTCTTTCAATTGAATCCCACTTCACAATTAAAAGCAAGGGTGACTTCTGACAAAGTAAATGTTGGGTAAGTAATACCCTACTGGAATTTCCTTTAAACAGGATTAATCAAATCATTCTTTTTCCAGTTCTTAGTAATACATGACCTTCTTGAGCCACCGAAGGACCTTACTGTAAACTCTGAACATCTGTTCCATTCTGAAATAAATGAATCTATGTGAGTTGGGGACAAGTTTACGTAATTTTATTTCCACTTTGATGTTTTAGAAGGGTCTTATTCACAACAAAAATACACTTTAAAGCAACCTAAAACGTTTTTCTGGATATGTGGGGGTGTCTGGAAGACAAAAGTTACAGTCTATTCTGCACAGTCTTCACAAGAAAAACAGTTCAGTAGATAAACAAGGAAAGAATTTTTTGTAACAGTTAATTTTTAAGTTATTGTGATTTTTAGTGTGGCAAAATCTCTGAATTTCATGATTCTCTGAAATTAGCATAGATTTATTATAGCTTTTTTTTGTCTAGGATATCTGAAAGTAATCATTGTAATTTTAGTATTTGTGAGGAACTGTCCCCTTTCTAACTTCTACAGGTATACTTCCAAAGAAAATTCTGCATCAAAATGACACCAGATAATAAAGCCTTAACTTGTAAAATAGATGGGGATATTATTCTTCTGCTAGATGTGACTCTCTCCCTTTTCCCCCAGAATCCTCAGCTAATGCTATTGATATAAGTCTGTGCCTTCTGTTCCTCTGGAAAACTGCACTCCTCATTTCTTTGCTACCTGGATAAAACTTTTTCCTGAGGAACTAAAATGTTGAAATTGGAAAATGCAAATGGTGTAAGAAGACATTTTCCATTTTCACAAGTAATATTTCTCTAATTTATCTTCCCAAAAAATGTGAATTGGGCCAAAGACAGACAACATGTCTAAAATGTCAATAGGTAAAATCAATAAATTAAGGAAAAAAAAAAGTCAAAAAAACCCAAAAAACCCAACCAACCAAACAAAAACCCCCAACCTTCTCTTGAGGAGAATTTCAGCCAAAGAGCTCCAGTCATCATTTAAACCTGGAGAATATCTAGCATTCAATTAAATTCTCTAAACTGTAATATTAAGTTACTAATAAGTAAAATACCTTTAAAGGCTACTTTAAAGTATCTGTTTTCAGACAGTGAAAAGCAAAATTTCTAGATGGCTTATTTATATTGTTGTGACATAAAGTTACAAAAGAATTTGGAAAATGGCATTTGTGAACAGTCTTTCACGAGGGCTTCAACAGAGAGGACACTGGGATTTACAGTATATTCTGCTTTAGTTATTTGCTAAGAGTTTCCTGTAAAGGGACAAGGAATGTGGAAAATCATGCCAAATTCTCAGGAAGTTTGGAAATGGCCTAACGCAAGAGTCAGAACCCATGAAGAAAATAGCTACTCTACCAGGACAGTGAAAAATCAAATGTACAGCTCCCCCCTTCATACAGAGTGACAATAAATATAGGATAATGCCGCCATTAAATCCCTGTTTTCTAGGTGAGTAGTACTTTTTCCGCTTTTCCCCCAACTTAACCTCATTAAGATCCTGACTGTGGAATAATTATAATGTATACAAATCCTTCTCCAACCTTTCATCCAGAAACAGTTCCAAATTAATGCCCATGAATCATCATACCTTTGTCTACAGCAAGTTACTCCAGACTCTAAAGACATTTTAAATACTTGTCTTTCTTTTTAATTTAACACCTTTTTCTTACTTTTCTCATGATGAATTTATTGTTGAGTGTCATCCATACCATAAGGAAATGCTTGTCTCTGAATTAGTCAAGAAAAAGATAGATGAGCACACGGACACATGCTGTTCAATGGCATTTGTGTGATAAATGAAATTTCTTTCAAAGTCATGCTTTGAATTAAGGCAAAGCTATTCCTGATCAGTCTCTAAAATTACCTGAGAGGAAGTGTTTGAGAGGTGGGGGTCAGTGTCTTCTTCCAGGTAGCAAGTGATAGGAGAGAGGGAAAGGCCTCAAGTTGCACCAGGGGGCATTTAGGTTGGTATTCAGCAAAATTTTCTTCACTGAAAGAATAGTCAAACACTAGAACAGGCTGCCCAGTGAAGTAGTAAAGCGACCATCCCTGGCGGGGTTTAAAAGCTCTATAGATGTGGCACGTGGGGACATGGTTTGCTGGTAGACTTGGCAGTGCTGGGGGAATGGATGGGCTCGATGATTTTAATGGTCCTTTCCAACATAAACTATTTTGTGACACTATGACAGAAAAGAAAAACACCACTGCCACAACCACCATCAGAGTGCAGACAGTAAGGACATCAGGAGAAGAAGAAGAGCAGAGCCACATCCATTTGCCTGAATGCTCTGACAGGCACTCACTGCTGTCTAGAGGCCAGGCAAAGCTGGGGACGTGGTCCTGTCATTTTGCCCTGAACACAACGTTGGGTTTCATTCAAAAAATCAAATCTAGGAAGATTTTAAAAGAGTAATTTTTAAAATACAGTTACTTATCTCCATCTTCCTACACCTGCTTGGGTTCTGCCTAAGTGGCCGAGTTCCTGGTAGCAACTCTGCACTGAACCAGTCCCTTCTCTCTTCTCTGGTGGCTTTGATTGAAAACCAATGGTACAGGAATTACTGGAATCAGCACGTGGTAAGGGATGGCAGAAACTCTAGCAGAAAGGCACAACTGTCTCCATTTCCAGTCAAGATAGGTAAACCTCTCCAAAATACCCTCCCTTAACTGCTGTAAGGGACAGGAGATTTGATGCCATGCAAACAGAACCTAAATTTTTACTACACCTAGCCAGCATACACCACCTTACTCACTGCTCTGTCATGGGCAGTTTGACAGACGGCTGATTGCAGGTCACTTTGGCAAAAGCTTGTCACTCAGAGCAACTCTACAAGACCAATGTGGACTCAAAATTAGGAAACAAAGAAAAATCCAAACCATCAAAGTTGTTACATCACAAAGACAGACTAGGGAAAATACTTCAGCATAATCAGCCCAAAGTGGTCACTTCTTTTTTTCACTTCTGCAGTGAAAACTGCAAACCATTTCAAAAGTGAGCAGTAAGAAAAGCTCAAGCAGCATTAAAAATTGCAAATGAAAGTCATTGTTACAAGTATTCTGTGAAAACAAGAGAAAGCAGAGAGGAAAGTACAGGCAAGCCTCAGGGAAATACAAAAGTTATTTGAAGTTGTAGAGTGATAGTTGTGTTATCCATAGGAAGAAAAGATATAGTATCTCTAAAGCTCTTAGAAGTCATGAAAATAGAATTAATGTTTTAAGTATTCATTGAAAAAACAGATAAACCTATAACTATCCCATTGGGCTCAGTTCTATATTAAAAAGGAGATATATCAGCTTCCATTAGTGCAGAAAATAGAAATAATCAACTGTCAAAATACTGAAAATAATAAAATGAAATCAGTTTAATGAGGCCCTGTATGTAAGGAAATTAAGTTTATGGTAACCTATTGTGAATATGGAGAGAATGCTACTGAGACAATTCAAGCTGTCTAAGCAAAAGAAGTTATCTTTACATAAATCCTTTATTAATTTCCAAAAATGAGCTGCTTTAATATACTTTGGATTAGTCTGGTATGTTCAATAGATAGAGAAAATGTCAATTTACCCAAGTGAAATCCTTTCAGGAGATGAATCTATTCAACTAAACTATTATCAAACAGTCTTCTGAGCTCACAAGCGGAACTTTTAGCAGAAGAGATCAGCCAAAAACAGCTGAGCTCATGGGGCAAATGAGAGAGCCAAGTTTTTGCTATGGACTTTGAATTTAGGTCTCCCAATACAAGGAAGCATCTGAGCTACTATCTACACTGCTGAGATCATCTATTTTTAGCTAATCAACATTTATATTTATACCGAGTTGTATCTGAACCTATGATTTGAGCTCGCTGCCTACACCTGTAGGGCCATCATGATCTCAAAGAGGCACATGGGAATGCCTTTTGTCCCCATTCCTATCCAAAAAGAAGAATGAAGCTATCACCACAGAACATTTTTGTTCGTACAAACTTCTTGATACCTAATAAATAAATTCCTGAAAAAAAATAGCAAAGGGATTTCTTTCTCTGGGAAAGCAAATGGAAAATTTCTGACACACATGGTATATAGAAAGTTCTCATGTAGAATTACTCATGTTTTAGAAAACACCACTACATTTAGTTTGTATTTCAGTACAAGAAAAAATACCATGGCATATTTGGACCACAGCACACCATAATTTCCTCAGCCTGAAGATGAAAATCAGCTAAAATGTGGTCTCTGAATCTCTGGGCGCCAAGATCCATTTCTAAAATGGATTAAGAAATTACTGTAGAGAAAAGAAATGGAGAACGACTATTGTCATGAGTGTTCTTCAGGAGAGCTATTTAGAAAATAGGTTTATATATTCAGCTACAAATACAGCAAATTCCCCATTTACTACTTTGCTTCTCCTTGTACCAATGATGTTTTTACTCCACGGCACTCAAATGTATCTGAAATGATGATTGCTCACGCACAAGAAGAAACATAAAATCTTGTTGCTTTATTTGTTGCAATGGCTGTATTCATTGCTGTCTATCCAGGTCTATTGCCTAATATTTCATTGAGATGAAATCTGCAAGAGGGGAGCTGTTACTGAAATGCCCATCATTCCAAAATAATCATTCTTTTTATGGAAATGAATTAATTTACATATATTGATCCATTTAAGTATATCTTCAGAAGTATTATATTGCCATGATAGAGACAATAAGGCATATTTCTCTTAACAGAATTCAAATCATTCTAAACAAGTACTGTACTTGCTGTACTTGTACCTTCAGTTTCACACTTCAGCAGATGGTCTATTAGACTCAGCTGTTTCCTCCACTGTTCTTTAAAAGAGTAAACAAAAAGTGCACCCTAGAACTGATGTTTGCAAATGCTTTCTATAAAACAGAGAACATAAACCTATTCCAATGCTAATAAAATATAAATGTATAAATATTAAATAAATTTGTATTGGAAGAGAAACAAAACACAGGTAGCAGGCCCAGGGTCCAAATAGATAGGGAAAAACTCCCAACACAACAAAAACAGCAACAAAACAAACAAAAAACCCCCTCCACAGAACCCTCACAGGAAAATTATTATTTGCTAAAAATAAAATATTAATAAAAACATATCTGCAGCTGAAATTTTTCTGCAGTTCAATAACCCGTAGACATGAAAAAACCTATGATAGGAAAATAATTAAGATAGCTGTTATTTCTTCAAAGCTATTTGACCAGGCCTCTGATCAGTTCAACTGAGCTTTTTGTAGGTCTTTAAAAACAATTATCTCTATTTACACATCTGGTATTAAATTGAGTATTTTGTACCTGATTATCTTAGGTACAGGTAGGAAGGTAGCCCTCTGTTTCAGGATGCCCATGTATCTTACAGAGATAATGAATTCTCAGGAAACACAGTAAAATGATTCAGGGGTCACTGAGTCATCAGGGTACCTCCTCAAAGAGGGGAGACCAAATAAGAAGCAAAATAGGTAAAATAGGAAGTCCATACCAGTAAAAAAATAATTGAAATGTCCCTCATAAGAAAGAGGTGAGAAATTAAAATTCTAAATTAAAATAAAACCTTCTACCATGAAAAATCACAACACAAGAATTTCACCCCCAGTTAGGCAAGATGGCAAGTTCTTTCCCCTGAATCGTGAGGAGCCACAAAAAGGGGACTGAACTTCATTTGATGTTTCTGGGTTAGACATCACCCAAACAGCAAAGAAGTTATTTTATTTTGAAAAGAAGTGTATATCAAATGGTCTGAGACAGCACAACCAATCAATTTGCCATGCTCATGTTGGAAATTAGTGTGGCTGAACCACAGACTAAATTTGTGGGCTTCTGGCATGCTGTTTTTCAATTTTGCTAATATTTGAGTTGAAAACACATTTGGCAGGAACTTTTTACCAAAGTCCACATACAGCATCTCACAAGGAATCAAAGCAACTTCTTCTAAACAAATATATTCCTCCTATGCTTTGAAGCATACTGTAATTGCAGAAGCTTATGCTCATTTAACTTTATATTTATCCTTGTTCTTTCACGCTTGGATTGTAAAAGATAACGCTACTTCTTTGGTTTTGACTAACTCTCAGCATCAACTTTAAAGCAAATTATGTTCCACTCAGATGCCTCCTGTTTTGGAAAGAAGAAGTGGTGGGGAAAGTTCTAAGCAGTGAGCACCCCTTTGATCTGAGCTCTCAGCCTCACCAAACAGCTGTGTAAACTGGACAGGGATGTTGACTGATGTAGCACTGGGATTATCTTCTAAGTGCTTGCTGAAAAATCACTTTGAAGGGCTCTAAAATATTATTGAGTGGTGAAACAGAGCCAAGCTAATGAAGAGAAGCCTTGTAGTTAAATAAAACTAATTTCTGCTTCTCTTTTCATTCCCAAACTGTACCAAATGAGTAGATCCTTCATAACCATGAATTTGCTAATATAAAAGGTATCTAAATCTGAAGGTACAGAACACAATTTTCTTGGGTGAATTTTTAGCAGGACCTAGAAGGAAATTTATTCTGTGACTCTTATATTGTTAATGGGAGTTATTCAGCCAAATCTTCATGCATGAGTAAGAATTAATATGTGCCCCTTATGGTTTTTTTGCATAATATTGGAAATTAATTTCCACAAACAAATTCTCAGCAGTCATTTAATACAGTAGATGTGATTCTGATTCTCAAAGGTCCCTTGATTCACATCAGTGTAAGCCTGAGTGTGTGACAACATTAAAAGGAGCAAAGACCTGGCTGAGCACCTTGAATTTAACACTCACTCTGATGTAACTCAACTAGCTTAAACAAACAAGCCCAAATTTACACCATTATAAATGAAACCAGAATCAGACCCTTACTTCTACAAACCAGTTCCTTTCTTAACTCATCCACTGTGAAATTTCCACATCAGTAACTTTCAGATGGGGTCTAGAAACACTTCACATTGCCCTACCAGCAACCTCTCCAGCATGGAATTCAGTTCTGGTGGATAGTATTTACTCTGGTCAGATCCTTTAAATGTTTCTCTTAAATTTGAGGCTGGTACACATTACTTCAGGAAGAATATACTTTTATACAAGAAGAATTGAGGAAAATTGTTATCTTTTGTTCCTCTCTTTAACTTCACTTGCAAGAAAACAGCAATCCAATACAATTCAGTATTGCTTCCATCATTCACTTTTTCATAAGGATTCTTTATTGTCTTAGCATCTGTTCTTCAGGGAACTGCTGAGTTCAGCTCAGTGAACACCTATGTACAGATGTAAATTTTTAGCTTACTTGCATGCATCATATAACACACGAGTGGGAAAAAAGCTGCCATTAATTACATAAAATGTGAGGTCATAGCTGCTTGCAACAGTATGTGGGGAATCTATTTAACCCCATTTTATGACAGACATTTCCATTTTGATGCTTTCTCCTCTGAATAGTGACAGAGATGATGAATCCTACTGGATGAGCCTTCTCACTGTGTTGCATAAATACATCTTGCTCAGGTCCTGAGGACTGCAGACCAGAGAATACAGGGCTTTATCACACCTGCTGATGGTGTCTCTGTGTTGAAGTGGCTTTGTGTCTAATGCCTCCCTAATTTGCACACACAGGAATCACAGATCATAGACTGGTTTGGGTTGAAGATCATCTAGCTGTAACCCTGCTGCCATCGGCAGGGACACTTTCCAGTAGACCAGGCTGCTGAACTCCATCTAACCTTTTCTTGAACACTTCCAAGGACTGGGCATTCTCAATGTCTATGGAAAACCTGTTCCAGTGTCTTACCACCCTCTCAGGAAAGATATTTTCCTAATATTTAATCTAAACCTACTATTTTTAAGTTTGAAGCCTGTTCCTCCTTGTCCTGTCACTACCTGCTCTTGTCTTGTGTGTTTCCTTCAGGTGCTGAAAGGCCACAATTGGGTCACCCCTGCATCTTCTCCTCTCCAGGCTAAACAACCCTAATTCTCTCAGACTTTCCTCATAGAAGAGGTGTTCCACCCCTCTGATCATCTTGGTGATATTCTCTGGACTCCAACAGGTCCATGTCCTTCCTGTGCTGGGGAGTCCAAATGTGTGGAAAAGTACTGCCAGCATAAGTCATAGATCTAGCTGAACTAGTTCAAGCTCAGGATCTGGTACCATGCAATAGTTCCCCATCAAATTAATTTTGTCTGTTTTGAGCTTAGTTTCAGGCAGAGGCAAATCAACAACTTGAGCTTTGCCCTCGTTTTTCCTTACTGTCTTAAAAGTCTCCAGGCTGCAATGACACCTGGCATGACCCTGATCCTCCTAAGCTCAGTCACTGCAAGTTTCCTGTGTCATCACAGCTGGTTTGCACAGACCAGTGGGTGCAGTCCTTATGCCAGTCTGGTGCTTCTACCAGAGGTTTCTACTCCTCACTGGTACTAAAAAGACATCCAGTAATTGCTAGCTTAGACTGAGATATTTATGTAATGAATCCTGCCATCCTGGGAGGCCTACTACTCAGCCAGAGGTGATAAAAAATCTTAGTTTAAAGTGCTTGAGAGGATTGTTTTTTGTTCTCATATTATCATTACAAGAGAATGCTTTTTTGTTCTAATATTATCAATTTGTACTATAGAAAGTAAGTTTATAAAGTGTTTGGATGATGTTAGTCTGGGGAAAACTTGAAATGAGCTCAGAGCTTATCAGCTTATGGCTTTGGTTAAAGAGTGGCTCTTGGGAGAAATGTAATTATGCATGCATGGTGCTGCAGTTGTTTTAATAATAAATCTTGCTCACTTGAGGGTCACCATGGAACCACCTCCCTGTATCTGCATCCACAGCCCTGGTAATTTCCAACCCAGATAAGCTATCCATGGATCATGAGAGCTATGTGCATTTTTATTCCAGGACAATCACTATATCCAGGTTACAGATCTCTTACTCATTGTCTCTAATACATCTGTGCCATGCAATCCCTGTAAGATGTTGCCACCTAATACCTAGCCCATTTGTGATTTCTAGGAACAAGAAGGCATGAGAAAGATACCAGATCAAAGTCTGTAAAAATATAGAGGAAATAACTTTCTGTAATTGTCCTGGAAAATATAAATGGTGCAATTACTAGCAGATACAGGATAAGATTCAGTCATTGGTCTTTGGATTCCTGTGAGAATGCAAAATTTTGCTACCTGAAACTACACAGAGTGTTTTGTAAAACATTAACTCCAAAGAAGTCTGGATTTCTGTCTTTTGGACTGTGAAAATATAACTGCTTATCTCTGGAGCTGGTCTTGTAAGTAAAAACCACAAAGTATTTTTAGCAAAAATTATTTTCACTTGAAATAGTATCACAATTTTTGTCTTGCTGTCTTACACCTTACTGAAAAAGTAACCACAGAATCCTTCAAATCCCATATGCCATACTGTGCTGGTTTTGCACTGCCTGGCTTTCAGTAGCAGGGGAGTCACAGAGGTGACTTCTGTGAGAAGCTGCTGGAAGCTGCCACCATGTCCAGCAGAGCCAAGCCCTGATGGCTCTGAAGATGGGCATGCTGCTGGGCAAAACTGGGCCAGTGAGAGAGGATGATAATGCCCCTGTCATACCATATTTAAGAAGAAAATCAAAACAGTTACAGATTTTTTCTAGTTGGAGAAAATAGGAGGTGAGAATATATGAGGGAAACATGGAGACCCCAAGGTCAGTGAAGAAGGAGGGGAGGAGGTGTTCCAGGTGCTGGAGCCCAGCCTCCTCTGCAGGCCATGGTGATGTCCATGGTGAAGCAGCTGCACCCTGCAGCCCATGGGGATCCATGGGGGATGCAGAGATCCACCCACAGCCCATATGGGAGTTGCCCACACCAGAGCAGGTGGGTGCCTGGAGGAAGCTGTGATCCAGTGGGGGAGATCTGGTGAAGAGAGGGAGCCCCTGCTCCCAGGCTGGAGCAGCCTGTCCTTGGAGGACTGACTGCACCCTGTGGGAGAGTGACTCATTCCACAGCAGTTTTGGGAGGACTGTCTGCCCGTGGGAGGGACTCACGTTGGCAGCAGTTTTGGGAGGACTTCTGCTCATGAGATTGGAGCCACATTGGAGAAGTTCACAGAGAACTGTCTCCCATGGGAAGGGATCCCACAGTCTCTAAGGGGGAAGACTTCACTCCCTGGGGAGTGGAAAATCACCTCGGGTGACAAACTGAGCAAATCCTCACCCCGCTCTGTCCCTGCATGGTCGGCAGGAAGGACGGAGGAGGTGAGGAAAGAAAAGGTGTTTTTAAGGGTTTATCTTACTTCTCAGCATCCTCCTCTGTTTTTTTTAGTAATAAATTTACTTTGTACCTCTAAGTTGAGCTTGTTTTACCCTAGTGCTTGTTTGGAGTGTTTTCTCCCAGTCCTTATCTCAACTCATGACCCCTTTGTTAATTCTTTTCTCTCCTTTGCCCAGCTGTGGCAGGGGAGGGTGAGTGATAGACTTTTGTGGGTGCCTGGTGTTTGCCCAATGTCAAACACAAACAGACACTGAAGAATATTAATTTTAAATGGAAAGAAGACATATCTCTAAATTCACGAAGAAAATACCTTATGGAAGAAAAAGTCCAAAACCTTGTCAAACACTTGTAAAAAATGGAGATCACAAAGTACTCAAAGATTCAGTAAACTCATTGATTTTCAGAAGCTCATTCTCTAAAAAATTTAAAAAAGAGTATTTTTTTTTTAGGTGCTTAAATATCTGTAAGATATTTAAATACCAAATAAAATTGGCAAGATATTTTTAAAAAGTCAGAAAAAAGTTATAAGTGAGAGCCAATTGCTATAAATTGGCAAGAAGTGGTAAAAAAGCAGCAAGATTCCACTACCAGTGTATCCTCTAAATATGAGTCAGGGTACAGGATACCTGAATTTCAGCTACAGCAAAGCATTAGGCACAACACATGGATGAAACAGCAGGTCCAAAAGACTTCAATCATTTTTAAAAATTACAGAATATATGTCACGCATTTAAAAAAATCTCAACTTTTTTAAAATTAGAAGACAAACATTAAATTATATTGACATTATCAAATGAAAGATATGCCCAAATGAAACTCATTTGTTTAATCTCTTCTATAATATTATTTGTATAACATCAATATATACAACCAATTATTTGAATAATTTAATAGCATCTATCATAACTAAACTACAAAAGCAAGCCTCATCCTGCCAACGGTGTGCACAAACATTCTTCCCCTACTTAAGAAGAAAATCTGCAAGTATACCCCCACATAAAAGCATAATTGCTCTCAAACTGTTGATACTGGGAAACATAATTGCTATTCTTAACTGATTTAGATATATTCCACAGGAATATCCTGTCCCCACTGTTATATTTTTTGACTGTTTGTTTGTGCTGAGGGGATGGTAAAAATGTCTCCATTTCAGAGGTAGTTGGATGCCTTAGTTTCACTTGCTTTTTAATCTGTTTTCTGCGGCATTTTCTCTGGGAAAAAAACCCCAGCCCCAAAATCTCACATGTCAAAGAAAAACCTTGAGGCTGAAAGTCTGTGCTCTCAGGAGGAGTCCTATGAAAAAGGAAAGTGGATTTTTGCTGGTGCAAGGATATGTCTTAAGGCCTTACTATGAACCCTGAATGCACATCTATGGCTGTACAAATACTTTTAAGGATTAAGCTGTAACTTCAAACTTGCCTAATCAACAGCAATTCAAGCAGAAATATAATGGAAAAATCATTAAGAACAGTTATTTTGCTGACACGGATTTCTATTAAAAGCATCTTAAATTGGAATGGCTGCACACAGAAAATGCTTTTCCCCCAAAAAAAACTGTAAGTGATTAGTCTATACAAAGATTAATTTCTCCTAGAATAGAAAATCAAAACAAGAATAGCTTTTTTCAGGCATCTGCTAACAGTGGAAAACATATCTTAGCTCTGGCCAAATGCTGAAATAATGTTTTTATTCTGGAAGTATTTTTCTATTTTATGTTCCCTTCATTTTAGTGTTGTGGATTTCATGCTGTAGCCACAACAGTGTTATTAACACTACTAACTTTTTTTGTGTTACTTAATAAGGAAACCCATGGTTTCAAATTAAACACCACCACCAGAATTAGCATTTGCATAGTCATTGTAGAGGAGTGATTAGACTAATCAAAACTCCTTGATTAAAGAATGTTTCCCAAGTGTCTGTCCCTGATAATTACTATGCAACAACTACAGTCTAGGAGATAAAACTGAAGGCCTTCGTGCACATGCTGTAATGCTTTTTTACACAGAAATGGGATTTTTAAAAATTTATTTTATTTTATATATATATTTATATGTAGCTGATGCAATCCGAGATGTAGCAACTGATACTTTTTTTTAAATAGCAAATCTTGCAGAATTTACTGTGGAATCACAAATGTCAACAAAACCACAAAAATCTTCAGTTCAGTTTTCTTAAGACAAAAGCAGAAGACAATATGACTCTACATCTTTGTGGGGAGAGCCTGCATTTCAGCCCCCACTCTAAAGATTTTGAACATACTTTACAATAGATAAAATACATAAAGAGCCTTTAGACTAATTCCCTGGATTTTTCTTCTCCTTTGAAAATGTGAAACATGGATAAGAAGAAAATGAAGGCGAGTTACCTCATAACTGTGTGTTGAAAGCATTGGGAAATGATCTGAAACCAAAATGGTCTTCATATGCTTCAGCTACATTTTTGAAGCAGAATAATACCCACTGCAGGGAAGGTGTGCTGACTTATGGTGGGTGCACCAAGCACAGAGATTTCAGATTGGGTTTCTCCAAGCATAAGGTAGCAGATTTATTTTGGGTCAGACTTTATGGCTTTCAATATGGTTTAAATGTAAAGTAGACACTGTACTATTCAGCCATGAACAAGACACAAGAACATCCACAAATGGCAAGGTCAGACACAAAATGTTAAGTAACTTTGCAATTTTACTGGCAAAATCTGTGCTCAGGTATTGAGAGCTGCGTGCCTTTACTTAGCAAATGAAGCACCCTTGCACTCAACTTGCCCAAGGTCAGAGAACAGGCTCAAAGGTAAGGGCAGCCTCCAAGGTCAAGGGAGGTTTTAACCACTCTGATCTCTTATCTCACCAGACCAAAGTTTAAGAGCATCCTTAACACAGAATGTAATTGCTGTATATTTTATTTAAACTGCTATATGGGATAGTAACATCCCCTTTTTACAGTCTATAGAAAATATATGCACTACAATCTCTTTTTTTTTGTTCCACTCCCAGTGTTTGAATTATTCATGTAAGTAGTAATTGGAAGGATGATTAAATTAAACCACGTGGAAGAAGCTGTATATAAATTTCACTATGTTTTTACAGTCATATTTAATATCAAAGCAAAATATGCATAAATTATAAACCACACTCATGTCTATGAAGGAAAACAAACAAATAAAGAAATAAATGAAAATTTCAATTCCTAATTCATCCTTGTGTAAAAGCTTTACAAACAATGTATGTTTGATGTTACTGTTTCTTTAAAGAGGTTAAATTGTCTAAATAGATCTGTTGAGACTGCAGCAAAGAATTGGCCTCCTTACTTCCATTTATTTTCAAATTTGTTTAGTCTCAATACTTAGTTTCATGTTTAAAATGTTCTTGCTTCTGGTCCACTGATAGTGAAACATTGAATTCTATTAGCATGAAATTTAATTTCATGCATTACTTAGTAAATATTTAAAACAATATCTACTATCTCCTTTCTTCAAAAGGATAGCATTTTGTTATCACAGAAGTTACAGGACATTATCATGACTTAAAAATTTAATTTAAAAGTATCAAATTTATCATGTATCCCAGAATTACTTAGGTTCTTCACTTTTACAGTGCTGGAACAGAGGAAGCCTGATCCATGTAGTTTAAGTAAATAAAACCAAGAAAGCACAGGATCCAGGATCTCTGTATTACAGATGGTACCTCCATGGTACCACAGAGCTACTCAGGACACAAACAGAGCTATATTTAATTCTTCCTCCTGCATCTTCCCCAGTCTATAAACCACAGCTGCTTTATCAGCCATAAATTGCAGACAATAAATAAAGAGAATGTCAGGATATTTTAATGGTTAACTTGCAAATCTGCTTATATTATAGATCTTTCCTACATATAAATCACTCAATTATTCTATGGCAATCCTAATCCCAAACCTGTGATTAACCCATCATAAATCACACAGTTTACACTTTAAAAATTTTTAATCTGAGTATATTTCACTTTTGTTGTTGTTGTTGTTGTTTTAGTTGAAAACTTAGCTCCAAAATCATTGAATATAAGGCTACCATTATTTTTATCAGGGTCACAACTCCAGAAACTGAACCACTTTTTTTACTTCAGAGTTATAAATCTTGAACAAGGAAACATTCTCCCTGTTCTTGTGAAATGCTGAAAAATAATACTGTCAAATCCCAACAGAGCTGAATATTAAGTGAAGTCAAAAGAAGCAATGTCAGCATTTGCATGCAAGGAATGCTCTGCCATTCACAAGAGTTCTCACACAATGAAGAGCAAAAATGCTGAAAAAACACTAAACTTAAAAATAAATAGAACATTAAAATAAAAGACTGCAAAGGAAATTTCAGTAAAGGAATACAGTCTACTTAGTTGAATCCCACTCAGAAGCCTGAGATTAAATCAGTGCCATAAGTACTCAGGGTAGTTGATATACTGTGTGTATGGCAGTAAGTTTTTTGCTTTCGGTTTTTTTAATTAAATGTATATTTAGACAAAAATATTTATACAGGAAGAAACACGTTTTTAGGTGCACCAGAAAACATAATTTTCTACTGATGCAACATTTCTGTAATCCCAGCTATTTAAGTAATCTATTTTTCTCCTTCCGTGCACCTCTAGGGTAGTTGAATGACAAAATTTTCTCTCCCAAGCAATTATTAATTTCACAAGTTCTTCAGTGGTGAAATTTTTCAGAATCAGATATTCAGTAATCTAGATTTGCAAACAGAATCCTGTACAGCAAGATGAAAGTGTAAGACATGCCTACAATGAATAACGTGAACATGTACAAAATTGATTGAACTATAACCACTGACAGTGGTTGTAGTTTCATGATTCATCTCTTTCTGTCTCCTTAACATATTTTTATATTTTATGGTACTACATGAAAGATATGTTCCACTTCCCATTAAAGCAGGCAAACAAAAAGATTTAACAGTTATTTGAGCTGGTCTGATCAACTAACTGGTGTCTGGTAATGCACCTTCATTGATTTATACACGTGTGGTTGCATATAAATATTTTCTTCATTGACGTATTAAAGCTGCCCCAAAAGAAACAGAAATGTCAGCTTAATATTCATTTGCAGGATGCTCTTCAGAAACCTGACCTCTGCAGCATTTTATTAGCATTATTGCAGTATTGACAGCCTAAAGAGTTGCCTTTTCTAATTTGGAAAAAATCTATTCAGAAAGGAATATTAATGCACAGCCCAACTTTGATGTGAGAATCTAAATGAAGGGAGATGTGCTGGCAGGGTAAGCACTCTAACTAAAAAAGAGTTATTATTTGCTATGAGTGCATTCAGTCAAGAAAATGAAGAAAGACAAAAGCCTAGATGTGCAGGATTTATCTGCTGAATATTCTTTAAGAGTAGGTCAGATGTGGTACAGCTTTAGAGTAGGACCTGGGCATCTGCAGATACCTTCTGCTGGACCATGTTGCTCAATGCTGCATTCAACCTGGCCTGGAACATCTCCAGGGAGGGAGCATCAATAGCTGCTCTGGGAAACATCTTCAAGTGCCTCACAGCTCTCACAGTAAAGAATTTCTTCCTGATATCTAATCTAAACCTACCCTCTTTCCATTTAAAGACATTCCCCCCTGTCCTGTCATAACATGTCCTTGTAAATAGTCCCTCCCCATCTTTCTTCTGGGCTCTTTTGTGTACTGGAAGGCTTCTAGAAGCTTTGCTTCTCCACCCTGGAAAACTCCAATTGTCTCAGGCTCTCACATAGGAAAGGGGCTCTGGCCTTCTGATCATCTTCACATTCCTGCTCTGGACTTGCTCCAACAGGTCCTCATTCTTCTCGTGTTGGGGGTCCCAGAGATGGATGCAGAACCAAGGTGGGGTCTCATGAAGTCAAAAAAGTGTAGCAGAATCACCACTTGCTGGCCATTTCATGCAAAGTAAGGTCCTATATTATTCTTGGGAACACCAAGCACATTTTTTTAAACAATATTCAACCAAATACAACATTTTCCTTATAAAATCCCACAGCTGGTTATGATGCAGTCTTTCTGTCTGATCCACTGCTTGTCCATCTGTCTTTCAGATTCCATCTCACAATCCAAGATGTGTAATCTATTCTGTGTGTCAGTAACTACTAATGGCTTCCTGAAAAGGTCTTGGTGGAGGTTCAGTGAAAGGTATAATTTAGCAAGCAGATTTAGCAAGCAGCAGATAAAACAATTAGACTAAAGATCTTTTAAGCTGGAAGTACACCCACAGTGAAGCCTGACTTTGTAATTTAGAAAACAGATTTTATAAGTGGCAGATACAACAATTAGTGGAAAAATCTTTTGTGAGTGAAATAGCTCATCAAATATGCACAGAGAAGGCACATTTGCATGAAAATGGTGTGTACATTTCCACTGAAAAGCAATCTCTTTTTTCCTGTTTTTTTCCCCTCTTTTCATTGCCAGGGTTTGTGGTAGGAGAGTGCTGGAAAACAGATCACTTAGTAAAGGAATAAATTCCAGACAGGGACTGTGGATAAATTTGAAGAGCCGCCCTAAAAATCCCTTGCATTAGGACTCAAGCTTTTTACACCTCAGCTATCCTAACTCTGTTTTCTTTGGTTGGGTTTGTTTTTTTGTTTTTTTTTTTTTTTAATCAAGCTTTCCTGTTTTATGATTGCTATGCTTTATTGCTTTATTTTAACAACTTGTCTGCAGCCAAATGTTGACTGAAATGTTATGCTGCAAAATTATTTGAAAGGACCTGACAAGCTGCAATTTCTGTAACTCCGGGGAGGAAGGGGAAGTCCAACACCAGATTTATCATGCAGCCCTTGATCTCAGGTAACTATTTGCTTACACTCCATTGCAAGTGCACACACAGAGCTATAAAATGCTGACAAAATCCCATGGTTATTTCTTAGGACCTTGGTTAGCCATTTTAAAAGGGTATTTGCCTCTTCAAATACAACAAAAGCCACCGGAGATGACAACTCAAACCTGAGAGCATCTCCCCTCAGCCATTCCCTCCAATCACTGGAAAGTCTCCAGGGCAGAATAAATTTGGGTTTTGCCAAGAAGATAACAGGACACCACCACTTCTGTATTTATATTGCTGGTGTGCTATAGAGGTCACAGTGCTGGTCGGAACAAGGCTCAGCAGAGCCCAAACTTAGAACATCAAGTATTTTAAAATAGTCTGAGCTGTTTGGATACATGGGTCATTCATGCCATACATTTTCTCAGGTTTGAGGATAATGTGGATCTGAGCAAAGTCTTCTCAAAAGACCTTCCACCCATGCAGTTATGACAGAGAAATGTTTACAGACACAAGAGATCTAAACTTTCAGTTTCTGCTGGAAGGGCTGTTCCCATGAATGGCCAGCTGGTGATACCCCGGGTTTTGATCTGGTGGACTTGATCCAATACAGTCTTCTGTCCAGACTGTATGAAATGGAACTGCAAAGGGCATTAAAAATGTTAGCAATTTTTTTTTCCATCTAGTATTCTTACTGAATAAATGTACTGAGTTCAAAGTTCAGTTAAAAGAATGCTTGGCCTTTTCCTTGTCCTCTTAAATTTTATTTATTTATTTATTTCAACATGGAGGTATCTTTAAATACACTCTAAGACAAGCACTTTGTTCTTACATATGTTTCTATCTTAGCACTTTTCTTCACTTAAGAGCTTAACAAAAAAACCACAAACAAACAAATAAATAAACAAACATTTTTTCAAGGTATTTTAAACCTCTTCAAGAGAGTGACTCCTCCATTTCCAAACTCAACAATTCATTTATTCAATGATATTACCATGTTTTCAAAACACAGAAACAGGCAATAAATATATTCAGAGAAAATTTCTATTCCTTGGAGAGATAAAGCTTTTGGTCTGTGAAGAAAAAAAAAGTATTTATTAAAATTTAGGCAAATATTTTACTGAGACACACACTATAAAGACAGGAATGGAAAATTTTAGTATTTCTGTTTAGATTAAATACCCCTCTTCAATAAATTTGTACTTTTTTGTTAGAAACTTTAAATTTATTCCTGTAAAATTTTTTCTTATTACTGCAACTCCCAGTATTTAAGACCCTTTAGGATAGTCTCCCAAACACTTATTGAACCTTTTAAAGGTATACTCGTGTCAGAGACTGAAATGTTTTCACTTATGGTTTAAATATCTTCATGAAGGACTTTTGCCTAATGTAACAAAACAGTATAAAAGCTGCAGAGAAGAAGGCCTAAGGCCCTGGACTGCACATTGATGGAGATAAGATAAAGTAACTCAGGTCTGGGGGAAAAAGAAAAAGCACCTTGGGGGTGGAGACTACAGCCCCAGGCTTATCTGCTGCCAGGCTTGCACAGACCCTCACACCAAAGGGTGGAGGGAGGAGAGCTTTTTGGGTGTGTGGGGAAATAGCCTCTGGTCTGAGACAGCGAACACCCATCCTCCACCGTGCAGACCAACTCAGATCTGGGCCCTTCACTCCAGGAAAAGCCACATCCACTCCAGGAAAAGCTGCATCCATGTGAAGGACAGCCGAGGGGGTGTCATGGCCCATCAAAGGCCCCCCAAAGGGGCCTCCAGACCCTGCACCAGAGCCCTGCAACATGATGCAACAGATCCACAGTGTTGCAAGAGACAGTGTCAAACCTAGACCCCTTAGAGGAGGCACAGAGGTGTTCTCACCTGGCCCAAAGGTGTATTGTTCTCTGGGAATCCCTACTTTTTGGCAGCAGGGGCCCCTACCACTAAGAAGGTCAGATGGAGGGAAGCCAAGAGACATCATTGGGACCCTCAGAAAGATGATATGTTTCTACCCTGTCACTCTCTCCCTGTGCCCTCCCCCTTCTTTTTCTCTTTCTCTTTCTTTCTTTCTTTCTTTCTTTCTTTCTTTCTTTCTTTCTTTCTTTCTTTCTTTCTTTCTTTCTTTCTTTCTTTCTTTCTTTCTTTCTTTCTTTCTTTCTTTCTTTCTTTCTTTCTTTCTTTCTTTCTTTCTTTCTTTCTTTCTTTCTTTCTTTCTTTCTTTCTTTCTTTCTTTCTTTCTTTCTTTCTTTTCCTTCCTTCCTTCCTTCCTTCCTTCCTTCCTTCCTTCCTTCCTTCCTTCCTTCCTTCCTTCCTTCCTTCCTTCCTTCCTTCCTTCCTTCCTTCCTTCCTTCCTCCCTCCCTCCCTCCCTCCCTCCCTCCCTCCCTCCCACCTCACCCCACACCTTCCCTTGCCTTCCCCCTCTCTTTATCTCTTTTACTATTAAATAAACTGTACCACATTTTATTGGCAGCACCATGTAATCTCGTTTGGTTTTTATCAGGTTCTGGGTATATTTCTAACCTTTCTGGGTAAGATGTGTTTTATTCACAGACAGTTTTCTTTGCTCTTCTGTGTTTAAATCAGTTTGTAACAGTTACATTATACTCCTGATAAATCTTTTACTTTTGTTATTACTCATGGAAAAGACTTTAGCAGACTGTAAGAGCATAATAACTTTGCAATATGTCCTTTATGGTACAGCAACCTGCAAATGAAGAGCTATGGAAAAATATCAGAGATGGCATTACTATCTACCCTCTTACCTCCAAGATTCATACAGTTCCTTTTGTTTGAGCAACTGCCAGCTTACCCTGCAGCAAACACTTCTAAAGACAATTCACCCTGAAAAGTACAAGAGATATGTCCACCTCACCAGTCAAATATCTGTATAGATTGTTTAATTTTTCCCTCAAAACAGTTTCAATTATTTCCCCTCAAGAAGCTAAGACTGTTTTCTTCATCACTTTGGTTCAATACATTTTTTATCCCATCAACTGGTTAAACAAAAGTTCTTCTAATATGTGATGTTTCAAAATGTCACTGAAGGGGAGGCTTCTGTAAAGCTCAGTAGCTTACAGAAGCTTTTTGCAGGATTGCAGGATTAGTAATACACCCTTTGCATTCAGGAGCTGATGTTCTGCTTTCATTTAAGAACACTCTCATGGCTCCAGACAGAGATCTCCTGAACAGATCAATCCTCCACAAAACCACTACTTTTTGCCACTCAAAGGCAGGAATCAGAAATTCTGATTTGAGGCAAATCCAGTGTGACTTTCCTTTCTGAACACAGCATTTATTCCCATTTTCAACCTCAGCTCCTCACGGCTGGAAGAGTGGTTGTACCTCTAACATCACTGCTTCCATCTTCCAGGAAAGCCACATGACAACAACACATCCAAATAAAAGCTGACTAAAGGAGGTGGCTACCAACTTGGTGATGTATTGATTTTTAGATGCATAGTCTAATTTGATCAGAAGTACTGATTCCAGTCCTTTCAAAGATTTTTGGCAACAGAAATAAGAAATTTCACCTGAAAATACTACTAAGGAAATTCTCAAGGCACTATCAACACAAGAATTTTAGCAAAATATAAAATATGTGCAGATTTGGCAATTTAGGGAGGACAACCAAGGTTTCTGAGTTCTCACGTGTGCAGCAAAACCTCAGTTGATAAAGCAAAGTTGGAATTTTTTGTTTGCTTTTTTTTTCAAAAGTCTCTAAGTGAAGTAATGCAACAGCTCCAGCTCCTTTAATGCATAAGTAGGAATAATGAGCATCTGCCATGTTTTAAGCTTAAATTGTGTCCTGTTAAAAAGGAACACCATTTTGTTATGGTGATGATGAGGTTACCTGACTGGGCATTAGCAAGAGACAATTTATTACAGACTATTGAGAAAAGTTCTATCAACCCAAGGCTCTCTAAAGTAAATTCTGACTAATCTTGTGAAAGTAGACAATTTCAGTCTTGTTTTGGAGGGTAGCTCATAACCCTTTAAAACATTTACAAAGCAGCATATGTACAAATACACAATCCAATGTTTACTACAGAGACCAAGAGAAAAAAAATGAGATCTCCATCTCATTTCTTCATTCAGCAAACTGTGAATGGAAATTTTCCCATTAGCACAGCGTGTGTTGCACAGCCATAGCTACTTTTGGAGAATAATTATTTTTTAAGGGACCTCCAGCTACTACACCTCCATAGCCTCATGTTTCTACACTTGGTTTGTGTACATTTTTTATTCAGGAGTGGAGAGACCCTTCCTTGTAGACTCTGTTTGAATTTCCTACCTAGGAATACCTCTGAACCAAAATGTTGTGAGTTTCTACTCATCACTTTCATATCCTGGTTTATTCATTCGCTGATGGTTTTCTCTCCACAGAATTTAAATGTAAAATTTTATTACATTTCTGAGTGTTTTGGAAAACTGGCAGCTGGACAGACCAAAAAGCATTCACAGTAAGAGAAAACAAGGCTGACTGCCCTCTATTCATACTCAGCCCCTGCCAGCTGCCCAGGAGCTGCTCCATCCCCAGAGCCAAAGAGGAGGAAAGGCAGCCAGAGTGACCACAGCTTCAGATGGAAGAGAGGGAGGAGAGTTGACAGTATGCCAAGATATTTTGTCATCTCTGAATGGCTAAGAGTATCTGAACACTAAAGCACTTGAAGATTCATTTGTGAGAGTAAGATATGTACAATGAAGATGTAATAAGAACATTTTGCTGTCTCTGAGACCCACACCAGTGAGACCTACACCCACTAATGCTTTCAGCTCTTTTGAATCATCTGGAGTCTGAAGCCATGCTCTGTTTAGCCATTAATACTGCAATTTGGGTATTTAAAGAGAAAAAAAAATAGTTTATCCTAAAATCTTACATCAGTTTAACACTTGCAAAACCAAATAAATATATGGTTTTTTTCAGTTTTCTATAATTGACATAATTTTTATGCATTTATTATAGATATACATAATAAAAATATATGTAGCAATTAGGGCAAAAAAAGTTCTAAATACAATGTATATTGATGTTATTTTTAATACAGCTTCATACAGTCTTCAATCCAAAACTCTTGGAGTTAGAAGTTTTCCCAGTAATTAAACTGTAATTCATCATCTATTTTACTCTATTATTGAATCTTGATCACATAATAATTTAGTAATTCAAGGAACTATTTCGAATTGTTTTGCTTTGTACAAGAGTTCCTCAGAAATGACTACAATATTTCATAGCTATTGTTTTTGCAAAGTTATGGGCTGGATGTGAAGCTAAATTTGGCGCCATGGATTTACTTTAATGAGAACCTGTTGTAAGTCCCCACTGTAAGATGTCAAATAACTTGGGCTTCAGTGAAATTCTTTCTCTTAAAGTGTCTTCATCATAACGGGTTTAGAAAGTAAACGTTTACAGGTGCAACTTTCTCATAACATGGAATAATGGCATAATTTAGGTTGGAAAAGTCCTCCAACATCATCAAGTTGAACCTTTCCAACCAGAGCAAGGCACTGAGTTTCATGTCTAGTCATTCCTTGAACTGCTTCAGGGATGGTGACTCCACCACCTCCTGGGTATCCCATTCCAACACTCCTTTGTGTCCATTCCAATGTATTCACAGCCATTTGCATACGGACAAAATACAGACAGAAATGCCCATGTTCCAAATTTAAATTGGTGACTTCAAAAATGACCCCTTTTATTTCTTTAATTTAAAAACATCAGCTATTAACAAATCATAGGCACATTATGGTTTTCAGCACCTTGGACTCTCTCCCAGTAAGTAGGAATATATTCAATGGTAATAATCCTTGACAAGTTTGACTTGTGTTAATGTTCTCCAGGAAGAACACAGGAGATCTGTCCCCCCGGGGTCTGGTGCTCACAAAATGCAGGAGCAGTCACTTTGCAGATTACCTATCCATAAATGTGCATATTTCCAAGTTATTTTGAAAATGGAAGGGCCATATCCAACCAAGCATTGTTAACTAAAATTTAGTGAAATTATCACATCTCTAAAGAATAGTGTGAAAGACTGTAAGAAAAATGCATACTTTTGTGCTCACGAATCAAAAAGAAATTACATTTTCTGCAATCATCAGCTCATGTATAAAGTGCTTTGAAATTGAATCACATTATTACTTCAGACAGTAGAAGAAGTATCATAAAATAATAGCTATGTCATGAATTGCTTTTTTTCCTAAGGACTTTCTAAAGTAAATATGAAGGTTTGATAGCATAGTGCTTCAAACTGACTGCATCAGAGAGGGGCTATGCCTGGGAAAACTTTGGTCAGACTTATTTCATGTGCAAAATGGGTTCAATGAAATTAATAGCAAAGACACATAGTTCTTGCTTCTTGTCTCTAGCAGAGAAACTGTGAGATTTTGTCTGTTCTCAGTGGATGAATTTCCTGAATTTAATTAAATGGATAAATGAAATGAATTTGGAAAATGGAATAACTTCCTCTTTATGATTTTAAAATGTTTATTTTGATGTAATACCTTTCTCTTTTTTCCTTCTCCTCCCCCTTCATAAATTCCCTGTCCCATCAACATTTGGGCATTCAAAAGTATTTTGAAATACAAGTAAATGCATCTACTCATGTGTGTGAAATTACTTATTTCTGAATTGGATTGGATGGAGAACATTTGAGTGGTATTCTGTCAGGAGGGTGTCTGCAGAATTAATCTTTGCTGCAATTTCTAGCATATATAAACTTTAATAAAGACAGGCTTTCAATGCTTAAAACAACAATTCTGATGTATTTTTCAACCATGTATGTGAATATAATTCATGCATTCCCATGACTTGATCTAAAATTTAGAACTTTGACATTAAACTGTAACATAATGCTTTTAACTGAGATAGAAATGAAAGCAAGTTAGGTAATAGCAAATAACGACTTAGTTTGCTCACTTCAATCATCTGGGCTCTTTCAGCAAGTCTCTACATATTCAGCTGAAAATGTACAAACCATGAGATTTTAAAATGTGCAATTCAGCAGCATAAAAACTTGTATAAAGTTCATCCAAGATAAATTAAATATAAGCCCAGAGGGGTTATGGCATTTCCCCACCCCTGCCCCGTATTGTGTTTGAGACAGCTTTTTATTTAGGCCAGAAAACAGAGGAGGAAAAAAAAATCCCTTCTTCTTTTTCCCTCTTTCTGCATGAACAGTACTATCTGCACAGTCTAAAAAAGATTGCTGCAAATAGAGTGAGATCCGTGGGAGACTCCTTCTGAAATAGTGGTGCCTGATTCAGTTATCACACAAAGAAATAAAGAAAAAAAGTCATGATCATCACTTGCACTAAAAGTTATATGTGGTTAACTGCTGAAATTTGAAACAGCAGCAGTGGCTGAAATTACCTATGCAAAAAAAAGTTAATTATTATCTAAAGAAAAGTTTGATAGTTTTTTCTTTTCTCTACCCCAAACAAGGCCAAATTTAATTTAGATATGCTAGAAGACCCGTGTGTTTATGACTGGAAAACACTTCAAGACTTCATTTTATGATAACAGAGGTTTTACTGCAGAGCAGATAAATAGTATTTAAGAAAGCAATTCAAAACACAGTGCTGAATTACCAGAGGCCTTCAATAAACAAGCAATGGAACAAAGTAATTTCAAGAAGACTGAATAGAAAATAAAGTAAGGACCAAAAAAAACCCAAACCAAACAAACCAAAAAAACCCAAACGACAACAACAACAAAAATGTTAAACAAAGCAATGATTAAATCACGGGAAAGACAATATTTGGACAAATATAATTTTTGGGAGGAGGAGACTCCAGTGGCTTCCAAAGGTGACAAATAAAGATAGAAAAACATGAGAGCATATGGTAAAGGTTAAATCCATTGTGCCCAGATTGATACCTATATTTAGGGAACAAAAGCAAAATTGTTCAAGTGCTCAAAATTGTGTAATAGCCAATGAAGACAGCTTAAGAAAAGCACATTTGGGATGACACTAAGTTGGTCTAGAGACCTATAAGTCTTTCAACCAACTGCAGAGGGAGCTAAAATTGTTCAAGTTAGCACACAATGTCGGCACAAGTTGTCTCACGAAGTTTAGTGCATTTGAGCCTGATCCAGGTTGAATCTCAGACTAGAATTAGGAGCTGCAATAAAACCATCAACATGAGACACTGGCCAGGCCAGATTTTAAGATAAGCATGAATTTAAAGAATGGATGAGCACCACCAAGATCCCACACATAAATAATTGTTAGGTTGCATAAATAACAACACAGCAACAAAGACTCTGAGGTCTGCCAAAACAGTCAATAAAATGCATTGCCTTAAAGGATGTAAAAGGAGATGGGGACAGGGAGAAAGAGAAAATAGATGCCAAATTATCAGTAGGAGTCTTAACATCACGTCATCTGCTGGTCCCAGTAACAACAGAAATAGAGGATTATGATCAGTACCAGAAAACAAAATGGATGAAAAATATTTGCCATCAGAAGACAACCAGTTCTCAGCAAATAGTTATAGGCCAAAGTAGTATAGCCATTTAGGCAACAAGTGATAGAAGCATGTAACAGTTCATTTTGGAGAGAGGTGTTATGGGGGAAAGTAGAGATAAAATAATCCTGGGTTAATGTTCTATGTGCTGAGAACATTAGTAGAAAATTAAGCAACAGGTTTTACATTGAACTTTGGCTTGTACAAAGGGAAACCAAATAGTTTGGTTACTACTTACTTACTCGGGAGCTTTGGTGAGCTCTTACTTTGCTTTTGAACTGGATATTAGACATATTTGGACTCTCACATAATTTGATAGTGAAAGACAAAAGCCTAGAGAAAACAAAAATCCCAACCAGATGAAGTGGCTGAAGTCACTTGTTCTGTTCAGCCTGGAGAAGATGAGATTGAGGCTAGACCTCATCACTGCCCCTCTTCTTCAAGAAGGGAAAAGGAGGGGCAGGAACTGATCTCTGCTCTTTGGTGATGGCTGACAGGACTAGAAGGGCTGAAGTTTTTTTAGGAAAGGTTTAGGTTGGATATCAGGAAAAGATTCTTCATTCAGAGGGTGACTGGGCACTGGAACAGGCTCTCCAGGAAAGTGGGCTCAACATCAAGCCTGGCAGAGTCCAAGAAGAGATTGGAAAACACTCTCAGGCCCACGATGGGATTCTTGGTGTATTCTGGGCAGGGCCAGGAATTGGACTCAATGATCCTTGTGGGCTCCTTCCAACTCAGGATATTCCAAGAATCTATAGATTTAAAAAAATGTGTGGTTTTTGTAGATGGAATTTAAAGTTGTGGCTCCTTGAAGGGCAGGCAATGACATGATCTCCATGCAGAGAAATGTTTCAGGGAGCCAGAAAATCATGGTGGGATGCAGAACATCCCAGAACTGAAAGCATGGCTGTGGTAAGGACTGTGGCAAACAGCTGACAGGAAGACAGACAATATTATACTCACATGACACAGGTTCCTCCCTGCCAGGGGCTCATCACTACTGGACAGTGGCATCCCAAAATGCAATCTCGTCGGCTTGGGCTGAGAACTCCCTACAGGAAAAAGTTACAATGCTTTTGTGACAATGCTCTTGACACTTGCTATGTCAACAGAGGAGCTGGAAAACCAAACCACCACAATTATTTCCTCTCTAGTGCCACTAGAAAGTAAGTAGTCATAAGCTTTAAAGGCACTGCAGGCTACTTGGATCTGTATGCATGAAGTACTCTTTAGCACATGGTCCTGGTCTCTGACAAAGCTTTCATGTACTACAGTATGACATACATTTTATTTCAACATCAGTTGTGTGTTAAAGCCTAACATAAAATTCATATCACTAGTTGAGTCAGCAAATACAGGGTCTTGTCAACAAGTTGTGCACAGTCTGTCATCAACATGCTGGCTGACAAAGAGCTTTATTATAAAAGCTTGGTCTGAAAGACATTGGAATATTCCCCAGGGACACCAAAACGAATTGGCAAGCCTGAAGTTCAGTGTTACTGAGAACAGTTTTTCATTCTGCAAGTTATTTATCCATGCAGGAATATTAAAAACAAACAAACTAAAATGATGCACAGTTGTCCATGTGTTTCAATCGATTTAAGTGTGAAAAATTGACTTCTGATAGTCAAAGATGCAACTGGCAATTTTCAAATGTGTGCAGTAGAGGGAGATTAAGTCTCACTGAACAATTCACTGTTTATAAACTAGAGTAATAGAAACTGAGAAGAGGGGTTTTCTTTATGCAATCAGTATATTTTTCCCTATGTGTGGCGAACTGACAGACTACTCACCTTTCATTTTTATTATCCAATAACAGACCACTCACAATGGTACAAGAAAGTGGAACATGGAAGCTGGACTCCCACAGAAAAGACCAAGCAAGTGCCTGGTCTGTAAAGCTCCTGCCACCACGACCCCTCAGGCCACTGGTGCTGACCCCATGGAGCACTCCCAAGAAGAATAATCCAGATTTCTGGTATGTGAGCTCATCTCTCACATGCTCTGTGGGGCACCAGAGCCCACACACCTGTAGAGTCTCTGCCATCATCTTTGCAGCAGGATGAAGCACAATGATCTCCCTAGGAACAGCCCTCTGCCTTGGCTAAACAAGCTGGTAAAATACTAAGACAATAATAAAAATATTGACAATGCAGCACCTGGGAACAGAAAAATGTTTCCTCTAGGTCTAAAACCACACACTCAAGTCTATACTATTATGACTTCATTATCCAAGCTTATTATTTCATCATTACCTGAAATTATTGCATTGTTATATTGCATGAAACAGCAAATAAAGAAGGAATAAGTAATTATAAATGCCAGTCATGTAAATGCATTTTGTCAAATATTAAATGCCTAAATATCTCTGAATACCTACCTATATAAATCACTGATTGTCTCATGTTCAGAATTTAATGACTGAGACCTTTGTCCCTTTTAAAATAACTTGAAACTAGCTTTGCTTGGATGCATGAAAATATTACCATATTACCTTATTTATTTTTAATCTCTTCACATGCAGTATAAAACAAAAAGAAATCTACATACGAAACTGAAGATTTTTTAAAATATATTCATTTGTATGCATTGTGTGGTTTTAATGGAATTCATGAACTTGGAGGTACATATAGCTGACAGAAATCTAGTCCTTTATAAAATTCTTACCTCTGCAGAGCCATGAAAAATGTATTTGAAGCAAACAAATTACTGGTTTCAAGCTTAGTATTCACTGTGGCTCACAAATGAACAAAAGATATATGAACATTCAGAGAGAGCAGATAGGATTCTTCTGTTTATACATGCACCCCTAAATGTGAGCAGCTCTAACTCAGTAATTTTTTAGTTTTTGTTAGGAGCTTTGACATAATTTCCTTCAGTTTAATTGAATGTGCAGTTTGGAACACGTGAAAATGAGGAAAACATGTATTTTAAAATATCTTGTGTATGAGACTATTAAAAATCCATCAGAGTTTACAATAAGAAGAGGACAGTGTACAGTGTGAGCAGAAGACATTACTGGTCATAGCCCTCCCTGTTCTCTGCATGCCAATCCCAAACTCCATTTAGCAGAAAGCATGGCTCTATGCTAAAGAGTATCACAGCTGGGAATATTTGCTGCACTGTGTCACCTACAATGTTTTCCTGTGAAAAATGAGACTTCAAAATGTACCTGTTCAAAATTTATCAATTTCTGCTCCTAAAAGTTCTCTTTGTAGGGAAGAGAAATTCATTCATTTAAAAAAAATCCACGATAAAACAAAAAGCCCACAAATTTTTAATTAACAATATGCATTCTTCCAGTAAAAAAATACTTTAAAATATTTAAACTAAAGTTTTAAATATTTTATCAAGAACCCTTTTAAAAATATTGCAGTCTGCTTCTTTTTTGGAGGTGAAACATGAAAGATAATGTTTGATTTTAATTTGCACGGCATACTGTATTTAAAATAATTAATTTTTTAACTATTGCATCCACCAGTGAATTAAGACATTGTTGCACTTCACTCCATGTGTGTGAATCTCTGGAGTACAGTTATAAATAAATATTTGTTTTGGACTAAACACAAATCAGCAAGACCACTTTATCCTGATGCCTTTCTTTTGCAGCTTCACCAGCTCTTTGGTTCTTGGACAATTCTTTTGGTTAGAAACTAGAACACTTTAAGTCAGGCCTACACTAAAGGATTCCTGCAAATCCTTGAAGGCTACTTTCTGATGTGATGTTGTTATTTACAATTTTTATCCAAATGGTACAGCTGCCAGATGGAAAGAGTGCAAATAAAAAAATTATATACTGCTCTTGTATTTCATGGTGACACCTTTGAATATGCCCATTTCCTGCTAAAGGGAAGTTTCTGACATGGACACAGAAATTTTATACCATCACGTTTTAAAAAATGTGTGAGATATCTCTTTCATCAGCAAAGTAGGAAATCTAAACTACAATGTATTAAAACACAAATTAAATTTAAGCATAATGTATTAAAACACAAAAAAAAAACTCCAAAAAATTAAGAATGATACAGGAACACCATCTCAATTTTTTGCGGATGCTTACATAAAGATTTATGCAATTTTACTCTGGCCAAAAAGACAACAATTTCTTTTTAAGCAAAACTTTCAGATATATTTTCTTTTGACTGAAACTATTCTTTCCTTTTCAGCAAGGTGGAACATAAAGTTAGCTTACATGACTATATGTCACAAAGCAAATTCAACATGATTTAATTCTGAATAGAGAATGCCTGTGTATATATACTTTCCTCAATTTTCTTCCACTTGTTTTTCATTTTGGTGACTTTATATTTCTATCATGATGCACAATCCAATTTCTGAAGAACATTAAATAATAACTTACTGTTGACACTAAATTACTAAAAATGACAATATAATTATCTTGTTCTGATTCTTGTATGCTAGGTTTTTATTATTCTCTTCATATCACTTTATTTCATTTTCTCTAAGCTAATATTTACATTGTACTCCATCCAAAAAGTCTTTCACATAGATTTGGCTGATAAAGAGCAATTGTTATGTAATATTACAGTCCATGTAACCTACAATACTACTTTTTTTTGGAAAATATTCTTAACACCTTAAAAATAGAAACTCTCTAGATATTCATTGGAACACACTGGCTTGGACAGAAGTTCATTGCATTGAAAAATAAAATGCTTTTTTTTGTTGTTTTTATTTTAAGTCATTTGAATTTCTGATTAAGACAGTATTTTCTACGTGGTAAGCTGAGCCACCAGCATTTTCATGAGACTAAACAGAAATAATTTGTGTTTGCCATAAAGCTGTCAATAAAACCAACAGTCAGTAACAGCTGGTAAGACTCTAAGTCTTCAGACTGTGTTGGAAATACACATAAGAATATGCAGCAGGAGAGGATATGCCTTCTTGCATTTCACAAAAATGCATTGAAATTGTATTTATACAATTGTCTCTTCATCTATAAAAATAAATCTGTTCAGATGTAAAGAGACAAAAAAAAATTGTCAGACATTGAGAATAAAACTGAATAAAACAGTCTTAAATCAAGTGAGTGCACTTCTAAGATCAACCTGTATTTACGTGGAAAATATACACTAAACCCAAATACTGTTTTAGCACCTTTTGCAGATACTCACTGTTTCTTCTCAAAACTGCCAGTTTTAACAGCTGCAGTTTTAACATGCACACACGTACACATTCCTATGTCAAAAGCTTCATTCTTTCAGACCACTTTCAATAGATGCAAACCCATCAGTGGTTCTTTAAAGGAACAACTTAAAAGACATCCCAACTCTGCCATGTAATTTTCTCTACCAACAGCTACGCTTCCCCAGAAGTAGCTAATGCAACTTAGGCTCTGCAAATGCCAGATAGTGTTTCTCAGAGGATCTCACAATCAATGTTTACACGCAAAATTATGTCAGAAAAACTAAAAAAGTCAAACTAGAAACAATTTTTAAAATAAATCTCTATTATATTTAAATTGGCATAAGTCACTATCTAAACACAATGATAAAATTTGTCTTTTTGCCATTTACCAGTCTTCCACAATTTCTCGCAATTGAGAATTACAATGGGATTAATGCAGATTTTGATTAAATGTTTTTTGCTTTCTGAATTCCCTTACACTGCTCTCTTGACTTTATTATAAATCTTAACTGAAAAGGGAAAAATCTGAGCATGGTTTTTGCCAACCCAACCACACTAGTCCTCTCATTTTCATTTCCAATAGAGTTCTATTCACATTTTAACATTTATGTATTGCACTGCAGCTTCCATTAATACACAGGCATCCAACAGCAAGCATGAAGTAGCACAAATGTTTAGACAGCAAATGCATATAGCAATCTACAAATAAATTTTTTCACCAGTATGCTCAGTTTGTTTATCATGACCTCAGGAACAAAGAATCATTCAGAGATTTTCCAAAATGGTATTTCAGAATTAGGCAAAACAGAAGATATAGCTCATTCAAACCCCAGACCTGAGGCATTCCCTAAATAACCTATTTCATGGGATGCACAAGTAGTATTACAAATATTTGCTTTCGTATATTTTGCATTTCTAATTTCAATAGGTCTCTTCTGAACACCCAAGCTGATTTTGAACATTTTCTGTTGAGAAAAAAATCCAAAAACCAAAAAGCCCACAACCAAACAGACAACCCCCTCCAAAAAATAAACAAACCAAAAAACTTCAACCAAAAACCAACAAACAAAACCCACCAACAGCAAAACAACCATAAAGAAAGGTAAAATAGCTACCCATGTTTTATACCTACAAAGTTAAATTAAGTAGCTATGAGGGCTAATTCTTTATTTTGGAGACATTAAAGTAAAAACACTTTAAAGGTGGCATAAATTTTAGAAGGGTTTCTCTGCCATGAAAAGAGCAGAGATCTTTGCAGATGGAACAATTCTTCACTTCCTGGAAGAGGTTCCATCATGACTTTGCTCTAATGGGAAATATTGAGCATCTTCAAGAGCGCCACGGAAGAAAAGCCCTGCCTTTTTATGAGCAAGATTTTTCAGTGCAGTTGATGGCATGAGTGGGAGTAGATCAAGTGTTCTGCTTTGGGCTAAAGTCACAGAAGAAAACAGTGAGTAAATTTTGAAGTGGGACTCCAAAGGTTGTTTTAATGCACATTAACTAAAATACTTTGCACAGGAGGATCCTCCAGTTTCTCAGGCCAAGAGCAGCTCTAGTGCTTTTCCATGCACCTGTGCCTTCCTACAGCACCAAATTATCCCAAGCCACACCAAATCACTCCCTGTTTGGAAACTATCAAAATTATGGGGATGCACACTCTGATCCATCCTCAAGCTCCATGCTGGCAGCAAGTTTACTTGCAAAAACACAGCAACCACCCGAACCTCATCTACAGTATCGTCTCTAAAAGCACTGATAACAGAGGTAAGCCCACAAGGAAATTGTCTAACAGAGTTTACCTGTAAATCAGCATAAATCTTCAGCTTGAAGAACTACAAAACACAGCATAAAAAGTGTTCATTCATTCATTACAAGCAAAACTAAAAAAAAACTCTAAGGAACTACTGTGCTAGCATAAAGACACCTTCATCTTTCTACACAATATTGATTATAGATCAACTCCTGCCACAGACACAATCACATGTAGGAATAAACAAGCAGGAATGAACAAGAGATTAGAAGAACAAAATGCTTTACTATCATACGCAATATAACAAAACTGCAATAACAGAAACACTAAATAGCCTGAAATGACAGGGTCCGGTAGAGTCACACAGAAAAAACAAAGCATGTTTCTCTCAAGTTTGCTTACCTGCTGGGCTCAGGTTAACTAAGCTACCAGAAGCGACCCAGATGAGGCAGTGGAGAAGCTCTCCTGGACCAAGCTACTCCTGGGAGCTCCATGTTTCAACCTCCAGATTGCTGCCACTCTTCTTCAGCTGGCCCACACTCTTCAAGGTAATACAGATTTGGCCACACCAGCTCACTAAATAGGAAGCTTTGTGCCACTTTCATTGAAATAAAAGCATTCTGGTCAAAAGTAAGAGCAAATGGCTGGCACCTCTATTATGCAAATAACAGAAATAATTTAACATATGTTTTTCATATTGTGTGATCCTTTTCAGGGAAAAATAACCATACCACAAGTAGGTGCCTCTACTTTTTCAATATTATAGTTATTTTGGTAAGATTGTCTTATATTATGCTGAAAAACTTACAGCACATGCACATACCTAAGCAGATAAAATATCATATATTTGCTTTCTCTGTTTTTTTTGATTTATGTTAATTAAACATCTTCAACAGGATGCAATGAAAATTGCTTAGCTCCAAGCTATAATGATTTCTTTTCAGAAGCAGGGCAATAATAAACTCTGTCAAAGCTTTCACCAAAACTTGCTATTAAAATATGCAGAAAAATGTTTGCAAGGAAGAAAGAGCAGCAAGGGACAGAAGAGAACCACAAACAGGCACATAAATATGCAGCTTTTAATAGGCAGTGCGGATTCCTATTTTCATATTTTAAGTGTCCTCACCCCTGAGTGAGCACAAAGAATAGGAGCGACAGGGCAGATGTAGCAGCACCAGTAACAAAAGTAACACCAGCCAGATCCTGCTGCCTCCCTTTGACTGACAGCTCACTTACCTGCCTCCCCTTCTCTTTTTTCCCTTCCTTCAGTAACCACAAAATGCATTACATGTTCTGTATCACATGTTTTGCTGGAGCCTAAGCGCACACAGGCAAGAAACAATTTCCCTGATGATATTACACGGTGCAGGCTGAATGAGAGGCCTTTGTGACGCTCCTGAAACTTAATTTGTGCAGCTCGTGAACCATGCAGCTGGCAGGGCTGCTCAGCTCCTGACTTAATTCCATCCCAATCCCCTGGCTGTGAATACATGTTGCTATGTGCTGCATCCCAGGGTCAGGTACTTTCAAAGCTTGCACTAACAATACCTCTTAAGGAGTTAGCATCCCAGCTAACAGCACCAGCTAAAAGTATGGGCATGACTCTTGTTTAAACTGATTTCATAGATTTATATTTTTGCTTTGATTTTGATTTCTTTGAAAAAATACCAAGCATACAGCAAAGTAACACCTGAGGGTAAAAAAACCCCAAAGCCCAACGTCATAATCAGTGTTTTACCACAATTATGAATACCTTTATAAAGCTTTACTAAACATACAGATTGTCTAGGTTTGATCATTGAAAGCAAAAGTCAAAAAATGTAGTATATAATATAGATATATTATATACTACATATATAGGTATGTGTGCATTTCAAGAGAGAGATCTTCCTTTAAAAAAATATTTTGTTTTTTCAAATTCAGCCTGTGATCCCTGTAAGAAATGCAGCACAATTAATATGCATAAAAAGTAATTATCTACTAAAGTTTAATTCCTGTCTCCTAGAATTTTTTGCTTGTTAATAATCTCAAACATCTATTTAAAATTTTTTAAAGGATAATAATTTTTCTTCCATGTTATTAGATTTATATCCCTCTAGACATTTGTGCAACCTATTACTGAAGTAAGTAGTCTATAACACACACCAGAAGGAGCAATGATTTTTCCTTTTGTATAGATGTGTATCTTAGAGAGGTATCCAGAAATTTGGTATCCACAACTATCCAGAAATCCAGCTCTTCTAGGCTAACAGAGAGCAGTCAATAATTGAGAAAGTCACAAACTAATATAAAGACATACATATTTGCTGGTCCCATAATGGGGTTATTGTTTTTTGTTTCTGGATTCATTTCTTGCCTTTTTCTTGCTGTTCTTTAAGTGCTGAATTGTTGCTTTTCAAGCGAGAGGCTGCTGTAGATATCCCACGGGAAGGAAAGTGAGAGAGAAAAGATGCTGTCACCTCTTTATCTACCTGTCCTCTCCACTCTTCCGGCCTATCTGACTTTCAACATCCTTTACAGTAATTTTTGTTACAGGTTGACATTTCAGTGGCATTTCATTGCCCCAAAAATATTTATTTTATTACCAAAGACTCTACCATTTGTCAATCAGATGTTTTTCTGTGCTATTAACAATGATTGCAAGAAGCAACAAGTAAAAAGTCTGCCCGAAAACAGAGGATGCTCAGCTAAACCCAGAGTTTATAATCCAGTACTGCAGCCAGTGAAGCTTGCAAGAATTGTACTTTTTCTGACAAAGCAAAAAGAGGATAATATTAATGATTACTTAGAATTTTAAGTTCAATTAAAATAGGTTAATTATGTTTAAAAATAGGAAAGAGGATTACTAGTTGGATTCTTCAATGAGCAAGATAAATATGAGAATGGATAAAAAGTACTTTATTTAACCAAAGAGTAAGAGCATTTTTCTTCTGTTGCATCAGAAGGGGTGGATCTCAAGAAAGATAAAACCAGAATGAGTTACTGGCATGGGAATTTCCTAAGAAGAAGCAGTTTTTCTGAGGTTTTAGCTAATAATCTCCAGTTTCAGATTTGAAATAAGGCCTCTTCTGCTAAAAATAGAAAAAGGACAGAGAGCTCCTAGAGTGTCTGATAGATATTTCATTCCCCAGAAGGAAGTTTGAGTAATGCAGAATTATGACATTTTCATATGCAGTTTAATTATGATACAGACAATTCAAAATTATGGATCTATGAATCTCCACTCATGGCAAAGTTAGAAGGGCCAAGGTCAATGGGGAAAGTCATTTATTTATCTGCCAGTTGGTTAAGGAAGGGTAATATAAAAGGATATTTAAGACATCTTTAGAAAAAGAACCAGACTAATTACAAACCAAGGATTATGTATTGACAAGAGACATGTCGGGTGATAACTAAGTGCTACTTTGCCAAAAGAAAAATCGATTATTTTCCTGCTTAAATGTTTGCATACATATTAAATGCCATTCAAATATATCAAAATCTTTTATACACTCTTTTAAATTGATTAAAAAAGGGCAACATTTAGTCTCTTTACAGTCTATTTTTTTTTCTTAAACTTTGTTCATAGCAAAAGTGAGATAAAAACCAAACCAACAAGTCAGATAAGTGTGTTACAAAATTCTCTGGATAGAGCTGTCTGTCTCTAAAAAGTAATGGAGATATGTTAAACATAGCCTACAGCAGGTCCCACAATATCATGGATACTTTTGAAAAGCAAACAGTAAGCCATCTAATTACCTGCATCATAGGGGTTTGATTGAATTGTAATTTTGGGTTGTTTTCTGGGGGGGTTTGTTTTTTTTTTTTTGTTGTTGTTTTTTTTTTTTTTTTGTTTTTTTGGTTTTTTTTTTGGTCAATGTTTCAGGGGTTTTTTGCTTGGTTTTTTTTTTGAACTAAACCAAAACCTTCAGGCTACAAGACATCAAAGTTCCTTTTCCTCTTCTGACTGAAGATTGAAAGAGTCTTAGGGTCATGCCATATCAACAAAATTAAATGCAATCTACATACACTGATATTGATATAAAGCTACAGACTTGATGACAAGAAAAGATCAGAAAACTTAAGCAGCCACTAGTTCCCACTTTCCAAGGTTCTTCTATGAAACTTGGAAAGTAATAGATCAGCAGTATTTACTCTAAGACATCCCTGTAGATAACTAGCACCTGAAAAGAGAATAAATTCAAGGTAATTTTGATGCCCAAGTCACATAAATACTGTGCAGTAGTTGCCATCTAGAAGAAATTGGATTTTCTGCTTCACAGGAAACACTGATGCTTCATATTAGTTTCCATCAGTTATTGGAATAAATGGATACACATCCGCATTTATATATACATAATTATGTATTTATATACCCAAAATCTAGAATTTTGGATACCAATAAAAGTATTTCATTTGATTGAAAAGGAGTGATGCACTAAAGTTGTTATTTTAGACCACTAATTTTACAAAGTACAAAATATTTTATTTTACTCTATTATTATTTTTTTCAACTATAGTGACTCCTGGGAATTCTCAATCTATTTTCAACAGAGTATGCTCAAGACCCTGGGTGGATAACCTTTGGTCATTTCCTTTTAACACAACAGTCTGCCTTAGAATAGTCATCTTCTTTAACACCTCCAATATTTCTGAGAGGTCCATTTCAGATCCTCACTGACAGCATTTTTAGTTTAAATTTATCCAAAACAATTATCATCCTTAGGTAATGTCATTTCTCCCATCCTCATTTAAAGAGAACTCAGTCTTGCTTTAGCTCTGATAAATAAGGTATGCTTTCAGTCTTGCCTTGTAAAATAGCTTCTTCAATTTCTTGCTGATCTTTCTTTGCCCTCATTCCTGCCCAATGTCATCACTCTTGTGCTTGTTTTCTTGAAAAACTGCATGCAGTGTCTCAAATGAACTCTCATAAGGGTTTTTCCCAATGCATCCCACCACCATATTTTTAATTTCCCTAAGGAAAGATTTATTTTTGCAGACTGCAACTTATATCATAGGGTGACTATGGAAAATTACTCTTCTGCCTAGGAAACAGAAAATGTTCTGCTCTTCAGGTTTGCTTGAAAGATAAATATCTTTGTCATTGATTGTTGTACTTAGCCACTCTTGGCCAGTGGAGACATCAGTTATTCTATATATGTCTGAATGTTGTATCATAATAATAACATCAACCTATGCAGGTGTGCTTTTATTGGGGGGGGAAGGGGGGGAAAAGCTTCAGCTATAAACCTGTCTCAGAGCACATCCAGGATCCATACCAGGTGATATCTTGCTCTCAACAGTCCTTTAGACTTCATTCCTCTTGCTGCAATTAATTTTTACTTTAAAAAAAAAAGCTAAATCCCCACCTCCAAACATATAAACAGTTCAGACAAAGGCACCTGGAAACAGAGAGATGAAATAAGGGCACACTTGGGGGATTGTCTGGATCCTGAATAGTCAGGTTCAGAGGACATCCATCCTGTCTCAACCCTCTGCTCAGAGAAGTCCATCAAGAGAAGAATCAGAGAAGAAGCACCCCCTGTAAGTGTGAATAACTTCAGACTCCTTTTAACAGACTGTCTTTGTTCCCAGCACTATTACATGGTCCACATGCAGAAAAGCTGACTAAGTGAATGCAAAACCCAGTTTCCACCCTTTATTCACAGCAATAGACAGTGGAAATAAATCTAAGTAAGGAAAGAGTGAAACTTGTCCTGGGTGCACCAGGTACAATTCATGATTTGTGTGGATTTTTTTTTCCAAATGTCTTTTTATTTTAATTGAAAATTTGTCCCCTAGACATCCAAAAAGTGGACTTCAGAAATCATTCAACTTCAGAACAAACCTTTCCTACATACTCAGTTTGCAGGTCTGGAGGAGAATTTGTCAAATCATCCTAGAAAAGTTTTTTCAAGAGCAGTTTCATGCAGTTGCCTGAAGGGCAGAGATAGAGCAGAGGTAGAGTTCTTCAATAGATCAGGTGTTTGAACATTCACACAGAAGTGCAAAGTCAGGGCTAATCACTGCTCTTCTTGAGAACTGCTTTCAGGAGACCATTTCAAGTACTATCACAGGAGTAATGAAAAAGAGGTCAGGGGATGACTAGACATCCCAGTTGCTCATTGTCACTGCTTCACTTAGGAAATATAATGAAGATGTTCACACCAGGAGGGATATCTTCCCATAGGAGTTCACTTAGTGTCTTGACCAGCTGGCTAGAAAGTCATCCTAGAATATCTTCAGGTTATGTAAGTTATTTATAAAAAATTAATTGCATCATTATAACTAAACACAGGCCTTTAAGTTCTCTTAAGAGAGAGGGCATTCAGTTCAAGCTATTCGTTGTCTGATCAGTACAAGGAATTTCACCCAAGGGCTTGAACCAAAAATAAACATTTTCTTTTGCATCATACTCTTGTGATTCCAAAAGCAGTCCATGTAGGCAGGTCACTTATTGCCCACCTAGAATTGTAAATGCTTTCAAATTCCAGCAGTCCAAACCTCTGCTTAAGCTTTCTACAGTCCAGTTACCACCCTGAAAAGTTATACTCACTTCTGTTCACCTTCCCTTCATCCTCTTTTCATTCTTTATTTTTGCCTTAAACCTCCATCAAAACATGTATTAAATAAGGTAATAGGATTGAGATGAAAGTAGAGCAAAGAAAAACCAGGAGATTACTGGGAAATGAAAAGCTATGAACAGAGAGTAAAACTGAGAGAAAGTGGGAAGTGTGGATAGGAAAAGTGAAATTAAGGGGAGTGTTTGATGATCAGCTTAGTGGGACAGGGTTGTGGAGAGATGAATGAGTGACAGAAATTAAGACAACATCAGAATAGATGACTAGGTGACAGCAAATGGGCAGAAAGACTCTAAACACAACAAACTATCATAGACACAGTTAACAACAAAAGCAAGATCCCTAAATAATTCTCTTTTTAAATACTAAGCGTATGTCAGTTTAAATACAGAATTGCATATCTATAGTTACGAGGCAGATGGATCAGGGGAAATCAGCAGTGACCCACAGAGTTGGAGACCACACCAGTGACATTTTTTAATGCCATCCATCCACGAGGTGCTACACTGTCAGGCACACAACCTGAATACTTCCAGCACTGAAAGCTTTGCAGAGCAAGTGCTGTGTCTTCTCACCCACTGCTGCTGCGATGGGAGTGTGGGTGCTGCTGGCTGGGACACATGGCATTGCAGCCACCTTGCAGAGGCGGTGATTTTCTGATGATAGTTCTCTTTCTTTCATAAAACTAATACATTGACTACCCCTGCAAACAGGAGAAAGAAATTGATCTTTACAACAGTAGGTGGCTTAGCTGGCAAACAGCAGAGGTGTCTCCTTTGATGATTTTGAAGAATCCCACTGACAGGATCCGAAAGCTGGTTTCCTTAGCAACCACAGATGATGCATGACTGTATTATGTTTGATTCTCCAAACATCATTTCAGCTCCTCCCTGAGATTTAGTTCTTGTTTGTTTGTCAAGCTTGTGTCTCTGAAAAGCATGTTCCAATGAAAGATTCCAAAAATTAATCCTCCACCCATTTCTCAGTAAAAACATGTCTTTTCACTCATAGAGATTTACACTTTCAATCAAGCAAATGAGATTGGGCCCCTCTCCAGATTTCATTGCCAGGACAAGTAAAGTTCTTCCCAGGAGGGATGAAAGAGAATTTGTCACAAGAGCAAAAGTTAACCACTGCAGCCCACCAGGTGGAGGTGACCGACTGGGGAAGGAATGATGGATTAATATTGATCCTGCATAAAGTGGAAAATGGAATATAGACAGTGTGGTTTTGCAATCAAGGTTGAAAAACAAAGCAGAAGAACTGCTCAGGGTGTGCTTTAGGCCATGGAATAAGGGATCTAATTAGCCATTAAGAGGGCATTGTGATAAAAAGAGAATATAAATATTAATGAATATCAGATAACCCTCCAGGATACAAATAAAAGTATGATCCTGGAGAAAGATAATTTCATAGAAGCAAATCAATTTTAATGCAATGAATATTGCACTTGGAAATGTTCAAAAGAGGGGTGTATTAAAATAGGGCATAAAGAATTCTTTACCATTTATAACACAGATGAAAATATTACAAGGCAAATGTTGAGGAGGGGTAATATTATTAACAGTGACTCACCCTGACTTCAAGGATAGTGAAAGTCAGTACACATGTATTCAAGTACTCACACTCGGAGATTTTGATCTGGCATTTTAGAAAGTACAGAAAGAAGAAAATATCTTAAGAGAAGCTGACTTCTGTAGCCATGTTTTTCCTTTTTGAGGCTTTTGTTGGTTTCCCCCTCCTCCCCTCTGCAAACACCTGAATTAGCTCATTTTAGGCCTAATGCCTCCTGCAAGACTGACCATTTACTTTGCCAAGAGGCCACACTGCTGCCTCCTGGTCGGCATGGGAGGCACCAGGGTGCCAAGCTGAATTTCAGCAGATCAGCCTCCAGCCTGCAATGGCTCCTCTGATTATTCCACTCCAGGTGCAGGACCTGTTGAACTTTGTGACCAAACCCCTTTGCCTATTTCTCCAGCCTCTGAAGACATCTTTGAAGAGCTGCAAAACCATCTAGGAGCTCTATTAATGATTCCTCCCAGCTTAGGGGTCATCTGCAATCTTGCTGAGAGTGCTGTCTCATTTTCTCATTAATGAGGATATTAAGCAACATTAGACCCAGTACTGACCACCAGAGGACTTGCCCGGTACTGGTCTAGAGCTGGGCTTAGTACAAACGATTCCGGTGCTTTCAGCCAAGCAATTCAGTCAGTTTTCAGTTCCACATCACTGCTATTTACCCAGCCCATACTGCATTGGTTTATCAATTTTGATATCATAGGAGACAGGGCTGAAATCAAGATAAATAATGTCCATGGCTCTCCCTTCATCTGCCCACCCTGTCATCTGATTGCAGAATGAAATGGTTAGACACAATTTCCCCTACGTTAATATTGCATGTTGCCTACTCCCAATCACCTTCTTGTTTTTTCATGTGTCTGGAAATGATATCCAGAGCATTTTTCTCCATCATCCTCTCAAGGATCAAGCTGTACAAGACTGTACCACCTCAGATCCTCCTCCTTTCCAGTTCGTAGGATGAAGTGGTGCTTACTTCATTTCTGTCCAGTACTCAGGAACCTTCCCTTGTCACTACAACCATTCAAAGATAATCTGGAGTGGCCTCACAGTGAAACTGGACAGCTCCCTCAGCGTTTGGTGGGAACATCCTCTCTAGCCCCAGCCTGCTTTAGCATTCCCTAATCTGATCCTCCTGCATCAAGAGCAAATCTTCCACACTCAACTTTCCCACAGCTCCTGGGGAGCCACAACTCTTAAGGGCTAGTCTTAACAAAACAGACCAACATGAAGATATCATTGAGTACCTTGGTCTTTTACCAAGTGCTGGGTTACCAAGTCCCCTGCTTTATCCAGCAGTATGTCCATATTTTCCTTGGCTTTCCTTTTGTTGTTGAAATACCTGTATGGAAGTCCTCTGGGTGGACCTTCTTGCCAGACTGAACTTCAGGTGGATTTTAGCTTTCTTGGCCCTGTCCCTCTAGACTAGCACAGTGTGTCTGTACCTCTGTGGCACTAACACCAATTGTATGCTTTCTTTGTCAGGGTCTCAGCTCATTCCTGTAGGCCTGCTCAGATCTTTGCCTGGCTTCCTGCACAGGGAGTAGACCATTTTTGAGATTGGAGCACATGGCTTTGGAAAACCATCCAGCTCTCCAGTCTCCTCTTCTTCTCTACAGGATCATATCTTACAGTATCCTTGCAAGCACATCCTGAACAGGCCAAAATCTGTTCTTCTGAAGGACAACATCTTGATCCCTCTTTTTGCCACCTTTCAGGATCATACCATATCATATGCACAGCAGTCAAGATTCCTGCACCTAGCCATCAAATCCTTGAACAATTCTTCATTGCATCCTGAATCTCCACATGGCAGTTCTATGAAGGGGTGGAAACACCTTTTATCACAAGGTCCCACTGTCAGCAAGACCAGGCTTATTAAGAGAACACATTGCTCAGACCTCCTTGTTGTTGAGCTCCTTCCCTGTTCAGAGGCCAAAATCCATTGAAGTTCAGGTATTTCCCTGATGCAGTAAAATATAATCCTGTGGTTTAGGTACTTCATTCATCAGTGCTTTTATCCTTATCAGTGTGTTTAATAAGTATTGAAGGTCTTTTCTTCCATGAATTTCTCTAATTGCTGTTAAACCAATTTATAGTTTGGCATCCACAGCATCCTTTGGCAAGGAATTCTATAGCTTAATTAAGCATGGTTTAAAGCAGCTCTTCCTTTTGTTCTCAAACCCTTTCATTATTTAATTTTGTACTTTCCAGCTCTTGTTTTATAATAAATCATGAATGATCATTCTTCATAATTTCTTCCATGATTTTGGATACAGTAACTTAAATATACTCCCTCAGATCTCTACCCAAGAGAAAAGCTACTACTTCTTAGCATCTTTTCAGTCTTTACAGTCTCTCTTGCAGCTTTTCCATACCACTGGTAATCTTTATATCACTTCTTCTTTGTTCTCCCAAATTATTATGTTACGCTTGAGATGAGAGGATCAGAACATGCAGCATCCGAGGTTTAAACAAACCAGAAAGATGTTGAATTACAGTAGTTCTTCTTAGCTTCCCCTTTTCTTTCATGTTTTCCAGAAAATTCCTACTCACTTTTTGAGCACAGAATTTGTCTTTAGAGGCACTAAGGTTTAGGGTTTTGGTTTGGTTTGGTTTGGTTTTTTATTTGGTTTGGTTTGGGTTTTTTTTGATTTTTTTTTTGTTTGTTTGTTTCTGTGGGTAGTTTTTTTACTTTTTTTTTTGAGAGAGAGAGATAGGAAGGTTAGTGCAGTTTCTCAATAATATAGTAACTAGTTTTTATCTGATCTGAGTTTCACCTGTCCTGAATTTCATCTGCTGTTTCTTACTCAATCATATCTGGATAGTGAAATCACTCTGCAGGTCCTCAAAGTTGGGTTTTGCTTTTACTCTACTGCATAATTTTGTATTATCTAGGATTTGTTACCTAATATTTTGTCACTTTTCCAAATAATTTATGAAAAGATTGAAGAGGACTTTAAGCTTCCTTGTATTTATTTGTTGAGTAGGAGTAATTTTGAACTGTGTTCATTTGTCCTCTTGTACTGTCTTTCAGCCTTTACAATAGCAAGATTTTATCACTGGCCATTTTACCACTGGCATTTGGGAAAAGCCCCTCCTCTTTATATGATCTCTCTTTAAAAGAAAACAAAAAAAGGTAAATTCTTCTAGATGGAAACTTTCTTCCCCATACCCTATACCTTCTTTTCCTTTTCCTTTTTCTTTTCCTGTCTGGAAACTATACTCAGAAATCTTATCTACTCCTTGAGAGCTTAAACTTTGTGTCCAGAAACTCTCAAGTCTCTCGCATTTTCTCAGTGGGGCATTGGTTCATGGCATCAACCTCTTACTCAAGAGGAAGAATTCACGTAGTCCTCAGGTAACCTGAGGATGTCTAGTGAAACATGAATAATCAAACTCTCCCAGTACCACAGCACCATTGCCAGTTAAACTCTGACTCCCCCACAGGGTATTCTCAGTACAAATCCAGAGGCCTGTTACCTGGTGCAAACATTGCTTGCACTATCCTTCTTGTCTTGATGCTATATCTGATCAAATGGTCTTTGTTTCTGCCAGCTTAGAGGTAGAGATGGTCTGTGTTGTTACTCTGTAGGCTGAAAACTCACCAGTTTGTTTTCCTGGGCTCCTGTTAGTGAACCACACTGGCACAAGAGTCAGTATTTTATGAAGAACACCTCACACACACAATGGTATTCACAGAACCACAAAATCATTAAGGTTGGAACACACCTCCAAGGTCATCAAGTCCAACTTTTGCCTGATCACCCCCTTGTCCACTATGGCATCAAGTGCCACATCCAGTGGTTTCTTGAACACCTCCAGGGATGGTACCTCCACCACCTCCCTGGGCAGCCCATTCCATTGCTTGACCAGTGTCTCACTCATGTCTGACTTGAACTTCCCTTGGCACTATTTGAGGCCATTTCCTTTTGTCCTGTCACTGGCTGCCTTGGAGGAATCCAACCCAAACGTTGCTACAACCTCCTTTCAATCCATTACCCTTCATGGCAGGTAACCAGGCCCGAGTTTATGCTCCATGCAGAAAACTCTGAGACTTCCTTCCCCCCACCTCAGACTGTTACACTCCAGTCACAAAAACCTGGGACTACACCAAGGTTTTTTTCTCTGGGTAGACACAAAGAAGAAAATTCCAACAAATATTCTCAAGAGGTGAAAACACTCAAAAGTTTACTGGAAAAATTAAGTAACATTGCAAAGGAATAAATACAACATACATCACTTATCCCAGCATGGAGTTAGCCCATTGAACATAGAAAACCTTTAAACCCATTCAATGTTACATTCTGTTAGAAGAGAGAGGAAGAAGAAGAAAGTGAGAAAAACAGAAAGGAAAGATAGCAAACAGACATAGCTACCAGCTCCTGGGTTTCAGCAATGTAAGGCTCCAAGATGAAGGCAGAGTTAAAGGACAACGTGCTTGCCTGGTGAGGATCATTCTTAAACCCTTCTGGCCCACATTGAGCCTTCCTCCCAGGAGGGACCTCTTGTCTCTTGGCCCCTCAGGAAATGGGTTAGGCAAAACTGGGGCTGCCTTAAGTGTGTCATGATTGACTGACACTGCAGGGCTGGGGACTATGGGGGCAGGGCAGTATCTCACCACAGCAAGGCCTGACCCACTCCCTGCCACACTTTCCAAGCCCCCAAGATGTCTTGAAACAGATTACCTTTTCCAGACTCTGACCCAGACACACACACACTTTTTTTTCAAATTCTATTTGGATTTTATTCTACATTTCAATTTGGAGAGAGACAGAGTAAGAGCTAACTGAAAAGCATAGGTTAATTTTTTTTATTCTTCTTTTAAACCACCCAGTTTCATTTTTCTTCTGCCTGCTCCTCTCCCTCCAATGGTAAGTACCTCTGGACTCCACAAGTATCTCCTCCTCAACTCTCCTAAGCCTTGGCTTACTCCACACACACAGCTTTGTTAGTGCTGGGGTTTTACCAGTTCATGAGCTTCCTATCCAGCAGGCTTCACAGCCACTCTGCTGAGACTTGTGGTTGCAACCATGAGACAACATTAATCTTTTCTTCAGATTTAGAACTAAATGTATTTATATTCAGGAATACACTTAGCAGTGATGTGTCCTTCAAACAGGACAGTAGGTATGATCAGATACAAATCCATGCATTTCACCACAAAGTGTGAAAACAAACTTCTGACTGCACGCTGAAGTTCCTCATGCCATTTATTCAACTTCAACACTGAAGAAACTTTAAATGTTAGAAAACAAAATTTCGTTCTGGTAACTAGCATCTCAATTGCATCCCAAACATCAGCTATACAATGAATCATCACAGCAGCCTTGCATTCCCAGAAGAGCTGTCACAACGATAGAAAATGAATAAATGAGTATCTTTGCTGTTATGTGTTGCTCCTGCTGCCCCACTCCATTACGGAAGAAATCAAAGCACACAAAAGAAAAGTCATTAATTCTTACTCATAATCCCTTTCAATATAAATCACCCTTTTTCATGCATTGTATAACCTTTGTCCTATAGGTTTACACAGATAACACAGCATATAAATATAGAAAAGTCATGTCACTGCAGTAGAAGTCATTAAATGAGTTTCAAATAATTCTAAAAGAAGATTTGTATTTTTCCATTCCTAGTGGCATTGTCAATTTGCATTTTCATTCTCCTCTGTCATTTTTGTTCCTCTGCTGACTTTTAAAATCAACATTTTTCTTCCTTTGTCTTGAACTTGTTTCAGACTAAATAAGGAAATGCACTTATCTGTGCCATGCATAATATATAGACCTCATAAACAGCCACATTTCACGTTTTCAAAGTTGCAGTGAAACTAAGGAACACTTCAAATGCCTGTTTTGACACACTTTCTCATTCTCTGCTACAACACACAGTCTGACAGCCTCAATATACATGAACACCTATTTCAGACTAAAGGGAGAAGATTTTAAAAGCTAGTTTTGTGCATATCATAAAAAAATTGAAAGCAGGAAACTTAAGGAGATATCTGCAGAATATTGTTCATGTTTCTAGTTCTTTAATTCCATCAAAATGGAAACTAGTGTGAAGTAAATTGTATTTACACAGTAGAGAAAAAAACACATAATTTTTAAAAATTAAAAAAGCATTGTAGAATCCATTGAGAGACAGGTGCAGATGAAGAATAGCAGTGTAGGTAACATTTTCTCTTCCTTGATTTTAGCATTTTATGTATCATTAATTTTTAATAGATTCTGTGCATGCTTGCTGTCAAAAAACGAATATAGATTTAAAGCTGGTCTCTCTTATCTAATCCACATTAGGATATCTAACACTCAATTCTCTTCAAATCCTGAAGCCAATACTATGATAAATGATAAGTACAAACCAACAATTTATGAGACATCTTGTAACTTGTTCACTGCAGTTCTTTAGTACTCACCCTTGAATTAAATTAAGAAGAGAGTTGTCTACTAAGAAGGATCAATTTTTTTGGTAAAGGTAATGAGAAAACAAAACAAACAACTTCAGCTGTGCTAGCAAGATATGGAGACCTTACTAATGAATGTCCAGTAGCAACAAGAAAATAAAAAAATTAAAAATAAATATTTGCATAGCTGCTGTCTCAGTCAAGTTCAGTAATCCTTTTCCTTTCTATTTTACAGAGAATTGCATGCTAGCCAATTCATTTTATGAAGAGGGGTAACATCAAAATTGAGTTTTGGGCAAACAGGATTAAAAGGTAGCAACAGTATTTTACAGTGAAAGAGGATTAGACATTGTAGGAATATTTTCTAACAAGTTATATGGTCTTCTGGTCTTCTGGTTGGACTGAGACGTTATTACACGTGTAGATAACGCATATAAAACGAATTCAAACAATTTATTTGTTGTCAGTCACTGATTTCCATTAGTAAGACATGAAACATAAACATTGCAAAAAGTAGTATGGAAGCTTATGGCTGAAGGCTTCAGAGACCAAGGGAGGGAGCCTTGTAGCTTTGTCTCTACTTAGCTAAAGAGGACAAGAGAGCAAAGAAAGAAAAAGAAAAAAAGAAAAAGAAAAAAATAATAATTTAAAATATGCACAACCACATACTTGAAGAGTCTCTCAAGTAAGTATTCAAATCTGGATTCAAGACTCAAGACAACTTGTAGAAAGAAAAAGATTAGAGATTCTTCCAGAGTTATCTTGTCCCATTTCTGCCAATTTTGTATTGACTCTGAAAGAACCAATTTATGGGTTTCCATCAGATTCTCAGGCAGTCCTCTAGCAGTGGTATTGAGGAGAGTACTGATGAAGAGAGTTGATAAAAATGAATAACAAGGGAAAATTATTGAATTCCTTAAAAAAATGATTATTTTTACATGACCTAGAATATTTTTAGAACAAATGTAATAATATGAGTCCTAACTCATGCCTATGGCTCAATTCAGATGATTTTTTTTTCCTATCAAGGATTCATTAAATCTTTGATTAGGTTAGGTAATTACTTCAGGTAGTTTTCCTAAGACAAAAAAGAAAATTATACAACTGATTAAAAAATTAGTTATTTATGGCTAAAGCCAACTTTTGAAGTCAGTCAAAGGGAAGACATGCACAATGTACAAAGACATGCACATTCTCCTATTACCCAGGTTTGTTTGGGTGGTTACAGCACACCCCAGTTAAAAATTTAGTGCAGTCTGAATGCCTCTTAAATAATAAATAGGGAACATCTTCCTAACAAGAGCTCTGTGTTGTTCTGTCTCTTTTCTGAGTGAATGGCTCACATTTTCAGCTCCCTTTCCTCGTGGTATCTCAGTATCTAGACATCTGAACACAGCTACAATGAGAAAATCTGGGGGTCAGCAGTGCCTGCTCCTGGAGTTCAGCTAGAAACAATGCAAATAGATTTTCTACTTCATTGCACATTGTTTTAATTTCTTCCCTAAAAAATTTTAAAAATGTAGTTGGAATTCATTTAAGCTTAAACTCTCAAGAGTGTACAAAATAATACAGACATCTTTTTTGGAAAGTGCCAAAGAATTAGGTCATGGTACCTAAGTAATGTGAAAGTATGTGGTCAGTACATGAAAAAAAAAATGGAAATAGCTAATGTTTAGGCGTTTTTTTTTTTTTTTTTTTTTTTTTTTTGTCTTTATTTCCATGGTCTTTCATTTGTGAAAGAAAAACAATTACAGCCAAAAATTACCTCCTGAAACAGAGTCAGGAGTCCACACTAAAATTGTACCATTATTAATAAGACACTGCAGGTTCTGTTTAGCTCTATTTCAGATGTTTTACATGAAAAGGATTTGAGAAGTCATCTTTGGATAGACAGAATAGCACAGGGATGCACCAAGAAACAAGGATGATTAACTGAACTAATAATTTTGTACCCATTAGGGATAAATGAATAAATATATTTTAAAAATTGAAATAAATCTTTACTAACTACCAATTACTCTGCTGATGATTGCAGCACAAAATGAGTCACAAAAAGGAGCAGTGAGAATGGTAAAAAATTTTTCTTTTTTCTTGCTCTTCATCATCCGGAAGGATCCTGGAATACCTATTCAAAATACTTTTTGTCAACTGAAAGGTAATATAGGAATGAGCTTCAAGATTAAATTTTTTTCTATAGCATTTTAACAAGTCTTATAAATACTAAGCACCTTGCCCCTGTATCTCTTCACTGTAGCAAGATTTAAACTTTGTGATATCCTGAGAAACAAGTTGTCTAAATCACTGTCAATTAAACAGTTTTAAAATAGGTTCATATCATGCAGAAAACTCATCAACAGGGTAGTTAGCAAAGGTTCACAGTAAAAATAAAGCAAACGACAGCAAAAATGTATAATGAATGAAATCAGCCGAATTTCTTTCCTCCCTCTAGTCTTTCTCAATGTTTTCATTTATGAGCTAGATAATGAAGGACTTTCCCTGAATTCGAAGTCAATATGAACACAGGAGGTAGGAGAAAGGTGCACAATGTGCCTTCACTGTTGCCAGGAAGGATGTGATTTAAAAATTCTCCTAATTTTTTGAAGTATTGAAGCTACACCCTGAATTATGTATAGGATGTAATTCTCCAATGGGCAGAGAAAGTTTTTATTAGGCAAGAATAATCAGCCATGCAAACACAAGCACTTAGAAATGGAATAGCCAGTCTGTAGGAAAAGATGTGTGGGTTATAAAAGGAGATTTATTTGGAGCATGTGGAGACAGGATAACTATAACCAATATGTGCTAAAAGCTTCTATAATAAGAAGACATCTTGTGTGCTCCACATTCATTCAAGATGGGACAAGAAATGAACAAATTAAACTCTATTAGGAAAGTTTCATTTCCAATGGCAGTTGAAAAGAATTCTAAAATTTGAAATCAATTTAGGTGCTCCCGATTCTCATGGTACTGGTAGTTTTAAAGAACAAAACAAATAAGGAAAGGTTGATTTGGATTTGGCCTTGCCTTGGGGGTGTGAATCAGGGTCAATGACTTCTTGAGGTAACACTGAACCTTATCTTTTAGGATTATCAACTAATCTCTCTGTCCTTAGCTCTGCACATTTCTGCTGGAGACAACTCAATCTTTTGTTTCATTGACAAATAAATCACCATCTTTTTCATACCTATAAACTTGCAATGTACTAAATATGAGTTTCAAATGCCATTTATGTTATTTGTCCTCCTGGTGCATGTTTAATGGCCACTGCCACTAATGCTATGCAACAACATCTTATTATTGCACTCTCTTGAGAGCAAAATGCCAAGAACTTTAACAGCTTTAAGCTTAGAATCAGCCCAGAGCTGTCATTGCTTCTTCCATCATTTTAATTTTTGTAAAGTATGAGAGAAAATTCTCCTGCCTCGTTTGATGTGTGTCATCAACTGCAAAATCAGAGCAAACTGCAGTTTTCATACCCTGGAAACCAGCATGTCAGGAACTGAGCTGCAGTCATCAGTTAAATTAGCTCCAAGCATGCTGGGCTGCTATGCTCTCATAGTATTAATTTTTCATAAACAGAAGTTGTTACAAAGAATACAAGCCATCCTAACTTGGAATAATTTCTTCATCTCTTCTTTTTGTCTCAAGATTTTTCATTTGTAGCTTGCATGTTCCACTACTTGGAACAACATAAAGCCAGTATAATTATTATTTTACATGTGAGAGCCCAATATGCCACTTAGCTAGGGTCTTCTTGAAGGGAAATTGAAATGATATGGCATGACTTTTACCTTGTTGATCATATCAACTGTTGTTATATGCCCAGTAATGAAACATTTTTTAATGCTTAATTATGGACATGCCAATCAAGACAACAGCTGGAGATAAATGACTCTTGTGCCTCATGATAAAAACCAGAAAATAATTATAATATAAAAGATCTTTGGTATATTTATAGATAAGTCATTATAAAGCAGGTTTCCAGAAAAAGACATGGGGTCCAATGGACAGCAAACTGAGGAGGAGTTGCCTCTTCACTGCCCCTTTGCAATGAGCAAGGTCAAGCACATCCTCTTTTTTTACTGCCAAAAGTGTGACCAGGAGGCCCAGGCAAGTGATCCTCCCCACCTGTTTCTCTTTATATAACTTAAAGCTTTCCAATATATGAAGGACACTGATGTACTGGAGCATATTCAGCAGATGACCACCAAGACAAGTCATCAGTGCATCTCATGATGTACAAAAGAAGGCAGAAAACTTGATTTTTTTCATCTTGAAGAGTCTTGGGAGAGAGCTTCTTACTCCCTAGAACTCCCCACAGCTGGAGCATGTTGTAAAGAAGCAAACAGTCTCTTCTCAGATGCATAGCGTGAAAAGAAAAGGGGCAAACAGGCACAAGCTGGAATAATAATTTTCACTGTGAAATAAAAAAAAAATAAATTAGAGCATGGTTTGGGTTGGAAGGAACCTTTAAGTTCATCTAGATCCAACCCCCTTGCCATGGGCAGGGACATCTTGCACTAGGCTCAGAGCTCCATACAGCCTAGCCTTGGACACTTCCAGGGATGGGTTATCCCCATCTTCTCTGTGAAACCTCTTCCATTGCCCCAACTCTCTCACAGTAAAGAATTTATTCTAAATATCTATTCTGAACCTACTCTCTTACAGTTTGAAGCCATCCCCCCTTGTCCTGTCACTGCATGTCCTCATAAAAGTCTCTCTCCAGCTCTCTTGTAGCCCTCTTTAGGTACTGGCAGGTGCTCCAAGCTCTCCTGGGAACCTCCTCTTCTCCAGGCTGAGCAACCCAAACCTATCAGCCTGCCCTTATAGGAGAGATGCAGAATGGCAGAATTTGTCCAGAGAAAAATTCTGAGAATACTCAATCCATGTAGATCATCAAAGATGAGCAGGACAAAATTTATCAACTTGATCAACATGGGCCTGCTTTGAGCGGTTTTGGACTGAAAGTGTCTTCTGCTCTATATTACTCTTTTTTTCTATGCTGTATCAAGTGCTTTTATTATATGCAAACATGCATATAACATTTAATACATTTTATTATATGCAATATTTATTGCATGCAATTATATGCAATATTTAACTCCTTGAAGTCTGGGAAAAGATTTCCACAAAATATGTTTAGGAGGAATGTCTATTTTTGACCATTAATCTTCAAAAAACAAAGTTTCTCATTTAGCTCTTCTAGTTAAAACCTGTTCTACTGAAGGGGCATGGGGTGATTTAGTGCATTTCAAAAGCTTTGTCTCTCAGGTTATTCTTGTATTTCCAAGATTTTCTGCCATGATGATGACTTCTGAGCTTCCTAAGTCTCCTTTTTTGACTCTCCATAAGATGAAATACCCTAGACTGGGTGAAAACATCTATTCTAAAAACTATTTGACTTCCATTCTCTCGAGAGCAAAAAAGAAAGGGAATGGATACTTTCACTTAAGCTTTGTTAATGACAATTCCATTACTGAAAAACAATGAAAAGTGTCAACATCAGCTTAAAAGGATGTGGTTTTTTGAGAAAACCCTCAGCCTTGGCACATTATTCATCAGTCACTTCTGAAAATGAGTTATTACAATCAAATACCACTGAATCCAAAAGATTAAATCTAATCACTGAGAAAAGTTATACTCTGGTTTACAGGGCTTGACCTTTCAAAAGTATTCCTACTGCACAGTGGAAAATTATATATATAAATACAAAACTTATACCATTTCTCCAGATAATTACTTGCAGAATACAATACAAATAGAGTGTATTTAAAAAAAGAATTGAATTTAATATCTCTAAAATCTTGAGATGAAAACACACTAAATAAACCACTCTAGTACAAAGTTGCTGAAGACTTCCTGAGCTTCAAACTAGAAAATGTTTCTGCAAAATTAAATTTCAGTTTTCTATTCACACTTTAAGACGTAAACATTTGTCAGTGTTGCAGTATTAAACTACCTTTTTCACAGCTCTTCAAATAGCAAAGTAATGTTCTTTTTGAATATCACCTGCTGCTTTGCAATTCTTGCTTATCAGCCCTGTTTTTTAACTGTTTGAAAATCTAAGATACGCAGATGAGAATGTGGGAGAAATTAAGTAATACTGCATGTTTTTTAAAACTCACAGAAACTACCTTCCATCAGTGAAATTCTGGAGCTGGTGCAGTTTTCAATGAAACAAACTTAGCTAGACATGCAGGCAAATTTCAGACAATATGAACTGCAGTTCACTGGTAAAAGATTTTGATATCAAACTTCAACTTAATCCACTGAAATCTGTAGCATTTTCTAGATAGGATTTTAGGATTCCCAAGAAACCTAGGGGATTTAATTTCATGTCTCTTGCTGAAACAAGAATGGAACTGTGCTAAAAGAACAAAACCATAAAACATATTTAGGCACTTGATGATGCAGACAGACACCTTTGAAAAATGTTTGAGAGAGACTGGTTGCCCTCCTGGAAGCTGCACAAAGGACAAAGATTCATAAGAATGCAGATGTAATAGGGAACTGCTACTCTCCAAAAATTCAGATTCTCAAAACATTGATGAGCTGCCACATAAGCCTTTCTGAAATGTAGCATTGATAACACAAAACCCAATAAAGTTGCCAAAGTACCTAAAATACCTATTTCTTGACAACTGCACCATGGTCCAGCTAGTGACTTACATGAGAATCACATGCTAGAAAAAGACCATTCCCTGCAAAACTGCTCTGAAACAGTGAAAACTCAGGAAAAGAGGAAATAAATGACATAGTATTTTCCAGAAGTATTTGACTTCAGAAGTTTATTGGAAGTTATCTGCATTTCCATGTAAAAAAAAAAGTTTTAATCACCACTTTAAACTTTTGCATTCAAAGACCAAAGAAGCGCACTTCAGGGCAGCACATTCACACACGGCCAAAGAGAAGAGTGCTTCATATCACTCAAAGCAATTTTTCCAGCTGATTAATAAATGCCCCAGAGATACTCCAAAGGGATTTCTGTCACACACTGTCTTTACCCATTGTTGCCACCTGAGGATGCAGGACCATTGAAAAGAGTTAAGAGAGATAATCTTCTCCTAGCTTGGTGCAGAAAGCAATGATCTTTACCAAGAACCTGTTCCAAAGAAGCACCTTACACACACTCATTTACCTGCCATGTACAAAATTTTGATTCCTCAAGCCACTTCAAATTCAGCCTCCAGGTTATGAACATGTTGTGGTCATTCATTTTACAAAGTTCACTCTTCCTGAAAGCTGAAATCCTTCCACTCATGAGCTCACTGGATGGGAGGAGCAGCAGCAGCTCCTTGTGCTCTTTAGCTTGGTTTATCTGCCCTAACTAACATCTAGGAGAAGTAGCCTCCAAACACACAAGAATGCAGCACTCCTTAACAGCTGTTCTTGGACATAAGATGGCAGACAAGTACCATAACAAACTTTAAATTCTTTCTTTTCCTTAGCAACACACTTACGTAAGGACCATTGGTGCAGGGAAACCATTACCAACATTCAAATTTCCTGAATAATGAAATTACCTTATCCAGCAGAGCTGTGCAATGCTACATTTTAGACACTTCCAACACTGCTGTGACTAATAAAAGAGCCTGGAAAACTTTTCATGTCTTTCTGTCACATTTGAGTTTCCACCCTTCCAGAAGGTATTGTCATACCTCCTTTGTTGTTGCTGCTGAATATTTTGGGAATTTTCCACCTCTGCAGCTCTAAGCTTTTCCATGAGCTTCGCAGCAGGCTCTATCCTCATCCCACCCAACAACAGGATGGACACCCAAGGGTCTTGATCTGGACAACTCACTGATATAATTCATAAAGTCCATGGAAATGAGACCTTTTACAAGTCAATGGTTCCGACTGACTATAAGACAGAATGTATAAAAATGACTCAGATTACCTCAGCACTTAATATCTGTTTAACAAATCACTTAAACACACGCAAGTGTTTGGCGGAGCACAGAGGTGCTTTACCCACTTATAACTTCAAGGGTACAGGAGAAGCACAGACATAATTAACCTGCCAAACCTGCACTGACCTTCTGCTCCCGAGATTATTAACTTTAAACTGCTTTTTTGTCAAGAAACATCAATTAACTTACCACAAGAAGCATAGCCAGGGTAACTAAATCTCTCCTTTAATGGTTTGATTTTCTCTGCTAGTTTCTGTTTCCAGCTCATAGCCCAATAGAAGAAATTCCCTCAGTGCTTGATGTTCACCTGAATACATCAATTAAAAGAGATGTTTCTTGTTTCTGTTCCTTATTAACTTCAAGCGGGCAGCAGCCCAGAAGACAAGAGGATAAAGACTTCCAGAAGAATGAAAAACTTTAAAAAAATACATTATATTAGATTTGAACCCATTCTATGCCACTCATCAAGCATGATGTCTGGTGTCATTTCAAATAACTTGTTACCCTCCTTGTCCTGGGACAGAGGCATCACACCAGCACTATCTTCTTGGAAATAAAATTCTTTAAGCTTAGCATTTGGATGCATTCTTACAACAGTCAGTGGGGACAAATTTATGGCTGGTTCTTCTAAAAATTGAACTTTTTTGGAAATTACCAAAGCACACAAGTAATCTAGGACCAGACGACAGACAACATTACAAAAACAAACTTGAAATATTGTTAGATGTCAGGCATTTCTTATAATCTGTCATCAGAGATGTATAATGATCAGTACTGTACATTTTAATGGCTGAGGTTTTGCATAGCTTTTTCCCTAGACTTTCCATTAAAATAATGAGAAATACTAGACACAACAAAAGACCCTTCCTCTGACAGATTTGTTTCAGAATTCTTTTTCTCAAAAAAAATCACTTAGGAAAATTTGAAAATTTAATAAATTTTGCCCAAAATTAGACCAATTTGTAAGAAAGAGTGATAGCAAGACAGTGAAAGCACACGTTTTATACAACATATTTGTGCCCCTTTTTCATGTCTTAATGACACTGGATGTAGTCTCAATTGCCCACCTCTGTTCTTTACAATTTTTCATTGAACACAAATGTTATGTACAGGTCTATGAAATATCAATTCAAATGAATATTGAACAAACTGGACTCAGAAATTGAGAATGAAAATTTTCTACTAAATCTATCTTTTTTTCATTCGTATTTTACAGTTTAAGAAAGGAAAAAAAAAAACAAAACAAATCACAAAGACAAACTAAAGGAATGTTTTTTATGCATGATGAGCAAAAAAGTAGGATTTACTATGAAAATCTTATGCAGTTTCTATTAATCTTGTTATCTGTTATCATAACCTAGTCAATTCCTTTATCCTTATGCTCACAAGTATTTTTAGGTCACAAGGAGACAAGTAACCAAAAGCTAGTAGAGGACAAGGTATTTGAAACCCACTGCCATCTTGCAAGAAAAGGTGCTGCTGATATTTCAAACTCCTAAACACCATGAATAGCTCTGCTGGCAGGAAATGCCTACCCTTCAGTTGGATACGCTGAGCATGAAAGTGTATTCTGAGGCTCTCAACAAAGTTTCATCTCAAAGTGACTGGCTCTTTCTGAACTACAACCAAGGTATTTAACATCATCCTTCCATGGAAAATTTTTAGCTACCAGTCATATAATCAGCTCGGTTCTTTTACAAAAAGAGCCCATGCAATCAGCCATGTGCCACCTTGCATTGCCCTATCTGGTCATTTCCAGATGAAAGAGGCAGCAAACCCATGCCAGACTCACAGACCATAAACACTTTAAGCAGCGTGGGAGATATCTTAGAAGAAAGCAGTACTCTGTGCAGTTATTTAAATTTCTTCCAAGTATCTCTTTCTAACCATTACTACTGGATCACTTTAAAGTGCAGTTCAAAATCAAAAGCAAAAAACATTCCTTACATCTCACAGATAGGAGGCCATCACAGTCCTTTTCTACAGAAGTAAGCATTTTAATTTAGATGTAGCTTGGTAACCTGCCACACAAAGGATAGAAGCAGGCACAGGAACTTTCATCAGTATCCCATCTGATGTAAGAGAAAGAAAACAATATTTTTCCTCAGCTTAAAAAATATTAAGGCTATTTTTATTCATGTACTAACATGTGCATAACTCATATCTGGTATTTCTATAAAATGATTGTACTCAATATTTTGTATGTTGATTGTAGCATCACTCATTACATACATTAATATTTTGAATTTATTTTTAACATAATAATGATCACCATAAGCATACACTTTTACAGAAGGTATAAGAACAATTGAGCTGTTTTTCCATAATCCAACACACCCTAGTTAGGTATAGTTAGGACAACTGTCAGCTAACTGAAAAGCTACAACAAAATAAGCAGTTTCAGACTGATTGTTAAATAACTGCTAAATTCAACATTACATTTCTCAGAACAGTCTGAGGTCATCTGGCAGCATAGCATCATGAAACTCAAATGTCAATCAAATCCCAAGCCTATTTGCTAAGGGGGGCTCTGTGAGTCAGAATTTTTCTGGATGTTTGCATTTAAATATTATATATGATCCAGTTACTGGTAGAGAAGTGATACCAAGTTTGGCTTCTTCAAAATGCTAACAAAACATTGTTGAAAGAAACAAGCCTTAGTAGTAATCACAACCTTAACTGTGAAATTAGGGCTTTGAAGCTAGCAACAGGACTGATGATCCTGGTCCAGAATACAGCTATTCCTAAAAATGAACCCATCTAACTTTAAATTTCTTGAACAAACAATAATCTTTAAAATCAGTTCTTTTGTATTGTTTAGTCATACCAGGTGAACAAATTCTGGGAATCTTGACGCCAGATTTAATTCATCATTCTGAGGCCAGTCATTGAGGTTCTTCTGGTGTTGCATGTGTGTTTTTTCCTTCTTGGGCAGTGAGTATTCTTATATACTCACTGCCCAAGAAAAATCTCCAGAAACAACATTATTATATTATTTCATAGAGTATTGTACTTTACAATATATTCAGATGGGGTTTTTTGTTTTGTTTAGTTTGGTTTGGTTTGATTTTCCCCAAGGGAAAATCTCCAGAAACAACATTATTATATTATTTCATAGAGTATTGTACTTTACAATATATTCAGATGGGGTTTTTTGTTTTGTTTAGTTTGGTTTGGTTTGATTTGATTTTTTAATTTTTTAGTCTTCCAATGGATTTACATAAGTCCTCACTTTTTTCCTCTTTATATGTGAAGCTCAGGCTCTCGGGTTCCTAGGAGTACCTGAATAATAGTCCATTAAAAAGGAAGGATAAAAACCCAAACACTAAGACAAGGATTATCTTGGGGTTTTATTGCTACTTTTTTCCTTCTAAATAACCATAATGCTCTCTCTAAAAAACTCAATTTTTATTAATTTGTTCCATGAAAATGAGCATTTTTGCTGCATATGTGCTTTCGCTTGGCCTGGCTTCATCCCGATTTCTCTGGCTAGCTTCCCGTACAGCTCACAACTTTCTTCCTAAAATTGGTTAAAAAGTGATGATCTCTGCTTTTAAAACCTCATAGCAAAACCCAGCTTCCAACTGCCAGGTTCCTGCTGCTGGCTGAGCTCCAGCCCCTGCAGTTCAGGGATGCACAGAGGTACCAAGGCAGGAGTGCTGTCCCCAGAGCACCATCCAGAGTCATCACCCTTTCACTGGGCTGTCTACAGGTGCCCAGTCTGGGTGGCAAGTCCATCCCTTGAATGAGACAGGGTGTGTGTTTGAGGTGAAAAGACACACTGCTCATGTTCCCCTACCCTGCTTACCTCCTACAGACCTTCATTATCTGTTCCTGCAAGATTTTTTTCTGAATTTTGGCACCTCTGTAAGGAAAATTTCCATGAAATTAAAAATTTTTTTAATCATCCTTTTTTAATCATCATGCATTAAAAACATACCATTTCTACTTCTATCTGTTTGTTCTTTGTTCAAAGTAATGCTCATCTTTAGAAATACATCCTGCAGGCATCATCATAATCCCACTTGCTAATTATATGGATGTGAAAAAACACATTTATTGTTCCTGATATATTGATTCTTTGGCAGCATCTCTTACTGGGACAGTTTGAGAGAAAGTCAGCAAAGTTTTCAGACTGACAGCATACCACTCCCCATTATCTATTCCCTTGGTCTTCTTGGGGCAGAAGAGGAGGAAGACGAGTTGAGGATGAAGAAGTGAAACTGAGCCTAGAAGCAAGGGCAAAGGTATTTTTGTCTTTATTTCTAATAATTGAAAATTATTTTATTGTTATATCAGGCTTATTGTGAAAAGCAGCATTTCACAACTAGATTTTTAACACTTGTGGCTATGGGCCCTATAAACCAACTGCAAGACAAATCCTATAAAATGCAAAAAACATTCATAACCTGTCCAAAATAAATGTCTATTTGGTAAAGAAATATAATTTATTACTTTTGAAATTTTTAATCCCTCCTATCCATTTTAACATTTATCCAGAAAGTTGCTACAACTTAGACAAAATTGAAACTTTTTACATTTATTATCTTTCCACTGTTAATAAGGAGGACTGGATAAGGGACAAACAAGCTCTTTCTCCCAGAGCTGATGTTACCCCAGAGAAGTTGCTGGCAGTTTCAAGAGGACAAAGACATCTAGAAAAGACCAGGAAAGAGCTTTCTCTGAATGAATGAAAAGCTCCAGTTTGAAGACAAAACTCACTTAGATTAGTTGCAAGTCTTCTTCAGCCTGAACTGAAGTTCTGAACTTCTGACAGGACATACCCAACTCATATGTACCAACATTTGACACCTGCAAGTAGATGAGTGTCTTCATCTCTGAGATTTTTAAATTTATCTAAATATATCTGTAGATTAGGAGCCAATGTTCTTCTGTTATATCAAAAATATGGAACCTTCTGTTGTCACTATAGGTTTCAATTTATCTTCTGTATCAATATAGACTTACCAAAGCCTATTCAAGTTCTTATTTAAAACCAGTAGAAAGGTTAAAATTACCTCTCTTTCCCTCACTAACAAAATCCACTTCTTGTTTCTGCAGTACCTAGGGCTGTTTATATTTCTTATTTCAACACCAATGTAATAAATATAGTAAATAAACTTTGCATAAAAGAAGCCAAAGAACCAAGAGGTGATTATGATGAGAAAAGGCTAAAATATAATAAGATTTTATGTTCAAATATGGACAGTGTTGACTAAAAGAGGAAAGGAAAGCAGTATATTAACCTAAATAATTATTCTTTATGTTAATAGCACCATTAATTCACATGCTGATAATGACAGTTTCACATAACCCATCAGGAGGAATGAGTGTCACTGTTCTCAGACAGTCCCTGTGAATATATCTAGTTTCTGTGCCTTCACATGTTGTGACAAAAAGGCATCAAAATTTGTCATTACTTAGTTTGAGGCCGATTTCTGCTTCTCCAGCACCAAATCTAAATTAGAGTTGGGGTGTGCCCTCACCATTACCTGCAGCACACAGTGACATGGAGAAGGTGTCCAGAAAGCAACCTGCACTGCAGACCATGAGACACAGGTGCCAAACAGCACCCGGGGGACAGGAATGAGAACTGGCTGGAAAAGCACCTGTTTGATCTGCTGCACCATGCATTCACCAAGTGTGTTGCACACCACTGAATTCTTTTAAGGGTTTATTTCTTTCCAAGGGAGTCACTGTGATCATTCTTCTCCTTAGCCCAATAGAGAGTCCATGCAGCTTTGCTGTGACAACAGCTCAGGAAAGGCAGGAGGTCAGTGCTGAGAATGTCCAATGTGACTTCACATGCATTTATAAAAGCACACTGAAGCTGCTAGAATGCTTCACAACAAGAACAAACACAGGCAGTGTAACTCTATCCAATATATCTGGCCAGAAGAACTGTGACGTTATAGAATACAGGATGACTCCTTCCAAAAATATGATTTTATATCCTTTATTCTTTTTTTTCTCTTCACGCACAGTCACGAAATCTGATTACACTGATGAAGCTTTCAACAAAATTGTTAACAGCACATATGAAAAGTCAAAGCTTCTCCTCTTTAGATATTATTTCTTACTATAATTTCTGAAACATTATATACATCACCAGAAGTAATTTCATAAAGCTTTTATGGAATTAAATTATTTTACTCTTGAAATTTGAAATATTTCTATTGTATTTCATGGCAAGTTAGAGGCAAAAAGATTCCTAGCTCATATAAACTGAAATTATGTCATATTTCTTACCATGTGTTTTGTTTGCTTTCATTTTGGTAGACTCACTAAATTCAGATACTGATGGTTGCTTGTAAATTTATATAATAATGGTTCAAAGTTCCTGCAGAATGAACAATGTATTTACTATTGTTCATCTAATTCAGAATTAATTAGCAATATATATTTTTTCATCCTCCCCATATGTTGCTGAAAAGATCATCTTTCAATTACTGAACAATGATTAGATGGGCTTCATAAAGCTGCATTTTTCTTGAATAATTTCTTTCTGAAGTGCCTATGTAAATAAGTGGCCAAAATGAGGAGGTATGTAATAGATCCTTGTAAAGACAAAGCTTGAAAAAATGTTGGAGAGGAGCAGAAGAAAAACAACAGAGCTTTACATTTGTAGTCATCAAGCTCTCAGATAGACCTGTTGGTATGACAACTGCTAACATTATTCCTGGACCCTTTGCAGGTATAACCTAGGCAGTATGATCAATGTGCAGTTAAGATCTATTCTGAAGATACCAAAGAAGCTCACAGAACCCTAGAATATCCTGAGTTTGAAGGGGCCCACAAAGATTATGGAGTCCAACTCTCAGCCCTGCTCAGGACACCCCAAATGTCACACCATGTGCATGAGAGCATTTTCCAAATGCCTCTTGAGCTCTGTCAGGTTTGGTCCTGTGACCACTGCCTGGGAAGCCTCTTCTCATGCCCAGCTACCCTCTGGATGAAGAAACTTTTCCTAATATCCAACATAAAAGCTCCAGATACAGCTCCAGCTGTTCCTGAGGGTCCTGTCACTGCTCTCCAGAGAGGAGAGATCAGTGCCTGCCCCTCCTCTTCCCCTCACAAGGAAGCTGCAGACCCCAAGTAGGTCTCCCCTCAGCTTCCTCTTCTCCAGGTTGAACAAATCAAGTGACCTCAGCAAATTCTCATTCACAGCTTAATATGTTTCTTACTAAAAAGGAGTTCAACTAAAATGTTAGCTTCACCACTTTAATGGAAGTGTTTTCTTGACAATTCTCAAGGCTAGGATATGTTTTTTCTTAATTCCTGAAGTAAATAAAATATTTTTCGGGCAGTGAAAATTGCTCACTGCTAGATTGAGGACAATGTAGATGTATTTTTGAAATGTGTATTCAATTTTCTGGACTCTGTAGTTAAGGCACAAAACCGTAAGCAATTTCACTATGTAACAGGAAAGATGGATTTAGAGAGAGGAGAATTTGGAAGCCATTTGTGTTGTCTCTCATGGGCTTCCCTTTCCTAAGCAATAGAGAAACACTTAGAGAGCAGGTTTTAAGCTGGACAAAAAACCAAAACAAACCCCACAAGCTACTTCTCTTCCAAATGTTTCTAAATTTTTCTCAGTTCCTGCAAACACAGAAACAAGTGTGTGTTTGTGTGTGTGTTTAATCTTTTGAGCTTAAATTATTCCCTAGGTGTACATTTCCTTTAAATATTTTTCCTTTATTTGCAGTGCATAGAAAACACCAGCTCCCTTGATGTCTCCAGAGAACAGGTAAGAAATATTCTGAAGAACCTCTCCCATCCTGAGCTAGTAGGCACTAAGTATCCCTCTTAAGCCTTTTGCAAAAAAAAAAATGAAGACAACTTGGCACTGGAAGTCTTAATTTGGTCCCTTTAATCTCTCTTCTAGAAGGAAAAAAAGAGTGATACAAATTATATTAAAATGTTCCTCTTTATAATTACTTTTTCATCATTCAAAAGAAAGCTCACTACTGAATGGATATTAGGAAGTGACATGCAGTATCTGGTTTAAGGTTACAAAGATAAACAGAGCTGCATTCACTGCTGCTGCTTATCAAATTATGCCAAGAATGCAAAAAACTCAAAACACCCAGAATCCCAAATCACTCAGCTCCTTCTCCCTCAATGGGACACATGCATTCAGACACTAAATGAAATCTCAGCCTGTCATTTTTCAGTGCAGAGCACACGGTTTTGGCAGTACCTGGCCACCAGCCATGCACACACACAGGGCAGAGACAGAAAACACAAAGCCTTCTTGCTCCCCAGCACACCAGCAATCCAACATGCTCTCAAAGGTACGACGTTCAAATATTTTTAATTTCACAGAATTGCAACTGAGGGCATACTGAAAGTGGTGCATACCCCCTGACCATGCACATGGGATGGTATTTATAGGTGTAGCTGAGGTTGCACAATTATCATCTCTAATGTCTTATCATCATCATTTTCATCATCATCATCTCCTATATGTGAACATACTTTTGAAACCTCTGAAAAATACAAAGGAAATTTCCTGTCACCTTCTCATGCACCATACTCAAGAAGGATTTCAAAAAACACATTCATTTTTCCTTCTGCAACCCAACACAGGCAGATGGCAATGGATCAGGGCTAGGAAGAGAGCCCCACTGGCAGGTAACCTGGCACAGGGTGTCTAACCTGCCCTCCTGGTCAGAAATTATCCCCCTCCATCCTTCTGCAATTAAACTGTTTCTGCTTTCCAAGGGAAATGGAATGTTTCTCTGCAAATGCACTTGACAGACTAACACAGAGAGTTTACCAAATCAGCAAAAGAGAATCTGAGAGAGAAGACAATTTGCTACAGCTTCAAGTTTTTCAGCTGATAATATTGAATTAATTACAGCATGTGTTTGGTAACCCACCGACTTTCTCTGAAGTCACAGGAGCTCTCATCTTTAATAACTCAGTTAACATTGTAAATAACCAGGTTTCATCCAACACAAACTCTTTTTCTATTTAGGGTGCCATGGCATGAGGCTGCAAGTCCCCTGTCTATTAAGTCTTATAACTTGGATGCAAGGAATGAAATGCTTTAGCTACCAGCAGTTCTCAGATTTCTTCCTGCCCGTGACAACACTTTACTTAAAGCAATTTAGCTAACTCTCCTGAGCAGATGAAATTATTTGAATGATTTGCCTCACGAATCTTTTCCTCACTTACCAAGCTGTTAGTGTCTATGTGGACACTGTGCATTTGATCTTTCATCTAGGAAGAGGATTATAAATATATAAAAATGTATATACACACAATGAACATTTCACAGGAAGCTCTGGCAGCTGTGCAGGGAGTTCCAGGCACTGTGTTCTTAGTGCAGCATTTGCTACATAACATATAATATTTTCCTTTCCTATACCATGTATTTTTCTTTTGCACAGCGCTGCAGCTGATTACCATTGCTTGTGTATGTGATAGATGTAAGACCTACTTGTCTGTGAAGAATCAAAATGCTTAAATGAATCCAGCACAGGCAGTATCTCAACTTTCTTTCATCTTTATAGTTGCACAGCTGAACTTTGCTAATTCCTGATAGAAAATCACTATATACTTCTTGTACTTTACAGTATAATTCTCTGATATATACAAATACACACAAAGCCTCAAACCTAGGTGGATTTTTAAATTAAGAAATCCAACTAAGACGTAACGTCAGTTTTGCTGACAGAATCAGAATATTTGCCATAAAACTGAAGTTCCAACAGGACGATCAATCTTGATACGTATTTTTGACATAAAATATTCCTTGGTGCTGCTTCTTGGGAAATAATAAATTCACTGAGGTGTTACATCCATCAGGCCACCTAAGACAGCTTTAATGTATACCTCCTTAAATGAAAATCATTGCTTTTACAGGTCCATAATACCATTTTCCTGCCAGCTTTTAAAGTCAGTCTTAAAGCTCTACAGAAAAAGCAGGTGTCACAGGAAGACCTCTCATTGAATATTCATTGTACTGCCAGCAGTATTTTGAAACTATCATCCTCTCTAAGAGAAGGCAGCAGAGATTGCAGAATACTGGCCCCCTTGGAGGACTTAGCTCAAGCAATAATGATCTGAATAGCAGGAGGTTTAATCTGGTACTGATTCAAAAAAGTGCTTTCATACACAGCAAAAAATGGCTGGTTTCCTTGCCTTTTTTATTTTAACAGGAGACAAAAAAAATATGTATCATAAATTAACATTTAGTATTAAATTACAAGTTCATATAGGAAGAAAATACTACATCTTCCTATATTACAAAAATACTACTTCTTCCTATATTACAAAAATATAGGAAGAAGCATGCTTGAAACCCATTATTACTCATTAATTCATATATATTTTTGACACTTATTTCTAAGTACTAATTTTTCTTTATTGCTGACCTTATGAGAATAGGATAGCCTAACTTCACATTCCCGAGAAAAATAACAACAAAAATTTTGTGAACATAGATAATGTTGATTAGTGGATTATTCTTATCTCACTGGTATATTTGAGGTATTTAGTTCATTTCAACACTTTGGCAACAGCAGCTGGCACTACCCATCACCAAAAAGTGATGGGTGGTTTCTTATTTATTTATTATACGGGTTTTATTTTTTTATTATGGCTCAGTAAGTGCTTGGAGATCCTGAATATCCAACCCTTTGAGAGCAGGAAACTATTGCCAGCATTGCTCTTTTCTTTTAAGAACACTCCTCATAAAATTAGTGATTTATTCATTTCTTTCTTCAGTGGCACACTGAACATAAACCTCATCCTCCTGGTATTCACTTCATCTGACAATGTGCTATCCCCATGGATGTTCATAGACTGCTGTTGCTGACCTCAAGGCAGCCAGTGCTCCAGATGCAGCAACCTTCCCAAATGACAACCTGACCTGCAGGATCTGTAAATCAAACCCAACCTGAAGATAAGCAAAGGGTTTTTTTGTAACAGGAGCAAAACCATCCAATGCACCGTGGAAATGGGGGAAAGGAAAACCTTCCCAGACACCAAGACAAAACAATCTGCTCCAGAAAGATAGTGATATTTGGAGAATCAGAAAGAACACTGAAAGAAGAGACCTACTACATTAGAAACTGGAATGTGTAGTTCAATTTTTTGCTTTATTTTTCTCAGTCAGCAGCTCCAAGACTTCTGGGTCTTTTGAGTGTGGTTGTCTGGTTTTCCTGGACATGGTCACCAAGAACAAGGCATGCAAAGCATTTCTGGCGTAAGGATTCTGTCTTGCTAGTCACAGAGTCTTCTTCAAACAGCCCAAGGGCTGTAGGTTTTCATCTAATGATTCAGTCACACCTCCTGATATAAAAGAGGAAATTGAAAATATAAAGACTCATTTCACTGCTAAGTAACAGTATCAATAGCAAACTATAGAAGTAAAAAAAAGTAGATGCAAAAATTATATTTTATACAACCATCTGCATGTTCTTTTAGTACAAAAATATATTAAAAAATATGCTCAAATCATTGACAAAATTCTTCAGTGCTTTGGAAATGCTTTCAGAAAAGCAGATGAAGAAGGGCAGGAGACAAGAAAAGGATGATAACAAAAAAAAGGGCAGGAGAAAAGACAAGGATGATAACAAAAAGCTGCCTATTGTACTCAAGGCACTCTTGGAAGGGAGGACTTCAAGAGGAGTACCACAAAGGGAGGACGAGTGGTGGACAAGAAACAAGAGTTGTAAGTCACATTTTCACAATTATAGCCAAATTCCTCTCAGCAATCAATCCTCTCTGTTGTTTGAGGAGCATGAGGACTTTCAGGCTGATCACCAGCAATGAAATAATTCCTGGAACAGAAATTTCTAGAGATCATCCATAGCACAGTTCAAAAGTCTGGATCGTCAGCTATTGTGAAAAAACAAATATTTATGAATCCTTAAAAAACAATACAATCAGGCTGACACATTTGAAGGAAACTAATACTCATCAATTTTGACCAGGCTATTTATGCACACTTGTGCTAAATATGGTACAAATTTTCATTTTATTCCAACATCGTCATATTCAGAGATGGCAGATATTTCTCTAAAGAAAAAGATAGCTGTTAAGTAAAACTAAACTTGACAGCAGTCTTAAGTGCTGGAATACAGGGAATCAAAACAAATGTTCAAGGTGAATACTGAATATTGTACATTCCATGTGCTCTTACTTCAAGGTCACCTGAGGAAAATGCTAAGTTCATTTGCTTCTCGTTCCCAAAAGCCAGGCTTTCTGCCAGATATCCTTCAGAAGGAAAACCTTTCCTGTGCAGCTGTGCAGAGGAGTTATGTATGCACAGCATGTGAGGGACATAAAAGCAGTGTGCTCCCATCACCTCTCCTAGATTTATCATTAGTTCAAAATTTTATTGTATTCCAAGGCTGCTCTCATAGCGTGAGATGAGAACTACAAAGAGTTGCCTCTGACTTTATTGTGTTTCCTGTAGGGGAAGGTAGTGCAAGCTGCCTTCTCACACCCTCAGCTGAGGAAGGAGCCCAGTCCTACCCCCTCCCATCACAACAGCAAGGCCTCTCCACCCCTCTGCAGTGAAAACCAGGGGAAAAAGGATAAAAGGAAAAAAGGTAGTCATACCTTAGGTGTAAAAAAGCAAATTTCTGTTAAGAGAGGAAACAAAGAATGTCAAACATTTCTGCTTCTGCTAAAGTTTCACAAGGGAGTATGGTTGGCCTGGTTGACTTTTCATGATGAACAATACCACAGTAGAGATATCAAGTGTAGCTGGAGAGCAAAGTCAAACAGAGGCAAGAGATACTTGAAGCTCAATTTTCACTATGTTTTCACTAGCCTAATGAAACATAAGTACTCTGACCAAAACCCAAAATACTTGCATTTTTAGAATCAAATATTCATTTTAATTAAAAAAAATTTCCTGATTTGTGAGGTAATTTTACCAAATAATATAAATTATCTTTCAATGTGCTTATGAAATCTACACGTAAGGTATAATGGACAATTTTCTAACCATAATTTTTTTATTGCATTTTATTCATCACCTTACTGTGCAGGATAACCTGGAGACATGAAATCAGAACTTGCTGCCTCTCTCATTCAGCTGAAATTAGAACTCAGCCCAAGAAGTTCCTGAAGGAGCAGCCAGTATAGGGTTTCCCTGCACAAGTCCTCACCTCTTGCTGATCACTGTGATTCCACTGGAGATTTAATTCAGAAGTTGTCTCCATGATGCAGGAAGCTTGTTCACTGGGTTATGCTCATCTGGAAGTTTCTTTTTTCAAATATTGAGCCTGATGATGCTGGTGCTCCGAGAAAGTAAGCACATCTTACCTGGTAACACTCCAGTTCTGAGACTCTCAAATGATTTAAGAGTGTAAACCTGAGCTAATGTTTATTTATACTATTTATACTCCATGACTCTGCAGTTCCCCCAATATTATAACATGGAATTCATAGCTTTTTTGGTATAGAAACTATTCTGTGAAAAAGTAAGTGACAAATAGGGGGCAATAGATACCTACAATTTTTTTCTGCATCAGGGTTGAGCACAAAATCTGAGAGGAGGCAACAGGGATGAAAGAGAACTTGGAGGCAGCAGGTCCCAACATGCTGGGCATTGGTAAAGCTTGAGTGACTCTGGGAAGTGAATTCAAAGGGCTGCTGCGTAGGGAAAATGTCCTTCAATTTTACATCTTTTGAACAATTGCATTAACCTGCAGCCATCAGATGTGTGCTTCCCTTTTCATTCTGTCTGCTCTGTTTTCTCCTCATATCCTAAATCCTACTTTGCTTCAGTATAGCTAAAATTTAAAATGTCTTAATAAAGATTCCTAAATATATCACATTGGGGATTTTTAAAGATTCATCTACTTCCTCAGCTGGTAACTTGTTTTATCAATTACATAACCATTATGTATGGAAGCCAGTTCCCAGATTTGTGGGAACTGAGGATGGAAAAAGTTTATGAAAATGTGACCTCAAGCTACATTTAGGATTTACAAATCCTGAGATCGATAAATTTAATCTTTTGTTTTCTGTGTGAATTACAAGGTTCTCAAGAGAAAGTTTATTGCTTTATATTAGAAATAACATCCCCAAGTTTGTAGCAAATATTTTGGTGTTCTGAAATACATCCCTAATGATTTCACAGAAACTAAAATCTACCAGGAAAGGCTAGTATAAGAAAATGAATTTTTCATTTCCTAGAATTTCTAGAGACTTCCAGAAAGCCTCCAGAAATTATATTACTGCTGGTATCATATATAGGAAAAATTCTGATCATATTTATATTGCCTTATTTTTAAACACATATTATAGATACTTAAAGGAGATAATTTAAAAGACTTTATTCTCATCTTAGCATGATTTGCTGCTTTCAATCTAATTATTTTTATTCCAAAAGTTATTTTTCAGCTGAATATTTCTGTTTTCTTTCCTGCATATGGCAGAAACATATCCAGGGTGAAGCCATACCATACCAAGGAAATACAGTTTAGGAGGAAGATCATAATGCAACATCAATATTTATATTCATAGAATCATAGAATGGCTAGGGTTGGAAGTCACCTTAAAAATTATCTATTTGCAGTGCCCCAGAAATATTTTGGAACCTGTAAAGCAAACTGTCTTCTTTCAAATTAACTATGTTCCATTATTATTCGCTGACCTCAAACATGAATTTTATTAGGTAAGTAAATGATCACCTTCTTCTCAGCACATACTTTATAGGTTTGAGGGTTTTTTTATTCTGATTAATACATTTTGTTAGCTTTTGTCCAATAAAGACTTAGAAGGACATAGGAATAAATTTTTTCCCTCAGTATTTATATGTTTCTGAGGATACTCATACAAACTCCTTATACTGCAGCAGAATTTTTAGACTCTGCTTTACTTTTTTCAACAGAAAACTCAGAAATCCCACGCATACACCCCTTCAGTCTACAGCTATTTTGACACACAAGTGATAGACAGCCATTTCCTAGGCAGAATAAATTTCAGTAAGTATAAATATATTCAGAAGTTTGCTTTTATGAAGGAATGCCCTGTGTCCCTTACCTGCTCTCCAAAACTGGATCCACGCCGTTTCATTACTGTTCTAGAGATTTCTTTTCAGACTCCCACATCTTTCATCACTTTGGTGCACGTCCAAACTCTTAACTGGAGTGAGCCTAAATTATTCTCCAAGTTTAACAGATAAAGGCAAAATAACCAATTCAAAGGTAAGCACAGAGGACATGGAGGAGAGTACGTGTTTATACAAACAGATTCCCTCCTTCATCCCTATTCCCCAAACCACATTTTTATCCCTCAGTCTGCAGCATGCAAGTGCAATGATAATCTTTGTCAACATAGTCACTGCAGGTATCCTGTGTGAAAATTTAATACCATAAGGCATGCTAGAAACAGCTCTCCATATGACTGGAATTTTAAAAACTATTCTTTGCTTTTTCTAAATGAAGTCTTCTTTCTCTGAAAAGTCTAGTGGACAATTGGGTTTGACCTATATGGGCTAAACCCTTACAAGTCAAATATATGGGGGGGTCACAACCCATTTTTCCTAAAAGACCATCCCTTACTTCTCTGTTTTTTCCCCTTGTTTTCATATGAAAGAAGCTGGATAACTATCCAAAGAAACTGGGAAACTTAGCAGTACACAGTGGTGACCTGTAACCACATATTAGCTCTTCCTTACATGATAATACTCAGAATGAAGAAAAGCTGGGCAGGATTCACTTCAATGAGATGCAGATTTTGAAAACTACGGACATCTCCAGTTAAGCCAGTCATCCAAGCTCACTTTAGAATGAGGGAAAATGTGACCTCTGGGCACAATTTACCTAACTCTGAATAAATGGCTGAACCAGGTCAGATGAATCATTCTGTGTTTCTCTTCACTGACTATAAAAACAGCCTATGAATAACTTGCATGATAAAATCCTTCACTATAGAAATATCAGTGGAAAAAAAAAACCCAGACACAGTTCTGACCACTCTTAAAAAGATACATGGAAAGGTATGGTATAATGATCCACCATTACATAATCAAGAGGGAAGAAATAATATTGCATCAAAGCCACCTGAAAATACAAAAATGGTACTACAATCAAACAGTTTGACCTCAGCTAGCTTATTACTTGCAAATAATAACATTTATCTTAATTTTTAGATGCAATTACTACAAATTATAGAAAGCAAAAACAATTGAAGATTTCCTTCCAGTTAACTGCCCAAATTAAATGCCCAACCACAATAAAGCAAAATGTGATACAGGGAAAAAAAGTCTTTGCTTCAATAGTCTTTAAGTTTACAAAGAAACCTTTATTCCATGTATTAACTACAAATCTTATTAGTTCCTTAAAAATTGTAGAATTTATGCTCATTTCTACCTGAAATGCAGAAATGTAAAAAAAAAAAAAAAAAAACAAACTGTAAAACATTAAGAAACAATAAGAATCTTATAAACTCTAATTTTTAAGCACCATCTTCTAATCTCAATAAGTTTCAATTCTAACAAGTTTTATGCATTGATGGTTTAACCCAAATGTTCATTGAAACCTAATAAAAATGCTAAATAAACAATAAAGAATATTGTAAACAACAAATGGAACCTTATGAAAAGTGAATAATATGCTAAACAGATATAAAATCTATTAAGGAAAAATGTGGTGCAAATACGTAAAATTTAAAATGAAAATTGCTCTCCACTCCCTCCTGCATTTGTTTGCATCTTAATTTTAACTGTATATCTATTTTCAGATCATTTTAATGAAGATACAGGGATCCAATTTCAGTCAGGGAGAAGTCAATAAAGCAACACATCTGAAAATTTCTTTCTAGCTTATAGTATATTATGCTCCAGGTGAAATCTCTCTAGTATGAAATGACTTATTGCATTCAGGAAATAGATTTTTACAGCAAAGGAATCAAGACAGAGTAAACAAAGACTGCCAATTAATCCTTTCCCACAGTATTGTTAAAATTTATTTTCCATGGTGAACAGCATGGTCCTAGCTAAGTATGTGTACAGACTGACAAAAGACTATTTGTGGAATGTCTTAATGTAGCTAGTCATTGTAGCTGGTACTGCAAGTCAGCTATATGCTATTAAATAAATTGCAGATTCTTAGGACAAAGAATTATTCAGCCAACTTTTCCTTTTTTGTTGTATCTAATTTCCTATGTTAACAAATTAAGTTTCCTCATTGTAAATATCTGCTTGGAGACACAGAATTAGTGAAAGTACTTCCTCATTAATACAGCAACACATATGCAATGTATGACTTCTTCCCATTCTTCATAAATGCATTATTTTACTCAGTTTCTTTGCTTATACTCCACAGTCCTTACTCAGATGCATGAATCAGAACACATCCAAAAATATATATCCAGTACAGACAAATTCTGCATTTATTGAGTTTATAAAAAACGAAACAAAACAAAAACACCAAAAAACCCAACAAACTCAAAAAAAAAAAAAAAACAAAAACAAAACAACCAAAAAACAAACAGACTTAAGCAAAGGCTTAGGGAATTTAAGAAGAAATCTCAGGAAGATTTAACCAGTTTAAATAAACCAAGTTAAACATTAGGAAAATAACAAGGGAGCAGCAAACATTACTGTAATACTATCAAATTTTCTGTAAGGGTATTATGTCCAGATACTAAGTTATTCAAGAACTTAATTCTTAAAAGTATTATTTATGCACGCATTTCCATTGCCTCGAATAAGCCTACTCATGTGAGCTAAACATATTATAGGGGTTCTGGTTTATATTCAATATACTTGATTTCATGCTCTAATAACATTGCTGATTTATTTCTTCCATTAAGTAATCCTCTTGACTCTCTGTAATAATTATATTGTAAGTTGTTTTCCAGAAGAGATGAAAGTGAAGCTGTGCTGTGGGAAGGAGTAGAAAAAAACCCTGGTCATTTTACATGTATATCAAGACTTTATTAATTTACCACAGACACTTTCTTTTAAAGTGAAGAATTAAGATACTCAGCAGCTGTACTTGCAGAGATAAACAAATTTATCACACATCAAGTCTCTCTGCTAGCTTTATTTATAAGACATTAATAAATCTGTTTCCCTTCATCCTCAGTCACATGCTTATCATCTGATGATGCTTTTTCGTGGTGCTCTACTGAGGTATTTAAAAAAGATTCTCTCAAGCAGTTTTACAGCCTGCTGAGTAAATATACACATCTTCGTACTTATATGCCCTGATAACTTAGTAATTAATTTAATGAAACATTGCAAAATACTTCAGATGTGAAAATAAAAGGTAATTACATGGCCATTCAACAACACTCACTTTCTGTTCATATATAGTGCAACTCTGAATTCTGATTCTAGCTTAAGAGAACAGGATACGTCCAAATTTCTTCCCTGCAAGTTATTTGCCAGAAATTAGGTATTCTTCTTCCTTTCCTCTCCCCCAGTTTCTGAATTGTATGTATTTATGAAGCTTTACACATTCTGGTTGCTTTATATGAGCAATTTTTCTGGTGCCTCCAGGATACTGATTCCTGTGAATACTTTCAAGTCTGTAACCAAGTTAGTGATGTTCTTGAACTGACTTCCCTTATGTCTACATGAAGTTAAATCCCTGACCACTGAAGAGCTCATCTTCTCTTGAACAGCCTTCCACCCAGGTTTACAACACCCATTCTTTTCATTTTCTAATAATGGTGATCTATGAAACACCCTGACTGGAGCTATTTTCATAGAGAATAAGTTATCCTATGATTCCCTAAGTGGAACCTGAAGGGAAATATAGGAAGACCTTGAAAAGGACATTATTGTTAAACTTCAGTTGCAGTTGAAGGCTCAGAAAAAGAATCAATACACAAAGACACAAGTAAGGACATTAAAAAATTGTGCTCTTTCTCTCACTATATGTAAAAAATGCCTTGTATTTTTCACTCTTAACCCTAATATCAAATGCTATCCAATATTTCCACCTCTTCTTTCTTTCCCAGTGTAATGCTGTTCACCCCCCCAGACTGTGGCAAAAGTAGCAAGAAAAAAATTAACTGAAACCAGAGAGATTTTTAGAGTTATTGTACAACCCTCGTTCTGGAGATGGCAAACTGTATTTCTCTGACCCTTGTGCCTTCTAGACTAATGTAAACACAGAATGTGAGTTGGTATAGGTATGTGTAATGCAATGACAAGAAGTTCAAAATTTCCATTTGGATATTTATGCAAACCTAGTGACTATCAGAATATAAAATTTCCTTGTGTTCCCACTATGCACCATGTGCTGCTGTTTCCTAGAAAGGTGTTATATGTGCTAGGTGGGAAAGGTTTAATCTCCAAATCAGGAGGTTGCTTCTGAGCAATCTGAGGCCAAGAACCTCCTCTAAGAAAGCTGAAGGCAGGTAGTGGGCCTTTGGGCAAAGCACATGCAGAGACCAGGAGCTGCTTCAGAAGTACAGGCAGCAACATGTGGATAAGTCCCAATCACCATGAAAATTGTGTGTATTTTTAGAGAATTTTATGGAACTCATATACAGTTGTAACAGCTGTGGAATGTTGCTGGATTAAGAGTAGGCATATTAAAATTTCCACTGTACCTAATGGATAGGAGGACAATTTTGTTATTAGTCTATTTATTTTAAACCTATTGTACTCACCAGATTTTAGGGGTTACTTTCTTACTTTGTTATTCATCAAAATAAATCTACCAACCTCTTTCAAAGTCCTCTTAAGTTCTAAGTTAAGGAAGATGTAGCAGCTGCACACCCCATTAGGCTCACAGTGGGAGGAGAATGAGACTACAAAATCATCCTCTTTTCCACCTTTCCTTCTCATCTTCTTTGCTTTTCTCTTTTATTATTCTTATCTGTTTTCCTTTCCTTTTGAAAACAGAATTCAGTTCTCCTAGAGCTGGACCAGTCAGCCATTCACTTCAAATATAATATTCAGTGGAGGAGAAGAAGCATTTTGTCCTCTCATGGTGGCAATGAAACCAATTTTTTTCCATTAATTATGTGGAAATATGCCAGCATGCAAAAATTCCAATGGTCTCTAGAGGCTGAGGAAAAAAATCTCTACTTTCCCACACACGTTACTTTACATAACAGTGATCTACACAGCAGGCATGAGCTTCCATCTATCCTCTTGCCTCACATCCCTGCCCAAAACAGTGAAGATTTCCACTTAATTTTGGTCATCAGCATGTCTCATTCCTAACCCTGTATCACTGAATGTTAATCTGCAGTCAAGGACAAATTCTGCCTGACTGCAGTTTTCTTGCTTTTTTTATTACTATTTTTTATTGTTATTTATACTCTCTTCTCTCTCTTCTTAATCTCTCTCTTTGGAATAAGAGATTCAGTAAGACTTGCAAGAAGCTTTTAAACTTTGAATTGCCCTGACTTGAGCATATTCTGGACAATTAAAAAAAATCCCATAAAAATTGATGGTATCAGAAGCAATTTATATTTTAAACAATATAAAAGGAAAAATGAAATTTCTTATCTGCTCAGTGTAGCAAGAGTCCAGCAGACACTGAGGCCAGTAAGATGTAAGGAGCTATCAGTAACTGAGGACAAAGGCAAGAACTCCTGACAGTGTCATTGAAATTTGTTATATTGGAATTTGTGGAGGATAACGTCCCATGCTATCAATACCACATATAGTTATGGTCCCCAGACTGGCCAAATTTAAAATGAGGAAAAAAGAGATGGGGCAGAAAAACAAAATGGAGAGAAAAATTTCCCCTCTTTCAAACTGATAGAAGGGAAATTTAGGTTAGATATTAGGAAAAAAATATATCCTGTGAGGCGCTGGAACAGGTTTCTCTGAGAAGCTGTGGATGCCTGTCTTAGGGTGCTCTATGACGACAATGTATCCCTGATCCTCTGCTTTATGCCCCAAAATGGTTGCTGTATCCTCGAGGTGGGTCCAGAGTAGGGATGAGCCTTGATGGTGCTGATGGGTTTTTCCGAAGCCTCACTCCCCAGGTGTCTGGGCTGTGCTGTGGTCTGGGTTTTACTTGGTTTTGCTAGCCCAGGTGAGAAGGTTTTCCTTTCCCAGGCATTGGAGAAGCTGCAGCAGCAACCCTTGGGCAATCTCTCGAGATGAGCTGGACAGCTTGTTCAGCCCAGGACCAGAGAGAGAAAACGGGACCTGCAGGAGAGGGGCAGGAGAGAGGGGCTGCTCCATCCCTGCCCCAAACCTCGGGAAAGCTGAGCCCGGGACACAGAGCACACCAAGCCCACCTGCTTCATCTGCTGCTGAGAGGAGGTCAGGGCCAGAGGTTTTCATCTGCCTACCCAAACCACTGTGTGAAGCTCCTTTTGTTTTTTCTCTTGAGACCAATGACGGTGTCATCCTTTACCACATGGTGTGAGCCAGTATTTTTTCCCTGGAATTTTGGGGTTTTGTTCCAGTGTGTGGGTGGGATAAGATCTGACAGTTTATTATCCAGCACTTACTTATCTTTTTCTCCCATGCCTTACTGGCATTCTGTTAATAAACTGTTGCCATTGGTTTTTTTTTTTAAACTTTCATTCATTAGTGTTAACTTCCAATTGATGGAAAGGGGTTGTTGTAACACTTTTAGAGGAGAAAACTCATTCCAGAGTGTCTTCTCCTAAATTTGTCATTAAACTGAGGCAATACCCTATCCCTGGAAATGTTCAAGACTAACTTGGATGGAGCTCTGAGCAACCTGGTCTAGTGAAAGTTGACCCTCCTGAGAGGAAAGGTGTGTGCTTCTGTCTTTACAAACAATTTGATGGGTGAAGGTATGGGTGTTACCATCTTTGATGAGTCTTAATGCCTCTACTGATTTTGGGCAGCAGGTTTGTTGTAGAGCCCAGACAGCTTGGCTCCAAAAACAGACAAGTGAGCGTCTGCACAAGCCTGAACTTCTGAACTTTGGGGTAGAGCAACAGGTTGAAGAGGGGAATGTGTGATAGGGGGCTCGGGAAGGCTGTAACCTCCTAGTACCACAACCAGGGGGGAGAAGAGGAGGGTAACATGAGGTCAGGAGTTTAGGATAAAAGGTGGCTGTCCCCTTTGCAACCTTGAGAGAGAAAACCCCGTGGGTGTGTGCCCCAGTGGATTCTCTCCCTTTATTTGAATAAATTTGCAGGACTGTTCTGTCACCTTTATGCATTCTGGCTTTTGACAGCCTGATTTTCCATACATAATCCATGTCAGGGCGTTGGAACTGGATAATCTTTAAGGTCCCTTCCAAACCAAACCATTCCATAATTCTAGGATTCTATAAATAATAACCTCTCTGCTTAGAAATGTGTAGATAAAATATACCCCATCAACTTTACAAGGAAAAAAAAAAGCAATTATGGAAAAAAAAATCAACAGATGCCTACAGCATAATGACAAGTATACACAAAGTTAAACAATGAACATTTATTCCTTATTTTCCATAGGACAGAAAGGAAAATCATGGTACTACCACAGTCACAGTCAGCAATTCAAAGTCATAAGAAGGAATTACATTCTCCACACAAAATGTGATTAAATAGCGAAATTCACAAGAGACCAAAAGTATAAATGAATTCATAAGAAGATGAGATAGGTTCATGCAAGCGATATCAATTCCCAGCCACTAAATACAGTGGTTTGATGTAGCTGCTGGCTAATAAAGCCATTAATCTCCTTATGTCTGGAAGCTGAAGGGGGAAGGGCTTCCCTGCTTTACTATGTGCTTTGCCTAGGATCTGCTACTGGCTATTGCTGGGAACAAGCCATTTGGCTGGATGGATAATAATATCCCTCACTATGGAAATTCAAAGCTTAAAAGGAAAACTATAGTTGCAGAAATACTTCATTTTCAAAACCATTCTGGAATAATTTCACAACAAATTACTTGTAAATATAAATAGCTACTATTTCTTATCTCAACTACAGTATTTAGATGTTCAATACTGATATTTCTACATACCAAATGCAGAATAAACATGTTGTACTCCACTATAACAGCCCTACTAATAAAACAGCAAATTTTAACTTTTTGGGAAACTACTTTCTAATATATTGGTTTACAAATCAGATTACAAAACTGAAAATCATCTGACATCAAATGATAATCTTACACTAATCCTTAGCCCCAAGACTTTAAAAATGTTTATTCAAACAGAGAGATGCGGGAAGAGATGGGATGGAGTTGAGCTGTGGGCTGTGGGATGCTCCTGCAGAAGCACATGGCAGCACAGAGAGGCACATGGCAGCACAGAGAGGCTGTGTCCACCTGACCTTGGGGGAGGAGGTGTCCCACCACGGACCCCTAAGGGAGAGGAGCCTGCTGGAAGCTGACAGAGGAGTGAACAGTGCATAATAACCCCATAGAAAGACATTTAGAAAGCATGTTGATGATGTGGCAACATGGGATAGGTCATGTAGTGAGAATTACCATGTAAGGAAATACTGTGCCTTGAAAAGTGTATGAAACCAGATAGGTTCTTTGAATAAAGGATTCGGATTCCCTGCTGGTCTGAGTCCATGTTGTGGTCACTCACAAAGAGAGACTATCATTCCTCCCACATGTTGGGCTGAGTTTGTCTGCTAAGACTTTGTTTATGTCCTTCAGCCAATGAGAATTCAATTACTAAAATAAATAAAAATTAAAAAATACTTTGAATTAATTAGATTAGGGACTGGCAAGTGCAGTGTTTACCTACACCATTTGCCCTGCATTTCCACTATAGCCCACACCTGTGTTTTTCCTGAAAGCCATGTTGAAAGCCAACTGCAGGATTGGAGCATCATAATTTTCTTCAATCCTTTAATTTTTTTTTTTTTTGTAAATGTTACTTATCTCTTTTGTAAATGTTATCTAATGTCAATTTCATTCATTGGTATAGTGGATTAATTATTTTTGTAACTAGAATGTAGTGTGAAGTGTTGAACCTGAATATCGGCTTTTACTCAAAGTAAATCTTACTTTGCCTAATGGCAATTGGTGAAGCTGTACATCAGACGTCTTATTCATGGCACTAACTGGATGGGCAATGTCACATTCATGTGATGTTCATCACAGCATATGACTTTTCCATCATCAGGGAGGACCATTATGAACAGAATAAAATCTAAACATGCAACTTTGGGAGAGCACAGAGGACTCTAAGAAGTTAAAAGACAGTTGACCCTACCTACTGAGATTCATGGGTGTAAAAGATGGGACTGAGATCAAGACTTCAATTCTCATTATCAAGATTTCAGTAACCCCCATTTTTTTTTTTGCTTTTAATTTAGTGGTGACCTACTGAAGATCCCAAGTTTATCTGAGGTCCTAATAATTTTATCTGCCACACTAACTTGTGCTCATGTACTGATAAAAGCCATGTTACTTCTGCATGCCTTAATGGTCTTTTTTGCCTGAAGGTAAGAAACATGGAGATTGCATAATTCCATCCTATTCCGTGTTCCTGCTTGAAGAAAGGATTTTTGTCTTGCTGCTGATAACTCAAAGAAATCTATCCCAAAATAGGTAGAAGGTCATTCAAATTGGTAGAGAAACACATCAAGCAGATCACAGTCTTCCTGGAAAATGAATGCTTTTTCTCTATTCACCTCTAATCCTGCTGATATTTTAAATTTTCACACACATATATACAAAAAATCCAGTGTTCATACCAGTCAGTCAGCATCTGGCTTTAAAGTATCCATATGCTCAAGCCATACAAAAAGAACATACTGAATAATAATAGCTTATAAGTATTGCCAGGAAAAAATTCCCTGTTTGCATCTTGTGCATACACTGTTAATGCTTTCCTTCCTGGTTCTTTGCTTTCCTTATTTCAGAAATCATTTTCACAGCAAAATCCTTTTCTAGTCAAATTTCATCACGCCATGCCACATCAAATCAGGGACACAGAAGTTAACCACAAGACACAGTAGTCCTGGATTGTGTTTATCATCTTCTTTCATAATTTACATTCAAGACACTAAGCAAAATCTGGGAATAGGGGAAATATTTGGCAAAGTAAGGTCTTCTGCTTTTAAAGCAGCCAGAATTTCACCGTGTTTGGCAAGAAATACTTACTAGAACCATAAAATAGACTCTGATAAAGATAAGTACTCATTTGTTACATGGTAAGAATTTAAACAGTAGAAAGTAAATTTTAGTGGCAATAAATAGTATTTCACATCTTGTTGTTCTGAACTTTTCTCAGTTGCCTTCAAGTGTTCCCAAATTCATCAGCCAAGATAATTAATTAAATAAAGCTCTGAATTGATGTAATGGAAGATGAGGGGGATTTGCCTTAATGTGTAAATCACTCACCATCCACTACATTACAATACAGGTCTATTAAAGTCAATTTTCCCTGTCTAAGAATAAAAATCTGAATAAAGCCTGGGCAACACAGAAGCAAGAAAGTATGTCATGTTGTTATACTTTCTCCTAATATAGAATGTCTTCTGATTTGTCTTCCTCTTTAAGCTTGTACAGAAACTAATTTTATTTGTCACCTAGTTTAAACCATCTTGTTCACAGAAGAAAATAGCGGTTACAAAGCCTTTCTTTAGCAGGAGTCACATTGGCAGGAGGTTTTAAAGTTTCTTAACTCATAAAAAATCACAGAGGTTTTTACAATAATAAATTAATAACAAATACATAAATATGTATGTCTCTATATGTATATTTCAGATATCTGAAAGTGATTCTTTTGACTCAGTACTGAAATAAAGCATGGAACAATTTGAGAAAGGAGGGACAAAAATATTTTCCCTAAAAACATGTTGTGTAATACAAGCAGAAGGAGAGCAGAATAGTGCCTTTTTGAAATATAATGATTTGGGAAAAATATAGTAGTACTCTTAACACCAAATGAAAAATAACACAATTTACAATCAAAGAACATCAGGGTGTGAAGCCTTAGAATTACAAAAATAAGGGGTTTTAAAAGAAGGACAGGCTATTACACAAAGGTTAAAAATTGAAATGTTAATTATATAAAATTATTTTTCCCTTTTCTTTTTAAGGCTTTCTATGGAACTAAAATGCACAGAAGAAACTAGATTTTTATTTTAATCTGAAACACAAATCCTAATGAAGTATTTTGGTGTGCTTGGGGTCACATAGGCACACAATCACATACCAAAATATTAACAAGGCATCTAATGAGCAAGATTCCAACTGCTGCTCCCTTTTGGCATAGCTTTGCTGGCTACCCTTGAATCAATCACTCAGCCAAGGTACCATATAGCTCACAGATATCTGTTTCCATTTAATCAGGCACATTTGGAGCTGTCAGCAACATTTAGAAGATTTCCAGTGAATTAAAATTTACCAGGGCTGCAGGGGAATTTCTGCTCTGGCATCTATAGCACCTGGAGGAGCTTTTCTCCCTTCTTCTTCTTCCCTGCTGTCTGCAGGGCTGTTTCTCTCACATATTCTCACTCCTTTGTCTGGCTGCTGTGCCAGCAGTTTTCCTTCCTTCTTAAATCTGTTATCCCAGAGGAGCTACCACCATCACTGATGGGCTTGGCCTTGGCTTCTGTTGGCATTGGCTTTCCTTGACACCCATGACACCTTTTGGTCACTTGGGATATGAATTTTTTTTAACAAATCATCATTTAATTAACATGATCTGTAGTAATATTACATGACATCTTAATCATGGAACTTTGTTCTGAAAGAAATATTTTTTCTTTGAGGTTTATTATGGGAACAATATTTTCATTTTCATGAAAGGTGAGCTGAAACATCCCATTCTGTAGGAGAAGTGAATTTTCCTTCTCTTTCCTGAATGCACAGGCTTTTTGCATCACCAGTACCTTAGAAACAAGGGAACGAGACATTGCTCCATGAGAGGGGCAAACAATTTAGTGACTTTTGCCCATTTCAGAAGTTTCATGAAATAAGGATTAATTACAAGAGTTCTGAAGAGTTATGTTTCCCAGAAGATAAAAGGTATCTTGAAATTATGCATATTAAAGATTCTAAGTACTTTTAATCATGTTCTAAAAAATAGCAGAATGAAAATAACAAAAGTGGGTAGATGTGCTCCTTACTTCATGAAAGTTCAGAGTAGCTATAATGGAATAAAAAACATTAAACTCCTGCTAGATGAGTTTTATTGAGGAGTGATGATTTTTCTCTCATTTTCACTTGAAGATAATTCACTGTATCAACTTTTCAGATGAAAAAGAAAATGGAAATTGGCAATGAAAAAATTTCAGATCAGCATAAAAGATATTTTTTGCATATACTCCTTATTTCAAAGGAATTTCTCATTTTTTTAAAATCACTTAATTGCAAATATCCTATGGAAATTTGCTGTCTTCAAAAGTAAGTGAATAATCCTAAATTATTTTTTGAGCAAGCATTTACCAAGATTTAATATTTATCTAGGCTGACAAGTACATACTCACCAGTTTGACTGTTTACTCACGGATTTGCAGATGCCTGTGTAAGAGATACACAAGATGCTCAGAACCCCTCTGATTAAAAGCCAATATACAACATTGAAACAGAAAAATAAACAGCCAGGAGAAACTAAAAGGATATCTCTGGCCCCCTGCTGCTCCAAGCGAGCAAAGCAAACCTTCGCACACACTTTTCAGGAGTTTTTCCCTCAGATTTACTGTAGTCTAGGTTCTATATAGTTATCTACTGTTCCAAATTAAAACAAACCAACTGATCAAACAAAATATAGCAAATTCATAGTCAAATTTCACATACTTTGCAATTTCATCCCTATTTTAGGATTGTTACATACATTATTTTATAGATGTCACCTTCTGAATTCAATGAACTTTCTTACAGAGTATTATTTTTCTAAACATATTTTGAGTCAAAATTAAATTATCAGTATTCAAGCAATATTATTCCCAACTAATCACATGGCCATTGATCCTGAAAAAAACCCTGCTTGAGTAAAACCTATTACAGGTATGTAATAGACAGGGCTAAAAAAAAAAAAAAAGAAGCAGAGATCATATGCACATTTTCATACTTTGGAGGATTGATGGATTTCTAACCTCCAAGTGCAACATCTCCCTAGGTTTTTTTTTTGGCTTTTTTGTTTTTTTTTTTTTTTTAAAGGTACAATACAGCTTTAAGGAATAAATCCATTGAAAGCTGTAGACATAGAACACACACACAAAAAAAGATTTAAAGTCAGAATCCATTTAGATGGCTAACTGAAAGAAGTTGTCTGCATCCAACACCCTTGCTGATATTTTTATATGCTTTTATATGTAAGTATTATTCTATAGGGGAAAAAAGTCAATGCAGATTTTCAAGCTGATCATGGTAGACTGAAAACATCAATGTTTTAAAAGCTATTGTCAGAAGCTATACACCTATGCACATAATATTTGTACTTTGACCCCTTAAATTTCTCAATAACAATGCAATATTTTTAGGTGTTTTAGAAAATTCACCATTGTTAATATTTTCATAAAATCTTTTGGTGTTCTTATTTAATGCTTCACATTAATCTTCATAGCCTTCACCTAAGGCTATGAAGAGGCTGTGTTGAACCCACTATAAGACAAATATTTTTTCTGTTTAAAACTATTTTTTGTGTGTCTTTCATTAACGCTAAATAAAATACTCTGCATTATTGCAGAGTACTTTTTGCAGATTCTTTAGCACTTATGTGACATAAAAAATGAGTTTACAGGCTGATCCATCATCATTTTGTATGATTGTGGAAATTGTTCTATTTTCATGGATAGCATAGCTCAGGGTATTTGTCACCTCCCTTGAAATCGCTTCCTAAGGAAGCTGATGATCTCTTTGAAACCTGCATTTTCAAGCAGTTAACTCTGGTAATGGAGTTCACTTCCTAACTGAATTACTGTTGCTATGTGTGGAAGTCGCCTTTGATTCACACCCCTTTTCCTTGCTGGGATCTTTGCTGGACAAAATTCCTGGCAATGCTCTGTCACTGGTGGTGATGCATTAGTTCTCCAAGGCACATGCTTGAGAGCAGCTCTGGACAAAATTAGAGATGTTGAGAAACAAAGAAAGGAAAAGGTATTTTCCAACTCTTTTTATATTTGGAAATCAAATCAGAGCCAGTCAAAGAATATTCAAAGTGGCAACTTATTTAAAAGATGATATTGGATAAATTTTGGAAGCCTAAAATCTGCAGGCACAATCAACAAAGCAGCAGCTGAAGCAAGTGAGAGAGCGAGGTATCATCTTGACATACTGAAAAAACCCACTGCAACAAGACATGCTTCAACAGAGAAAGAAATCACTCTTCCAATATTCATAAACAGCTTCCAAAAAGTCATTTCTGGGGCCCCTAGTATTAGAATAATGTGGCCCTCTCGGAGTCCAGAGGAGGGCCATGAAGATGTGCAGAGAGCTGGAGTACCTATGATGCAAGGCGGAGAGAGCTGGAGTTGTTCTGCCTGGAGAAGAGAAGGCTCTGGGAAGACCTTTTAGGAGCCCTTTAGTACCTAAATGAGGATTGTAAGAGGGCTGAAGAGGGACTTCTTTCAACGACATCTAGTGACAGGACAAGAGGTAATGGTTCTGAACTCAAAGAGGGTGGATTTAGATTACTCATGAAGAACACAGTGGTGAGGCCCTAGAACACATTGCCCAGTCCAAACTTTTGTACAATTTTATGATTCTGCAGCCAACAGAACTGTAGATGCAAATGTACCTACTATTTTCTTCATGAAGATCAAGATAAACTACATAAAATTATACTGAAAAATCTTTAAAGAATTGGATATATTTTTGCAGAAGTTTAGCACAGGCTAAGCTAAGCCTATTTTCTTCACAAACTTAAAAGTAAATCAAGTTAGATCAAAATACAAAAGAAAAATCAAGATACTTTTAGATAGTGGAAAACATTTCTTACAAGGATAAGCTAAAATCATAAAGTTAGGATGAACAGGGGGATACAGAATACCTCAAAAATCTTAAAAGTATTAACTAATGTGAAAAATTAACAAAAACCCCAGTAATTTTTATTAAAGTGTGTAAACCATAAATTTCAGATTTTCATAACAAAAAGAAATTTAAAATAGCTTAAAATGGCAAGCAACACATTCCAGAAAAATGTGAAAAGGAAATAAAACTTGCTTCATTTTACTAAGTCAGTTTGTTGGTGCAAGAGCGCCTGAAGTGATTCGACATGAGGAAGCTGTAGGGAGGACACCTACCCAAAATAGGAAACTTTAATCCAACAGAGAACAGTGTTAGTAGGGCCTGTTGGTTTCACCAAATCATTTTTAAAGCAGACTAAAAGTATAATGTGAACACATTCTCTGTCATAGTTACATTTCCATTGCATTTATCTGCTGAAATCAGCCATGTCGGAATCATCGGAAAAGTATGTGGGATTGCTGATTAACAGCCACCTGAATGTGAGCCAGCATGAGTGCCCAGGTGGCATCCTGGCCTGGAGCAGCAATAGTGTGGCCACCAGGTGATTGACCCTCTGTTCTGGGCACTGGTGAGGCCACACCTCAAATCCGGTGTCCAGTTGTGGGCTCCTCATTTCAGGTTCTGGAATGTGCTGGGTAAATTCGGGAGCACAAATCTCATGAGGAGCAGCAGAGGGATCTGGGAGTGTTAAACCTGGCAAAAGGAGGATCAGAGTGGACCTTTTCACTCTCTACAACTGCCTGAAAGGAGGGTGTAGCCAGGTGGGGATTGGTCTCTGATCCAAGGAAACAAGTATAAAGATGAGAGAAATCAGCCAAAAAGTTCTAGCAGTTCCTTCTTTTTTTTTCCAGTTCAGCACTTTGATGAGGCACCAAACCTGATACAGAACCTGCCTTTTGCAGAGTATCACTAATTTGAGCCCTTGGAGCACTCTCACAGTGCAGTTTCTAGCCAAGGTGCTGGTGAGGGAGAAGGGAAGTGGGGAGTGATTCCAGCCTGCTTAGCAGCCCACCTATTCCAAATTAGCTATGGACAGGGAAAGTACTACAAGGCTTCTAATCTGCCTTGTATTGGTTTTTCACAGGGAAAGAATTATTGCTGCTGCTACTGCAACTTTATAACCCTTGCAATTGCTATTATTATTTCTATGGAAGAAAATGACAAAACATTAGTTATTCTAGATGGAAAGGAAATATATGCCTTGAAGGTCAAGGAGAGTCTAACTTTTACCACCATACAATAAAATTACTTTTCCTTTTGCTAGTTCAACTGTCAAATTGAGAGAAGAAAAAAGTTAAAACAAATCCAATTTGATATATCTGTTCTAAACATTTTTTTTCCCAAAGAATGCATATTTTGGGGGGGGGAAATGGTTTTGGTTTTATTTTATTTTACACATGTTAGTTTGGAGAAAGTATATCCTATGAGAAGTGATATTTTAGCATCAGCTGAAAGGTAGACTATACTTGTTTTTATCCGGTAACTTGGGGCTTCTTGTGTTCATCTAGATTTAGAAACTCAGACCAGCTATCCCCACTTTTGGACAAAATATGATCTTTCATCTTGTTCTGGGGGTTCCTCAAACCATAAGGCTACAGGGGATTTTGGCATAAGCCTTGTGTAAATTGTAGAATCATAGAATTGCCTGGGTTGGAAGGAACTTTAAAGACCACCCTGCCATGGGTGAGAATGTTCTACTAGATAAGGTTGCTCAGAAATCCATTCAAACTGGCCTTAAACACTTCCAGGAATGGAGCAGCCACAACTTCCCTGGACAACCCCACCGAGTAAAGAACCACCCTTCCAATAAAGAATTTCTTCCTAGCATCCAGCCTAAACTTACTGTCTTTCCGTTTGAAGCCATTCCCCCTTGTCCTGTCACTCCTGACCCTTGTAATGGTCTCTCTCCATCTTTCCCCTAGGCTCCCTTCAGGTACTGGAAGGTCACAGTTACATCACCCTGAATCTTTCCTTTTCCAGGCTGAACAATCCCAATTCTCTCTCCTTTCCTTACAGCAGAGGTGCTCCATCCCTCTAACCAAACCATTATCTTGTTCAAACAAAGTTTTTAATATAACAATAAATACAGCAGAGAGAAGAAGTCCTACAAAAATAGGAACATCCTGAGAACTTGTATAATGCTCCTCACTTCACCCAGCAAAATTACTTTTCTAGTGCCACCATTGCAAAAAGACAATAATGCAAGTCCATTATTGCTGCCTAAAGGCAACAGACACCAGTAGAAAATCTCATTATGTCACTTTAATCCATTTTGAAGAGTAAGCCAGTGGCCTTCTATAAGTAACTTCCTAATGCAGGGCAAAATTTTGTCATCACAGCTACATGTTTGTAAATTCAGCTGTATCATGTTCACATTTTGAATCAAATGTGCATCCTCCATGCTCAGGGGTAAGCTGTAACCACAAAAAACTTGGGGAAATGCTGTGGCCAATGGTAAAAAACACTAATGGCTTATTCAGTGAAAATCCTGTGAATTCTCAGTCAGTTGAAACTTTTATTTTTCAGCAGAGAGACTACTTGTCAGGATAAAATATATTTGTTCATATCCACTATTTTCAGTCTATCTTGGACTGACAGAGTCCTCAGATATTTGTAGTTAGAGTTTGAAAGGCAGCAAATATTCCCCTTGTATTTCTTTAAACTAGTAGATATCACAATGATTATTCATCGATATATAACACATTTGGCACAATATCCAGAAGTACAATATCATTTTAGGAAATTATCATTTCACGGAAATAAAATAAACCTAAATTTTTTTATCCTGAGAGGTAGAACCTGAAAAAATTGAAGATACACTTAGAAATCCATGGAAATTTAAACTGAAAAGCCTTCAAAATATTTTGCATAAGCTTTAGTTCTCAAAATGGTCTTAATATGTGGGTCACTTGTCAAGAATAAACATTTCTCTTTGTGTAGACATCATTCATGTTCCTGGTTGAAGCATGGCAGTACTCCAGAACACTTTCTTGTTGCTGGTGGAGTGACACAATTCACTTTTAAGAAAGAAGCAGCAATGTGTTTCTTGATATAAAATAGTAATTTAACAAAGTTGATAGTAAATGTGACAGTCGTTTACGAAGATTCAAGGCCAAGGTACGCTCAAATACTTACTGCATAGAGGATCTCAACTTTGTGTATAATTTAGGAATAGGAAAAAAAAAACAAACCAGTACTTACCACGCATACAAGTCGTCCCATCAAACACTCATGTTAAGTAGTTTATTTTGTGGTCCTACCTATCACATGTGATGTGATGGAAAAATACAGTCAAAGCAAAAACATGGAACAGCAATTATGAAAGCTTCTCAGGAACATTGGACAGTTTGAGCTTCATAACCAGCTTCTCCTTTTCCCATCCCTTCTTCCTCAGCAATATTTTCCCTCTCAGTCTGACTTCTAAAGAAGGAGAGAATAAGAGATGTCTGCATGTCTGCTGTGAGATTTCTCCTATTACACTTGTAGGAAAAGCTCCTTCTGGAATTCACAGGAAATTGTAATATACACAGTAGGGAGTTCCTCCAGCGTCCAGCAATTTTCAGCAAGAATCAAAATGTGTAAAGCAACATGCAGAAATACTGAAACAGCTTCCATTTCAGGTACTCCTGGAATGAAAAAGCAGTGTAGTGCCTTTGCTGCCCACCTCTGCTATACTTCTCATCTCAGAAAAGTCAGTCATGCACATATGTGCTATACAACCTGACATGCTCGTTAGAAGATTTTGTGTGTATACACACATTTTTACTAAATAGGATTTTTGCTGATGTTAGGAACTGGTTTAAACACAGAAGACCAAGGAAAACAAAGCCTCTGTGAATAAAATGGATTGAACACAAAAAGGTTTGAAATCTATGTAAAAAATGTGATTAAAACCAGACATGGTGAGATGTACTAAAACAATCTGATATATTTTATTTAAGAGTAAAAGAGGCAAAGGGAGGAAGTGGCGGAAGGAAGGGAGAGGCGGAAGGAAGTGGCAGAAGGAAGTGGCGGAATGGCGGAAAGAAAGAAGGAAGGAAGGAAGGAAGGAAGGAAGGAAGGAAGGAAGGAAGGAAGGAAGGAAGGAAGGAAGGAAGGCAGGAAGGAAGGAAGGAAGGAAGGAAGGAAGGCAAGACCTGAGGCTGCAGTCTCCTCCCCAAAGGTGCTAAGCTTCATCCCTGTGTGAATGCATTCTTATCTTGATCAATGAGTAGTGGAGGGCCCCATTCAGGGTTTTGGTGGTTTTCTCTGTAGCTTTTTTACACTTTTGCTCTAAGAGGCAAAGATCCTTCATGAAGATCTTTAAGCCATAAATTATAACACTCCATCTCCAACAGCTGCCTTTAATGCCCTGCTAGTTCATTTAGACATATGCTGCCTGTGGCTGATATGTAGAACTGGAGCATATTTCTATTTAATCAGCATGGGAGGTGAGAGAGTTATTAATCTTAGTTTAATTTCTTCATATTTTTTTTCCTTGCAGTAATAGTAATGAGAATAACAGAAAGCACTAGCAGTTTTAAGCTGATAGATACAGTTCAAAGGTGATATGTGCCAGTTTATTTGTGTGTGAAAAGCCCAGTTAACACAACACAAAGTGTTAACACCAGAAAAAATTGGCACAGATTACCATATCCAGATTTATTCTGAAATTCCTTAAAGGTTTCAGACTTGGTTGCTTGGGGATATTTGCTTTCTTTTACAATTTTATCACTGTTATGATGAAAATCTTGTACTTGGATTTTTCTATTGTTTACTCCTATCTCAATTTTCTGCTATTTGCTTCTTGAACCCTTGGAACTGGATTTAGGTACTTCTCTTAAGTTACTTTTTTTTTTCTGAAATCCCTATGACAGGATTCTATTTAGTATAAAAGAACTACTGGTTTCAAATGATATTAACCAAAAGTTACTTTACGAAATCAAAATTACATCCATTTGAGTAGAATGCTGCTTTTTTTTTCCCCCTGAAAATAGAGTTTTCAGTAAGAGGAAAAAAAAAAAATACCATTGGTGATACCATGGAATCCCATGCACTTAGAAATTCCTTTGTTCTTCTATTCTTGTTTACCCTGTCCCTCTCTCTACCAAACATGATATTGCTTCTAAAACATAGATTAAAAATTTTAGTTTCAGGTTCATCCCAAAATCTCTATATGAAATATGGTGGATATAGAGCTTTAGAATAAAATGAAAATATATTTGAAATTCTTCCAAGTATTCCTTTTTGATCAGTGTTCTGCGTTAACATTGTATCTCCTAAAACTGAGATCAAGCATGATAATTCAGACACAAGAGAATTACATTAAAGCCTTGTTGAAAAAAATCTCCCCGCTAATCACAGGATCACAGGACCATCATTTGTCAGTCAGTCCCTCAAATTCATCTCAGAAGTAAATTTGAATCATTGCAAGCTTCTATTTTTTCTGATTCCAGGCACAAAAGGGTTGCTGCTCTCAGTGTAGCTTTTAATGGGCAGGTGTCCACATCATAGGATTTATCCTTTATAAGTGAAACTAGTCATTGATGTGCTCAGAAGTGTTTATGTCCATTAATGATGCACTACAGGAAGCATTCTCAAGTGATGCTTGTGTTGTACTCAGGTGATTATTTTAATAATGGGTCCTCATAGCAACAGCTGGAAAAATGTAGAGGAAAGAGAGAGAAAGAAAAGATAGCAATTTCAGGTTTAAGAGTCTGTCTAATTGTAGAAATTTTCATAAATACCTGAACAGGAAAATTAATTCCATTTTGACTACTGGAGTATTTAATATATATTCTTATATCATGAGGCTATATATACAGGAACAGCACAATAAAAGGACTTTGATCTTCATATTTCAGAATAAAAAATGCACTCTAGTCTAAAAGAGGAAAGAACAAGCAAGTTCAAGGACTCATGCAGGGAGGATACGAGTAGGTTGGTCTTCCCATCCTTGATTCCACACCAAATCCTCTTCATCACTAAACTTGTGGTCAGTACCTGACAAAAGACAAATGCAGACAAGCACAGGTTTGATAAACTTCAAATTAAAAAAAAAAAAATTAAAAAGAAAAATGAAAATAATGCACTGATCAAGTAATGCATGGCTGCTGACCTTCATTCTTTTCTGCAAAATGGTTATTACTGAATAATAGAGAAAAAAGAATAGAGAAAATAAATATAGAAAAAAAAATAGAAAGAAAAATATTAGAAAAGAATATAAAATAATAGAAAAGAAAATATTAGAAAAGAAAATAATAGAAAAAAAAAAACGCATGGGGAGGCTACATATTGTCCAGAGAGCACATTCTTTGAAATAATAACTTTTAAAATTTTAAATGAGCTTTTAGAGAAAAGACATGTAGAAGTATATCCCAGATCATGCAAAAAATAATACTTTTTTTAAAAAATCCAATATGCAAAAAAGACTAAATATTTAATACATAACTTGATGACTCATCAGTTACAGAGAGCTTAGAATGAAATCCTAAATTATTTTTTTTTTTGCCCTTTGATCTAAGTAATTACTTTGCAAAATTAGGGAATATACAAAAAGGCTATATAGGGCATGATAACTGTTTAGTCCTGCAAATGTACCTCATTCAGTTACCAGCTGGTTGCAAGCATTACCCTTATTACCAGCATAAAACCTTGGGGAAGATTTAGCCCTCTCTTTTTTGATCTCTAATAGTGTAAGACAGTAAAACTCTGGGCTCCAGTAGTATATGTGTACATAATGGGAATTCCCTGCTGGAAAAAAACAGGAACTTTTTGAGACCTCTCAGATGATTTTTTTCCAGAGGGACACCGAGCTGAAAACAAGACACTCCTGTATCCATAACAGAGCATCACAAAAGATTGTAAAGAGCATTACATTAAGATTGCAAAGGTTAGATCATGAGGGCCATAGGCTGGAAGGAGGAGCAGCAAGGGTTTAAATCTGACAAATTCTTATAAATCTAACAAATTCCAATAGAGAACCCAAGACTGCATCTTGCTAAGAGCTTGACCCTCCAAGTCACACACTACTGTGCCTGTTATAAAATTTTAAACCTACTCCATGTTTTACAGTAACAATATTGGAACTGCTGCTCATGGAAATGAGATAATGATTTATATTTCTCATTGTGCCATTACAGCTCTCTTCTTTTTGCTTTTCTGTCAATATTTTTTCCTTGTTAATGTATTGATGTGTGTAAAAATTGTCTTTTTTTCTGATTGCTCCCTTCATCTCCTCTACAGACATACTCACTTAAAATCCTCACTATTCTAGGCATTGAGTCAAGTTTTCAATTTTTCATTAATCTCAAGGGATACACAATAAGACTTTATTTGGTTCTATGCCATTTCAGTCTCCCACAGCAACAGAAAAAGTCTAGTAAAATATAGTTTTCATCATTTTATACCTAAAAAATCTTTCACATTGGTCAGACTTAAATCTCCCAGTTCACCTCTTCTCTTTTTTTTTTCTTTCCAAAGCAATTGCATTTTGCTTCATTAGTTATAGCTGTCCAGAATTCTTTGCTAGCTACATTCTTTATTCATCAGCTTTACACATTTAAGCATTGGATAACAAATAACTTTTTAGGTTCAGATACAATAATTTGTTTTGAATTTTAAAGAGCTATTAATTTTCTACTTCCAAATGAAAGCACATTCAGTTTTTTCTGAAGGTTATTCTTTCCCAATAAAGCTAAGGAGTGCCATTAACAAGACCACAAAATTTCACGCTGAATAGAAATTTGACTCAGTCTCACTCTTCATTTTTGATGATGCATGCTTTTGACTTTTGGACTGTATTTAATTCCTTCTCATTAATGACACACACTTGTCTCTTCTGCCTCTTTGAAAAGATCAGTTATTGATCCACATTAATGTAACTGATGTATCTCTCCCCCATCTATTAGCCATGTGTTTTCAAGAATGTAATTTAAGTGAATCCTTTCCTCCTTACAGATAACAGTTTCTCTGTCATCCATTCCTGACAAGAACTCTACTTGCTTTTATTCCTTTTCTTGTGCTTCATTTTAGCAAAAAAAAAAAAAACCCAGCTCTGCACTCATTCTATAATATTCATTGTTATTAACTGCAGTAAGAGGAACTTTATCACTATAGGTGGTTCTTGTTTTGTTCTGAGAAAATCACTCAAGAAATATATTAAGCATTTGAAATAGTAAATAACTCATGTTCTGGCACTGAACAGATCCAAAAATACTTTAAAATTTGTTCTAGGTTCTGCAGCTCTATACTTCACATGCACACCATCACATCCTCCTGAAAAGTAAGCTGTGCCATTTCTGATAGAATCAACTGCTCTGCTCCAAGGGCTGGACTATTTAACCCCAACTGTGTACCCCTGAGTCACATGGGACTTGAACAAGCCTTTAACTTGGCCAAGGTGTACTAAAGACCAAGTCTCTTTTGTGAACACCAGCAGGTCTTTCACAATCTAGCCCATGGCACAGCAGTCACTGCTCTGGCAGAACTGACAGTAGTGATGGATAAATATACCTGTCACATGCTTTTTCTAGGTGAATTCTGTGACCAAAATATGCCTCTTCAAACCATATGAGAATTTACTTGAGCCAATTACAGTGGCAATGTAACCCGCTAGCCCACTGAGATTTTTATCCTGAATTTTAATTATCTTAGACATTTTAAGCAAAGGTAGACATCACTTACAGTTTCCTCTCCTGAACTAGCTCCATCTTAATCATTAAATAGATATAAACCGCTTTCATATATCTGAAAAATCAGGTAATATTCCTAAGAAGAACAGAAACAAGAATATGAGATTTACCATGCCTCTGAGTAATCTGTTTCAACAGTTGCTTGCCCTCATTGCCAGAAGTTTTCACTGTCTTTCTAGTTTGGGCTTTGGTGACTTAAACTTCCAGCTGCTGGATCTTGTTATGTCTTTGCTTGGCAGCCTAGAGGGACCACTATTATCAAGTAGAAGCACCATGGCCTACACAGTTGACTCCTCATTTGCAAGCAGTAATTCAACATCATTTTTATATGCAGATTAATAACTCAGTGAGAAAGGTGGGTGGGAATACACTGAGAGCATTCAAGTTGTGTCAATCTTTTTTCACAATAATACTGAATTAATAGCTATGTTATTATTTAGATTATTATTTCATAAATTGCAATCTATTCATATACACAGCTAAGCAGCATGTAAAAACACCAGGTGGCAAAAATCTCTATTTTTTTCCAATTAAAATACATAAATATGCACAAAAGCCATAAGAACACTAAAGTGCAGGGCTCCACTTTCAATGGCTCACTGATTAGTCAAATTATTCCCAAGTACTTTTTTATCTCTCTGGGAATCCTCATTTTATACTTTCCAATGAGCAAATTTCAATTTTTACAGTACTGTTTTCCTGAATTAAGTCTTTTGTTCAGAAATTCTCCTTTCAGCAGTCAGCATAAGAAGGAAACCAGAGCCCATTTATACAGTAAGATAAGTTGAAATCCATCAGTACTTTTTGCTCTGTACCAAGCATTTTGGTCTGGCAAGATGGATGAGCAGTACCTGACCATATTGTCCTAAAATTTAAAATTAAAATGGAGCTACCATTTGCAATGGCCATGTTTTCCATATATTTACTTGGACACAACATTAGAAGTTGCCAGATCTGGTGGGCTTCACTCTTACCACAGCTGGGTTGACACCAGGCTGCAGTGGTTCCAGGTTTCCAGATAGATCCCAAGCTCAACAGATGATGGCATCTGGACATATATGAGGCCAGGTTGGATGGGACCTGGTCTAGTGAAAGGTGCCCCTGTCCATGACAGAGATGATCTTTAATGTCCTTTCCAACACAGGCCACTCTGTGATTCCATTCCATTAATCCCTGAAGCTGCAGCCCTACACCATTTGCTGGCAGAGACTGTCACTCATCATACAGAGTTGAGCCAGGGTTTTCCAGGTCCCAATAGCTAATCCCTTCCATGCTTTTTCCCCTAGAGGCACCCAGATGCTTTCACAGATGGAGTCAGACATAGAGACTTGCTCCACATCTTGCTCCTGGGTCATTTCTACACACCAACTCATCAAGTGCCTCCATTGTTACTGTTGCTCACACTCAGGCTCACAGCCTTACCCTCATTCCAGTCCCTGGCACTATGGACACATGGGCCCTCCAGCCCATGCTCTAGTTGCTGCAAACAGATGCCTCTGCACACAAAGAAGAGAGACCTCCTACCCAGGGAAGAGATGGGGAAAAAAATTATAAGGGGGACAGACAGGTGATCAGTTGCAGGGCACGGCCAGACAAGAGTGCAGACCAAACTACGTGAGATGATCTCTTCTAATCCCTTAATTTGTCTCTTTTTTTCTCATTCCTGTTCCTCTCAAAATCACCTGAACACCTTACTTTTCTTACCATTGATTCCTGCCCTAGACACCCTGTAAATCCTGTGTGGTCTCAGACTCCTTTTCCCCTGCATCCTACAATGTGCCCCACCCCAGAGCAGCAACTTGTCTTTTCACGAAAGATGTTTTTCAAGACATGACACTCTGTGATGGTTTTCATGCCTGGACACTGAGATTGATGTCTCAGCTGAGAGAACACTTGTAGGAGTCTGGGAAAACTGATTGTTCTTAGGAGTTGTAGGCTTGTGTTCCCACCTGTCCCTGTGAATTCCAGACAGGTCCTGATGAGCTGGTAATGGCCTGGGAGTAGCATAACAGGACATTACCCGGGTTTCAGGTAATTTGGGCTACTGTCTTTCTGAGCTCCTTTATGGGTGTGGAGATGGTCTTCAGTACATAACTGAAGAGTAATGTGACACATAATGTGTCAGCACAAAAGCTGTGGAGCAGCACCAGACAGGCACGCAAAGAAAGAGGAGAGAAGAGAAAAGAGAGCATTGGGACAAGACCAGGAATAATTTTTTAAAAAGTAGAACTGCCTATGAAAGTGTTGGAAATCAACTGGAAGAACAAAAAGCCCTAGAAGTTATCCCAGGCAGTATTGAAAGCCCAACAATGCTTCCAATTATAACCATGGATACAGAAGATGAGCCCTCATTTCCAGCTGAAATCGCAAGGATGTCAACAGGAATGATTAGCACCAGAGTTTTGTCTCCTCACTGCTCTGTGCCCCTTCCACGGCTGCTGCTCAGAGCCACCTCTGCAGCAATCACCACAGAGCCAGCAGCAAACAAACCCAGTACTGGAACTCACCAGAGAGCTGATTTCTCACAGAAGCATCACTGAATTGCAAGAGTGCTGTACATGCCTATGACCAACAGCAAACTACCAAATTAATACTGTCCCAGTGCTTGGCAATTGCTGGGTGACAACATTGTGGGCTTTTCCCTGCAAGTATGAGGAACTTAGGTATGTTGAAAAAACCTTCTGCATAAAGATGCCACTTAAGCCTAGAAGCCTTTGATTTTTTTCCAATGACATGTCACCAAATTCAACACTTAACCAAGTCCAATAACACTAAGCCAGCCACCAAGGCCCCAGTGCAGAAGCAGAAGCTGAAAAGACCAAACAAGGAATTTCCCCAACACCTGACTGTGCAGAGACTGACTTCAACATGACATTTACAGGAGAATGATGCAAAAGTTATTTTCAGAATATTCACATCCCAGATCTTGTTTCATATGACAACTAGAGATGTCAGATAGACATTATAAAAACCCCCAATTATCTATTCAAAAAGGAAGAACACTTTCTGATGGGTTAATTAATTAGTGGCAACAGGGAACATTTCATGTAATCACAGAAACATTATTAACAGTAATAAATTGCACCTTCCCTGAAGCAACATAAAATCAATGACTTTACAAGAAATTGTTAAAACTATGGTGATGTTTTAAGAAAAATACTTATTTGAAATATAGAAGGTTGCAAGGCCATTGTATTTTCATACATTTTTATTTTCTGAGGTATTTGATGTTACTGGGTTAGATCTATTTTCCTGAAAACCTGTGCCTGCATTACTAGATCATAGGGATAGAAATACACTTTTTGTGGATAAATCTCTGGATTAATTAGGAAACCTGAGCAAGTGGCTAGTAGAAATTCAAAGTGTGATGGAATGAAAATTGCTCCTCAGGATAACTATCGGCAACAGCATCCACAATACTTGCTTTTTTTAAAAGTGGTGGCAGCCTAGGCTCTCCTAGATAGAGATTTTCCTGTCCTCAGCATGGGATTAAGCCAGAGTCTGGAGTATGGATAGCAGAAGATCAGAGTCATGACTATTGTGCTTTACTTCCAAGACCATCTGTCTTACATACTGTGTATAGATTCTCAAGATTTATTTTTTGTATTTTAATGAGAGGTACGCAATATCAGGAAGCAGGTTTTTGCTAAGAATGTTACTGAGGGGAGGACGAAAATAAGAGTTTTACACAAATTGTAGAATTTCTTGACTAACAAATTCTCCATAAACCATAGTCATAATTTTCTGGAAAAAAAGTAGTGATACGGATCCTCTAAGAAAGGTGTATCTCAAATTTACTGAATTTTCATATGAATTTCAATGAGATACGAAAATATTCCAAGAGTAACCACTGTCATGACAAATTTCCCTTTGCTTATTGATCTTTCACTATAATTCAGAGAAGGTTTTATCTCTCATCTCTATGAATCTAGAGTAGTTTCCCACCTTCACCTAGCAGATATTTATCAAAACTGAGCCTCACTTCACTATAAATTAGCACTGACCTATATGAGATAACTATTTTTGCTACCCAGTTCACTAAGGATTTCACTGATTAAATTGAGTAAGGGAAAAATTTTAACTTCAGTTTCTGGGCTGATTTTTTTCCCAAACTTTAAAAATTAAATTCCTTTCAAAGTGCAGCTAGGTCACCACCTAATGTTAACCCTTATTCTATGTTCTTCCATCTGCTGAAGGAGGGCAAATGTCATTACTTCTGTTCTCCTGTTATAATTTCTCCCTGCTAGTTTATAATTTATTCTTGGTGGTAATTACGGATAAATGAAATCTACTGCTGATAATTGAACATATGTGTCTCTTTAAAGACTCAACCAGAGGTCACAACAATTGTCAATAGTTACACAAACATTATTAGTATTAATTTAGCCTTAAGTGCTAAAGCATCACTTAACATGTAAACTGAAGCAGTTTTTACACATAAATTAACCAGTAGGAGGTTTTCCCTTTGGTGTTGCATAACTAGAAGGAGGAAAAGTCCTGCTGTGGCATGCTCTAGAAAAGTATTATTTTCATAGACAATTATTGATAGAGAAGCCAAAAAAAAATTCTCTTTTATATTTAAGGATGATAGAAATTGGAACAAATACACATGAATGACAAACACAAATGGAGACAGCATGCTACCTAAAAATAAAAGTAGATGCCTAGAAAAAAAACTGCCAAGTTTAAATAATAATTAAAGTGCTTTAGACATTGTCCTGGAAAGGAAAACAATAATGCAGGACACCATGATATGGATACCATAACGTACCACCTTACAACAACCAGGTTAGGACACATCAACAAGCAACTCTCTGTCATTACTATGATCAATTAAAATATATTCCCTTGATAACCATTAGGTTAAATAAGAGGAAATTCAATTAATTACTGCTGTGTTTTGGAATCTTACATGGCCAGACAGATTTTAATCTATCCTAGTAAAGTCAAATTTGCCCAAGAAGAAATTAATATACAAATTTATTCCTTTACTAGAGGCAAAAATCAATTTCTATAAAGCCAAAATCCATGACGCTTTTTTTTTAGAATATCCTTGGCATGGTAAAACAACATGACTAACAAATAGTGTAGGATATTATCTTGGGTGATGTTTTCCCAGAGTTTACTCCAAACGGATCTTTTTCTCATTTACATAATTTATGCAGCTACTCTGAGAAACACTTTATTAAAGCAAGCATTAATCTACCTCATTTCCACATTGAGCCACCTCAGAACTACCTTATCAAAATTCCTGTCATGTAAAAAGCTCAACCAATATCTGATTAAATAGATCAAATATATCTGATCACACAACCCACACACAGTCCAATTCACCTCTTTAACATATTGCACAACTTTGTTATTATCTACCCAATTAGCAAATCCTTTGTTTTCCAAAGTGTACCATACAATTCCCACAACTGTACCACTACCAATTTTTTATTTCATCAACAATAATTATGATATGCCTCTAAGATATTTTTGTTCTCAGAGATTACATTCCTTTGTACTTGCTCAGCTCCAAATGATTAACATGGATTGTTAATCCTCAAAATTCTCATTTTGCCATACTAACTCAAGGCATAGAGCCTGCCAGTTTTAGTTTGGGATTTTGGTTTGTTTTTGGACGCTTTTTTTGGTACTGACTGAAACGTACTGTTTGAACTGTACCTTGGTCTGATCCCTTGTGCTAATCAGAGGATTTGTCCAAAAGCACAAGACAAAGTCTCTCTAACATCTTGAATTCACTACATGTTCCAGCACAAAGCAGTGACCTTGTTAAGGTGAGTCATGAAAGATCTAACATAAACAGAACAGTAAAAAGCAGTGGGACTGAGTGTGCCCTCAGCATTCTTGCGGATGGCACCGAGCTCTGCGACACAGCCACACTGGAGGGAAGGGATGGATTCAATGGGACCTGGACAGGCTGCAGAGATGCACTTGTACAAAACTCATGAGGTCCAACAAGGCAAAGGACAAGGTGCTGCTCCCTGCTCAGGGCAATGCCAGGCACAAATACAGGCTGGATGGAGAAGGGATCGAGGGCAGCCCTGAGGAGGAGGACTTGGCAGGGTTGATGGATTGGAAATTGTCCTGGTTTAGGACAAATCTGGGAGAAAACCTCTGAAGGCGTTCCTCTAAAAATCAGATTCAAGCAGCACCTCCCCCAGTTAGTTTGGGAAAAGATTTCATTGGAGAAAAGTGGAAAAAAAAGTTTATTTAACAGGCAAAGCATTCACCAGGAAAAAAAAAAAAAAAGAACAATATTAAACAATACAACCTCTCACTGCTCTGAAGAGATGACAGACTCAGAAAGTCCCTCTGTGGGCTGTAGCTCAGCTCACTCAGTCTCTTATCAGTCCCTCTGGTGCTGGAAATGCCACAGCCCAGGCCTGGCCTGGTGAGCCCCACGTGTGAGCTGCTGGTGCTCTGCTGGTGTTCAGTCCAGAGCAGGTTTAAACAGTTCCAAGAAATAGAAAAGCCACAGTCAGGGAACCTTTCTGCCTCAGCTAGCTAAAACTAACTAAAAGCAAAGGGGAGCTCTGTCCCGCTGTCTGTCCATCCGCAGACAACACAGTCCAGGAGAAAAGGAACGTGGAGAAGTGGAGTGAGTGCAGTTACTGAAAACAAGCTGTGCGCTTCTTCTCTTCCTCCTCACCACTTCACTCTCAGAACCAATAAAGGTGCAAAACTTGTTTCTGGGATAAACAGATGAATGGGTACCATAAAGTCACCCCTGGACAGAAGTTCAACATGACTGCTGCTATTTCTGCTGCACCCCTGGAAAGTCAAACTTACGCTGGGCTGCATCCAAAGCCCTTTGGGCAGCACGGTAGGGAGGGGATTCTGCCTCTCCCCTCTGCTCTGGTGACATCTATCTGGAATACATGTGTTTAGCTCTGAGGACCTCAACTTAAAAATGATGTGAACCTGCTGGAGTAAGTCCAAAAGGGGGAACAAAAATGATCAGAGAACTGGAGCACCTCTCCTATGGGAACATGTTGAGAGAGTTGGGACTGATCAGGACAAGGGCAGGCTCCATGGAGAGGCATAGAATCACAGAATAATCCTGAGTTGGAAGAGACCCAAAAGAATAACTGAAATCCAGCTCCTGGCCCTTCACAGAACACCCCAACAATTACACCATGTCCCCAAGAGAGTTGTCCAAAAGCTTTGTGAGCTCTGGAAGACTTGAGGCCAGGACCATTTCCCTGAGGAACCTGTTCCAGTGCCAAACCACCCTCCAAGTGAAGAAACCTTTCCTGATATTCAATCTAAATTTCCACTGACACAACTTCAAGCCATTCCTTTGGGTCCTGTCACTGGCCACCACAGGGCAGAGATCAGTATCTGCTTCTCCTGTTCCCCTCATGAGGAAGCTGTCACTGCAATGAGGTCTCTCCTCGGCTCCAGGCTGAACAGAGCTGAATCTAACAAAATCCGTTTTACAATATTCAGATTACAGCCTAGAAGTTTACATAAGAGTAGAATCAAGCATAACACAATCCTGGTCAAAGTTTTCACCCACAGAAACTGGAAATTATGTCATTCATAGCCATAATTTTGGGGTGGGGGACAGGCGAGGTGCAGGAGCAAAGCGAACTTGGGCAGAAAGCACATGAAGAGTGAAGGGGTTCCACTAAATCACTCTAATGTACATACACCAGTGGTCACTGTCAGTGTGCTGCCTCCCCTACACTGACATCTCTGTGTTATGTTTCCAACCCCTGGCTTGCCATGAAGAGCTGATCCCCAAATTACTTTGCAATTACGCACAGCAGTGGTTTTGCTATTGCTGGTCCATCTGCACAAATCCTGTGAGCCAAATGCTGCTGGTTTTAAAATACATTGCAAGATGCAAAACTCAAGTATGCTCAAGAACAAGATCTTCTTCTCCTTGCTAGAATTACTTTTATCACATCCGAGCTCTTTCTTATTATTAGCTAAATTGTATCTTTCCAGAATTCATTTCATACATCTGGAATATATGACTCTTTGGAGCAGTTCAAATTCATGACTTTTTCCCGGTGTCCTGTAGCAGTTTCTATTTCACCATGGACCTACATCCTCTCAAACTCTTCTTGTGCTTCTGCAAGAAATCAAATATTGTTAGTAAACAACAAAATATTTCCCATAAACGACTTCTTTTAAATACTCAGTCTCATTTTGGCAATGTGTATTTTGTAACAGGTTTGGCTTTCCTGAAACTCTTTGTACAGACTCTGGTGGTTTTCAATCAAATTGACATGGGATATGAAAACTCTTTTAAGACCTTTATAAACCCATCAGTATGTAATTACAAAAGCCATATCCATTTATTTTAAAACAAAACTTGTATGTGCGCTTACATCTAACAGCACAGTGCAACAGCAAAGGGGAGGAGTGGAAGAGTCTTCTCAGCCACATGAATACAAAAGTAAAATTCAATAAAAATAATCAGCTTTTCCTCCTTTTCTTAACTGGCTGCCAAAAAACTCATCCCATCACAGCAGAGACCTTGGCATGGATCCTGTATAAAATGATAGTCTTCAATTTCCAGTGCCTAGCTCAAAAAGCTTTTCTTTGTGTTACATTATTCAGCAGGTAATTTATTGGAGCTTATTTAAATTTTTTTGTTCTGGAGTGCAACTGGTGAACTCTGTGTTAGTGTTCTCAGAGATGAAAACTAAAGACAAGTATCCATCTTTTCTAAATTATCTATGAACACATTTGAGCTATAAAATTTTGTCTGATGTTCAAATCTATAAGATGAAAGATCCACCTAGCTAGATCTCTTAAAGCAGAAAATGATGCAGAAGAATCTGTGTGTAACAAGACATGCATTACACCACTCAAAGCAAAGGCAGTGTTGAGGGGAGCCATTTAATTTCATTGGCACAGAAAATGAGAATTGTTCTTGCATGTGACTTTCTAAGGTGAGTGGCAGACAGCATTTATGCCAAGCAAGGGAGGACTTTATTGAGTTTGAGCAAGCCAAAATACTGCTCATGGAAAAAATTCACCACATCCTGAACCTGTAAATCTCTGCTACAGCATGAGTTTGTGTGGCATTTTAGCTAGTTCTTTACTATCCTGTACTCACTTAATGTTTTAAAGATAAGTTAAAAATGTGCTAAAGGTCTCATCACAGAATACCCTGGCCACTGGGAGATATGCTAATTATTCAGGGACAGAGTGGTCTGCGTCTATACTCACCCCACAAGGAGAGAAGTCCTTGAGCACAACATGGGCATGAGTACATGTACATGAAGTACAGACTCTGTGCATGACATACTGCCACATTTTAAGATAATATCATGAGCTAAGCACAAGCCCCTGCTTGATAATACTTGTAGGAAGAAAGACCAATCATGGTGTCCTCACACAGTAATTCACTGAGTCCCTATATCCTTTTCTTACTTCACCACTGAATTATTCTCTTGTCTTTTTCCTTTGTCCATGCACTGTCAACTAAACAAATTCTCCCCTCAGTAACACAGCTTAACATAAGCATGACTTAAAGAGTCTTGAAAACACCATGACTGACTCAGTATTCCTGAAGAAAATTGTCTAGCAGGTAGTTGAAAAAATGTGCAAATGTATACATCTATATATATGCATAATGATATGTATATAGAAGCAACATCTTTAAAACAAGTATTTTTTTGCATTCTCAAACACAAAATACCAGACCTATAAACCAAGCACAACATCAATTCAAATTCCCTGTTGTGTTGCTAGAGCTCCAACAAAGCAGTGTGATTGCACTGCAAGAAACTGACACTTCCGGCTATCAGATCTGAGCACTGGAGCATGCTTTCTTTTGTCATTCAGAAAAATTAATGCTGAAAATCTTTCTTTTGGGGGGAATTGGAGAACTAGATCTAGATATGGATAAAGTTTGCTTTTGTGTATTCACAAGGCTGACCAGTTACATCCTTTTGCTTCCTTTCCTCTCCCTTCCCTGCCCACCCCACAGCCCCTGACCAATTAAGGGAGTTTATTTTAGTCTCATGTTGAAAAATAATGTTCTACACTCACTCTTTCAACAAAATACAAATGCACTCCCCAGATCATATTTCAGAGGGAAAACCTCTTCCCCTGGGAAGGGGAAAAATTCCATGTATCTTCATAGGACATTTAAAAATGGATAAATACCAGGCAGAGGGTTGGGTGGAGGGAGCATGGAACTTACCTCATAATGAATTAAACAGCAGATGATAGTATCCCACACTGAGTCATGACATATGGAGCAATAGTCATCTCTGTAATACACAAATTCACTAGGAAAAACATTTGGAAAGTGGGAAACAGTGGAAAATCAGGATGAAATTATGAGGATGCCAGTCTAGCACACCAAGTTTGGTATAACATTACTCACATGAATAACCTTTATTAAAGATGCAGATCATTCTGTTCACAATCTGTTCATGTAGACTGACGGATAAATAGGCCTAGGTGAGTTTAATACTATAATTACATATTTGTCAATCAAAGAGTAAACAAATACAGACTATAGAATAGCATTTCTCTACCATTCTTTTCTATTTTTTCTAAACATACAAATTTCATTACAAAGCAAGGCTAAAAGGGATTCCTCACATAAGACATGCAAAGAAAATGATAGGAATTGGACTTTGACTCCAATTCAAATACCTATTGGTATTGAAGAAAAGACCTATTAGAAGTTCAGAAGAGAGTTTATTAGAAGAAAGAATCTATGAGAAGTTTATAACTATCAGAGATTTCTGACTTTCCCTAATTGTTGTATTTAATAATTTTAACAACTACCTAGCAAGATGCACACATATTTTATGTGACATAGTTGCAATAATTAATCCATAATAGTTTGTCTGTCCTTCTAGTGAGATGGGTTTCATGAATTCAGTTGAGATTGCTAGAGGACCAGCACTGACTAAACAATAAAATAATAAATGTGTCTCTCAGGAAAAAACCTATCTTATTATTACATTAGTAGTTTGATTTTTCCTGGAACTGAAACCTCTTCCAAGTCAAAACACAGCTTTAGTAGGAGGCACAGATCTGTATAACTTTAATGAGGGTGATCCAGACACATTAAACCTTGACAGGATATCACTGTAATGGCCAAAACTAATGTGGAAATCTTAGATAATACTTTCTATCACGCCCGCCCACTTCCTCAGTCCCTCAATCCCTTTGCCTTGGGAGCCAAAAGGACATCATTGCTGCATTGCACTCATTTTTACTGTGCTGAATAAATGTCTTAAGCAGAGACTAAACCAGTTTGTTCATCTTCTACTCCCAATTTTCCTTGCAATGGACTGCACATAGGTTTAATCCCATGTTCCCAATCTAAGCCACTCCACCACCAGAATGCCACAATATTGGTACATCTTTTTGGTTATGAGAAGGAAACAAAGACAGGGTCAAAACTCATGTATTCAGGCTTTGCAGATTTGTCATAAAACAATTTCTCATTGCTTAAGTGCATCTCTGTACTCTCCAATTAATATTTTACAAAAAAAAGGAAAAATCCGAAACAAAGAATAATGCTGAACCTTGAAAAATGGCATAGAAATACAATCCTACAGAGCAGAGCAATACATTTTGATGTGTTTACAATTCCATCTATAGTATTTAGTGCTTTTTCTCTTTAAGAGTATCTAAAATTAAAAAAGATTCTATAATAGACTATACTGCATAGTTTCCTTTTATTCTCTTATTTGTAAGAACAAATTATAATAGCTTAGCTACAGTAAAAAACATAGCAGTTAGGGGATTTTTCAATTAGTTTCTTGTACTTGCATACTTATAGCTTTTCAGTTTGTTTAGTTTAAATAGTTTTAATGCTGAACTCAGCACACACAGAAAGCTATTAACCATAGGAATAAATATTTGGAAGCTGAGGTTTTAAAAATTGCATCAACGTTATTATTCTACTTAATAATAGCTTTTTCATTGTAATTTAAAAGGCAGTTTATCTCGCCATTAAAGTGATAAAATGTAACTGTATAAAATAAATAGCCTTTTCACAAACCACTGATTTAATTAAATTTAGAGATCATTGTGAACTAGCTTTATGATTCAATTTTTGCATCATTTTTTTTTTAATCTGAATGCCTATGTATATACAGACATGAAGATTATAAATATAGATGCAGGGATGCATTTCGATAATTTATTAGTGTTGCATTGCTATGCTTTATAGGTTGGTGTTTTCAGCATTCTGTATTTTAACTGCTAGGAATAGTTTGACAGGGTTACAAATTCCCAGAACTCCACAAATTAGGTAAAAGTAGTGCAGTTCTAGTGAAAGGGGAGAATGCATGATTAAGAAAACTCACTTATAAAGCGAACTGCTTTGCCAAATGCTTTTCCTGATTTTCTTTCCTAAGCCAAAACTTTACTTGAGTTTGCAATATGGGGCATCTGGATAGGCATGAGCTTTCTACCACTCTACTTCCAGCATAGGGTCAAACACAGTGGGAGCCTCATGGCTGAAAATCAAAGCAGATATATATATATATGTGTGTGTGTGTGTGTATATATTTTTTTTAAAAATATATATATTTAAATATATATATATATAATATTTTTATATCTATATAATTTTTGTATATATGTATATATATGAAATTTATGCACATCTTTCAAAGTGCTGGTTCTTCAGCTGCTAGGGCAGCAGAAATAAAGGTGAGGAAAAATAATGGAATGATCTCTTACCTTCCAAATCACATATTTGTAAAAAACAACAGATGGAAAGTAATTTCCACACTAGGGTAGAAATAAGTGGGCTGGCCTAGTCTGAGGGAAAAGTTTGCCTTGTTTGCTCTCTCTGCTGTTCACTGTTTTTTCTATTCACCAAGGCTCCTTTAGCAGCTTTTGTTCCACCACACTATTTTAAATCACTGTAAGTACCCTGTTTGGTTTCAACAGATCATATCTAAAGATGAGGTATCTTTATAAATTCCTCTCTACTGGCAGTACTAAGATTAATTTTCTTGAGAATTTTTCAAAACTTTCAAAACTTAAGTGTGGGAAGAGATGGGGTGGAGTTGAGGTGTGGGCTGTGGGATGAGCCTGCAGAAACACAGGCAGGCTGTGTCCACCTGACCTTGGGGGAGGAGGTGTGCCTAAGGGACCACAGATCTCTAAGGGGAGAGGAGCCTGCTGGAAGCTGACAGATGTGTGAACAGCACAAAATCACCCCACAAAAGGACATTTAGAAAGCATGTTGCTGATGTGGCAACATGGGATAGGTCATGTAGTGAGAATTACCATGTAAATACTGTGCCTTGAAAAGTGTATGAAACCAGCTAGGTTCTTTGAATAAAGGATTCAGATTCCCTGCTGGTCTGAGTCCATGTCACAGTCACTCACACTTAAGTGATCACATTATGAGCTAATTCCTCTGGGTCTCTTGAGACTGATGCTCTCCTGTGAAGTTCAAAACATTCAAATCTTGCTTTCTTTTAGCTGGGAATCAAATTTTGTATCCCATACTGTTTTATGAGAGTTTATATCGTAAAAGGAGCATCTCAGGATAAGATAAATCAACTGATGAGATCCACCAAGATTAACTTGGTTCGTCAGAACACCAACACCTGCTGATAACACCAAGACTGCAGGTTAAATCCCTCTATGGGCCATCCATTTATGATTTGGACTCCATGATCCTTGTAGGTCCCTTCCAAATCAGAATATTCTGTGAAATCTGTAAAATCAAGTATTGTCCCCATCAACAACATGCTGAAGTGAATTCAAGGCCAGGTTGGACAGAATTCTGTGCAGCCTGGTCTAGTGGAAGGGGTTTCCCTGCAATGTCAGGGTGGCTGGAACTAGATAATCTTTAAGGTCCCTTCCAGCCCAGGCCATTACATGGTTCTATGATTTTTGGTTGAACTCTTGAGCCTGAAGCAGTGATGGCCTACAAACCAACATATTTTTCTTTAGCTACAGAAATGGCCTGACACTCCACATCCACCCCTTGTCCTTGTCCCCACTAGGAACCCCACACTCCTACAAGTTGTGCCCATAGAATGGCTACTGGCTCAAATTAAAACAAAAATCTAAAAAATGCATTTCACTTCTTCAGGTTACCCTGCAGCCTTAGAGATGCATGTCTACAGGTATATGTCAGCAACATGTCAGTAAAATGCTTCTAGGAAACCCCTGAAAAATTGAACTGGAAGTCATAGAACACATATTATCTTAAAAAGAGTTGATTTCAGGAATGTCAAACCTCAAACTTCTGTTGCACATCATACTGACTCCACTTATCCAGCAAAATTTGATTTCAGTTTATATCTTCCTTCTCTCATTTGGATGTCGTGTATTTTTAATAATTTTAAATCAAAAGAAAACTTTTATTTGGCAAAATTTAGAACAATTAATAAGTGTTGAAATGACAAAGCATTGGATTTTTCTGGCAAAAAGAAAAAAATATCAATAAATTAAATTTTAGTTGAAAGGTTGTGTAAATACGTCCATACAATTTATTCACCTTTAAGAAAATGCAGCAAACTGACATTAATTAACCAAAGGTTTACAAAACACTACTGTAAGGTGTTCACAAATTTAACAAACAAGAAGAGTCTGGATGAAATCCACTGTAAAATAAGTGAGACAACACTGTTTGAATAACTGGCATTGACCCTGAATTACCTTTAATTCACATTTTATTGTCAGTACAGCAGTTGATTCTGCAGGGATAAAGGGATGCTGAAAGATCCAAAATTTGACAGCAGGTACTGAGGTACAAAATTTGACTTCTTTGTACTGAGCAAAACAAGAAGTCTCTGAGATGAATAGGAGTGTTTTCTGACAAACAGCCAAAAGTACAGTCAATGATTTTCCAGGCCTTTATTTCTACTCCAGAAATGTGTAAAAGCCTTTCACATTGAACTAACTGATACCCCAGCACTCTTTCCTGCTATATTATATGAACACAGATCTTTTTTATACTGCAATTGTTGGGCAGGCTGAACCATTTTTGGAAGTTGAACTATGCAGTTTAATACTACTGTTCCCGCTAATGTTCCCATGTCTGGGTCCGAGTGAGTATGTTTTGTAGACTTTTTCCACAAAGAAAAAAGCTGCATTTGCTGTGTTGAACTGAACCTAGGGTACAAAAGCCATGACTGCAAATAGAGAGGGATTATCATTTTGCTAACACTGGCATCTGGCAAAGTGTTGTATGCAGCCCTTTAGTTTGGCTGACATCAAATTCCCAGAATTTCAGACCTGTAAAACCAGACAATGATGACCACTGGCTTAGAATCTTAGAATTGAATCACACTGATCTTAACATGACTTGCTAAGCTTTGATAATTCAATTGATAAATCTTTTACACTGATTGAAGAAATCAGTTTTATAAAAATATTCTGTTACCTGCTAAACCAGTAAAAGGTACAGTAAGCATGGCATAATAACAGGAGTTGGTGTCCTTGGGAATATTTTGGGAGTTTCTGGAATCTGAATGTATGCCTTAAGAAAAGACCTATATACGGGTATTTTACTGTGTTTGACTTAAACAGCAGCCACTTATTCAAAATTCATTTGTTTTTCTAGTTGTTAATGCTCCTTTTGGATTAAATGCAGGCCACAAAAGGTTTTTAATTTCTTAATCTGATGGTGAATCTTAAATAAAGAAGTGATTAAGTTTGCAGCACAGACTGATGTGTTTCCTGACAAAAAAATCCCAAGGAAACAAGACTCACAAAAAAACTCCAACAGCAATAACAAAAAAAACACCAAATAACAAGAAAATAACAAGGAAAAGCATTCTGAAAAAAAAAAAAGAAAATGCTTCTAAAACACAGAAAAATCAAGGCTTATACACTGAGATGCACTGAAGTTCCAAATCCAGCTCCTGGGATCTCAATATTTATTGTCCACATGCAGACATAGTTTTGGTAATTGTTTCCAGAAATAAATTACATGGGAATTTAAAATGTGTAGAGAAAACTCTGTGCTGCAAATAAAAGCTTTGATAGTAATAGCTGGTAAGATCATTCTCCAATGCCCATCTGTGTTTAGGCAGCAAACCAACCCTTCTTGCAGTTTCATATCCTTTTGTTTACAAAAAAAAAGGGGTTTTACTGTTTTTTGCAAAACATAGAGTATTTACCGTGGTAGGGCTTGCATGGAGGAGTTTGGTATGTAGCTTAAGAGAAAGAAAATGACAGAGGATGGAATTTTTTTCTGAGTCTGTCCTTGAAGATTACTTGCTCCTGTTATACCCTAGACAAGAAATTTTATTAAAGCTGTATTTTATTTTAAAAATGTTGCTTTATTACAAACAGCAAACAGGAACCATTTTAACTGCATACACCTGCCGTCCTGCATTTATATTTCAGTAGGTTGAGTTAGTACTCAAAATTGTATGGAATTCTCTGGAAGCACTATTACTGCTAATCACTCCTTTTTTACGCCTGCAATTTTTTAGGAGTTAAAGGATATGCTGATGTTCGGGAATAAAGAGTAATTGCTCAGTTTCTCCAATGTTGTACACCATTCTTAAAGGTGATTCATGTGTAATATCCATAGATAAATTTAAGACCATAACGTCCTTTATTGTATTGAAATGAGAGAATGTATTTTGATTTTTTTTTTAGTATTTTCACTTGATTTTAACAGAGTATATATTAGTTAATAACAATATGTTGAGCTTTTTTAATGCATTGTCACTAATTTCTCTATTCAAGTTGCCACAAATACTTTTTAAAGTATTACCATACCTCATCATTGTAACATGTGAACAGTGCAGAAAAACTTTTTAAAGTATTTTATGAGACTTTTTGCTTACTAGCGAGGAGCATACAGAAAAAAATGTCTTTTGTTTTAAAGACAGATGGGAGAGACTATCAGATAAAATATGCAAAGCAGTTGATGCAAAGCTAATACTAATTCTGAATAAAGAAAATCATTCTCAAGAGCCTGTAACACATTGTGAAGTATGTAAAATATTTTCTTCTTACAGAGTAAGATGAAGATTTCAATAAAAAAAGAAGGTGAATGTGCTAAATTATGTCTTGCTTACATATGATAACCATCAACCTTCTCTAAGAGTCAAAAAGGGCTCAGAAACCCTTTCAGAAAGATACTGCTAAAAGCAAACTCCAGAAAGCAATTAAATGGAATCACTCTAGAGGCTGCTGAAATAGAGAATTAAATCTGTCACAATCCTCTGCAGTAATACATGCATCAAGAAAACCATATTTAGTCCCCCCTCTCCTATAAAATCTGAATGTTTTTGAACGTGATGTTCAAAAAAATTTTCAAATAATCATTCATAAGACTGTATGTAAGGTGGAGAAACAAGAAAGGCACCACTCAGAACCTGAGCATTCAAAAGAGATGCAGTGTGTGTCAGCACAAGAAAATCTGCCCAGAAGTCATGCAAATCATATGCTACACACAGAGCAAACTTAAAAGGGTTAGGGTTTGAAAGCAAGCTTTCTCACTATAAAGTATCTTTGAAACCTGTCTCCAAGATCCTCTCACCACTGTTAGATAGACTTTAATTCAGAGCCATCATCTTCCTTTATGCTTTGGAGGATGTATTGTTCTCTCTGATACAATCCATGAATTCTGATACATCAGAAATAAAAGACATTTTGGTTTAATAATTTCCTATGATTTTGATAAAAAATACAAAGTGTTTTGACAATGAAAAGGCAGCATATGGAACTTAACAAGGAAGAAATTCTTTGTTCATGCTAATTTTACTACTGCCTATTTAGACTAATGAATATCACCCCTTTCAAGCTCTCTCAGAAGAAATGTTTTATACACAAGAAAAATAAAACTTCTTGGTCCCACTGACTTCTGTTGTCCACAGCCACTTTGCCACAACGGGCCAGGGACTAGGAAAGAGACAGATCTTCAATTTTATAGTGTCTCTGATGTCAAAAATGAGTGACATCCTAGTTCCTTTCTGTACTGGATTCATTTTTGTTTCAGCTCTTCCTGAACAGAAGATCACTTCTATCCTTTGCAGAGATTCCACAAAAAATCTCCAACACTAACTTAAATATCACATATTGCTCTGTTCTCTCTGCTCACTTGGGCTTAAAATACCCATTCTGCTAAAGTAGAATTCTTAAATATTCATCTCAGATGCTTCATTTAAAAAGAAAGTGAAGGAAAAAAAAAAAAAAAAAAGAAACACCTCACCTCATCATCCATTTTCTCCCTAAGAAATAGTTTCTCCCTCCAGAGTACCGAAGTCTTCATTTTCTAACACTCCTGCTGTTATCACCCTATAAAATAAAGTGACACTTGAAGTACCATCTAATGGCATTTACATGGCAACAGGAAAGAAAAATGGACCACTTTCTTCCTTAGAAGTCTTCCAAGATTCACATTATGGGAGCAGCCTTTCCTCATAAGATGCAGTTCAAATGAGGATTCCTACACCCGGATTAACTAGAGATGTTAAATCTCTAGATGTTAAACTCTCTTAATGCAAGATCAAACACTTAGACAAGTGCAGCACATGTCTTTCCCAGGCATTTTAGAACTTGAAAGAGACAGATTTTGCACCAAGTTGACCACACCAAGAGTAAACCTTTCATGTTTGAACAAAAAAACTGGAAGAGTAGCTAGAAGAGGTGAAGTCATGCAGGGAGGTGGCGGTGGGTTGGGTTGCTGTCAGTTCCTCTGTCGTCGAAGAACAGCTTGCTGTGGGCTTCTTGGTGAAATGGGATAGACAGACAGGGATGGGGGAAGCAGGCAGGGAAGAGGTAGCTCTGCAGGGAGAGGAACACTTTAGGTACTCCCTTCTCACCAAGAAACCAGAAACGGCGGGGAAAAATTATGGTGCTGTTGACTGTGTTTGTATGCTAAGACTCTTCCCATAACTTAGCACTTTTTGGAAGACCATTGGTCAAACAGGCAAAATTTATCCAGGCTTTGGGGCCTGCCTGCATCCAAGAGGGGTCACTTGCAGCCCAGACATGGAAGTTTCTCCCCCAGTCAGGCAAAGTCTCCCTGGGGACAGAGCCTCCCTCTGTTTATTCCGAGCTGCCTCCTGTGCGTCGCACAGGTTAAGGCTCCCACCACATGTACAATCCCTGAAGTAATTTTTCACCACATGCCAGAAAAAGGATTTATGAGATATGTTGAGGCATAAATAAAAATTAAATTGGTTTCTCACATGCTGCAAAAGGGCATGGTCAAATAATGAAAATAAAACACTAAGTGCTAAGGGGAAGTCTGAAGACCTGACACATGGACTGCTGAGGAAAACTTAGCCTAGGAAAGCTCCCACACACTGTGACTGTCCCTGTGTCATTAGAAAGAAATCAGGTCTGAAGCCACAGGAGTAACTTCAGTTACTCAAGAGCAGAATAAAAAGGGGAGATCAAATCTTCCTGGTTTGGCAGATGATAAAAAGGGAGGAGATCCAGAGTAAACAGCTTTGAAATGGCAGAGAACGTGTTCACACAGACAAGAAGCTGGAGTGCCTCTATTTCTCTGCAGAGATTGAGTATCATACCACATTTATAGTAAAGATTTTGTATCATGGTTTTTTGCTGCTGGCACTATGATAACAGTGTGGTTGGGAATAAACATTCTGTAAAGTGTCTTAAATTCTTTCCCAAACTCCACAAAAATATTAGTGGTACATTTACAACACAGTACAGCACCAAAGTATAAAAACATTTGTAATGTGCTGTCTACAAAGTTAGTATTATTTTTTTAAATAGTAGTAACATGAGGAGCTTACCTACATTCCCACATGAAATAAACTTAACCCCTAAGAGTATTTATCTTTCTAAATATTATTATGAATATACTAATGGAGGTAATAGACATTCCAAGCTTCAGGACAAAAATGAAGACACAAAGTGCAGAAAAAATCATTTACATTAAAATAATCTTTATTATTTTATATAATATTCATTATATAAAATAATCTTCATTCTATTTTGAAAATGAAGGCTTAAGCATTAGGCTAATAATTAGGCTATGATATCTGGATCACTTCCACCAGAGTTCATGTCATAATCTTAAGCACTGGAACAAATCTATGGATTTGTAATAAATGGATTTTCAAAATTCCATCATAAAGAAACAATAATATTTGATTTTTCAGGAAATATTATATAATATTTAAAGAACCTAAATATACATAAAAATAATTTTAATTTTATTTAAACATTTAAATCAAATGTATCTAAAATAATCTAAATTGTACCAAAGATTGCATTTTAGAGATACTCAGAGCAGATTTCTTATGACTGTGAAGACTATTTTCTTAAACTTGATTAAAAAAAAAAAGAGTATCTTCAAATATCTAGAAAGACACTCATATTTTTTTAATGTTTTCTTATATCTAAGATGGGAAGCTGGCAAGTGTAGTATTGGTGCCCATATCCTATTTTGAAAATCTGCACCAGCATGGGAAGGTTCACTTCTCATGTGCAGACATTTAATCAAAAAACCCTTCTTTTCTGGTGAATGCACTTAAGGAAAAATATTATTGCCAGTCAATCTTTGCAGTCCTGAAGGGAATAAAGATCAAGTTTTATTGTTTCACAAAACCATTTAGGGTCAGGAGTGACCATAAGATGACCATGAAGTTTACTCATCTCATGTTTTTTAAAGGATATATCAACTTCCTCCTAATATACTGAACTTTATAATGCTTGACTTTAGACTTAACTGCCTGTATCAAAATCAGTATGATCATGGGAGATTATTATTTATTTCATGCCTGCTGACTGACAAATGTCTGTTTTCTGGAGAGGCTACCATCAATTAAGGCTCATTTTGTTGTTCAATGTAAGTTGCATGCTGCTTCTCTTCCAAAAAGTAAAATTCACACATGCACAGGTTTGCAGATGAAGTCCACCTGAAATACCTTTCAAGCAAATAAGTGATAATTATCTGGGTATTCATAAAGCCATATCACAAATCCAGATACTGCTTTAATAGTTGACGAATCAAGGTCACAGGAAAAGAGTCAATAAAGCACTAATTTCACAAGGAAGTCCTTCTCTCAGTCTGCTGACATTCTGAAGTCATTTTTTGATTACAGGATTTTGATCAATGCCTATGCTGTTTCATTTTAGTAGTTATCAAACATTATTCTTCTTTTAAAACCTGAGAATTTATAGACAGAGCTAAAGGTATAAAAAAAAAAAGGACAACAATCCTTCGTCACCTCTGTCATATTGTGACTGAAAATCTTTTGTGCAAAGGCTCTAATTGCAAGTACAAATTACTTGGGTTTGAAATCTGACATTCAAGGCTGGTCTCTGAAATGAATCCTTAAGTATTCTCAAGTAACAAGACCTTTGCTATCACCAAAGAAGTTGCAAGTGTTCAAACACATCTTTCCCTGGGCTGCTGAAACACATGACCCTCTGAGCAGTTAAATGTTTTTAAGTCAGTGTCTTTGTCTTTCTAACAACGTTAATAAATTAGTGTTGGCATTGGTGCTGTAGGACATAATCATCTTTGGCGTGATGACTGGTTGTGCTAGACTGTGCCATATGTCAAAGAATTGCAAGAACATCAAAATTCCCTCACCCCACCCAAGTACAATCACGCTCTTTCGTTTGAGGCAAGAATGTAGCTTAATCCTAAAGTTTGAAATTAACTTCCTTGTCTCACAGAAAGATGCTTATGAAATGCCATCTCACACCTTTTGTCTACCAGGGCTTCTTCCTTGTCTTAGTTTGGAATGTTGCTGGTACCTTTGTGCTATTGTTGCTTTATACATGCATATGTACATTTATATAGGTGTAAAGCAATCCAAAAATTTTGGCCAATCATACACAAATAATTTGGAGGTTTCTCACCAGATATTTCTTGGATTTCCAGCACTAATATTTTAAACCTGATTACAACACTTAACACAATTATTTGAATGATGTTTTCATGACAAAAAAAAATACAAGATGAAAGAGTACTGTACAAAAACACATGTAAATTTAACTCAGAAAGTAATAGCCCTTCTTAGAAATGGTTGTTCACAGACCTTCCTTTGCCTCCCACCAACTAAGATTGGTCTTAATTTTTTTTCAGGATAAGAGTTTTAAAAGTAATTCTTGAATCATTTCCGACAAACATATCCACACCCCCTTTTCCATCTGCCTGTGAGCAGCGTGTAGGATGTGCCGTGCTGGTGGGTATTGATGGCAGTGGAGGCGGGTGCTGGGCTCTGCTGTTGCATTCCCTGAATCTCCAACACATCACTGAGACAGCTTAGTCTGCCCATGTCTCTCCTCCATGTCTAGAAGGAAGGTGTTTGATCTCTGTATCACTGAGTTTTTTCATTGCACTGCTAAGATTTCAGCCAGTTCTGGAGATATTTAAATTCTGCCTGCCATCATATCTCAGCAAGTAAAAGTACCAAAGATTATCAACCGAAATATACTCTGCCTATTAACAAAAGGAAAATGCACAGGGGGAATATGGCATTTGGGAATAAGGCACCGACAGTAGCAGCATTGCAATTTACTGGTCTGCTTTTGTCTCAGGCAAGAAATAATAAGTCTCATTTAATAGGGTTCATTTAACGTTATCAGTCAAATCACCTCAGCATTTTGAAAACCATGTTCTCTGGTATCCTGAAAAGAGGAAAAAATAGTTTTTCTATTTATATATTCTAAATATCAACCCAGTTCAATTCTGTCATTTTAGCAAGATGTCCTACTTATATTTTCCTTCTGAAATGAGGCTGGAGAAAGAACCCTCCTCATTTTAGGGCAGCAATGAAGATAACAAGCCAAGAATGGAGTACAATTTGGAAGTAGCAATTGCAGGCTTCTGTCTTTGGGGAACATAATTGATAAGGGAAATAAATTTAGATTGCTCTCAGTAACCATGTTATGCAGTCACAGTCTGCTCACTGAGGTTCTCTAAACATTTATTTCATAAAGAATCACACAAAATTCTCAGGTCTTAATTTGAAATAGTTTGTGCTATGTAAGGACAACATGAAGTTTATGAACAAAATATTTCACCCAAATATATAAACTTTCATTTCAATATTCACAAGACAAATAAAAATTGATATCTGAAGACACCATTTCTCCCTTTTTGTTTCTCTAAATGTGAAATCTATTTTGCACAGACAAGATAATTACTGCACATTCCTTTTCTTTTTCTTCCAAGTGGAGAAATTGGAATTACTTTCACATTGATGAGGCAAAACTCTTCCTGTCACTATGTTCAAATTATTTTAATTGCTTTTGTTGTTTGTTAGTTGTTTCAATCAAAAAATCCAAACTTTACTTTTCTAAAGTGTTAAAGAAGTTTGCAGTCATGTAACTTGTGGTTAGTAACGTAAGTATAAATAAATATTTTCATTCATATTTGCATAAAATAGGTCTAAAGGTCTTATTTTTTTAATGTAATTACTTATTAGTTTTAACAGAATTTAAGATGTCCTGATTTCTTATATTTTTATGGTAATAAATGCTTTGATAATACCAAACACATTATTTATAAGCCTAGTGAATCTGAATGTGAAAGCATTCAGTTCTTCACAAGGCACAGTCATTATTGCTAATCAAAATTGGTACTGGAAATACTTCAAAATGCACAAAAATACTTCCCTGACATTTTAAGCCTATCAAAGCAACACCGTAGCTTCACAATTTTTAGATAAACTTCCTTCCTGTGATTTTTATTTAGGAATTTTCTATTGAAGAATTGTATCAAATTGCTTTCAAAAAACCCCAATTAATGTAGCATCAGCTATTTCTCCCTAATGTGAAATAAAACACGCAGCTTTTGAGAAAAAAAGAATCATGCTAGCATTAACAGTTCCCTCATTCTTGAATATTTCTCATTAGTTCCTTTGTGCTCAGATTTATATAGTAGATTCATAGAATCACAGAATAATTTAGATTGGAAAGACCCTTAAAATCATTAATTCCAACCATTAACCCAGCACAGCCATGCTCACCACTAAAAAAAGTTCTACAGTTTTGTAAATCCCTCCAGGAATGGTGACTTGCAACGTGACGGGGGATGGGTCCAAGACAGAGATGACACACTCAAGGCTTCTTGTGACAAACAGCCTCCAGTTTATTCCCACAGCTCCATTTATAGGAGCTCCATTTCCACATGTGATTCATTGAGGTCTTAGCCCTTTCCAGCTCTCTGGCCAATGATACATCTGCATTTAGGGCTGACTGACATTGGCTGAGGGTCCCTATCCTTGCCCACCCAGACATTCCAATGCTACAGTGACTCCACCACTTCCCTGGACAGTTCCAGTGCTCAAAAACTTTTCTGGTGAAGAAATGTTTTTTAATATCCCATTTAAACCTCTACTGAGGCAAGCTGAAGCCATTTTTTTCTCATCTTTGTACTTGCAACCTGGGAGAAGAGACTGAACCCCACCTGGCTACACACTCCACTCAGGGAGGTGTAAGAGAGCACTAAGATCCCCCCTGAGTCTCTTTTTCTCCAGACTAAACACCGCTATCTCCCTCAGCTGCTCCTCATCAGACCTGTGCTCCAGACCCTTCCCCACCTCTGCTGTCCGTCTGTGGATGGGTTCCAGCACATCAATGTCTTCATATCCCAAAACTTATCGCAGGATTTGAGGTGCAGCCTCACTGTTGCCCAGTGCAGGGGAATGGTTGCTGTCCAGTTTGGCAAGCCACAATGCAGGTAGCCTTCTTGGCCACCAGGGATCAGTTGTTGATGACCATCACCCCAGATCTTTTTCCCCAGGGCAGCTTTGCAGCCATTCTGTCTCCAGCCCACAGCACTGCCTGGGGTTCTTGGGTTGTTGTCCTGACTCAAGCACAGGAGCTGGCACATGGCCTTGTTGAACCTCAGGCCACTGTCCTCAGACTACATATCCAGCTTGTCCTGATCCCTCTGCAGACCCTTCCTGCCCTCCAGCAGATCAGCACTCCTGCCCAGCTAAGTGTCATCTGCAAACTGCTTGAGGGTGCACTCGATCCCCTCATCCAAATCACTGATAAAGAGGTGGAACAGGGTATTACTGAGCCCTGGGGACACCACCTGTGACCAGCAGCCAACTGGATTTATCTCCCTTCCCCACCACTCTCTGGGCCTGGCCATCCAGACAGTTTTTAACTCAGTGAAGAATACACCTGTCCAAGCCATAAGCAGCCAGTTTCTCCAGGAGAATGCTGTGGGAAATGGTGTCAAAGGCTTTATTACAGTCCAGGTAAGACAACACCCTCATCCTTTCCTTCATTTACTAAGCAAGTCACCTTCTCATGGAAGGCCATTGGACTGGTCAGGCAGGACCTGCCTTTCACAAACAATGCTGCTGGGTCTGATCTGCTGGCTGTCCGACTCATGCTGTGTGATTGCACTCAGGATGGTCTGCTCCATGACCTTCCCCAGCACTGAGGTCAGGCTGACAGCCCTGTAGTTCCCCATAGCTTTTTCCAGCTCTTTGAGATGGGAGCACCATTTACTCCCTCCAGTCTTCTGAGACCTCCCCAGTTAGCTGGGACAGCTGGTAGATGATTGAAGGTGGCTCATTGAGCTCTTCTGCCAGCTCCTGCAGAACCCTTGGCTGGATCCCAGCCAGCCCCTGAGGTCTGTGTGTCTCTGCGTGGTGCAGCAGGTCACTGACCTTTTCCACTTGGATTACTCTGTGCTGCTCCCCATACCTGTCTAACAGCCCCTGGGAAAGGGTACTCAGGGGATAGCAAGTTTTACTATTAAAGTCTGAGATAAAACAATGTTAAGAATCTCAGCACTCCTCCCATCCTTTTTCATCATGTTTCCCCTGCATCCAAAAAAAGATGGAAATTGTCCTTAACCTTCCCTTTGTGGTTGATGCATTTTTCATTGTTTTTTACAGATATAGCCAATTTAAGTTCTACTTGAGCTTTGGCTCTTTGGATAGTGCTCTTCCCTGCATACTCTTGATTTCATTGCAGGACACCTGAATTGCCTAACCCAGAGGTATTGGCATTTATTTCTGTTGAGTTCCAGCCAAAGCTCTCTGTGCATCTGTCTCATATTTTGGCACATGAGAATTGTCATTTCCTGAAATAAGATAAGATTATCTTTCTATCTTTCTATCTATCTAGGATCTTTCTGATTAGATTTCTTTCCTGAAAACAATACTCCTAATTTCCTAATAATTAAGAGGCGGTGTCAGGAGTAGGAAGAATTTAAGAGACAGATGGCATTACCTCTTATTCCAAATTTTTTTCTTTTTTATTCTAAAGGCAAAATTAACAAGCTATTTTAAAAACGTGGATTTCTTTTAGTTATCACTTGTCTCCTAGTCTACTTCCTGTGCCAGAGGAGTATTACTAGTCAAATATTAAAGGATTCTATGTTGCACCTGAAGTTCAGACATTCAAGTAATTAAATTAGAAGGAATAAACACATTTAAAAAAAAATAAGAGTTGAAATGACAAGTTTGTTAAGAATTCCTGCCCTCATTTGTGAAGTGGATAGGTACTGGTTTTACTTGATCTGTAAACTGGTGTGTGAAGGAATTTTTTCCTGGGCTTGTCATACCACCACAATAATCAATTCTGCTCAATCACCAACACCAGAAGTGACATTGCAGTGTAAGCACCAAACCTCAGTCTGTGTGCATAGAGCAGATGCTCAGCAGTTCATACAAGAGTAAGAGAAACCTCTCAACCTCTATGAAGCCCAGAACCCTGGAGATTACCTCTTAGTCTTTTCTTGGTTTTCTTAGTTTCAGAAAGATCTACATTACTGTGTTTCTTCACTTCAGACTTGATTAGGGTTTGGGGGTTTTTCCTGGTAATTTTTTTACACTTTGAAATAATCTTTTAAGAGAACCATCTAGCTGACTACTAAATTTTGCACACAGAAGACTTGCAAATAACACCAGTCTGAAAAGTCATAACTGAAGTACATATGCTGAAAATTCCTCTTGTATGAGTAAGTTTAACATGTGGATATTTTCACACAAAATGAAAGGATCCTATCTCCTGTTATAGCAATTGCTGAAAGTCACCAAGCCTCAATTTGTCTTAGAAAGGACTCAGAACTCACAGTATACCTTCAGTAGATTCCTTCAAAGGAAGCAGCTCTTGGATTTTACTGAACAGGTTAACAGACTCATAGGATATAAACATATTCACGAAATAAATTATTTCTTTTTCAGGTACAATGTGGATATTTAAGTACTTGCTTGCATAAAATCTAAGAGAGTAATTTTCAGCTACTATCTAAGGCCATAAATGTATAACAGTAAGCTACTTTTTGTGAAGTTTAGTGTGCTTGCTCAGAGATTGGAAAGAGCCACAATACAAGAACTGCTACCTGTTTAGGTAGAAAACCAAAATAACAGGGAGTCTTCTGTAGCTGATGAGTTAACCAGGAAGTTTTCAAAAAGTGGAAAGATTTGATTTGTATTAGATTTTTCAAAGGATGTTGGAAGAAAAAGATGATATTGCAATGGCAGCATTGTTCTAGGAAGGGAAAGCATAAAACAGGATTATTTATTTCTCTTGAATTTAAGTGGGGTCTCTTTTTTTTTCACTCACACAAATAAAAATGCATGTTCCGACACACATTATTATAAAAATAATAATATAAAAATGGTTTTATTTACTGAAACTCATTAGTTTGCTATAAATGGTGAGGAAGTGTGCGTTCTGTCACATTTTTTTAACAAATGTTTGTTTTCTTCAAGCATTAAGGGCTTCTGTGGTTTAGATTTCCACCCATATTACTATCAGTTGTGTCATGTCAGGACATATATAGCAAGCAATGCCTCATTATAACTCTATTTCTGGATGATTTATTAATGGCTGACATAAATGTGACAGAAATACATTAAGGAATTTTTTTACTTGAATCTGAGAAATAGAAATCAGACACAAGCTTTAGAAACTGCTCACACTACAAATCAAAAGTAGTTTCTGAAGACAGACCAGTGTATTCCTAAGGCACTAGTTTCCATGAAAGCTAAGCCACTTTTCACATTCAGAATAAGTTTTAGAAATGGAGGGAAATCTACTGAGGCTTAAATTTGAAAATTAAATCCAGATTTTGTGGAGACATGTAATTACTTAATTATGCATCAATAGATTTCATGTTTTTCCTTTATATAATTATGAGTGCTTGCACATTTCTAGAGCTTTGAATTGATAGTACTTGAATTGATTCAAGTACTTAACCTTAAGGACCTTAGCCAAAATGGAATATAAGATATATATATGAACATAAGATATTTGTGACATAATACAGTATTTGACTTGGGATTTCATTTCAATTTGCATGATATTTTACTGTGTCATGTGGAACTTTCTATACTCAAACCAGAAAATTTTGATGAATTTCAAATTAGGCAGCTACATTGTATTGGTCATTATTACTTCAAAAAAAAAATTAAAATCAAACAAGCAAGGGAACACCACTTTCTTGCTGGTCAGACAACAGAACACTGGGAAAGAGCCATCCAGGAGCTACAATTCTGGTGACTGGCTACCCTAATACATCCTGTGTATGCCCTTAACCAAACAGTCTCTCCTAGACTGTTGTCAGCACACACTCCTCTCAACATTAGGAATTAACTGGATGCTAAGCGTTTTCATCATTAATAAATTCAAAGTCATTACCTCCATTAGGCTGCAGGAATATAATTATTCTTAGCTTTTTTTTTTGCCTAGTTACTTGTACCTATCAAATATCCAAGTTAGGCATTTAAGAATAATCACTACCAGTTACATACACCAGTTTAACTAGAAGCCATTAGGCAATTAGTAACTAATTTCAAAACCAGTGACAGACAAGTGTCGCCGACATGTTCTATGAAAAATCCTTCCTTAGGATTTTTTCCTCCTGAGAAGCTGAGAGGCCTCAGCAGCAAACTGTAAACAATTCTTAACTGCTGCTGTGGAATGCAACAGGTGGATCTGTGATTGGTCTCATCTGGTTGTTTCTAATTAAGGGCCAATCACAGTCCAGCTGTCCAGACTGTCTCGGTTAGAGACAAGCCTTTGTTATTCATTCCTTTTCTATTCTTAGCTAGCCTTCTGATGAAATCCTTTCTTCTATTCTTTTAGTATAGTTTTTAACATAATATATATCATAAAATAATAAACCAAGCCTTCTGGAACACGGAGTCAACTTTCTCATCTCTTCCTTCATCCTAAGACCCCTGTGAACAATGCATCAGACAAGGAGGGGAGAAATAATACATTTAACCAATTTCTGCCATTACTAGCAAGTAGAAAAAACTTAAAGGAAGAAAATTACTCCTGCATATATGAAAATGACAATACTTCCCAGATTTAGGAGGTGTCCTCAAGTCCAAAAGCAGAAAAGGGTATCCTCTCTTTAATAGTGAACCATGTTAAAGCATTTAAATGACATAAAAAATGCATAAGGACGTTCAGGTACCTAAAATGTGTTGAGAACATTTCATACCTTCAGTGTTTCCTTTTGTTTTCTTGAATATTTATCCATCTATCCTTTCTGATGGTGCCATTTGCCAGCACTTCTAATCCATTGATAGCAGCTGGAAACAGTAATCAATGTCTCTTGGAGATTCGAATGCCTAGAGACCTTTAGGGAATGGAGAAGTGGTTGGTTTATTTTGTAAAATGGCCAAAGAACACATTATTGTCACCTCTGACCTTTACATGAGACAAATTGAAGAAGGAAAAAGCTACTTCCAATATTTTCCTCTCACTGCAATCTTTCATTTTGACCTTTCATCAGTCCTGTAATAGAAGGAAGATCCAGTCAAGACTAAACTAAGGACATAATCTATAGCATTTCTTTCAATAAGCAGCAAGAACAATCCATTAACAAAATTAGACAGCAAGCACAATAAAAGAGAGCAGAGTATCACAGACCTGAAATAGATTTTGTTTCCTGTTTGGCAGGATTATGTTCTATCTTTGGCCCAAGGCTGCTGAGGCATGTGGAATTACAGACCCAGGAAGCAGTGTCCTACTCATCATGGGGCTTCTTTCTTGATTTATCCTTTCTGAGGACCTCAGCTTCAATAGAGAAACTAAATTATCATTTGCCAATTTCAATCAAGCCTATAATTTAGGGTTTAGATTTAGGAGACATGAAGTTCTAACTCCTAAACTCTTACTATAATGTACTGCTATAAATTAAATACACATAAATCCTAAGCTTTAGTGCAGTCAGTTATCCTTGGAGACACAAAACTAGATATGTCCTTAGGAGCCTGCTCTAGATAACCATGCTTGAAGAGCAGAGTTGGGCTAGACAATCTCCACCTTGTCTTGACAAAATCTCTTGTCTTGACAAAAATCAACCACTCTGTGAATTTACTTACTCCTTCTTAGAGCAAGCAAATAATTTCAACAATGCCAATAAAACCAGGGCACAATCACCCAGCCTTGCCCTTTCTACTTGAAACATGATATGCAAGATGATCTGAACCACTGACCATCATTCTTCCCTGATTCCTGCACCAGTGCTGTTATCAACCTCACTTTTTTTTTTCCTAATCTCTAATCTAAACCTACTTTCTTTCAGTTTGAAGCCATTTCTCCTTGTCACCCCAGGCCCTTATAAATAGCCTCTTTCCATCTTTCTTGTGGGCTCTCTTCAGGTACTGGAAGGCCCCAGTTAGGTCTCCCAAAAGCCTTATCTTTTCCAGGCAGAAATATTCCAGTTCTCTCAGCTTTTCTGTTTTATTTTCCCTCTCATTTGAGAGCCATTCTCACAAGATCAAACCTCACACCTCTAACTTGCCTAGTTAAGAAATTCTGGTAGCATAGAAGCATGAAAATATTCTCTGACTCACAGCTCTGCAGGCAGTGAGTATTTGTGAACACACCAAACCAGAACTCACCTTGTAGAGACCCCTGCAGAACAAACTGCCTCAGGATCAGAAGCAGGCTGTGCTAATTATCTTCTGTGGCATCTGCACACTTTAGCTCTGACCAAGGCCCATTTTAAGGGTTCTGCTATTGAAAGACAGGCCCACAGTATATTTTTAATTCCATGTAACAAGTCTGATGCATTAAGAATTAAGAAGAGATCAGCTTTCTGCTTACAGTCTTCTTAGGAGCAAAATGTAGAAGTGTAATTCAGATTTAGTATACCATTGAAAATGCCCAGCTGTCTGTTATTCCTTTTCATAACAACTACAGCATAATTGATAGTAGTCTAGTCTCCCAATGTGATTTTTTTTTTTTTATTCCTTATCTTGATGTCTTTATGTACAAAACCATTACATTTCCTTTCACTTCTTTGCTTTCACTAAATTAGGATGGTTTGCAGAGGGTCTTGGGAAAAAAAAAAATTCTTTGATTAAATAACTCTGGTATTCATAAATAATTATTGTAAAATCAGATTTTTCACAATGACTGCATTATAGATCAAAATCTGCCATTATGCATCTGGAAAGTTAGCATTGTACTCTGTACACTGCAGAACAGATCATGACATAAAAGTGAAATTATGCTATTGATGGGAGAAATCTACAGACACTGGAAGAACTTTGACTTAAGCCTGAAAATAATTTTTATGGTTATTTCTCAGAAACTAGATTCTACTCACTCTGAAATTAAAAAAAAAAAAGAATTCTGTTGACTTCAGTGGTATCAAGTGCTATTAAATAAATCAATATTAAATATCACCTATGTTTTTAGCTCAGAATCTTCTTTTATCTTAGCTTTAGGAAAAAACTGATCGGATTTGATACAGAAGCACAATTCACTGCAATGTAACATGTACCTTTTATTGTTTGGAAACAGCACCACACACCCAATTTCCCATTTTTCTGTGAGACAAGAACACAGACATTGTTGAAAACAAGCACATTCCTGTGCCAGATACTGCATAACACTATGAAACCAACCTAAACTCAGCTACCCAAACAGGTTTTTTGAATGAGACAGTCTGTATAGAGTCGGGCACCTAAAGCAGTTGAGGCAGAAGTAAATTTGGGTTACAGTAACTGAATAAATTAGTCAGAATAAAGCACTGTAACCCTACTGATAGCAAAGAGAATATGAACCAGAATATGAACCAGATGTATAAAGGCTGAATGTATAAAGGCTGAATTCCTGTGTGACTTGAATTGCCTTATGATTAGCCATGAATTCTGAATGTCTTCCTGGCTCTATTTATCACTAAACTGAACAGACTCAAATCTTGTTATCAATTTTTAATATAGAAAGGACAAAGCTTTGTTTTAAGAATTAAGAATTATAATTTAAGAATTATTATCTGTTTTAAGAATTATTAAATCCATTAAATAAAACACAAAGTTAGTAAAGTCTACGAATCTTACTAAGGAGTACATAAGTCTTTGCCTCTCCAAACACAACTTTAACAAGAGACTTTATGTGTGATGTATCCTCCTGTTTGCACAGAGTTTTGTATGTTTCAATATAGGTGAAAATACTTAAGGACTTTTCAAATAGTTATAGATCATTATTCTGGGTTGGAAAAACACTGGTTTCATCTCTTCTTTATCACCCACTGTTTTTTTAAAAATTTGTTTTCAAATACTCTGATTTTCTACTAAGATTCTAATGCTTATAACTCATGGAGCTTGTATACTGCTAAGACACTTTAATAACATTACATTATAAACATGAAATCAAAACATTTTATGTGTCCACACACTGGTGAATTCACTATATAATAGCAATGTACTGTGGATTAACAGAAAGCAATATAAGAAATGTGATGATAATTATAAAGGATAGTTTATTCCTTAATCCAGTTTACAGTGGATCAGAAACTTGATTTGATGATTTAGGAAAAACTTGTCTCTCTCAAGGAAGACATAATGCAGTAATATCAGCTCCAAGAAGCTCAAAAGAAAACCCTGCCCTCTTTTTTGTCCTAGGTGACATGGGAAAAAAGAGCAGAATTCCAGCTTCATTTATAGTAAAAACGTGCAAGGAATAGCAACAAAAGGTGTGCAACATGTTAAAAGTCACTCATAGAAGCCCCAAGGTGAGTTGGGACACTCCCTGCATTAAGCAAAATCCAACAAAATGACTTCACTAAATCCAAAAAGACACATGGAAACACATGTACACACAGGCAGGTATGGATGTATGCATATGCCCACTTTGGGCAGAGATCATTCCGACCAGCAAATCTCACATTTCATCATCACTGGTTTATTACTTCTGTGTCTCTGGTGCTTTCTATGGTATACTGTCAAAATCTCTATCAGAGATATGCGCGGTGTAAGAAAATTATGACTATTTATGATGCAATTCTTTGGTCCCTTATCTTAAACTTGATTTGGACAAAACCCACTAGCTACGGTTTTCCCTCCCAACAGCTTCCAGAATCTAAGCCATATCCAACATTCTAACCCATGCATTTCCTATTCAGTGAATGAAGTGAAGCTGATATTAGGAGTAGACGAGCAGTAATGTTTCCTAATTTGTTCACCCCTCCTAGCCAAGATGTGACATTGTCCTCACCTCACAAACTTCATAAATCTGCTGCTGCAGAATATCCTCACGTGTGGATGCTGGAAATAATTGAAGACATTGCATAAAAAGGAAAATCAATGTGGGGAAATGGCTGGGGGTGGGGGGAACACGGGGTGCATTTTATATGATTGAAAATATGGTTGATGGATCTGCACATAAATTAAAACACATTTCATTCATTCATAAATCTCCCTGTTACAAAATACCCATCTTGCCTCTTTAATCTGCCATTGTAATTCTTTGAAAATATCTTGATATAATGGTCAGTTTTCAGTTTGGTGTGATTGCAAACATGCTGAATTGAGTTTCTGTCCAGAGATAGAAAGAATGAGTCCACTTTAGCCTTGAACTACATGAGTATTGGTTCCAGAAGAAACACTGAAATTGGGGGGAAATGGATAATTTTATAAAGAACAAGAGGAGCTACAATAAAAAAAATAAGCTGGTAATGCCTTGATATTTGGAAAAACCAAAATAATTTCCTGACTTCTTAAGCATGCATAAATTGATAATGCTACTTTTCTATTCAATAAGAAACAAAATTTATTTTTAATTTTTCCCACTCTCCATATAACACTAGAAATTATAATCATATAAGAAATGAAGCTCATTTTTTCCTATCCAACGAACACGTATAACATGAGGCTTAAGAATATCTAGGCAGACACATGCAGATGTTTATTATAATTTCTTAGGTACTCAAAATTCTTTTGTCGTCTCTGTTTTTGCTTTTATTCCACTCATTACCTATGAATTTTTCTTTCTTTTTCCTAAAAAATTTTACACCAGTTAGAAAAGCACACAACTGACCTGTTTCAAATTTGCAACCACTATATTTCAAGAAATATACATAAAACTAAAATAGTTTTGCTTTTAATAATTCAGTCTTTCCTAGATCTCTGTTCTCTCCATTTTTCTACAACTCTTTGCAACAAAGTAGAATGAAAGTCTTCTAAAATGTTAAGCTTGCAAATGAAGTAGTCAATCTGTCTGATTTTATTCTCATCCAGGCATACACTTTACAGCAAGCAGAATGTGTACATGAAAAAGAGATTCCCAAGTATTACCCAATATTCACTGTTCAGGTTTCACATTTGCACTCGGAATAAACCACAGTATGGTATTATAAAGTTAAATGTAACTACATGGACAAGAAAATAAAACTGCATTTGTACCATAATGGAAAGTCAGGATGGTACAATAAGAATGTCATTCTGTATATTTGCCAAACTTGATCATTTTAAAAAAGTATATCAGTTTTAACATGTAATGTGCATATATATTTAATATAAAAATGCTTTAAAAATTACAGTCTTTGCAAAAAACATTGCCTTATTTCAGAAAATATCCCAAACCCAGAGATAATGCTTTTCACAGAAATATTGTTTCCACTGTAGGAGTGGAAAACATTTCAAACTTTCTGAAATGGTACAGAACACAGAAGTACTCCATTACCTTCCTACAAGGTATTCCATGATAAGGTCTGGTCGGTGAGATGCAGTTCCATACTTCTGGCTTATGGAGCTTCCAAATTGGCTCATAAATCATCGACTGGGGACACTTAGGATAGTTCAGACAAGGTCCTGAAGTGTGAGGCAGTCATTAAAATTGAATCAATTTCCTAGAGAACGGGTATACAGAGAACCAGGCACTATTCAGAGTTTTCTTTTATCATGAAATCACTCAGCTTACATTAATGTAAAAGCTTAAGGTCTTGTTTACAGTATCCAAAACCAGAAAACTGGCATGTGCTTATCTACACAGTAGCTGAAAAAGCAAAAAAGGCTGTGCTTAACAGATTTACTCTGCATTCAATGTGAAGTGTCTAAACCTGCACTTACTTGACTTCCTGTAGAAGGCTTTCCTGAAACTCTGTTTGTCATAAACTGTTCTGCCAAAAAATCCAGTCCATTCATCATCAATAGTGTTTACTCTTTGGATGCACTAGTTTGGACAGTTAACTTCCTTTTAGTATTTTTGTATTGGGTTTAGACTGATTTAATCTTTCCCTCACTTCAAATAAAATAAATTATAAAAAACTAAACTCACTGAGGAAATAATCTCCTCTTTCTCTAATATACACATTAAACAAATTCCTTGGTGATGCAAATGTTTATCAGACCAGGTGTCCTCTCCTGTACCCAGCTGAACTCATGCAGCTGCTTTCAGCAGCACAATCACAAGTGTCTCACCATTTCCTATACAGAGAGTGGAAAAACTCTCCAGTGGGGGTTATAATTCACATCACCCTGCATGTTAACGAACATAGTGGTAAAAAATTCTTAAAAGGGTAAAAAGTTTTGGGGGTAATCACAGCCAGCCACTATTGAGAGATACTGCAATTGATATTTTGAAGTCAGTCACTTGAATATACTGAAGATTTCAGAAGGAAAGTCATCCAGATAATTAAGCTGGGAAAACTTCTAAAAACCTCAATATTGTCAGGGTTTTGAATTCCACAACCCAAGAATTTCCATAAAAGAACTTTTTTCCATTGTCTGTCATTATATTCTGATTTGCACTGATGTCAACATTCCTCCTGGAGATGTGAAACATATTTTTCTTTTCCAGTATTGGAATTGTAGTGATAGGACAAGAAGCAACAGGTACAAATTAAAAGACAATAGATTTCTATTAAATATTAGGAAGAAATTTTTTACTGTGAGGGTGGTGAGGCACTCTGACATGTTGCTCAGAGAAGCAACAGAGATGTGGATGCCACATCCCTGGAACTGTTCAAAGCAGGGTTGGATAAGGCCTTGAGCAGCCTGAGCTAGGGGAAGATGTCCCTGCCCAACAGAGACGAGTTGATCTTTAAGATCCATTTCAACCCTTTAAGCATCTTAGCTTCTGTGGTAACTTTCTGTATGAGAAGCAAAGTTATATTTACATATATACATATATACATATATATATATATATATATATATATATATATATATATATACACACATACATGCATACATACACATTTCTATTGTGCAGAAGGAAAAGAACAGAGTGAAAGAGTAGAGAAAGTTCTGAGTTGCCATGGTTATATTTAGATTATATTCACCACATTTCATCATATCTATGACTGTAGAATCATAGAAGAGTTTATGTCAGAAGGAACCTCAAAGATCATCTTGTTCCAACCCCTGTGCCATGGGCAGGGACACCTTCCACTAGACCAGGTTGCTCAGAATTTCATCCATCCTGGCCTTGAATCCTTCCAGGGATGGGTCAGACACAGCTTCTCCAGGAAACCTGCGCCAGGGCCTTGTAACCCTCACAGGAAATAATTTTTCCCTAATCTCTAATCCAAATCTATTCTCTGTCAGTTTGAAGCCATTACCCCTTGTCCTGTCATTCCAGGCCCTTGTAAACTGTCTTGCTCCATCTTTCTTATATCTTCCTTTCAGGCACTGGAAGGCCACAATGAGGTCACCCCAAAGCCTTCTCTTTTCCAGGCTGAACAATCCCAGTTCTCTCAGCCTTTCCTCCCAGCAGAGCTGCTCCATCCCTCTGATCACCTTGGTGCCTCCTCTGGCCTGGCTCCAGCAGGTCCCTGTCCTTGCTGTGCTGGGAGCCCAGAGCTGGATGCAGCCCTGCAGGTGGGGTCTCAGCAGAGGGGGCAGAGGGGCACAATCTCCTCCCTCAGCTTTGAAAGAATCAAAGAAGTGACAGTCATAACAACAGATAATACCATGCTTTCTCTGTGGATGAGACATTAATCTTTCCAGAGGTGCTGTGTCTTACAGGTGCTTTGGACATTGTGCCATCAGTCTTTGCATTGCTTTGAGTTGTACTGAAGCCATAAAAACAATAAACCTTGGAAGATTATTTCTGCCCACAAAAAATGCTTGATTGCTCTTTCTGCAGATTTTCACTGCTGATGAACTCTTGCACTTTAAAACACCAACAGATAATCTCAAGTAAAAAAGAAGTGTAGGTATGAGAACCTGCATCTCATTAAAAATGCTGTATGAAAACTGTTCTTTCATTCTAAAATGAACTATTCCTTCACCTATATGAAAGGAACACTACAACAGTGGTACAAATAACAATAACTCATTTTGTTCCCCAAACCTAAAACTTTTTTATTTAGCAAACCTTGCTGGTTCATTTATTTGCCATGCATTGGATTTTGTCATCTAGTGGCCACCATTGAGAACAAGGATAAATTTTTAAAAATTTCAACATGATCTGGGCACCCTGGTTACAAATTGTCAACATTTTAAAGGATTATGTGACTTATTCCTGTTCACATTTATATATTTCTTTTCTTACATGGAAATGATGTTACTATAAAAAATATAAAAAAAAAGCTTTTCAAGAAAAATTGGTGTATGTGAACTCACTGAGGGGTCAAAGCTGTGTTTGTTGCATCTATGAAGTATGGAAATGTCAATAGTTTTTCATATAACAGTTATCACTATTACATGCTACATTCATATAGTTCTGATTATTTTTAATTCTAGAACTCACAATTAAAAGTTACAGGTGAGTTGTTATCATCTGTTTTGAAAATTTGTATGAATTACATCTTACCACAAGACTTTATTCTGGCAAATAGTAGATTTTAATACATTTAAGGAGGATTTATTGGTGTTTTAGATATATTATAAAACAAGTATCAGGCAGAAGCCATCCTTTTTTAAAAAGCTATGATAGTACAAGGTCCTTTAGACTTGTAGGAACCAGAGCAGACCATACCTGGGTTACCTACCTGACATTCTGCCTGCAGAAGGCTCATCCTGCATGTAATGTAAAATGAGGTCAGAATTTAAATTAAAAGCCCCCCCTCCTGAAAGCCATTCCATTCTGATGTTGTGACATTTATGTGCTTAAAGTCTATAGCTCTGTAAGTGAATGAAGCTGCCTAAAGAAGAAAAGAACAGCATTATCATCAAAACTTATGACACTCATTAAGTCTTTTGATGAGCATAGGTGAATTTAATTGCTCTTCAGAGCCTGGAAGATAAATCGTAAAACCTGCATACAAAATTAACAAGATCACCTCAAGAAACTGGTGGCTCCTCATTGACATCCCTGACAATAAAATGGTCTTCATATATCACCTGGGGATTCATCACTTTTGAGTAACGCATTTACCATCTGTGCTCATCCCAAACTACTTCTGCTAGAATGTCTGACTTCATAAAGATTCTTGGGTAAACAACTCTCATGTTTCTGCAGATAAATGAACAGACTCACTGCACCATTTTTCTAACACAGAACTAGTTAAAGTAGTCAGCTACAAATTGCTTAGATTCATAGACAAATTCTTCATTTTGCTGTATGAAACCAAATTAGATACCACACGTTTCTTAATTTGCTTAGATAAAGTATTATTCAGCTCTATCTCCAGTTTTCATCCATTTCTGAGGTACATATTCCTTGTCTGACATCCTCTCTCACAATCTTCGGCTCCAATCATCTGAATGGCTGAACACTTAAACATCTCTAAGCAGAAAGCAATGGCCAGTGCAAAGAATACGAGTTCAGCTTAACATGAATCTTCATGAAAACTTGGAGGAGGCTTTTTTTAAATAAAAACAGTGAAAAAAGCCCAAATTTTAGAATGATTTGCTCTGTTTCTTCAACTTTCCAAGAAAGCCAGGCTGAATGGAGCTTTGAGCAATCTGGTGTAGAGAAAGGTGTCCCTGGTCACAGAATGAAGGGGAGCTACATTATCTCTAAGACCCCTTCCAGAAGAAAACAGTCTTTTATTCTATGATTCCAAGATTCTGGAGTTTTCACATATCTCAACAGAAGGTCAGAACCCCTCCTTACTCCTCTTCACTTCTGATAAAGGCATCTTGCCTGAGAAACTTCATCATTTAAGTCTCTCAGTGGCCATTTATGTCCTACTTTTAATACAAGGGTTTTCCATCATCTCTAGTGAAATCGTTGGCAAATAACACGACTGTCCTGCCAGAAAACCTCTCTGCCTGCCAAGCTGAAATTGCTTGGATGAGATAGGAACGATATCAATCTGCTGAAGTTAGCCCAGAGGAGGCCACCAAATTGATCAGAGGGCTGGAGCACCCCTCCTGTGTGGAAAGGCTGGGAGAATTGGGATTGTTCAGCCTGGAAAAGAGAGGTTTTGGATTGACCTGCCTGGGGCCTTCCAGTACCTGATGGGGGCTCACATGAAAGATGGGGGAGACTATTTACAAGGGCTTGGAGTGACAGGACAAGGTGGAATGACCTCAAACTGAAAGACAGTAGGTTTAGATTAGTTCTTAGGAAAAACTTCTTTCCTGTGAGGTTGATAAGGCCCTGGCACAGGTTGCTCAGAGAAGCTGCAGCTTCCATCCCTGGAAATGTTCAAGGCCAGGTTGGATGGAGCTCTGAATAGCTTGGTCTGCTGCAAGGTGTCCCTGTTGATAGGGGCACCTTGCAGCAGGTTGTTGATCACTAAGATCCCTTCCAACTCAGGCGATTCCTTGGTAACTTTTGATGTCCTTCAGAAAGATTCATTCATAAACCTAAGTGTGTTTCAAAGTGTTAAATCAGAATAGCAAAACATGTACCCTGAAATACAGACTAGATGAAAACATTGTTAAGAAAAGTGATTGAGGTGTTCAGTATTTCTGAAAGGAGATGCAAAGGTGAAGTTTCAATGAAATATGAAAAATAATATGGGAAGTTCCTTTTGTTTCAAACAAAGTGTCTTGGAACACCATGTACTGTTTCATAACAAATGTAATGCCCACAGTTTCAGCATAAAGTTACAACAGTGGGGTGCTGTATTGCAGTAAAAAATACTCTGGGATCTTTTCAGATGACAAAGGGAATTGGCCAAGTGTTTACATATTGTAACAGAGTACCCTGGAGAAAGAAAGAAATAACCACTAAGTAAAGCTTACTGTTTTATTATCACTGTTGAATCCCCTCTCTTACAGAGTATAACTGAAATCCATGTTTCTCCCCAGATGGAAAGAATTACACCCATTTAGAAAACAGGAAGTTATCTTGCACAAATAAGTGCATAGAAAAATAAATGCCATTGTGTTGCACGGTCAATACATAAAGGCATTGCCTTATCTGCTGTCAACAAATCTGTTTTAAACCCAGCATTTAACCAAAGCACAATATAAATAGTAAACCCATCCAAGCAAGCCTTCAGCGGTACTATATTTTGAAGAAAGAAATGTTCTTACTCTAAGCTAGTTAGATCTGTAAACTGTGCCCAGAATTAATTTTATGCCAGCAAATTACTGTTTTTAACAGGTTATACAAGGCACGGAGCCATGTAATTGCTCTTCACTTGAAATATGCTCTCATTCAAACTGAGGAAATGAAGTTAGCTGAAGGTGCAGCTGGGGGTGAGGAGGAACACATCTTATCTGTGCAATGACTTGTTCTTTACAGGTGGTTGGTTCAAAAATTAGCAGCTATTTTTTTTCTGCAGTAATAAATTCTAATATTTGAAGAGAGTGAGAACAGATGGATTGCCAGTTCATTGCCACTTGCCACAGCACTATGAAGATTTAATCTTTATGATGAGCAATTCGCTCTTTACATAAGCACTATACTGGCATTCCAGTATTACATCTCATCAGCCCATTTTAAAGCAGACTGGTTTCCCAGACGTTTTTAATATAGAGCTTGGTTCTATTTTTCTTGAAACTACAAATTGCTCTAAGGCATTTTAGCCCTCCTTAAACTATGTGTCACCCGTTTAATAAGTACTAAAATCCCAGAACAACAATGCTGGTATTTGAAATACATGTTTAGATGCAGAGATTTTATTCAAAGGACTAAAAGCTCCCTATCTTTTAGGCACAATTGACTCATTTTTATTTGGAGAAATAAAAATATAATGGTCTATCTTTACAGCCATAATTTCTGTTGGCTTAATGAAAAAGGTTTCATACTCTAACTCAAGGAGCTTCTCCTGCTAAAATGTACTGGTAGATAGGTGAACACATCTATCTGCAGCCAAAGTAATATTTTATCATTCCCCACAGTATGTTCCAAAGTATGGCCTCTTACTCTAAAAGAGCCAGAAATGCACACAGGGGAAACTCCCATGGCTCAGGGGCATTGAAAACTCTGAATATCAGCCAGCTGCCCTCTCAATTCCTAAAATCTTCCTAGTCCAACTTTCAAAAATGGTCATATTTTGATTTTCTAAAAATCTTTGCAGCAGTGCTTTTTTTGTATATGTTTTTTTTTTTTTCTCAGAGTCGACTGAGCAAACAATTTCCACTATAATTAGAGCTACTTTTGAAGTATTTGTATTCTAATATCTTACTTTTCATACACAGCAAATGATGTGGGGATTTTCTCAAGTAAAAATTAAAAAAAATTTTTCAGATAAAAATTGAAAAAATAATTGGTTTTGCCTAAATATCAGGTAACACTGGTATTTAGGCAAAAATAGGTAAAACTATACAGGCAAACAAGTTCCTCAGGGAGGCATCTTATGTCAGCTGCATAGAGCTACACTTTAAAGGCACTGAAAAGGCACAGGGAGGGGACTGTGTGACGATAAAAGCAGAAGTTTGAATTAATTTTTAATTTAAATCTGGATAGAAAAAGTCACCTAACCCTACACTATTTTGTACTTCTTTTCTTCTTCTTTTCTTGGTCAAGGCTTCCTTCTGGAATACCCAATATGTGTAAATAGTTACAAGCCCAGTAGAGGATGCTGAATAACATCTAGCATAGTTTAAAATTTGTTAGAGCAATAAAATGTAACCCATGTTTTTAGATTGCAAATAGCAGCTTCTCTTTAGCTTGCACATCAATTCTTACAAATTCAACTCACAGACTAAATGCAACCAACCTATTTGCACATCCGTCTCTTTGCTCAGCTCCCAGTTTTCACCTGCTCTTCTTAAAAAGCCTTTCAAATGGTCACACCAATCTGTGAGTGCAGGGACCACCTCCTGGTGCACCCTAGGCATGTGAAACAAGCTGGAAAGAAGCACAAAGTGAAAACTTTTTACATTTCTGCAAGGTCAGGCTAGAAGATAAGTCATCCCCTGGACACTGTCCTCACTCATGGCAGTATTCAATCATCCTCTGGGCATTTTGGAGGGAGAAAGAAGCACAGATTTGGGATGTTTTACAAATGTGCTTTTGGTTACTTTATGCCCATATCAATCCACAGATAATGAGAAAATGAAATAATTTATTGCTTAAATAAGTTCAAAGAGAACTAAAAGGATATAACCTGTTTTGAAACTACTAAAATAAGATATTTCTCAGTACAGTAAAATCTTTATATACTGAAGGGGTTTTTTGAAATCACAATTGTTTTCAAAGGAAAAATAGGTAATAGAAAGAATTATCATAATCTTATTACCTAGAACAATGAAAAAAGCTACAATAGAGTGACTGTGCATAGAAAGATGGTGTTCATTTTAGGAAACAAATTTAATCTTTTTTGATAACAGAAAAACTTCATTCTCAGTGGTTATTTCTGGTGTGCTCTTCTAAATTAAAAGAGGAATATTGTGTCTCTTGAATTGTCCTAATCTTGTAAAAATACAGAAAATAAATTTGAGGCAAATCTGCTCTTCTAAGCACAACATGAGTGAACTTGCCAGGAGGACTTTTAGGGTATGCTGTGTGTATTTTGCACAACAATTTGAAGTGTCATTCTGACTAAGTATCCTGGTATAAACCCAGGGCTCAGAACTGTCTTTTTCAACTGATCAGATCTTTGATGCAAACCTTTGAAAAGGAAGAACTTGTTTGATTCCTTGTTAAAGCTCTCATTAGCCTGGTTTAGAAATACCAGCAGCTAATGATGTTTAGGGAAAATATGGGCCTGTATGTCTACGAAAACTGCCAGGTTTTGCTGCTCAGTGGCATTTTTCCCTATGAGTTTTTGTTATTATTGAGTGGCATGCAATATTCAGAATTTCATTTGTTCCCATTTCAAATTGACTCTTTTCAAACCCAGTTATGGAATTCTCTTTGATTTGGCAGCTCAGTAGCTGTTGAACTTTGACACCTGCACAAGCAGCATTTGGATGGAGGTAAAACCACCCTTTTCTCCCTTTTAGAAAAGCAGATAAAAGAAAAGCCAAACAATTTAAATCCCTTGTGAATACCAAGATCAACTATGCAAAAAATTAAATACAAAAATTTAAAAGAAGATGTAGAAAATGAAACAGAAAGGGTGTGTCTGGAGCAGAACATATAATCTCAAATATCTACAAGAGGCCCTTCTAAAGAAAATGTGGCCAAGTACTTCAATTAACTCTGGTATTAAAATTTTAAAAATTATCAGATCATCCAAATACTCAAGTCTTGGTATGTTAACACATGTTTAAAAAAATAGCAATGCTCTTCGCTTTTGTGGGGGCATTTTGTCAGATGGAGGATGACTGATACAGGACTCAGATTTTGACCTTTCAGGTTTTACTTTGTAAGGAGTAAAGAAAGGGATTGCAAGAAAAAAGTATTTTTTTTCTTGTAATCAATATATACAAAATTTTGCCACAAACTCTATGGACTACCAGCAGTACAAAGGACAGAGAAGAGAGAAATTGCAAATTAAAAATGCACAGCTCTAAGGGGAAACGAAAATAGGCAAAAAGGTGAGAAAATTGTATCTGAAAAAGATAAAGATATATAAAGAACTCACTTTTAAATTCAACCTTATAATTATCCTCAATAGGGCATGAAAATTGACATAATGCTTCAAGATCTGTATTAATTTTGGCACCACACTTCTTGTGCTGTGTTGGGTTTTTTAAAATTTATTTATAGCAGGGAAAGACTTTTACTTTAGCATTTGTTTGAGATATTGATTGATATAGTCATCTGAATAGTTATGAAAATCATGAAGGATGATGCACCTATCTAAATTCTGACATGTAAAGCTCCGTATCTGAGGTAGCTACTCTGCTTGTAGAGGTTCTTTATGCAAATAACAGAAAGAAATAGGCATTTTGAGTGTCCAAGACACACAAACTACCCTCAACCCACAAAGCACCTCTTTTCTGCTCATTGTTGTAAAGGGCAAAAAATAGCAGCTCAGATGTAAATTTTGTAAGATAAATCAGCTGGCTCTCTGTTCATGTACCCATGTTATCACATATTCATTGGTTCATGTGTTATCACTCACCTTTCAGTTCCATAAGGACTGCAAACTCCACAGGAGGAGTCTACATTTCTCAATGTCTGTGTGGTTTCATTCTACTCAGTTCTGTACCATTCCCCTAAGCACAATTTAATTTTTTTTTTTCTGTAAGTAGGAAGATATTTTTCCCCATCCTTGTCTATCTCCTCATCAGTCCACTGCATTCTTTTGAGATCTGTTAAAAACAGAAATCCAAGATTGAGTCACTGCATCTCAAAGTAAAACAGAAATAGAAATTCATAGGAACAACAAGGCTGTGTATGCCTATCGAATTAAAAATACACAATGTGACAAAGAGGAGGAACTAAAAGTTCCTGTGTTTTTCCAGAGCTGTAATGTTTCAGGGATTATTATGGAATTGTTCACAGGAACGGAACACTGAGATAGGCACAGACTTTCAAGGAAAGATTATAAAACCATACAGACAGAAAGAGGGGGGAGACCATGCTCTCTGAAGATGACTCTCCACCATAGTCAGCTACAGTAGAGAGGGAAAAGTTAGGATGAAATCTTAGGCTAAGTCTAGGAAGAAAGGCCAAAAAAAGAATGGACATGCTGATGGATTTTGCTTACAGAAAATTTAGTCAGCAAGAGAAAAGGGAAAAACAAACTTTATAATGGAAAAAAAAAAATTGAAGACACTTTTAACAATACTTAATTCTCATGGGTAGAGTTAGGATCTCAGAATCTTCTGGAGGGAATTATAGTATAATACAAATAATTTGAATTTCTAGAGTGTGTTTTAGGCAATTTCTTGCAGCCGCTACTAGAGGAGATGGTCTGCAAAAGCTGCTATTCACAAATAATGAAGCAGTCAATAATTAATGGAGGGCTTGCCTGTTATGACCATGAGATGACAGAGTTTAAAAATATAAAAGTAAGACAAATAGCAAAGTAGAGACTGTGGTTTTTGCAGATGGTGGACTTTGGCTTGTTCAGTGATCTGATTCCGAAGGATTAAGAAATTAGCACAAAATTTGAGACTAGGTGTATCTGCTGCAGAATGAAGCAGGTAACAGACTGAGAAGATGGAAGAGGCTGAGACACTCAATACCTCAGTCATTTCCATCCGGGTCAGCTCTCAGGTCTCCCAGGTCCCTGGTGATGGCATAACTTAAGGAAAAGGTACTACTGCCCATTGCAGAAAATAATCAATTTACAGACTGATTAGGTAAATTTTCATACACATATCTGGAGTTACAGGGAGAGTACCTCTGACAGTGCTGAGCCATCATTGACTTTGAGGCAGTTCTGTCATCTCTGACACACTCTGGTGACTGTTCATGACGACAAGAACTAGACAAAAGTTGCACTCTAAGTTAGGAAGGATGGTCAAGAAAGGTAGAGACCAGGCCATCTCACCTCAGTCCTGGGAAGGCTGTGGAGCAGATCATCACAGAAGCCACCAATGCCATTACAGGCAAGCAGAGAAGATGACTGGAAAAAGCCAGCAAGGGCAACTAGAGTTTTGAGCTTCAATCTCAACGCAAGCCTAGATTTGTCATGCAAGTTAACTAAGCCACTTTTTAGTTTCTCACTTTCTTTTTCTGCGTATCAGATTACTCAGGAACCATTGGTGTTTTGAGCTGACCTGATTAGTGCTGATAATATGATTTACCTCTTCAAGAAGGGATCTCAAAACTCTCCCCAGCTTCCTTACCTGAAGGTATATGTCCTTGAGACACCTTTTGTCTCTTACATTAAATAATGACCTTTATTGAGTTCTGTAATTTGTGAACTTCAGTTGGTTTAGCACATCTCTTGCTAAATGTCATTTTAAATTAGCATGCACACTGTAAAAGTAGCCTCAAATCATTAAGAAATTAATATTCAAAATAATTTCAAAGTTTATAGGAGTTGATACCCTTGGGTTATTATTTCCTACTCCAGCTGAATGTACATTGGCATTATAAAAACAAACTGCTTCAAGTTTGTGTGGGTCATTTCAGACCCAAGAGCTTTCCCAAGCACCCAACATTTTTATGCTGAGTAGTCATTCAAGACCTGTTACTTGACTTTGAAGCACTGCAGTCATACACAAGTTTTTCCCTTGGACACTTGAGAAGAGGGTATAGCCCTCAGAAAAATTTGGTGCATTTCTGCTTTCACCATGGGCAAGGTTAAGATGTGTTTTGTCTTTTCTGACAAGACTTATCTTTAGGTCCTGTGAGATGCAGCTGTGCATTAGCTCCTCACCTTAAAAACAAAAGGCTCTGCTTTTTCAAAACCAGATAGGTTGAATCTTGACTGGTCCTGCCTAAAAAGAAACAATACTATAATCTCAATTAAGCATTGATTTCTTTCTTTTTAAGAGAACTGTATTATCCAAGACCTGCAATTGCTTTTCCCTCATGGTAAGAAAATTGTTAATGATACCAATTACATGACACAAATGACACGTCAACATTTGTCTTCTGTTCCAGGTCAGCAAAAATTGCAACTCAAAACTAAAGATTTAGCAACCTGAGAAGAGTTTAGGGAGATGATTTTTTAAATTTTTTTCAAACTGAAAAATGCCATGGAAAATTTGAGTCCAGTGAACCAGAAAGTGCCGTGATGAATGAATTGACACGGTGCATTCATGACTGCTATGCTGTGTATTTCTGGTGGGAGTCTGTTCAGACAGTGCTGTGAAATGAGATGGAATTTACCCACTGCCTCCAGTACATACAATTGGTAGACACAACAAAATAAATAAGGAAGAGTGGCAGCTGTCAATTAATTCTGATTTATTTTCAATTATTTTCATTTACATACATAATTAGTTTTATAATTCCCTTAATGTTCTTGAAAATTACATTTCCCTTTTCAGGCATACTTAAATAAAATCTGAACCTTCTTTCTATTGAAAGCTACACTCCTTTATTTCTAGTGGATGAGAAGCAAATTTGGCTTTTATGACACACTCCTCCCCTTCTCTTAGCAATAAATCTACTTGTTTAGTCACACAACCAAGAGCTTGTATTTAATTTTTATAACATAGGTAGACAAATGAGCTAAATTTCTTGCTTTTGCTGTATGACTTTACTTTTTGCATGTGAATTATTCGTTTCCAAACATATTTCATTTCCTAGCATTCTCCTCCAAAGTTTGAATGATGCTAGATCATTCTCTTTAGCACCAACTGAATTTGTTGAGAAGAGATTATTCAGTCCTTAACAGCCAATTGCAGAATAAATTCTCAGTTATTTTATACTAGGTTGTATATATGTATTGCTTGGGGTGAAAAATTACTAATATGTGAAAATAGTGATATAATTTAATACATATAAACATATGCAGTGGATCCAGACAAGGCTGCCAAATTGATTAAAGGAATGAAGCTGCTCTTCTGTTAGGAAAGCTTTAGAGAATTGGGATTGCTCAGCCTGGAAAAGTGGAGTCTCTGTGGTGACATAATAGCTACCTTCCAGTACCTGAGGGGACACCAAAAAGAAAAATGGAGAGAGATTATTTAGAAGGAGTCACAGGAGTGACAGGACAAGGAGGAATGAGTTCAAATTCAGCGTGAGTAGGTCTAGATATTAGGAAGATATTCTTTGGGATGAGGCTGGTGAGACCCTGGCACAGTTTTCCCAGAGAAGCTGTGGATGCCCCAACCCTGGGAGTGTTCCAGGCCGGGCTGGATGGGGCTCTGAGCAACCTGGTCTAGTGGAAGGTGTCCATGGCAGGGGGTTGGAATTAGATGATTTTTAAGGTCCCCTCCAACCCCAACCATTCTATGTAGTGAAATAACGATGTGAGTTTAAGCTTTGATTTAAACTTATTCCCTGTATTCATAATTCTGTAAACCTACAGCCAGGTCAGGAGTTCTCCCATTACTTTTAGCTTCAGGATTTACCTCCAGCATTTTTTTCTGATGTATATAGAAGTGAAACATTAGTGACAGTCTCCAGAAGTAATGCTATGTATAACCTGTCATCAGAATATGCTGAAGATATTGAAACATTCTACCTATTTCATCTTCAGTGGGACAGACTAAAAGGAAAAACAAAAACAAAACAAATTAACCTTGCTTGCTAGTTATACACCCACACGGAGAACAGATGTTTCCTTTGTATTCCTTGTACTAATTTGTCTGGGGGTGCAAAAATCCAAGGTCATTAGTAACAGAGGAAACAAGCAATTCCACCGAGCTTTAACAGATTATAAAATATACAAAAAAAGATAGTAAAAATCATGGCAAAAATAGACAACCACAAGAAATACCAGTGAAGTGTAATGCACTTATAATATGAATGGAATTTAGATACTTAGATGGATACTTAGAAAATGTTCTTGTTGCAGTAACTGCAATTGAAGCACTAAGGATTACTAAGTTAGCCTAAAAATTACTCTGCCTAACCAGGAAAAGAAAATTTCCCTGCAAGAAGAATTAGAGATTTCTTAAACAACAAGGATTATTTAGATTTCAAAAAACTTCACAATTTTATCTTAGCATGCTGAATCATTACACCTCATTTAAATCCAGGCAAACCTCAGTAACGTTCTGGCAACTCGTGAAAAGAACACACTCCCTCTGGCCATGCCTTGAAGAGAATCCCAGCCACTCTTGAACTAGTGGGAACACATTTTTAATGTCTGTAAAGCAAAGCACAAATCACATTCACCACTAGTTCAGCGCCAGCATAAATACATATCATACCCTGTTCTCTCTGCTATACGATCATGAGAAAACCATGTTCACTTCAGCTACTTTTGTGAGGTATTTTCAGTCACTACACATTTTCCTGTACTGCCTCATACCTCCCTGGAAGAATACAGAGGTGAGGATCAGAGATAGGTGTATAAGTAGATTTCTTTATGGTTCAGTAACAAGAAACCACCAGAAGTGGTAGGATAGTCAGATACACTGCACATATCTACTCATCACATAATTTATTTATGGCCAGAAAGGGTTTTCTCCTTTCCACTCATGCCAGATCTTCAGTGCTGAATAAAAAGCTGCTCAACTATGCCTGGTAGTCAGACATCAGCTGATGATTCAGTTCACTGTTTGTCAAGGGAGATGATCCAGATCCCGCTGAGGAAACAGACAAACTAAACCAATACAGCACCTTTGCTTCTGAGTACAGGACAGCTGGTTGTTACTCATAGACAGAATTCACTGGTCAGTGGTACAGGGGTCAGTTCCTTTTTTACAATAATAGGAACCTTCTGAGCCTTATCTAGTCCCAGATCTCTCAGCCTTTCCTCATATGAGAGATGCTCCAGTCCCTTAATCTTAGTCCCTTTTCTGGATAGCCTCCAGCACGGCCATCTCTTCCTTGTACTATGGAACTCAGAACTGAACATGGTATTTCAGGTGGGAACTACTGTAAAAGTAAAAAAATTTATTGTTTTTTAATATTGAAAAGTTGGTCATTTGAACCCAGTCATTTGAACCCAGAGGGATATCCTGCACTCCCAGTATCACTGCAAAAACAGAATTTTGACACCTTTGTTCTTACACATAAACTAATTTGATTGAAACATACTGATTGAGACTTAGAACAGTCAAAAGGGAACACTGCCATTGAATTAGTTGGGAAAGAGATACAGGTGACTAGGCAAGTAAGAACAGTAGAAAGAAAGGACGAAAATCAACCTGATTTGTCACGTCTTTATTATACTTACAAAAAGTCACAAATGTAAAATTTGGGAGGCCCTAAAGGTCATTCTTCGTTGCGACCTTGTAAGCAGGTACTTCCCAACCAAATATTGCCAGGTAGCCATAGTTCTCGTAGCCATAGTGCTTATTTAAATAATAACATTGAATCAGTTTGAGGTTTGAATAGTTTTCCATCTGAGGATGGAAGAGAGATGCCCCAGAGCACATCTGATCACCCCGTCAAACAGCAAGGCTAAAGAGGCAAAGCACAGCAGGACTAAAGCTGCTGCTGTCAGAATTTGGTTTTGCTGTCTGATCAGTCAGTCAGTGTGGCACTCACAGGGCTCAGTTCACAACTCATATACATATAAGTAAAATAGTTTAGGTTTAATTTGCTCAGCACATCTGTCATACCATCACATTTCTGCTGCTCTTATGGTCTCTTTAGGAAAGTGTGAAATTTTTGCATGATTCTGTAAATAATTCCTTAGAATGTAATCTGGGTACTTTCAAACACAATTGGGGATCACAACTGGCTAGTCAAGCCACAGAGGGAGAGGCAAATTTAATGACCCCTTAATGCCTTCCTTCACAACCTGTCTACATCACTGTATCAAACTATGACCAAAAAAAAAAAAAAAAAAAAAAAAAAAAAGGAATCACCACCTCCATCCTTATCTAATCCACTAATGTGTAAGCAATCCCCTTCTTTAGAAGGGATTTTTCTACTAGTATGACATGGTGCATGTAAGAGGATGGTATTGAACCCTTCACTTTCTTTGTCATTTATTCCAATCACAGTAGAAATGTTGATGAAATTTCAAATTCAGTTCAGCATTGTGTGCTCGAATATTCCCAGAATATTCCTTATGTTTTAGAAATCTTTTTTGTTTTTACAGCTATTTTTCTAGGGAAACAGGTCTATGAATTTGAAGCAACAGTGATCTCCACCAGACCCCAACAGTCACTCAAGTTTTCAGGGGCTTTAAAACAGTAACAGAAACCAAAAAACATGAAGCAGGGAGCTGTCAACCATTTGATAATCACTGAGTATTTGTCCCTCCTTCACTTAAAAAAATTGTACCTTTCTCTAAATGGGTTACATTCTTAGGGGCCTTGAAGTTCTTGTATCAATCATCACTTTTTCTGTTGTCCAATTATCATAAAAGTACACATTTCTGTACATTCAATTAACACCTTATGGACTGTTAAACAACTCCAGAAAGTAACAGATTTCCATGTTAAAGAAGCTGGCAAACAAACCACTCTGGAGGCTTGCAGCCTCAGAAAACCCCCATCAATGGTAAACTCTTCCCATGCCCCAAGTGTACAACTTCACATGGTCCTGGGAAAGCATAAGCAAAAGAACTCATAGAGAGTATTCAGCCACCTCAGTAGTTCTGGCAGCAACAGAGAGGCTATATTTTTGTTTTTAATCCCTGAAGTAAGTACATGGTGTCTATGAAACTATGAACACATTTCAACGCTGGTCTTGCACCTCTATCATGGTGCAGAACACAGGACAAAATCACAAATGTCTTGTTCCACACTCAGTGGCAACTATCTTTCATCCAAGCTCTGGAAGAAAATGGAAGAGCAAAACACTTTTGGTAAGAGTTGTGAGCAGCAGGGAACAACTGGTATGTTCTCATAGGGAACCTTTTTGAAATAAAGTCTGCCTAAGCACAGCTAAGTTGTGCTATGACAGAAACAGAATATGAGGGAAAATCATAGAATGAGGACAAATTTCCAGGAAATCCTGTTGCTGGAGGTCCAAATGGACATGTAATTCTGCTTAAGAACAGCAAGAAAAATAATGCGAATTAATCTTACAGGCAGGACATCATGAAGTTTGTGTTTTTAAGAATCAAAACAGATGGAACAATGACACAGGCAACACAACACAATCTCTGCAGAAGAAGATGAGCTTCACACAGACTCCATCTTTTACTGAGAACAGGAATGGATGGCCAGAAATTATGATTATGCTGCTAAAAATGAAGTATTAACAACTCTGGGTATTTGATGGGGCAAGTAATCAGGGGGAGGTTGTCCTGCTCCTATGGATACCTTCAGACTAAGTTCAATACAGTTTTATGAGCTCCTCATGGCACATTCCTCTGAAGTATCCTGCTCCCCTGCCAAAAATAATTGTTCCATGCCCTTCAACTAGTACTCCTTTACAGCTAATATACAGAAAACAGTACAACAACTTTTATCCAGATTGAGGAACAAATAGAACAGTGTCTGGCTGTCTGATTAAATCTTGATCTATCAAGCAAGGCTAGTTTGATATTCATGAAGCACTTAGCATCTTGCATATTTGAAGCCTGGGAAAATATTCCACAACACTGAGTCATTAATTGTACACTGTGTTGGCTACGGAGAAAAATAATAAAACAATATACTATTTTCCCCTAGAAGAATTATATGTTACAGGAAATCCCTCTGCTATATATACCTTCCCTCTTAAAATGAATTTTAGCTGTGGTTTGACTTGTTTATTCCAAAGATTTAGTAATCATACATTTTGATTGCTATAATTTACATACACTTAAGCACTACCTAACTCTCCAGGAGAAAAATTGCACCAACTCATCTTGAAGAAACTTTGGTTTTTTTTCTAAATCACAGATGTACTGGCATGCAGAGCAACACAATAAACAACACAGAAAAGAATTCACTCCTCATCCACATTATACAGCACAACAAGAAATTTATCTATTTTTTTCCCCCCAAATAAAATATAAAACCATTTTTAAAACAATTCAGAAATGACCAGGTTTATGCTGCATTTTCTTCTATTCTTTAAAGGCATCTTTGTTCTATTATTCTACTGCTTTAGGAAATATTTAGTTACCATTTAGCAAACCAGACTAATGCCACCAAATTTGTAGCTCAGTCAGTGACCTCAGCTGGTGAAGCACCTTCACAAAAAGCTGCTCTAAGGTATCAGTCAGGTAGGTATCTTGTCATTTTAGAATGGGCCAAAACTCAATGAGGATGAAATGAGTAAATTTCCATATCTAATTATTCTGTTACTGTAAGAAATCAGGGACCTGAGACACAGAATGAAGGAGGATTCCCACAGAATTGCAGCCTTTGTCTATCATTCAGGGAAGGTTAGGTGAGAACACACTAAGGAAACATGAAAAGAACAGCAAAGAAAACTAGATCTAAAATGGGTGATGAAAGACACTGAGTCACAGGTAGAAGCAATACAAGCCAGAAAATAAACCTACAGTATTTAAAAGGGAAAAAAGGCAAAGGTATCCCCTGGTCGACCTCTACTGTAAAGAGTGGTAAAAAATGAAAGAAATTTAAGTTATATTCAAATTGAATGAGCTATGAGTCATTCCTCTAATCATATTTGCAACTAAAGAGAGAGAGTTTCCAGTAAAAACTTCAAAACACAAGTATTATTTTACACTTCTCCATCTTAGTGGTGAACTAACAAATATCCACATGACTTTTGTAGATAGATTGAAACCCTGTTGAACAGTGTACAACTGGAATACCTGAGGTATAATTGAGTACTAAAGAAAAGGCAACTGGACAAAGAATAAAACCTGCAAGGTAGAAGATGAATTGGAAAAAAATGTGGAGTACTTAGGTGAATAAACCTCAAGTGCTTACATAATATATTCATTCCCTCAGAATTTTATGACTTTAGGGAAGAGAACATTTTCAATTACTATCTAAGTAACAAGAAAAATGGCCACAGCAAATGAAAGAATTGGCTGATTGCAGTAATAAGCTTGTATGGGCTGAAATGCATTTAAAGGTGTGATGTGATATTAATTCTGACCCATGTAAAGGGGTTTTGTTGGAAGGATTTTAGGCACTGCAATTTGACAAAATTTCAAGGGCTCTGGAAAGAAGTTCACTTGAAACAAAAGAGTGGGCCTTTGAAGGCAAAGATCATTTATGTCTGCAAGACCTGAAGGTAAATTCCTCCCTAAATTCCAACCAGAGAGTAGCTAAGGAGTGAGCAAATGGCTTTTGTACTGGAAGCCTGAGGAGTCACATCCCAGAAGACAAAAGGGTGATGTGAGAAACAGGACATCTCTCTAAAATTGCCTCATCTATCCAAGTCCTGCAGCTCATTATTCAACAAGAACCTGTGACCAGAACTCTTCCAACAGAATCTAGTCAATAAGGTTTCATGGATATGATCAATTTTCTAATCTTATAGAGCTTTTACTCATTGCATGAATGTCTTAGCCTTTACAGTGTAACCTTAGTGAACAATTCTTAAAGCTGTTATTGAAAAGAACTATTTCTAGAGTTCAGATCACCCTAAAAACCCCTTTGGAGAGGATTTTACCTTATTTGTAATTATTACCACCTCTTATGCACAAGTGCATTGAATGAAAATGCCAGACAAAAAAGCCCCAAAATCCAAAAGACAGGTAAAGAATTAGCATTCCTGCACCTGAAAGTTAAGTATGGGAAGATGATATATATTTTAACTCTTGGCTTGTCTCTTTATTAAACTGATTGTACATATTTCTGGACTGTGCTTGATTTTGTTTGAATTTTTGTGAGTCTTGTGTATGCCACACTGACAGTGTCTGAGCATTGGCAACACTAAGGAGAAACCTTAATATAGAAACTGATTAAGGTGTACCTTATGAAAAAACCATACACTCAACACAATTTTTTTATTATATGCCATAGTTTGAAGCAACCAACATTGTCAGAAACAATGCAAAATACTGGGAAGGAATACTGTGGCAATTTAAAAATTATCATCCAGATCTTGGAAGAAAGTCTTCATTGTCTTAACAAAGATAGCTGGTTTCCCAGTAACCACTAAGTGAGAAATTAAGAAGAGAAGAAATGCACAATGCTTTAAAGTTCACAAAGAAAAAAAAATAGAATAAAATTTTTTTTATTTAATTTGCCTTTTACTGAAACTAAGCAGAATACTTTACAGTAAATAAAATAGGTTAGCTCATCTTCATTAGTCTACTAAAAATTTTATGCTAAAATAACACAAAAATACTTGCAACTCATGAATTCATGGAAGTGTTAATTACTGCTTTATTGAGCATAAATCCATTTAAACTGCTCTATTTCCTAAGAAACACATCTAGGCAAACACTTCCAAGCAAAATACTATCGAAGCAATTAAACATTTCTTATTTTTTCTTTTGGTTTTTTAGTTTTACTCACACCTATAAAATTCAGCACTCAAAATGCAACTAAGCAAAGAAGTCTGAGCTGAAAATATGTTTTTAGAGATATAACACAAACCTCTAAATATTTGCATAAAGGATTATGTATACAAACTGTCCCTGGCGGATATACTGTGAATTCAGAAATTACTTTTAATGTCTTCTGTGTTCTGTAGGATATTATAATTCACATGAAACAGCAGTTTTGCTAGGCTTGAAAACTTCACATTAACATTTCTTCCTTTTTTATGTGTTGTATGAACAGCAGCAGAGAAAAAAACAAACAACAGAAACAGCATCAAAAGTATTTTGTAATGAACAATCTTTAAACAACTGAGAAAGATGACGTGTAGACTTTGTTTTCAAGCAACACTTTACTCTTTCCCTTTTTAATATTTCTTGTTTTTACTTCAGGTTCAATAATAACAGTGGCCTTAATCAAAATCTTCAACAATTCAACACTATTAGTGAGACCAAACTATGAGAAAAATAAACTAGTTATAAAATTAGATTATGCAAAAGGTAAAACAAAATTGCAATTCACTTCTAAGTGTTCTTACAATGATGACAAAATTCTCTACTCTCACCACTCAACATTTATGGAGTTTTTACTATTAAATCAATTAGCAAAACTTTTCAACTCCTCACAATTTGTTTTCTAGGCACTAAAACTACTACTCTTTAACTTCTTTGGCTATACAGCAACCATGAACAATAATATTCATTAGGAAAACCTCAAAATCTGTAGGTTCTAATGTCAGCTGTAGCAAGAGTTTGTCTGGATAGAAGCTGTTCAGACTGTCATTTTCCATGAGCAAGAACAATGCAATCCAAATATAGAAAATGCACATTGAAAAAATTATTTGAAAAATCTAAGATAGAATTTATATCCATGTATTTCATTCTGACTACTTGTTCATGACTCCCTTTCCTGCTGAATGGACATCAGCTTAAGACACAAACTTATTTCTGATGGATATTTTGGCATTTGCAAGAATTACCATGTCACTAAAGAGCCAAACCTGAACACATGCACAAGTGGCTTTATTCTTTCACATATTGAATCATATTGACAAGACATGTATGAAGTTAAAATTCTGTGTTGCAAGTTCAGCTCCCTCTCATTTTCCTGAAAGACAAAATAGAAAGGCTGTACAAATTACTTGGCACGTTTAAATATATGGAAGGCACAAGTGCATAAAGCAAAATATACCATTTAGAGGATCTAGATAGCTTAGTATAAAAAGATCTTGGCAGTTGTGGAAAAGAAAGGAAAATCAAAAATTAAAATAAAAGATGGAAAAATTATACAAGACCCTGAAGGGCAAAAGATATCTAAATCTAACAAGTTTGGGACAACCTTCTACTTCTCAGTAAAAGAGAATGCAATATTCAGAGTCATTTGAACTCTTCCTTTGAAACCAATGTCAAAAAAGAGTTTGATATGAAGTAAAGAAGCTCCACTTGTTCCTTCCTCCTGCAACACACCATAACAGATGGAATCCTCAGGACTGTAAGAGTTACTAGGAAATTTTTGCCTTTCCAGGTCCTACTCTCAAAAGGTCCCCAGACCCTCTGGCTTGTGCTGGTTACATTTCTCTTTGTCTCAAAGCTCCTGAGGACAAATCGCTCTGTTTGGCCTTGATGTGCATACCTAGGTCCAACTGAGTTTTCTTACCTTATACACAGAGAACCTAAAGACCTGAGCAACATGGTTTTCACATGATTTTGGGTTCACAGAGCATCCCGCTGCCTTTGTTAGCTGCATGATTAAGGATCACTGACCTCGAAATGCACCCTGGACAGCAGCTTGGTCCGTTTCAAGGATCTTTGCTGATGCCTGGTTCTCCATAAGGGACCTCTTGCTCTTGAAATCAAGCTAGCTTCAAGAAGGTGGCCTGCTGGTTTTCCAATGCTTAAGATCATAACTGATTTTCACTTCACATTTTTTCTTCAATATCTCTATGACCTAGGAGCATCACAGAAATGATGTACCTATTTAAAAACTCCAAAATCTCATCTTTACTTGAAATTTATACATGTGAAACAAAAATCTGTCTCAAACACGTACAAAACATATTAAAAGATTAAATACAATATTTGTAACAGATGGAAAAAAATCTTTATATATTTTATTAAAGAAGTGACAGTTCTCTAGGCTGATTTTTTCAGCCTAACACACACTTCAGAGCAGTGCAGGGCTTTAGAAGATATTACCATTTCCAGAGTTTTCCTCCAGAAAATGATCAGTGCTTCATTAACTGAAAAGATTAAATTACACATCCAGGCAATGATTAGTTATTTGACAATGACTATTTAATAAGGAATCAGCTGAATGACATTAATTGACATTGAAATTCACTGCCTTCTATAGCAATGTTAAACATCAATCTAATTAAAAAAAGATGTGGATATGTTTACAAAAGAATCCTCCCTATCCTCCTTAGATACACCATTAGATACATCTAATCACACCATACCCTAGGTTTACTGATGGAATGCTAGACCTGAAAAATAGATTTGAAAGATATTCAAAGGTACAGTAGATAATCTTCTTATTTAAGAGGGGAGGCATTATTTTTTACTTTAAGATAAGGTCCATCCAGTCCAGGGGACACGCCTCTGGGTTTCGCAGTGATTAATGTAACTAGATTGGAAAGCTGTGCCCTATGCTCCCTTGTTCAAACTTCTGTTTCAACTAACACAGGGTCACAACGTCTATTAGGTGTATGGAAAATCCTCTCGACCATCTGAAATTATTCAGTGTCCCCCATGGCATTCAGCTAATCAACACTGCACTTTATTCCTGTGTAATCTTCATTAATTAAAGAGGTCAGTCTTTCTGCTGAAATGACCAAGGTACAAGTTTCCTGTGTCTTCACAAATAGATTAAATGAGAGGCAACTGTGATGATGCAGACTTCTATATGCAAATACTACAAAATCAAAAGAAAGAAAACAATTAACAATCTTTCCTCTGTTTAGCTGACATAGATGCAAGCTTTGTCTTAAAAAGTGTATTTTATTAGTGAATTATGTGCTTAGTATAAACTTCAGTTCTTTCTTTTTGGTTGTTTTGGGGGGGGGGGTTTAGGTTTTTATATATTTTGTAGAATCGGTATAGTTGAAACAATCAAAGTCAAGGCAATACTTTCCTGCTTTGCACCTTCCTGTACAGACTTTAATAAATGGCATGCATACCCCAGTGATACCCACAAGAAAAGAAACTGAGAAGACACGCCCAAGAAGGGGAAAAAAAAAAAGGAAGACTGTTTCTGAGGAGTGGTGTTAAAACTGCTTTCTTAAAAACCCTCAAGACCTATGACTGCCATCCTACTAAAATATTTTCAGATGATAGTACACTTCTCTGTGTGGTCCCTCTCCACTAATACTTTGCTAAGGAAAAATCTCATTTTACTGAGGAAATTACAAACAGAGACTTAAGAAACCAGGAACTGTGGAGGAAGCAGCTGGAGAAAGCACAGCTTAGAAACCCCTCTGCAGACACTATTACTAAATACCATAAATGTGATTCCAATCTGCAAAACCTTCAATGCATAGAAAAAATTACTCAAAAGTCCAAAATAAATTTCTCCTGCTGTTGCAGGAGGTACTGTCCAGTTTGATTGATCCCGTGCATAACACCACAGCCACCACAATGGATAGAGCTTGGCAATGTTCTTCTGGCAATGCTAACATTGGAGGAGTGTGGAGATGCTTCCATCGTGCAACACATGATTGTGCATCTCACTCTTCTGGAAACCACTACAGATATAGTTTCTATTTAGAATCACAGAATCATTTAGATTAGAAAAGACCTCTAAGATCATTGAGTACAACAATTAACCCGTGCTGATAAATTCAATGTTGTAATCCAACGATGTTTTAGTTAACAATCCTTAGTCCTATACCTTTCCTTCCTCTGGGGAAACTCTACTAGGGATGCAGGCAGTTCTGCTTCAGGAATTCTACTTTCCCTTCAGAAAATAGTTAGCAAAAAATTAAAACTCAAGGTATATTTCAGCCTTTTCAAACCTGATATGGGGGAAAATGTGTACTTATAGCTGAAGAAATAAACAAAAATATTAATCTGCTAACCTAAAAGTGACTTTATCTTCAATATCAAAACCAGGATTCACATATGGCCTATAAAATTTATAATAAAACTCCCAGCAGAATCAACATGCTCAAAGCAAAGCAATTGCTTTTCATTAAGTACAGCTGTGAAGTCAGGCCAAGGCACAAAGGAAGGGATGAGAAAAGAACACCTTTATAAGATGCTTTTTTAGATTATGCCTATATTTCTTCAGGATTCTCCTTAACTGCTGTTATAGAATGCAGAAGGAGACCAGCACTGTCACCTGATCTTGACTCCCTTCATTATGATTTCAGCCCTTACAAAACACTACATAAATGCAGGAGAGGGAAGAGGACAGGATATTACATTACTTACACTTTACCAGAACAATCTGGGTAATGAATCTGCCCAAGCATCTGCTGTGTGAAACATGCATGTAAAAATCTTGCTTTCATGATTTATGGCATTTCATGTGTCCGCTTTTTTATTTATCTTTAACAATCTGACACATTTGCTTGGAATTTATTATTTGTTTCCATTTTGCAATAGTTATTTAATAGTCTACAGAATACAAACAGACCAGGGGAGGTTTGAGTTTCACTGGTAAACAGGAAAGTACATGCATGAAGATGGTAAAATCAGTGTGGACTGCACAATCACAAGAGACAGTTTGTGTCTGAATGGCAGCCAGAAAGAATTGGAACATTTTTTCCTCATTTCTTATTAGGATAACATTTTAAATTTTGGTAACTGGAATCCAGGAATGTACAAAGAATAAACCAAACCCAGACTGCAGATATATAACCTGGGAAGTGCTACATCTAACTCTAGCAATGCACAATAACCATAGGTATTTTTCATTGAGTCAAAAAAGCAGAGGAATCTGCTGTCTACCTAGATTGCTGGATATTTGTTTCCAAAGATTTATCCCTAAAATTTCTAGTATTTAAAAAAAAAAAAAGTTTGCAATAAATAATATTTTTGGTGTCTTTTCTTCTTTAATTGTTGGTTATAAAAGGGTAATTGTTATTATTTGGGTCTATGTTACACTTCAATTTTGTATTATACACCAGTATTCTCATAAATTATGATACTTTATAAGCAAATATTTATATGTATTGGGTAGAACCTCATATAGTAAGTTAAGCTTTGAGAAAACTTCAAAACTGAAGCTGGACATGGAAATAAAATTCTTGGAATTACAAAGATCAACAATTGTGTATTATGTTTATTCAAGCACTACACAATTTTTAATGAATTGAGCAGATTTTAAATTATAAATTCAAGAGGCAAGTTCCTCATATGTCACATTTCATTTGCAGAACTATGGCTATTTAAATGCTGTTTTTCTCTTTTCCTATGTAGTTACTTGTATCTTACCTGTTGAAAAATATAGCTATCAGAGAATAGGTTCATATTTGATTGATCAAAATGAAGAGAAATAAAATACAGGAAAGGTCAGCACATATCACAATCAAATGGTCCAGGCAAGCTGTACCTGAAATTGAACGAGAGAACATCCCAGCAACCCAGTCATTCCATAACTCAAACTTAAGGCAGCCACAGGCTGTGGGAGACCATGGAAGAATGTTGCAAGGATAGAGAATCTGAAACCTAGAGTCTGGTTCATGTTACTTCTGTGACATTCCACCACAGAAAGCCATTCCCATCACAAAGTTCCAAAGAACAGACAAAGCGCATTTGACATCATAACATTCCTAATTCCTCTCCTAAATATTTGGGCCATTTCAAAGTAACTTAGCACAGAAAAGTGTCTAATTAAGAAAAACATGTACTCCATAAGCCAAATTGAACTGACCCAGGAGGGCAGAACAAAACTTTTCTCCCAGTAGATTTTATTAAAATAATTTCATCCTTCTTGCATGCTTTGATCAGCAATATGATAAAAATAGTTATTAAATTATCATCAGTCACTGCATACCAAGCATTCATTTTACAAGCAATGGTGGAGAAGAAACATAATTACAAAGCAAGTATATCAAACCATCTGCAGTTATGCAGATGGCTTTTTTACAGTAGTAGAGAAATGTACTTATTTATGCTTAGCTATTTTTAAGTACTAGAAAAGGAAAGGATCTCCATGAATACTTACCAGCATGAATGCTGACCCAAAAGGATTCATAAATACTAAGCTTTGCTTCTGGCACTTGACCAACCACCCTGATTTCAAATATCATGTCCTAATCCAGTAGCTTCTCTGTTTCTGATCCTGTATAATGCTCTGTAGGCTTAACAACCTTTAACATTTCACAGTTAACTTCTTGAAAATTAATGGGAACAGCAGAGTAAAGTAGGATGAGAGCTAACATCCACAAAAGAATATTACATTTGTAAATCAGAGCAAAGTGGCAGTGCTCCATTTTCAAATATCTTTAGCCCTCAGTATATAATATATTATAAAAGTGATTGATCATATATGTAAAATACAGACTATCTTTAAAAAGGTACACTTTTGTAGGACATTTTTATATAAACATGATCACATGCAGCCTTACTCAATTCAGAATGACAAATTATGAGTTAGACTAACTCATAAATTGGAACCAGACCAGCTTCTCTGTAATATTGCTTTAAACAAGACCATCAGGCCCAATATTTGTCTGGTTTTCAGCTGAAAAAAGCAGAACAGTGCAGGAAGAAATATAATATTATTCAATATAAACATTCATGGTATTCTTTTTCGTGACAGTCATCAGAAATTGGTATATTTGTTAAGAGACAAAGAATAGAAACATTTTGCCTTTTAAAATAACCATTAAAATACTTGCACTGACATAGCAACAAGATACCTCATTATTATCAGCCCTGCCCATATTTCTGGGGAATTTGACAGGAGTGGTTACTCAAGCTCATTGTGCTCAGCAATAGATGCAAGATCTGTTGTGACTTAGGATGTAAAAACATAGGAGGAGCACAGATTCAAAGACATGCACTATAATGATTTAGGGCAAGGCTTACTGTTGTTTGCCACCTGGAATAACAAAAGAACATTTTGAGAAAAGCTATGTGTTCTGACATTCCTATTTATGTTAGGCAGTGCTTTATGTCTTGAGTGTTCAAAAGAAATTCCTAAGCACTGTTTGTACTTAAAGCAGTTTTCCAAACAGACTCTGGCCCACAGCACTCTGGGGTTTGACTGACAGGGTGTATACAACTCTTAGCCCAGACCAGTGCAAGGATAAATAAACTTGCAGTACCAGATTTAATATTATGGAGCTGGGCTGTGCCTGTGACGTTTCCTTTCTCAGAAGTTCCCACACAGTTCAAGACTGTAGCTTAGCAAGTACAGGACAGTACTTTGTCCTGAGTACAGGACAAAGGGGAACACACACGAGCTCTATCTCAGCACCACAACTGCTGCATTACCCCAGCTCCTGAAGCAGACAAAGCTTTTATTGCACATAGGCGCCAGCTACTGAACCAAGAACAGCCAGAGCCTCCTTGCATTTCTTTTACTTTCAGAAGAGAGACATTAGTAAAATAGTTTGTGTTTTTATTCCTCTGTGCCAGAAGGGGACTCAAATACACTGTCCACACAAGTAGCCTTCAGTGACCAAACAGCCTAGCTCTGGTTGAGCCATGCCTGGTTCATTTTTTAAGTCGCGTATCAATTCAATGATGGGCTCCTCTTATTTTAAGGTTCTTTTTCAAGTAGGTCATTTCACGTCTTCTCCAAAATCAATTTATTCTACCCTTTCATGCCCAGTAAGAAAAAGGTCTGGATTTGAGGCTACCAAGATTTTGTACTTATTACCAAACATATGTTTGTGAGGTTTAGATGTAATGCCTGTAATGGTATCGCAGCTTGGTGCAGATTAACTTCAAGAATCTTCTCATGAGAAAGAAACTGAATTGATACTGCTGTGGTGTTGTGAGGTCCCCAGGACCAGGGGAGAGATGAGAATTTGACTCCAAGTTCTCAAAAGGCCGATTTATTATTTTATGATATTATATTATATTAAAAGAAATTATATACCAAAACTATACTAAAGAAAGAGAAAGGATACATCAGTAGGCTAGACAACAGTGATAACAAAAACCTGTGACAGACTCAGAGAGTCTGACACAGCTGGCTGTGATTGGCCATTAATTGAAAACAATTCACATGTTTGGATAAAGACTCTCCAGACCACTTTCCAGAGGAGCAAAACATGGAGATGCTGAGACTTCTCATCTTCCCAGGAGAAGAAATACTGGTGAAGGGATTTTTCAGAAAATATCACTGTGACATACTGTAGCACTGTTCTCCCCCTCAGTATCATCCAAAACTGCAGCAAGTCACTCAACATCATCATCCAGATCACAAATAAACATATGACAAAACAGAACCAAAGAAAGCCCACCAGAGAACTTCACTTGAATACTCCTTCAGTCAGCAAGTATTCCAAATTAATTTTGTAGGTAGCATTTCTCTCATCTTGTGTGAGTTTTTAAATAGAGTATTCATGCTGAACTCTACATATATAGCATATATTGGGGATGGGGCTGTTTTGCTTCCAAAGCTTACACATGGCCTGAAACATGACCTCCTTCAACAAATTTTGTTTTCTGATGTTATTCTCACTATGTTCTTTGTCTACAGCTCAGTTTTGTCATTGTTTCTTCGGTCAATTTACTGCATATTTTAGAGCGGGATTCATAACACCCTATTTTATATCCTTTCTTCTCCGTGTAGAAAAATATTTTCCTTCCTTCCACCATTTTGTATTTTATTTCTCCTTTGCAAGACCTTGAACACAAGTGCCAACACCTTTGAGATTTCACAAGTTTGTTAAATGTCTGGGAATGATGTTCAACGGGCTCATCTAACTTACAAACCTCTAGCTCACCTGAGAATTTTCTAAATCCTTTTTTTTTAGTTCAGGTTGGCTTACTGTCAGCATTTGTTCTATCAGACACCAGTAGTAACCTCATTAGTGAAGATCAGAGAAGATGAGCATTAAACATCAGCCTTCCCCCTCCCATTATCTGTGAGTAGAAGTCACATTCTGTACTCCCACACTCTGGCAGTGCCTAATACTTTGTGATTAATTATCTTATTACTGACATGCTTTTGGAGGAAATGTGTTGTTTACTTGAGTATGGCGCCTAATTCCATTCTGTGATTTGATCTTCCAAATGTTGAGCTTGAAATTACAGAAATCAGCAGAGAAGAAAGAGATATTTCATTGTTCATCATTTACCTTTCTCTCTTGATAACTTTCTTCTATATGTAAACAGGGAATAAAATTTTAGCAGTGAGATCCCTAATGCTTTTGGCTTAGAATGATATACTCATCAGCTGAATCAGTTTTTATACCTTTTCTGTGCTGAAATACAACAGTATTTGGTAACCATTTATTTGTAGAGAGCAGTGACACTGTGCAGCAGGGAAGTGCCAGATCCCTCCTGAGTTAAAACATCTCAAGTAAAGCTGAACACTACACTTGGCCAGAGTCAATACTGATGAAGCAAATTCTTGAAGATACAAATTCAGATTAGCCTCTTTGGTGGAAAGAGGATTAGTTCTGAGTTTACATTATCAGTTGACTGCAGAGTCACTTCTGACACCCATTCTTTTACAGCATGTTGTTGCTTCAGGCACAACTGTTGTGTCTAACAAATTATCGTAATTCCCTGAACCCACTATTTATCACAGATCTTGTCTGTCTGAGAACTAGAATTAGGCTTCTAGTGCCAATCTGACACAGCCTAGCAGCCATGCCAGATATCCCTGATAACCCATTTAGCACTTTCCCCATTTCCCTGCAGTGGCCATGGAGGTACACAATTCATAAAATCCTGGAAAAGTCTGCTTGGGACTTACATATGTGGCACCACCACTGGTTATTACCCTGATTATCTGCATGACCCTATGCTCACTCACACTTCTCTAGCTGTCCTTTCCAGAAACCTTTGATCTGCAGACAGTCTATAAAGGTCTGCTCCTTTCATACCTCTATTCCTCTCAAGCACCAGAAGCTACGTAGGCCTCCTGAAAAGTACAGATTTTTATTCCAAACCTCCATGCTTGACTCTTTTTGGTCTCTTTCTACACAAATCCTGGGAGGCTGAGCACAGCACTCAGCCCATGGTTCAGCATAGGTGGGAGTGTTGGATTAGAATTCTCTTCAAAACAGGGTGAGAAGTGGAACCTTCTGCAACAGTGACTGGAGGAGACAGACAAACAGCCTGTTATGAACTTGTTCCCAGAATGGCTCAAATTAGTACAGCACTAATGAGGTACCACCCCTGGGATACATCACAAATAACATTCATGACAAACATGGGTAGGTGAAGTTCATTTATAATACAGCAATCAATTTACAGCAGTACAGCTTTGCAGACTGCACAATGACTCTTAAGGTGCATTTGCTTGGAGGCATAGACAAGGATAGAACATTTACCCTGAGCATTTTTTCTCTTAGAAGGTTATAACCCAAAAGCTTTTCACAATTTACCTGTATCACTAGATCCCGCTGTCAAAGCTTTAAATTTCAGAATAACTGGAAGAATTCATTAAAATGATTAATATTCAGAAACAATGGGATTGTTAATTCAACTGCTCTGTTGGAGGTCACAGTTACTTACAATTTCTGTTTATATTGAGACAACCACCTACTATAACCTTCCAGTTTCATTAACGCTTCATGATTAATGACATTTTCTTACAGGAATGAGCAACCATTTAAAATTTGTGTTGATATTGTATTACAGTTTCTCTCTTACAGAACTCCAATGTTCTAATTTAAAAGCAAACCTCCATGAATTAAGCAAGCAATCACACAATACTGACAGCAGAGTCAATCTCAAAACCCCATTCCTCCCCCCACCCCAAATCTTCAGTAAACCCTTGCAAAACTCATATATAAATGTATTTGTGCATAGGTAGATTCTAGCATTTTGGTATGAAATAGGAAGGGAAAAACTTACAAAAAATTCTTTCAGATATTGCTCAAATCTTTCCAGCTCTTTAGTATCTGCGTAATTGTAGGGTTGTAGTATTAACTCTGCCCTTAACTCATCAAAATATCTGCCTGTTTACCTTATTTTTGCTGTTTACCAAAAGCCCCCAACCCCTCCTTGTCTCAAACTTAATATTTTTGAAGAATTACCACTTTTTAAGAGGAGTATGATGTGTACAGTAAACAAATCTTTTTCAGAAAAGTTTTCTAAAGATATAACTATGATATGCATCGAAGGTTTGAACAGACCATTGATGGGATATTCCATACAACATCTTGTTAAACCATTTTCTTCCATTTTGCCACTCTTAAATTTTTTTAAAGTTGCCTGAAGTTTGAGAAGCATCCACTAAAACCTACCTAAAAGTCAATACATCAAAAATCTTGGATAACATTAATTACATTAAATACTGCTATTATTTCTTCTGCACAGTGAGAATTGCAGAAAAGTCCTACCCCTAGTAATGCAGACACATTGCTGACTGGCTCAGATCCAGCTACAGGAGTAGCAGATATTTGCAACAGCAAACCCACATATTTTTCTTAGTCAGCAGACAGCTATCATTATTATCTTTTTAGCCTTCTGCAATACCTCGTATAAAAATGTTTTTCTCTTCAGCATCATTATGTCTTTTCATAGAATCATAAGCACTGAAATATAGAATGGCCTGGGTTAGTAGAGACCTCAGTCATCTCATTTCAAATCCCTGCCCTGGGGAGGGACACCTTTCTCTAGACCAGGTTGCTCAGAGCCCCACCCAACTTGGCCTTGAACACTTCCAGGAATGGGGCAGCCACAGCTTCTCTGAGCAACCCGTGCCAGTGCTGGAACATTCTCACAGTAAAGAACTTTCTCATAACAGATAAGCTAAACCAACTCTCTATAGAGAAGGTTTGTACCAATTTGAAGCCATTCCTGGTTGTCCTGTTGCTCTAGGCCCTTGTAAATAGTCTCTGTCCATCTTTCATGAGGGCCCCCTTTAGGCACTAGAGACCCCAATTAGGTCAGTGTGGAGATTCTCAGTTCAGTCAAAGAGAATTTTTCCCAGGCTTCAGGCCTGGAGAACTTAGAGAGGACAAATGAAAACAATTATTATCTCTCTTTTTGTTCATGTTGTTTATAGATATGTACCTTCAGAGTGTGGTATTCATAGTTCACCAATAGTGTGAAAGGTTTTTACTTTGAGACCAATCGGGTTTCCCCTTAGTGATCCTGGTTATAAAAGGATGCTACCTCTTAATAAAATCTCTCTTTTTCCCCTTCTGAACCACGGAGTCATTTCATCCATCCCTGACTCAGCAGAGTCAGGTCAGTACAAAGCTTCTCTTTTCCAGGCTCAATAATCCCAGTTCTTTCAACCTTTCCTAATAGGAGAGGTGCTCCATTCCCCAAATCAATTTGGTGGCCTCCTCTCTCCTCACTCCAACACTTTCATGTCCTTCCTGAGCTGGGACCCCAGAGCTTGACTGAGTTCTTTGTTGGAGTTCAGAAGACATGAAAAGAGCTTTGTATTTATTATCCTAGTTAGAGGATACTGTTGTCATGATAATACTGCCTGCAATTTCAGCTACCGTACCTGCAACAGAATCTGCTGCCTTTAGCTTTTAATCCAGTTCCCATGTGGGGTACTTTACACTTCTGCATTATGCAAGGGGAATATCTAAGAGCCCTCTGTATACAGTAACTGCTCAGGCACATTAAAATTATGGCTCTACTAAAACAACTCAGCTCTCAGAACTTTTACATACATACTGCTTAATCAATACATCAACATCACAGAATGCTGATGCTGTAAACAAGCCATTTGCAATTTTATTAAGTGACAAGTGCTTTGGCTGCATGTTTAAGGTATATTTTTCTGACCATCTTACTTTTAAGTATTTACTTAAATGACCCAAGGGAGGGTTTCTCTTCAAACATTTTTACAAGACTGAAATTATATACTAGGTTTTTGTAGATTAATAAAGGTGAAGTATAGCTTTATGAAAAATAAAATTTATTGTTTGCATGACAAGAGCTACTCTTCAAGCTTTTAGTATTCTAATATATCACTCATAGGATAAACCTTGCTGGACAGAGGAATGTAACCATTATTGTTCACAGAAATTATGCATTGCTGCTTTAGTATTTTATATCTTAGAAATTTTACAATTTATCATAAATGGAATTTGGAACATGGAGACTATTTAGAAATTCAAGATTGCTTTGTGGTTTCTTTAAATATTTTTACCTAAGTACCCAATTTAAACTAAATTAAGCCATAAAACTACACAGAAGAAGAGTGCAGTTTTTTAATATCAGCAAATAAAAGTTGACTATGTTGTATAAAATAACAATTGAACTCCTTGGTCTGGATATATTCTTATTCAATAATTCTGTCACAAATCATTCCCTGCTACATGTGCTTGGCAAAATGCATTACTTGGCTCTAACAGCTGTTCCTTTGAAACTTTTGAGTCATACAAACTTCTGGAGTTTATTTCAACAAACTATGATAGTGCAAGCTGTTTTATAGATAAAATCTCTTCTGGAATAAACCAGTGGGGAAAGAAGATGACTCAGAGGGATGATATTTAATTAGTATTATGTATGGTAATAAGCCATTCCAGAACTAAGCTAGTCATGACAAAGAAAACAGCTCCTCAATCTTAACAGGACTTCGGGGTTTAGTTTTAAATAATGACTTATCACTGAAAATTTTAGCAAATGCAAATGCAGAGCTGCAAATATATCCTGAGCTGCCAATATAATTCAAAGATTTAAATACAATGATTTATTTAATCCACTACTGTCTAGGAATCGAATAATATTATTTCTTAAATACTAGTTTTTATAGTAAAAATTTATGATTAAAATCTGCCTGTGCAATGGTTTATACCTACAAACCAGGGCAACTGTAATTACCTAGATAGTAGGTAGACACAAGATTATTTACTGCTGTTCTGACAAAGGAATGGCTGGAAATACTTTTCTGTCAAACACATTTTTAGCATGTATATAGAGCAGTTTGCCATATTTAAAGCACACTGGAATCCAAGAAGTCCATATCTGCCTCTGAGAAAGGAGGGGAGGAAAAGAGTCAGCACAAAAGTTTTATTGCACTTCATCACCAGGCCTGTAAGAAAGACCTAGTGACAGGGACAATCTTCTTTTGATATCTACAATCTTAACTACCTGCCAGCTGCTTGCCCCTGGTAAAGTTTTAGGGTGAAGGTGGGGGAACAGGTCTTTTACTTTCTACTGTTCATACCAAATCCATGAAATTACTTTAATTTTGTGATTATGACTGCACTAAACAAACCATTTCCTTCTTTTATATTACTGGATGGAAGATGTAAAGAGTAATTAGAGCTTTCAGATGTAGAAACCCCAAGTGTTTTCTAAGTAGCAAGTTCTTATCTCTAAAGAAAATTATCATGAGAGAAGACAGATTTCTCAGCCTTCCTTTCACACTGCAGCTCTATCCAGCCAGGCTGGTACTCCAGGCTGCCCCTGTGGTCAAGGAATACACACAACCTCATCTATTCCTCCACCTTAAAGAAACAAGGAATGTCCAGAAGGTGTAGCATTGACTGCCTGGATGTCTCAGGCTACCCAGGCCAAAAGAAACACCTCCATCCCTTTAATGTAATGCCATCCTGAAGCATGCAAAAGCATGCAAAAGCAGCATGCAAAATCTACCCAAATCCATTTGTGGAATTAAGTTTGCATTCCTGAGGGCTTTGACTAAATTGTTAGAAGTAAATTGAGCTAAAAGAATTTCTGAAAAGAACCAGCCAGAAGCATATTAAAACACTGCAGAATAATTTATGAGCAGAAACTGTAATGATGTGATATATCATTTGTGAATATAAAAAGTTTTTCATTAGCATTTGAGAGTTAATTTCAGCAAATGAATTCATATTTGAAGTTCACTGTACTGTACAAAATCGAGCCCTACATCTATGAAGAATATTTGACAATAGTGAAAGACTTTCTGGGTTTAGTTGACATTTTATATCTTAAGGTGAAAGAATTAACAAATGGGAGTTATGCTTGTTTGACATTCTAGACATCCTTCAGTTTATATGCTAAAGCTGTCCTAATTTTTCAGCAAGACTGGTCTCAGAACTCCCTGACTCTGAGTGGCTTTAGAGCATAGCCAGAGTTTTGAATTGTGGGTAGCCATGTTCTTGCTTACATTCTCTGATTTGAATTGGAAATCTGTAATGGGAATATTTTCAGCTGAATACAAACTTCATTGACTATTTTGCTGAAATTAAAGTAACTGACAGTTCCAAATGTTATACAAAAATAAGGAGCCTGTTGTGATTATCTTCTGAAGTAACTCAATCTCCCCAGCACATCTCTCTGAAACTTTTGCCTGACAAGGCAAATACTTTCTAAAGAATATTAGAACTCACAAGGGCTTTTAGCAAAAACCAAAATTCCACTCAAAAGCATAAATAGATTTTACCTTTAATTTTCCAATGGGTTTAAACTATGTCTCTCTAGACTAGAAGACTACATGATGCTAAGATACACTAATAGAAAATAGGACAATAAATGCATTGAATTTGAAATGTCTAGATTGAGCCCTTGAGTGTGACCCCCTTATCTTGTGTTGCAATAACACGTAAACACACATGTAGTAGATGGAGTTTCATTTAATTTCTCCAGGCGCCCATTTTCCAGGAATAATTATTCCTCTTCTATTTGCATGACTTATGGCATAAGATTATACAATATTTGGAACAAAAGATATCTTTGAGAATTTTGTGGAAAAATGGATACTCCAATCTAGTCCAAATGATACACCACAAGAATCCAAAGTCCAAATACATAGAAAGCAAATGTGAAGATAATTTCCTTATTCTCTGACTACTTTTCCTAAGTTTTCCTGAACTAAGAACTCTAATCATAATTGAAGAATGTTCATTGTATAGAGATTTCAATTAAACACAGATGCATCTGACCCAAACATAGACAAATTCAAAATCATTATGGACTAAACGCTTAAAATGAAAAATTTTAATATGATTGTTATTATAATTTAAATTACAACCAAGAAGACTCATGACAATCTTGGTTCTGAAGGCTGCAATGGGAAAGCTCACCCCAGAGAAAATAAAGAGCATGTTACTGATGCAGCATGTCATCTGTCCTGAGATATTTGGTTTGAAACCTTGGAAGAATTAGTGCAGCAAACACCTTACCTACAGTGACAGGATGTTCTTTTGATTGTTTTTCTGTGTGGGTTTGTTGACTTTTTTCATTTATTTTAAAGAGATATACTTTGGTGGCAAGAGACTCCTCATTTAAACTGCAGTTACACACTGTAAAATTTATTGAGCTTGATGAGAACAAACACAAAGTCTGTGCTAGCCTTGGCACCATCAATCAAAGTGCTGAGTAGTATCACATCTTAAGCTTCTTGATTTAGAATTCTTTTCCTGCTTACTTACTGAGACGTGCAATGCATGCTAATGCACCTGTGGATGAGGACAAATAGTGCGATAAGCTATGAAATATTTTCCCTGAGATCAAAAAAATATCAAAAACTGACAAATGAGAGATCTAGTGGGACTAAGAAACATTTTATTAGAAAACCCAAGATCTGTTTACCCTATCTTCAAAAATGTATCACTCTTTTCTCTCAAGATTTCACATCTTTTCAAGACAACTTCAGAGGTCTAAAATTTTTTGTATATTGGTCCATTGAAGCTGAAATTGCGCTTATACCCCTTATGTGAGGTAATTTCAGAATCAAGAGAAGTGAGTGCAAATAAAAAATTATTGAGTTGAAAAGCCTTTTTTTCCTTAGAGGAAAGAAACTATCAGAAATACCTTTTACTGATATAACACCATTATGCACAACAAGGAATAAGAACTGTTTATGGATCTTCAATAGTATTCTGGGGTGCATCAGGAATGGCATTGCCAGCAGGTCAGGGAGTGATCCTGCTCTTCTACTCAGCCCTGGTAAGGCACCTCTGGAGTGCTGTGTCCAGTTTTGGGCTGCTCAGGGCAAGAGAGACAGGGAGCTCCTGGAGTGGGTCCAGTAGAGGTTACAGAGATGATGAAGGAATGGAGCTTCTCTCTTGTGAGGAAAGCCTGAGGGAGCTGGGGCTGTTCAGCCTCAAAAAGAGACAAGTGAGAAGGGACTTCATCAGTGTCAGTGCCTGCAGGGAGGGGTCAGAGCAGGGACCAGGCTCTGCTCAGTGGCGCCCAGCAATGGGACAACGGGCAGGAATTGATGCACAGGAAGTTCCACCTGAACACGAGGAAGAAATTCTTCACTGTGCAGTGACCAAACGCTGGAACAGATCACCCAGAGAGGGTGTGGAGTGTCTCTCACTGGAGATATTCCAGAATCATCTGAATGCAGTCCTGTGCCATGTGCTCTGGGATGACTCTGCTTGAGCAGGGAGGTTAGACCAAATGATCCACTATGGTCCCTTCCAACCTGACCCATTCAGGGGTTCAGTGAATTTGGGTTTTATTTATATAGCTATCATATCACTCAGCAGACATATTTAATATTATGGAAACTGAAAAAACATCAGCATGATCAGGTGGAGGTGAGTACAGTGTGAATGAAAGACCTGAAGACATTCCTTGAAGAGGAAAATCTAGCAAGAATTCAATTATGACTATTAAACATAAGAACTTACTCAATGTACTGATTACATATATTTTTTTCCTACTCTTCTAGAAGGCCACAGAGATTGAAAAATAGTAATTCCCTGGCACCTAAAATTTGGGTGATTACATTTTCTCTGTCAGAGTTCTGACTGTACTAGACCAGAGAATAAGACAGCATTACTTCCCTGCCATGCAGATATTGGTTTTTGTAAGTAAAAGACAGTTAATTGGGATCTTGACTCAACTTCTGTGAAACTCATCTTACCCAAGTCTCTTTTAACAATATAGTTCCGTAACACAAAAAAAAAAAAAAATTATAAGTATTTTCCCTTCTCAGAGTGCAATATGGAAAGGCAGAAAAATTAGCTGTCTCTATCTTAAATAACAAAACCATCAAGAGTGCTGTCTCCATCAAAAAGGTTAGAAATTATTATTGATATTACCAAAATAATTTCTTTTAATTGATGAGAAAATAAATGGCCAGAGCCTTAAAATATACTTTTCTCTCAAAACAGCACTTTATTTGAACAAGGAGAATGACTAATATTGTATTGTGGTGGTGCAGGATTATTCATATTAAATATACCATTTTTAAGCAATTAGACCAGAAAATAAAACCAAGAAAGAATCATGCATAATTTCTGAAAAGACGGTGCAGAACTAATTAGCATGGAAAACTATATTCAGGTTCTTCCCTCTTACTTCCCTCCACAGATAATATTGATTTCTACAAAGCAACTCCTAAAGTAATAATATTTTTTAAAAAAGTAACTGAACCTTCTCCTGAGAACATTGTATTGTTATATCTTAAATTAGTTATGCATTTTGAATGTATAAGACATGAGAGACTACATTCACATATTTTCTGTGATCAAGCTGCCAAAATATTCTATTCAAGTTGAACTTTTCCTTAGATAACCTTGTTTTCCATACTGCCGTTACTTTCAACGTTGCTGTAGTATCAGACTGTTATTTTACAAACCTGTTCACACTCCTCAGCTGTGCACAGCTACAGAATTTTAAGTGACCAGGTTAAGTTACTGGTGTGCCCCTGTGCCACAGAACATGCTCAGAGGCCTTGAAGCACAACAAAATGCTTGCATCTCTTTGCCCATGGTTTGAGAACTAAATAAAAGTAAGATGGACTACCACTGAAAAACCCTATGTCAAATTGGAGACTGTTCAATAGCTGCAAAAGCATTTACATCTACTCTTTCCAAAATAAACTGGACATCATAGAATATTCTGATTTTTCTTATGTACTTATGGCCATGGACATACATTTTTTTTGCAATGTTTGCTAACAAACCCCTCTTCTCTTTACCAATCAACTCATATTCTGTACTATTAGCATCCCATTTCTTAAATAATTTCTTTTTTTTCTGCCCAAATTCTGCTGATATAGAAACAGACTCAAACACACTGTTTCCACTCAATGTACACTCAAATACAAGTATCTTGAAAATAGATAAAAATGCACATCTTCCTACAAATGAGAAACTAGAATACTGTGTTTCTGCTCTGGTTGCTGTAAGATGTTATGTACAGGGAATATTCCTGCAGTATTGCACAGCTATTATGATTTGAACCATATTTCTAAGCGGTGTTGTGCTCCTATTTTTCTCCAAAGTCTTCTGGGGGTAACATTAATATTATTTTTCAAGCATGCTTTAAAGTTTCTACTCCAGACAGTAAGACAAAACCAAAGACATATTTATTATTTAAAGAACATTCATCCCAGACTATACCCGCAAAAGACATTAGTAGCCACATGTAAATATCTGAAACAACCATTTGGGAGCTAAAAAAGTGCAAGCACACAAAAGCATGAGTAGATTCCTCCCCAAAACCAGAGTAAATAAAAGTAGTGTTCAGAACATGAGACTTTCTCCCATTAGCTGAATGACAGAACATATTGTTGCAGAGGAAAATCTTCATTCTCTGCCATGCTAAAAGCATGCAACAGAAGATACTGCAGTTCCAAGATTCTGCCTAATGCCTGTTAAAACCTACGGAAAAGAAACACCTCTGTAGCTTTTAGCTACAGAACTTGTTAAGTACATAACCTGTTTCAGGCCACACAGCCTGACAAAAAGGAGAGGTTTTGTTGGAGTTCTGCCTCCCTGCACTAACATATGAAGTGACCTATTAAAAGACAATCATGAAGACTAAGGTCAATGAAATATTCATTATAGCTTAAAAATACACATTCAGTCATAAAAAAAATCATTATATTACAATTCGTTGGTTTTTCTACTTCAAAAACAGCACTTGCAAGTTATGTCATTAAGAACACAGAACCAACACAACACTAATTACAGGCCTCAGTAACGCCCATGGGAAGCAATTTCAGATTTTCCCAAAGACAAAAGGATAAGCATAGGCATCTTGGTAACACTATCCAAATTAATGTGGAAAGATTTCTACAATCTGACAGAAAGAAAATGAAAGACTGTTTTCAGAAATTTCAATTACAAGAGCGAAACAATTACTCTGCTGTCTGGTTTATATCTCCCAAAGTCATTTTCTTTCAATTGACAGTAAAGGCAAACCCAATGCAAATGTATTTACATCCAGCTCTTAGCCAAGTACAGGATCTGAAACTAAAATACAGGGTAAAGAATTTTTCTGCTGACAAATACACAGAAAATAAATAAGGAAACTTTTAGGTATGTGGATATATTTTCCCACAGCCACTGGTGTTGGTTTCTAAAACTTAGGCATAGTTTTACCCCAGTAGGTTTTCATTGCCTTGCTATCAATAATGCAGTACTCTACCTTTCCCTTGAAAGATATACACTTATACCTGCATGCTTTCACAATACTACAGTGGAAGATTTTTCTTGTTACTGACCATGTCAAAAAAGAAATTCAAGTTGCAACACCAGATATACTCAGTGAAACAGTCAGACTACTTTAACAAGCTGCTGGAGCAGCAGTTATATCTCATCAGCTTTAACTCAGAATTCCCAGCTGAAGAGGAAGTCTGAATTTCTCACACAGACTTATAAAGTCAAAGGTTAAAAATTACTAAATTTAATCCAGGTAGCACTCTAGTCTCTTGAGAAAAGGAAAGTATGTGTGTGGTTCTAAAGTAGGGCTATCCATGGAAGCCTTGAATTGGTTCACACATACTTTTGACATTTCTTTCTCTTTACAGGTTATTTTGTTTGCTGAATCATTTCACCATCAGTTTGGTTTTTCTAAATTTTTCTTCTCGAAACTCTATTTAAGTTCATGTATTTAAAAATGAGGTGCAAGAACTTTGGAAGAAAAAGAAAAACCTTTCCAAAACATACCCACTTTTAAAAATATATAATTTTCCATTCTTCTATCTCATTTTAGTCTCATGACCATATAGGCAGCCTTTGAGTTGCTTAATAAAGCATCTTGTGAAGCTGGATTGCACCTGCTAACAGCAATTATACCAGACAGGAGTTAGAGGAACACAGTGTGCTCAGAATTAGAAGCATTTACTGTTGGAATATATGGAAAATAGCAAGTTATGCATGATGCCATTCAGTTCAGCTCATTTTCAGCAGAGCTCTTGCAAGTTACAGTAGAGTATGTTTGCATGCTTAACTAAGTGCATTAACATTTTGGGTTAGATTGGGAACACACTTTTGAACCAAACATCTCTTATCACCTCTCACATGGCCGTGGTTTGCATTGCAGAATAGTCACAGAGGACAAAATTGCATCCCTTTTGAATTAAGGTAAACTGACATTGTACTTCAGAATGACCTAAATCTTAGGCTGCTGTCAACAGGACCAGGGCAGAGCCAGGCTGAGCTAAATCCCTTGAAAATTGCATAAATACATAAATATGCAAATTTAGGGTCCTTAACCACAAAGTGGTTGGCTATTAGTTTTCTCCTGTTGTGTTACACTACTGGCTAATGCAGACTCAAACTTTTCACAGTTGCAGCAGCCCTGCTATTCTCAGTGGAGCTGCTGACAGTGCCAGCACCATGAACAGACTGGGTAGACATCGAGGCAACAACTGTGCATATGCTGGCCAGCTGCCATAAATTAGAGAGCTCCTCTTCCTCTCCAGCCTTAGGAGCTTGCACCTTGGAGGTGTCCTGACAGGTCCAGCCTCTCCAAAAGAACAGGTCACCTTCTCCCCTGTACAGGCTGGTGTCTCAGCTGTCAGAAGTGGGGTCAGAGGAAAAGAAAGGGACTTGTGGGTGCCATGTGCCATTGTAGGGTTCTGCCTGTGTGACCACAGGGAGGCCATAAGGAAGAGGGGTGTTGCACCTACATGGGCTTCAAGGCTGGAATTAAATGAGTTGGGAGGACTAGCAGTGCCCAAAAAACATACTATCAGGAAGGTTACTCCTCCAGATGCAGCAGAAGCTCTGAGGACATTTCCACTTCTGACCCTGATGAAGGAGCTACAGTTTTGCAGTTACAGGAGTCAGGTGATGAATGCTCTGGTCAGCAACACAGGGACTCTGTCTCCAGCCAGGCAGAGAAAAGGGACAGCTATTCTTACTGGACTGTATGGAACAGGTTTCCTGACTCGTCAGACCCATGGGAGAGGAATGCTTTGCTGGACACTGGTGCACAGTGCAACTTAATGCCATCAGGGTCCACGGAGGCAGAACTCAGCTGGATTTCTGGAGTGACAGGGGGTCCCAGCTGGTGAAGTGACCCTAACAGGAAACAAGGGGCATAACATACCCTACTGTGGACCAGCCCAGATTCTCAGGGTGTCCTTGTCAGAGACTATCTCAGAAGAGGACACTGAAGGACTTAAAACTCTACCATGAGTATAGTTTTGTTGTAGACACCATGAAGATTAAACAGCTGTTTACCTTGCTCAGACTCTCCTCTGTAGAGGGCTTGCTGCATGCCAAGGATCAGCAGGTGACAGTTGCCACCATGACGGTACATCAGTGGCAATACTGCATGATCCAAGCACCTCTGGTTCCTCTCCATGAGCTTATTCATCAATGGAGAATGAAGTCATCAGCAAGACAATCACGCTTGAACTGTCTAATACAGCCAGTGCAAAAGTCTGAGGGAGAGTGCACACTTCCAATAAACTATTGTGACCTGCACAAACCACTTTCCACAGACTGCAGCCACACTGGACATGTTAGCACTGCAGTACAAACTGGAGGTAAAGACAGACAAGGGATAGCACTTTATGTGATCAATGCTGCTTTCTCTGTTGCTTTGGCAGACTATAGGCTGCAGCTTGCTTCCATGCAGAGGATTGTCCATTACCTGGAATTGTCTGTCCCACAAGTGGCAGTACAGTGTAGCATATGAAAACCAGACTCATAAGCTGAGAGAAAAATGAATCTGTTTATTGCAGAGTTAAGACAGTCCTTACATACTCAGTGTGGGAATCTCTCTTCAGTCCTTCACACACAACCTGGTTGAAAGCCTGTAATAAATCCATCAGCCTGACAGTTTGTTAGTTTCCTCAAAGTTTGCAGCCTTCAAAGAAACAGGATGCTTTTCTTGTGTAGTCTAAGTCCTTCCATGCTTCCCAGGAATTTTCTGCAGGGTCACGCTTTGCTGGTTCCTCACAGTACAGTCCTACCATTGCCATGGATTGACATAGACTGCAGTGGAACAGGGTGAAGCTGCCCAAAATAATAATGATGACAAAATAATGTGGGATAGCACAATGAAAGAAGCAGTTGAGAAAGTGTTATTTGGACCTCACCTGCAGGGCTGCATCCACGTTTCGGCTCCCAGCACAGAAAGAACAGGGACTTGTTGGAGCCAGTCCAGAGGAGGCCACCAAGATGATCAGAGGGATGGAGCAGCTCTGCTATGAAAAAATGCTGGGAGAATTGGGAGTGCTCAGCCTGGAAAAGAGAAGGCTCTGGGGTGACCTAATTGTTGCCTTCCAATACCTGAAGGGAGCCTACAAGAAAAATGAAGAGAGACTATCTACATGGGTCTGGAGGGGCAGGACAAGGGGGAATGGCTTCCAACTGACAGAGAGTAGGCTTAGACTAGATGTTAGGAAGAAATTCTTTTCTGTGAGTGTGGTAAGGCATGTGTACAGATTTTCCAGAGAAGTTATGGCTGCAACATTCCTGGAAGTGCTCAAGGTGAGGTTGGATGGAGCTCTGAGCAACCTGGTCTAGTGCAAGTTGTCCTTGTCCACGTCAGCAGTGTTGGAACTAGATAATCTTTGAGGTCCCATCCAGCCCAGGCCATTCTATGATTCTATGATTAATATATTTCCTTAAAAGTGACTTTGCCCAAAACAAAGCAAGGTCAAGGGACCCACACAAGGGACTTTGTTTTAGGAAATAAATTTTCATTTAGATATTGCCACATGTTAATTCTTGTGAATTATAAAGTATAGCAGCAATATTCCCACCAGCTAACTGAAAGAAAACAGAGGCATGCTGAGTTTCTAGACAGTGCATAGCCTTGGTTACAGTCAGACTGGAAGTCCTCTCCATTGAATAACACAGGAAGGGTATTTCAACCAGTTCCCTGAGCAGCAACAACCCTTTGAAGAGATCAAACATGAAACTGATTGTGCAGTAGCCCTAGACCAGCTGGACAGGACCAGAATGTAAGAAGGATTGCTTACACCACAGCCAGGAAATTGTTGCTGCATCCAGAGAGCACCTAGAGAGACCCAAGGTCAGCTCCTGCAGTTTTGGAGCCAGGACACAGAGGATCTGAACCCCACTGCACCTTAACTATGAAAAAGACATACTGAGAAAGAAAGAGAAAAAGACTCTGAGGCAACCCAAAACACAAAGTGGTTTGGGTTGCCTCAGAGTAGTTATTAGAGAAGCACAGCTCTTCTTGGCACCACAAATATCCATGTGGTGCCAATGGCAAGAATATGGTATCCATATTCTTGTCCTGAATGATCAAATGAAGGATCCCTCCACACGTCATGCAGCTGACCCTACATGGTTCAGTTCACAGTTGCATGAACATGCCAAAGAAAATATCACATGCTTTCTGTGGTGGAGGTGGTCATTGGATGTTCAGAAACTTACCCTGTAACCAGTATTGCCACCCAAAATACCTCGAACTTCAAGTAATAAGTTTGATGATGACAATTCACTACAAAAAGAACGGAACTGAACAATATGAGCCAGTTATGAAACTGCTTTGTAGGCATCCAGGCCAAGAAACACATTCCTTGACTGGGAATATCACATTCCCTGTCATGCACCAGCCACCAGGAAGACAGAACAAGGCAATGTATTATTAAAAATTATGCTGAAAGCAATGGGTGCCAAGACATTCCAGCACTGTGATGCACGTTAGCCAGAAGTCATATGTCTTGCAAACACTAGAGGATCTTCTTGCAAAATGAAAACCCAATATACTGTGGAAGGAGCTACAGCTCCTATGGCACATAAAGGGAATTGGATCAGAAAGTGTGGGTTCTTTGGGAAAAGGCAAAAGGCCTTCAAGGGATAGATTTTTCCTAAGGACACAAGTGTATTTGCTGGTTAATTCAGTCAGATGGAGTAATCTGATGTGTTCCTCCAGGATGCCTGACCCTGAAGGAAAAATAAGGTCTGATTTGAGTTTTCATCATGGTTATACTCCATTGGGAAGCACCACATCGAGAGCCAGTAAAAAGATAATTCTTGTAAGGAACCTGCTAAGTGCAGACTGATCCAACCTGAGTTGGCTTCTGCACTCAACAATTCAACACACAACATCATCTCTCCCCTCTCAAATCACCACCACAACAGACAGACCCCAAGTCATAGATTTCTTTCTTCCCTATCCTGCTGGAGTTTTTGGACAGTGGCAGCAGGAACAAGAGACTGCTTAGTTGCTGTCTTGTTCAACCCCCAGGAGCAACTTGTTTGTTTTTTGGTTTTGGGGTTTTTTTCAAGACAGATTCCTGATATCTTCATTTGGAGTTTAACTGGACAGAGGATGCTGGAATAATTTTTCTTTTTCTGAAAATAATTGTTTTGGTTAAAGGGAAAGTGCCATGTGTTTAAATATTTGTTATTTTGTGCATTTATCCTTTAACACTAATTTAAGTCTCATATATATTTACATCCATATATAATTTGCATGTAATCATACAGGTTTTGTTTCTTACAGCTCACGTTCCTTTCTGAATTAAACAAATGAGAAAAAATAGCAGTCAGATATAAAAATCTGTATGCTACCAATACCACTGAAAACTAATTTAATCTTAAATTCCCTTGTAAACATCTGTTCCTATTAAAACATCCACCTTTTAGGCAATTGTAAGACTACCAGGGAGCAAATAAACATCTAAATAATTTATATTTCGTTTCGCCTCCCACTGGAGGTCACAGGGACATATATTTCTTTCTTTCTCATATTTTCTATCCTGTTCTATCTCTTCCAGATTAGTTCTACGTTGAATGTATGCCTCAAAAAATGAGCTATTTGCCTCAAAACATGCCCCAACTTCAAAACTTGACCGAAGTTATAACAGTTGTTTCTGTAAGCCTGCATCAAGCAACCCTGTAATTAATCATCTCATTCCTTGAGGGCTGCTGTCACTCAGCATAAATCAGAGAATGTGTTTTTTTCCTGTTAAGGAAAACATTTGTTTTCCTCTTTATGAAAAAACCTATTTGGGATTCTTTTTTTTTTTTTTTCCTTAGGAAAAGAAACATTTGGACTCCCCCTTAGTTAAAGAGTCTAAATCAAGGACTCTGAAGGCACCATATTTTCACCTTCATAGATGAACTTCCCTCAACAGCTTTTGTTTTGCTAAATTGATATTTAAATGGTCTGGTTTTTAGTAAGTGCATTTTCCTGTGAAAATGTAGCTTGTTAGAAGATTGAAATTTGCATAGGGGAAAATTGCCATGGGACAGTAAGTGTTTGGACGTTCTTCTTCTGCTTTTCTTTAGAAGAAAAGCTGAAAGTTTCTTCCCTGAAGGAGAAGATTTTTTTCTCTTCCCACAAAGCTTTTGCCCTGGCTCTTGAAACCATTTTCTGCAAGGATGAACCCCTGGTTTTGAGGATACTTTGCATTGGCTGGAGCCCAAGCATTGAAAGGTCTGCTGGATTTACCTGCACCTCTTCCAGGTTGACTGGGAGAAAATTAATTTGGTTATCAATAAACAATTATCTTTCCTTCTAGCTGTTTGTACCTTATTCCTTAGGAGATCTGCTGACTTTTACTGTGTAATTGGTTCTGACTTGAATAGAGCACAGACGTATATGGACTAAACTTTAGCCAAATTAAGGCTGACTAATCCATTATCCTGGAGATGCAGCAGCAGTTGCAGGTTCACAGGTGGTAAGATTTTTCCAATGGGATTTTTTAAAAAGATTCAGGTAATGCAAAAAGTGTAATACATAAAATTCAAAAGACTTTTGTAAAACCATAGCAAACTGATGCCAAGGGAAGCCTAAAAGAGCCTAGGTCAAGAAGGAATGATAACACCATCACAGTATCCCAGGGAAATGTCCTACATACTTAATCTGCTAGTCTTTGATAGCACACTGATCCCCTATTCCAATACCAAGGAGAAATGAAGTGACTTGCAAGTCTGACCCTAAACTTCAGTTTCCCACATCTTACATCCATCTCACAGTTGTCCTGGTGAGGACAACCCTCAGAGCACGAGTCTGCCAAAGACTGACGTGTCACAAGTGCACTGACAGAAATATATGGAGAAATGAGCACACATGTATGATTTTTAAGGCCTGAACTCTAAGGCCTGAGTAGCCTTATGTGCTCACTCAGTGGCACATCTGGAGAAAAGGAGGCTCAGGGGGACCTGATCACTCTGTACAACTGCCTGAAGGGAGGTTATAGCCAGGTGATGGTTGGCCTCTTCTCCCAGGCAACCAGCAACAGGACCAGAGGTCCTCAGGCTGCAGCAGGGGATATTCAGGTTTGACATCAGGAAGAATAACTCCTGGTTGTCAAGCACTGGGACAGGCTGTCCAGGGAAGCAGGCTCCACCCCTGGAGGTGTTCAGGAAATGACTGGACATGGCACGCAGTGCTCTGGTATGAGACACAAGGAGGAGATCAGTCACAGCTTGGGCTCAATGATCTTGGAGGTCTTTTCTGAGTTTCTTTTAGCACAGCCTGGTGTTATCTATATCTACATAATTCTGTCTCAAAGAAGGAATTTTCACGATTTTTTTAGAATTTTCACTTCTGAGAAGAACATAACCCTTGGGAAAAGACATATCAACAGACTAGGAAGAGAAAGCACAGAACTGTTTTCTTCTCAGAGCAGGATTTGGAGCTTCACGGGTCAGTGAAAGGGGCTGCATGGCATGGCAGCTACAAGTGGAAGTAACGTGGAAAATCCTTTCCATGTCATCCTAGCCCAATGAGACTTCAAATAGGCAGCTCTCAGAGTAGACATGGCAATGGGCAAATAATAATGCAGATACTAAATATCCAGTATTATCTCAAACTACAGGTGTTAGGCTTCTGGTATTGAACAAACAAGGAAAATATACAAAGTCTTGAACAAATAAATGTTTTACAGTAATCTTGAAGAACAAATTCAGTTATACCTATGATTTACATTCCATAGTCCCTATTTATGTAACAAAGATTAATCATCAAGGTCTGTTCACAATAAAGTGACTTCTTGTTCTCTATTTCATGTTTATTTTGCTAGACGATCAGAACATATTAATTGCAGATAATTCAACTTTTCTTCCCAGAATTTTAAATTCCCTCCATAGCTTTGATCAACCCTCTTTAGTTATAAAAATCACATCTGCTTTTAACTTGTGATTTTTAAAGAAAAAACACAGTATGGAGCATAGGAAATTTCAGTCTAATAACTCACTCTTAAATTACCACATTTTACTAAACAGAGATCTATGTACAGTAACATTCAATTTATTTGCTATAACCAAGAAAAAAACAGATCATTAAGCCAAGGATTCCTGGGGCAACATATTACCAAAAGATTTTGTGACTTTTTTGACAAAATAGCTCTTCTTCTACTAACAGTTATATTAACACATGTTCAACTCCAATCCAAGTAATTGTTGCATAAGGAAAAAGCTACTTTCATATTTAAATCAGACATGCATATGTAGTTATATGTTTGGTTGTATAAATAACTAAACCAGGACTTTGTAAAAATTCAATTCTTTGTTTCTGGTTTGAGTTAGTTGGGGTTTATGTTTGTTTGGTTTTACTGCATTTTGGCTTTTTTTTACAAGAGTTCTCTTTTCATTTTATCACTCGAAACCACCTGGTTTCCCCAGGGATTAGTTTTTCCTACCCAAACACTAATCAGGGAAGATTTGAGCAACTGTACATACTTCTTTCCCTCCCTCCAGCACAGAGAAACACAGAAATAATAAAATTTATACATCACAAAAGATCAGTAGTGAATATGTAACATGCATTTTCAGTAAATCAAAGCAACTATTCTGTTTTCAAATCTCCTACTGAGAAGTGTTGGGAGAGTTTGCACGACAAGAAAGCTGATGGACGCACCTCAGCTCTGCAGGAGGGAAAGGCTAGGGAGACATGGGAAGGGAGTGGCCTTCTGTGCACAGGGGCAGTACAGATTTTCAATAGGATGGGAGACAATCTTGTTGAGAGCTCATGGCTTGGGATCAGGTAAGAGGCTATTAAGTGTGATGTCCTGGGGAAAGTCTGTCACAGACTCCCTGATCAAGGTCATGTAGCAGAAAAAACCTGTAAAGAATTTGAAATCTCTGTGCCACAGCCCCTTGTTCACAGGAGAAGCCTTGACCTCCCTGATATTTGCTGGGAATGCAACATGGCAAGACACAAGAAAACACGAAGGAGGATGTCAGGGGATAACTGTCACATCCCAGGAGTACAGGGGCTGGAAAAAAGAGCCAAAGGTGATACAAACCTGGGGTGGCTACTCACTAAACAAGAAAGAAAATAGTAGAGGATATGACAGTCTGTGGTAATTTTGGAAGTACCTTGGGATCTTGGTAGTACCTTAGCACTCATGGCTGGAGGCAGAGCACAAAACCTCGATTCCAAGAGAGCAGATATCCCTTTACTGAGAGAATGGGGAAATGGGATCCATGGGCAGCTCCAAACAGCAAAAGAACCCAAGAAAGCTGTCTAAACCTTGAAGACCTCCAAGCACAAGGCACAGTTCATCTTCATGCTGCAGAAAACAAGGAGACCAAATTTAGGAGACCAATATGTCTTAAGCAGGAAATTCATGACAGACATGTGGCATAAAAAAGAATGCTATTATGCAGATGGAATTCATGAAAGTAACTCAGGCATTTAGTGAATCAGCAAAATTAAAACTTCTGCAGCTGAAACTCACAATGCACTTGAGGGGCCACAAGAAGTGCCTTTACTGCTTTAGAAATATTGAAAGTCTGAGCAAGGAAAATGTGGGCCCATTGCCATGTGGGGCAAATGATTTAGTAGGAGACAGATTAAGGAATAGGAACTTCATGTTTTCTTTGCCTCAGTCCTCAAAAATACTGTCTCATCAGCCTCTTTGTTCAGTGAAAGTTCAGGGAAGGAAAGTACCAGGGTTGGATAGGAATTGACTCAGGGATCGTTGAGAAAACTTGGCCTTTAACACCCCATGGATTCAGATGAACCACGATCAAGAATGACAGAGATCACCACTGTGATCTCCAAGGTAGCTCTATCTTCTTTCAAAGATTGTGGAGATTAGGAAAAATTCAAATCTAGTAATATAAAGCTAAGTGATAGTGATACAAACAATTCAGCTTCTAAACTGCTGTAGTTGGTGCAGTGAGGGCAAAGTCTCCATAATCACCTAAGGAAGTCTGGCCTTTTACAGTTGTTGGAACACAGGAACACATGAAGAATAACAAGAAACAGTGAAATAACCATTATTTAGGAATTGTATTTCCTGTTTACCCTAGTGATAGCTGAGAAAATCAGGATTAAAAAAAATGCTAATACAATGTTTTAAAATGCCTAAGGCACTTAATGAGTTTTTTTTTCAGTTCAAAGCAAAAGCTTTTAGTCCTGAACTAGTCTTCCATATCTAATTCACTATTAACTTTCAATTTTAATTTAAACATAAGCAGTTTGTGTATCAATAATGCAATGAAAATGAAAGTGACAAGCTGCTATTAATGGAATGTACAGGCCTGAAACAATAATGACAAATTAATCCAATATCTTCTGCACACGATATATTACCAGATTCAAAGATGAAAAATCCTATGTGGTTTCTTTAATATAAATGAAATATTAATATTTAGAGTAAGACACTAATCTTAGATGTAAGCGTGCATTTAAATTTGCAGTATTCACATTTCAGAGTATGAACTAATAAATGCAGCTTTAGAGGAAAATTATTTATAGAAATACTTTCAGTGCTATCTTACAAATGGAAGGTTTAAGGTAAATTTTATGGAGCTGCAGAGGCAGAAGTTGACTGTAAAACATCTCACTGTAGGGTATTTAAACACTTCAAGCAAGAAAGTTTCTCTGTTTCCCAGAGCTAAATGTAGAAGGCTGACTTTTAGAAAGGTTAATAACACCCAATGGCATGCCTTTATCCTTATATATTAAACATGAGGATGACCAACTGTGATGGAAAGAACAAACACGGGCAGCCATCCTTTAAGGACACAGACCCTTCAGGACTCTTCTACCACTGTGATGAAATATTCTTTCAAACCTATCTCCAAGGAAAGCTGACAAGGTGCACATGTGCCAATGTGTGCTACAAACCCTGGCAAAGGCACTGGTGCCAAGAGAAGCTGCAGACAAATTAATCTCCTTTGATAACCGTAGGTTTTTGAGGTGATGGAGCTGGTACTTTCCTGCACTAATCACCTTAAAGGTCTCAAGATACTTGCTTACATCCTTAAGTTCGTGTTCACTCAAGAATTATTCTTCCACTAGCTGACATCCTTCTACACCTCTTCTGAAACCTTTAAGTAAATGAGCTTTTATGGATTTCATATTAAAGCATCATATTTTATCATAAATCACAGCCCACAGAACTTACACAGTACATAACAGTAAAAAAGGCAACAGAGATTTCATCAAGTTTTCTTTTAACTTCACACTTCTCATTTAGTCTTCTACTGAGCTAAACGAGGGAGTGGAGACAAATTGAGGTAACCAAATAGTGCAGAACTTAGCACTTTGTTCATACACTGTCTGTTTTAATCAATCTTAGAATGTAAAACACAGGCTAAATGACAGCCAAAAGAAAAAAAAAATCATTAGATGAATTATTCACTAAAGAGTTTCCACAAAACAGTCTTGTTATACTCTAGTGTGGTAAGTCAAAACACCTCCAGCTTATATCTGTTACATGTACACAGCAACTGTAATGCAAATAGCATTAATTACATCTACACCAGGATGGGTTTCTTTCCTCCTAAAAAATGGTCTGGATTCTACATTTAGTCAAAAAGCTGCTCTAAAGCAAGGATAGTCCTGACCCAGCATGTTCATATCATCAACAGGACATGGACCACATATTTCAGAGAACAGAAGAATGACAATATCTTTGAATTGATTATGGGCTGAAGACTGGACGTGCCTGGGCCTCACGCTGGTAGCAGGTCTTTATAAAGGAATTTATAGCCAAGGGGGACAACACACTCCACCCACAAGGAAAAGGTAGCAAGTCAATCCTTCTTAACTACTTCCAACTTGGAGGCATTTAACTTGGCCTTACCTTATCAAGGAAAAAGGAAGTATACTAAAAAATATGTAATAAATGCGAAATCTGAAATGATTTTTTATTATTTATTATTTATGAATTTTTTTCCCTCCTCTACTAGGGGTATATGCAAGACCACAGGCTAGCTCAAAGTGCCCTAACTCTCATTATTATGACCTTTAAAATGGGGAACAAGATTTCAGGTTCTCTCAATTTCCAAGATCAGCTACTCACTAAACAAAAGGGCTTATGGGCTTTGTCTCTCCCCCCTGACAAATTTCCCTTCCAAAAATCTGGAGCGGGACTACCAACTTAGAGCAGCCCTCACCCATATTTTCTATAAAAATATAAGCTAAAATAAAATAAAAGCTGGAATGCTCATGTCTGTATCTGTCTAATTTGGTGTCACAATTCTTTCTTTGTGCACCTTTGCTGCTACCACTTCCTGATGTGCACCCTTTCCTTACTTTGGAAAACTGTCCCTCTGTAACTATTGTCAATACTGGAAAAATCAAAAGCACTGACAAACAAATAAAAAAATTAACACCATGTCTCTGATTACATTGCATTTTTAAGTTTTTGTGATTAAAAGAACTATTTTACCACAGTCTTAAAAGACTGTAGCACCTTGTTAAATACTTTGAAAATAAAAAATTATCTTCTATTTATAGAACATAGTAACCAATTAGAAAATCTGTGTTTTTGGAGGGGATGTATTTTTTTTTTAATGTCATGTGATGTGATTTCAGGTTCCAGTTTCTTAGAAGACATAATAATTCATTATTTCCAGAGAGTGTTGAGCAGACATATTTTAAAAAGCAGAACCACTACAGATTTCAATGACTATTTATTTCTGAAAAGGTAGACCATAGCCATTATTGCTGGCTCTGATATCAATGTGCTCTGACACACTCTTGCACAATTTTTAAAGTCGTGCTTTCTCACTTTCCAATTTTCAAAAATTAGCCTAGCTGTGTTTAGCTTCTCCATATGGTGGTGTGAAAATTAATTTGTGCTTGACAAGCTATTGTTATTTATTTTTGTTGTGCACCCTTACAGCCTACTGCACACAAGAACCTATGAGGATCATTTATTTGCTCACCATTGCTATTTACCATAGGGAAAATATATTATTAGCAAGCACAGATGTCACTCTGAGGCACAGGTGATACGAAAAATGTAGTGGCAGTCATTACAGTTGTCATAGGACACAAAATATCTTCCTATCAATTCATTAAATGACAGAATTACCCTGAAATATTATGCACTTACCCAACAAATTTGATCAGTAAAATCTCAATTTATAAATAATTTTAATGAAGACATGCCCTTGTGGTGCTGTAGAATTTTCTGTAAGACAGCCATGGAGGCAAGGCTCTTTAAGTACACACAAATTCCTTGTCTTACATTTCTCACAGTATATCTGTGTATCTTCATTTTTCAGCTGAAAGAGACACGGTGTTAAGGAAGGAAATTTGTGGGAGGAAGGAAATTTCCTGACCTCAGGATCCTGAGGTCTGAGCTGTTCCAGCAATCCCCAAATATCAATTCTCCACACTGCAGAATGAGAAACCCCTTTTTTTTTCCCTGAAAAGATTGAAAACAAGTAATTTTCAAAGTAGCCATATCACTTAACTTTCTGCTTCAGTAGAGGTTCACCACTGCCTGCTGGGCTTGGGGATTTCTTGGTTTGTTTTTTTTTTTTTTTTTTGTTTGTGTTGTGTTTAAGACTAAAATTAAACATATTTAATCTGAATCATTCATTATTTTATTTTTCTTCTATGAAAAAAATAGGAACTGCACATGTTATGCAAGAGAAGCTCCATTTCCAGTCTCATTTCTAACCTATGACATTTCCCCAATTACTGTTTCAATTAAATATGGTGTACTCAAGCTGGGCATTCAAATAAATGGAATATAATGAAATGCTGGGTTACTCGTTATGTTAACCTCATTAGAATGAATTAATGTAGTGATAAATAGATTGAGCTGTCTTTAACTGATGACAAACTAAAAATGGAGCACTAAAGAACTCCCACCGCTAATTTAAATAATAAATCAATTTCCATTTTCTGATGAATTTAATGTGATATGAATGCTGTATCTTGCCTTCAATTAAACCAAACTGTTAACTAATTTCAAACACAATTATATGTTTTCTTATTATCAGGTGAATGCAGTTATGTTTACCTTTTATCTAATACTTAGTCTCCTTGATGTGCTATATAAACTACACACAATGAATTCTGAAATGGGGCAGTGTGATGGAGGAAGTTTCTTATCCACAGCCTCACTCACAGACACAAGAGCAACCTGTAATTCTGATCAACACGGACTAGAAAAGGGAAAAGACTCCTGCAAACAAGAGACAGAGAGTTCATTATGAAATCCGTGTGTGTTCTTCTAAATCCAGTGATAAATACCTCAGTTCAACAATAACATATACACTAAAACACTGCCTGGCACTAACAATAAACAGATGGAGTTCTGATACAGAGCCAGGATGCAGACTGCTACAGGCAGATCACCAATGCAGGACCTTTTCTTTAAGGTAAATTCCCCAAGTAGATGCCATTTAATATGTCATACAATTGACCATCAATGGGTTACTCCCATTGCATTCTTCTTGCACTGCATCAGTAATTGTGGTCTTCACTGTTTATTTATTAATTTTTATCCATTTTCCTGTGTCCAGTTCTTTAAAGATCTGTTTCTGTTTTATAGTGTGAGATGGTTAAGTTCCTCAAAGCAAATAATGAAATAAACATCTCTTGCATGCGATTAAAAAGCTTGTTTGGAAGAACAAGAACTTCAGAAGATTTGTGGAAGTGGGGTAACCTTAGATATACAAAGAAATAGTTACTAATCACCAGTGAAGCTACAATGTAAGGATATAAAGATATTCTCTTTTCTCCTCAAACTTACATAGATGAGCTTGGTGCTATGACAACTCCCCTGCTTGTACAAGGCTTGTCTTCACATTTTAAGCTGGCCCCAAGATGCCACTTGCAGTACTCCAAGTGGCAGGGTCAGATGTCCTAATTATTAATTCCATTAAACCCTATCAAGTTCATTCAAGAGAACTGGATCCTTGCCAGTAATGCAATCTGCAACTTCAGTCCCATAAGTTCCCAAAGTAAGAGGAGACTTGGACTGAGTCTCCATCATCAATCAAAACACATTATTTTTCATTATGAAATCATTGTAGACCTTAAATTTAAAGGCCAAATCTGAGACTATGACAATTAAATCAGGAGTAAGCTGGCTGAGAAGACTATTGATTTTGCCAGTACATGCATAAACCAAAAAAAATCTAAACCCCATCATAGCTCTAAAGTATTCTTTTAAGATTTTGAAGCATGAATTGGGGAGAAAAAAGGGATAAAAAAATTAGCTACTATAATTAAATGTTTCTATTAAACACTATAAGTTACAAATTGAAAAAACATAACAGCCGCGGGTATATCTATTTTACTGAAATAACAGAAATCCTTATTTTCAGAATTTTGCATGCTAATCTCAGAGTTGAGATGTCAAATTTCTACATGAAACAAGACAGTCTTAAATTCACTGCAAAGACTAAATCATTCTATATCAATTTGCACAGAATTGGAACATTGAAAAATAATTACATGGCTGACAATGTAAATTTAATCAGTGTCAGTTAAGCGGCCCCATGGCAAAGGAGTCTTCAAAGTCCATTTGGATATAGTGTCTGACCCACAAGGATTTAATTGATTAGTCATGATTAAGGCTGACTTGACAATTTTGAATATAGTCACAGATGATTATGTTTTTTTGTTTGGTAATTTTCAGAGAGATTTAGGGGGAATTTTTCTGGATCGTAAAAACCAAACCGAAACTCAAAACAATCCACAAATTCTTCACTGGTGGTGCTGGTTGCAGAGGAATTTTCAGTTTCATGAAGGTGCCTAAACAAGAATAAGGTTACCCTGTCTTATCAGCAGACCCACAGGACTCCTGTAGAGTCAGTGTGAAGAATTATACATATGTTTTCCCCAATGATAAAAAACAGTGAAAGAATTAGAGCTTGGTTAATAATTCTACTAGCCTTGCATTTGCTGCATGTATATAACTCATGAAAATAAAGTCTGCATGGCTTCAGATGCCAAGAAAATAACCATTTTTGTAGCTGGACACATTTTTTTGATGTCTGGACATTTCCATGCAGTCTGTGCACCAGGTCTGAACTTCTGAGTGCATGATGCACTTGCTCTTTTATGCCAGATCTGATTTTAAGCCTCCATAAAAGTGCTACCACATATTTAATGGAACAGCAAAGTACATTAGCAGCAGCAACTAAAAGGGATAAGTGCTATTTATATCTGACTTCTGTTCCCCATTGATAAGATAGCTGCCAGAAAACAGCAAGAGTAGTCAAAATACAAATGTTATAGCTATATATGTGTATGGCATTTGCAAATGATTTTACTGTTATGATGTTTCTAAGCCACAATAATAGTAACTCATGATTCCACATTGCGGTAAAGGAGATATGTTTCTGGCCTCAGGTAGTATATTACTTGTAGGATTTGGATGGTGCTGAAGAGGACGTGGAAAAAAATACCTAACTCTATATATCCACAAGGAAGAAGTTTTACTTTTTATCCACTGATAAAAAGTGACCACAAATTAGAGCAGAAACTCATCACTGATATACGAAAAGTATATAAGAAAATGTTCTTAGCCAACACTAATTCGGAGAGTCATTCAGAGAAATTCTGCATGTATATACAAGACCTGGAACTTTGTTGCTTTTAATTATCATTCTGTTTTCCTGTCTTATTTTGGAGAGCAGGAGTAGTTGTTCTGTTTATTCTTTGTGATAAGGTGATCCTAATAACACTGCATGACCACAGATTGCTGAAACATGGACAAAGCAAAAATTCTAAGCCAGCTTCTAATAATCTGACCATAAAGCTTCATAGAGATTAGAGTTTGGATGCTTTTCCCCATCCTTTCTAAGACATCCTATGTAAAACCTAAACTGCATCTTTCTTTGAATCCTTGTTTTCAATTATCAAAATTTGAATTAGCTATAGTGAGTAATTCTAATCATGCTGAATCATTGAAAATGAATTACCAAATGGTCTTCTGCCCCTGTAGGGCAAAACAGCATGTCACACAAGAGCTACAGAAGTAAATACTGCCACTGTACTTCTCTGACTACAGAGAGGTAAGTTTTCAGTTTTGGTTCAATTACAGATTCACAAAAGTTGGGAAAGACCTCCATCGAGTCCAGTCTCGAACAACACCACTGTGTTAACTAAACTGTAGCACTAAAAGCCCTGCCAAGTGATTTCTTGATCCTTTCTAGGGATCTGACACTTCCCTGGCCAGCCTGTTCTCATGCTTAACCACCATTTCAGTGAAGGAGTTCTTCCAGATATACCATCTAAGCCTCCCCAGCACAAGAAAATGCAGATATAAAACACATTTATATAACTACAGATATAAGACTTATAGAAGAACAAAGCACAAGAGCCCCTCTCCTACTAAATGCAATAGAACTTGGACCTCTGCCCCAAATTTTATTCATTTGTAAGTTCAGTCCCTCACATGAAACAAGGCTTGGGGCTGGGCCTAAGGGAGCACTTACACACACAGGTGGTAGTACAGACCTCAGCAAAAACTCCTAATTCCACTCATCAGAAATAACTAACAGAAGGAAATATTGGTCATTCCTTAAACCACTAACTATACTTTAGTCAACAGACTCATTAATATCTGCTTGACTCTCTTCCACAATTCTCATTCCAACATCCTTACAAAACTGTTGCTCAACTCAACCGAGGAACCCCAAAGTGACACAGAAAAATTCTGTAAAACCTACACATATCACAAACTCTGACAAAGAAATTGAAATTCCTCTCCAATTTATCCATTATTAAAACCTAAAAGTCAATTAAATTAGAACTATTAAAATTTTCTCATTTTAAATTCCCCTTATTTGACTTTCTTTTCTCAAATTCTCTATAGACTAACACCATTTTTGTAGGAATCCTGCTATTTGCAGAAATTAAAATAGCTCAGAGATAGTCCTACTTCATAACTTTGCTTTAGCCCTTTCCTACAGTGATTCTGAACAACCAAAATATTACATTTTGTAGTGATGTAGTAGAGTAAGAGTGACCTTTACAATGCCCCTGTTCTCACAGAAGCTATCCTCAGAGCCAGGTGACAGACTACCCTCCTGGGCACATGAAAACCTCAAGGGAAAGGCCACTTCATACAGAGTAGAAATTTGAAAAGAGAATTAAAATAAATGTCGCTGTGCTGGTCTTTACTCAAACATAGCCTTTAAAAAAACTCCAAATGCCAGTATTTTTTAGAAGCTGGGGTAAATATGGAATATTTTTTAACACCTGATTCTATTTAGCACTGCATTATTATCAAAATACAAAACCAGAATAGACAGTCAGGCTTCACTAAAAAGTACATATTTCATGGTTTATATTTTTTCTTGAATAGAGATAAAACTGTCTGACAAATAGCTAAAAGATTTTTTATTTAATTATGATATCTAATTTAATTACATGTGAATTATTTTGAAGTAACATCTCTACACTTAAATGGATTCATTTAGGCTAACCAAGGGGGCAGGGGGGAATTGTCAGGGACTGCTGAAGAACTGGTTAAAGCTAGTTACAACAAGCTTGTGTGACTTCAGAGATGAAAGCATTGTATAAAGTGCATAACTTTGTGTAAATGGGATTGATAAAATCTGCCCAAGTAGCTGAAGACCAGTAATTTCCCCTTGGAAGACTTTACTCAAGGACAGTAAAATCACCAAAACTACTTGCAACCATGCACAGCCCCAGCCCAAATATTCTGAAAGAGAGGGGCTGGAAGAACCCAAGGTAACAGCATCAACACTTCCTTTTTCCACTGCTGGTGCCTTGAGCACTGTTTGGGTCTTCCATTGATTTTCAGACTGTGAAGGAGTCACATCTCACTACAGGTGCAACTCATCTTTTGTGACTCTTCCTCTGTTTGGAGGAAACCAGCACTCCTCAGACCTTGCTGTCTGTACAGTGAACTGCCCATCACCATCTGCCCCTTGGATAGCCAAGTGTTGACATTCCTAAGTAGCCATCCAAAGTCCTGTTATTTAAAATAGATATCTGCTTAACTTTCTGTCATTTGGAGAGCCAAATAAATTTTTCCGCCTGGCAAGTGTTCCAATATGACCTTGTCATTGAGTGATGGGTGGAAAATCCTCAGGATAATATTTTCTGCTTATTAAAACAGATTTTTTTTACTCTAACACTATACTAAGACACAATGTCATTTTTAGGAATGAAGAAATGTTCCCAATTAATCACTGATGATGAGCGTACATGAGTTATTATTTGGACAGCTTGACGCCAGACCTCATTAAGTAGGTACCACACAGAAATTGTACTACTTCTGCATAAATATTTGCATGAGTTTTTGCAAGCCTTTCCTAATTCTGGCTGATGAGAAAGGTTTGTTTATAGCCCTTCTGTTGTTTTCCTGCTTTCCAAAGTGTGTATTCCCTATATCATAGCTATGGTATCCATTTAATCTTTAAATTGCACAGGGTTTTTTTACATGCTCACTGATGAATACTGTCATGAATCACCAGATCTCAGCTTCTTGAGAACTTCCTACTAAAATATTGGAATAACTAAAACTAATATTTTTGAAATTCTTGCTAAGTGAAACCAACATTGAAATACTGAGCATTTTGGGGCCACGATTCTGAAACTGTTAAGAACACTGATTATCATTAAAAATCCCCAGCTCATAAACTGCTCATCACCATAGCTTTCTGGATACTCAGGAAAAAACATCTGTCATTTTCTTAATGCTGCTATTATCCCTAATGTGGAAGCAATTCATATTTGTATCTTTCTATGTTCAGCCTCAGAGAGCAGCTGGGGAAGCTGCAAGACCTGCACTGGCACCAGTTTAGGAGTATCTGCCCCATCTCCCAAATGTACCAATACATTTCTACTTTCACACATTTCATAACCAAACAGTAGGTTCAGTTAAAAGCCCTGCAGGCTCTTCAACCTTGTTTCTAGGTAACTTTTAAAAAAAGGAAAAGTACTGCAGTGTGACAGTAATGTCAATGAAAGTAAATTAATTCAATACAGCCCTATGTATGAGTCTGGAGTAAATGTGTTGTTTGCAAAGTTTTGAGGTCACTGTTAGTCTATAAAACTCCAAATGTTAAAGAAGGAGTACACTGTGGCACAGATGTACTGCAAAAATATTTATAATTAAAGGAATTTATTCAATCATCATTTAGAATCCCCAAGTAAGTCTTGATCCTCAGACTTTATTTCAAATATTTAATTTGTACTTGGAGTAGCTGGCCTTAGAGCACATTGATTCCATCCTCCTACAACACAACTGCTTAATTAAAACTAGTTCATTTTGTATACACTCTTACATTTATGCAGGACTTCTGAAAAAACCATTAAAGAAAATTAATTCTGGTCCTTTCTGAGTCTGAGAAAACTCATATAAACACATATCAGCAAACTTGAGGAAAAACATTTTCAGATGGTTTTTAAGCAAAAGGAGTAGCACACTGAACATGCCCATTCCCTATACCCAGACAGTAATCAGGGGCTAGCCCACCACATTTACACCTGATGTAAAGGATAGGTCCCCAGAAATTAGACGGAAAAAAAATTTAAAAATTTCTTTTGGAAGACTTGGTTGTAGAAACTTGATTATGCCCGTTTCAAATAAAGAATCGTATTTTTTACCCAAGCTGTGGTATTTCTGTGTACACACCACAATGAAAATGAAGATGCTGAAGAAGGGTTGGTGGCTGAAGAAACAGAAAGATAAGGAGACTGTTTTCCAGCTCTTTATAGTCAGATGGTCCTGCTGGAAGGGACCAGAAGTGTATAATTTTCTTACCTGTGTATGGATGCAGGTCAGTAAAGAGTATTTGGGTCTGGACATGTAATTCTTGTTGTTTTCATTGGAGGACAGTGAACCAAGTCTTCCTGAAAGGGCGTTGGTTTTTATCTTGTTTATATGTATATGTCTTGAAATTGTAAAATCTGGCTTAGACTTGTCAAATCTACCCGCCAATCTTCACAAAGTCATAAAAGCAACAATAAAATTTAACTTTTCCTTCTAAGAATTTCATTGCTCTCACTTCTTAGGATGTCAAATATTTTAGGAGTTCAGAAAGATAAGCTTATCACAGGACCACTTCTTATAGTGGATTTGTTTCATCAAACTTAATTTCAAAGACACTTTTTTGTTTTATTTTATTCATTCTTTTGAATAATTTCTTTAGGATGGCTATTTCTTAACATCTAATTTACTGACTAAATTTAATGGCTGCATTTAATCCTCCTCATTGTTTAATATATTTTAATATCCTTTATTTCTCAACATCAAAATATTTTTCAGAAGATGAGAGAACAGTTAATTTTATTTTTTCTTTTTAACTTGTTGTAACATGAAACATTTGCTATAAAAAACCATTTTATATTAGCATTGGTTTTCAGGGTATATATATTCAGGACACTCTCTTTTTTTTTTTTTTTTTAATGTACAGAAAAGTTCTGAAAGCCCAGAATGATAAATCATCTATAGTCCACACAGAGCAGATACATCACTTTGATCCCAGGCTCAAGGGAAAAACCCAAAAGAGAAGTGAGATATGGCTTTCATTCCCTCTTATAACTGTTTGATGGGTTTTGTTTGTCTATTGCAATAAAATATTACTCATTCACAAACCTCTAAAGTTCCAAATAATTTATGAGTATGATTCAGCCAAGAAGCTTACAGACTGAACTGTGTTTATCTTCATGATAATAACAACAGATTACACAGCAGTTCTTAATGATTGACAAGATATTGTCAAAAATCTGAATACACAACTGAACTATTTCCCTGACCAAGTGACTTTCTGTGTTGGAGTGACTACATCAGAAAGAGGAGGGGTATAGATGGCATCTGTCTGGAGTTCTGTCATGATGGTAGCTCCCCACAACATTCTTACCTTTAAATTTGAGAAATATGGATTTGATGGGTGGACTGATGGATGTGTAAGGAAGTGGCAGGATGAGCAAGTGCAGAGTTACAATCAGTGGCTCAGTGTCCAAGTGGAAACCATGAGCATTGTCCCTCAAGGGTCATTACAGGGATTATCCATTGTCACACAAGCCCTTAGTAGTACCAAATTACGCATCAGTAGCCATCAAATCACCATCCTGATTGCCAGTGTTTTGAGTCAGTAGCTGAATCCATATCTGGGCTTTGGTATCTTCTTTCTGGGATGGCCAAAGCCTCACAGTCCCACCTAAACCCATTTGGGTTCACATAATTTTTACCTGAGGGACCCAAAGAAACTTTTCAGTTCTTTTTTATTTAAATGAATCCAAAACTATGCTCCTGCATACTGAAAATTCTATTTTGCTTCATTTTTTTCTCTTGTTATCTTGGCCTTGAAGGATAACACATTTAATAACTTTGAAGCAGCGGGATATCAGAAATACCAGCATTAGAAATATTCAAATTACACATTTGATATGCAATTCTTCACTTCCCATCAAATGTTTTCAAGCTTTTGTTGCCTACTTCAGCAAACAGGGTTATTCTAGTCACATTTTAAGGTGTTTTCTTTGATGTGCAAATAAACGAGAAAGTTCAGATAAGAAAATCCAATATATTTTGTGTACTTCACGTCAGCAAATCAAATAGATGAAGTGAGCTTATTTTGTACTGAAGGCAGAAAATGTCAGAAGGCATATTTAAAATTAAATGTAGTAATTGCAGGAAAATGTGTGTTAATACACTATTATAATAACAACAGGAGACCACAGATGAAAGGGTAGAAATAAATTTAAAATATCTCTGCTAGTTATAACCAAGCACAGCACAGAAAAGCAATATACTTTTTATGAAAGCAGAGCTCCTAACCATACTTTAAGCCATCTCACATTTTTCTTGAGATTTTAGGTACTGAAAAAATGAAATAATTCTCTCCAGCTCACAATGTCTTTAAAGATAATGATGTCTACTTACAATGATCAATTAGGAGAAGACTTGCACTTTACGCAACCTAAATTAGCTTAAAACCAAAAAGTTTGGACCTATGAAAGTTACTTTTTTTGCCTATAGTTTATCTATTAAGTTGGGCTATACTTAATTAGAGATGCTCTTGGTTCCTAACAAGGTCACAAAATTGCTGTGGAGATGAAGAATTGCCAAAAACCAGGTGGGTAAACCATAGCAACAGCCACACTAGAATCATGAGATCCTGCAGGCCAGAGCCTTCTGGAAAGTTACTCTGCTATTTGTTTGAACAGATTTGTGAAATGAGCAGTTTAAAAACAGAGGTCTCAGCATCACAGGTAATGTTTTCCCTTACAACATTTTCAGGTTGCAGGACTGAACTCAGCTTGGAGCCTTTAGTACTCTAGAGGAGCCTTGCAATCTCTTTAAAGCCATCCATCCAAATCCTGAGCAAAACTGGGAATCATCTTCTGGTGTTTCTCCAATCCACCCTCTTAATAGTGTCAACATCATGCACCACCATTTTTTTTCCTTTTTCTTTTCTGTTTTGACCTTGTTGATAGGAAGCAGCACAACTACAGGGCAAATTGAAGCCCCCACATGTCCTGCAGCTAGCTGTGGGTGCCACAGCCCCAGAAAGAAATGCATGTCTGAAACTCACACCACTTGGGAAAGGGGGTGCCTGGAAATGCAAGGATTAGCTGCAAAGCAGTGTTTTGAACATGTAGGAATTATTAATGCTTTAGAAGTCTTTAGTATTCTGTTTCTTCAGTTGTATTAGTCATATTGATCCCAAATGTGTATTTCACTGATTGCTGGCTAATTATGAATCATTAATAAATCACTAGATTAATTAAACTCCTTTGATCCTGATTTGGTTAAGCTATATTAGCCCATGACAGGTGCCAGCTCAGCAAATGTAGGAGCAATTCCTAGAAATCAGAATTCATGCCAGTAAATTTCATTTCCTCCTTGTGTTCATTTGTATGCAGTCGTAGCTTGAGTGTGCAGCTGCCATGGGAGACCCACTACTTAATTTAGTGTGACTGGACTTTCTCTGGCAATACAAATTTCTAAGGGGAAAATAGCTTTCCTTTCTGGTTCTTAAATATAAAAATTGTTCTGTACTGCTTTATATTTCATAAAATATATTTCATATATTTTATGAAATATAAAGCAGTACAGAACAAATTTAAACAAAATAAGGTTAAATAAATTTTTTTTGCAACTACTTCAAGACAGTTATCTGAATTATAAATTACCTGAATTTTTCAACAAGGAGAAACACAGACAAGTAGATACCTGCTGTATTCTGAATATCAAGGGAAAGGTATCGCACATCAGTTACTGTAAGTTAGAAATCCTGACTACACCAAAAATACTCCAGATAAACATATTTCTACAAGTTTCTCACACAGGACTTCCATACAGCTACAGTGATGCTGTACAGTTCTGCTGCTGCATAGGTGAAGGTTCCTCAGACTCCATTGCCTTGAGTCTTACTGTAATTAAACAGCTGCTCTTTAGAAAAATTATCTGGATTTTTCTCCTCATTACTGAGATGAAAAAATGATGAAAATACTTGCATAAGGGGAAGCTGATATTGATCCATTGGATTTATATTTTTGTGAAGTTTCATATGAGCTCATAGCTCATATTGTGATTCTACATTTATTCTATGTAGAATGCCTCTTTGTAACATTCAGGAGCAGAAACACAAACATCAGTTTCCCAGAAAACATTAGGTCTCTGTCTAAATTCCTTCAGGCATAGAAGCTACATGTTAAAGATGAAGAAATTGACATCTGTCTCACAAAGCTGCGTGGAGGACCCTGAAGATAAAACATCCTAAATAATGCTCAAGACAAATGTTTATTCACAGGATTACTTATCTGAATTTCCAGTATTTACCCTTAGATGGCAGTTAATCGAAACTTTTATGAAAGGGGGGGAAAAGGCAGAGAAAAGAAAGCTAGAATTTAGCTGAAAAAATGTAATTTAAGCTTTTCTTAAACTAAACCCAAAATTGTTTCCCAAAATAAAGTATGTTAAAAGCGGTCCATGAGAAACAGTTGAAATATGACAAAGACTTTTTACCATCAACTGGTTTTTATGGCTTATCTTCTTTTCATCCCTTAGGCTGAAATTTCTTTTACTGACTCTAGGGATTTCCTGAGGCGTTGTTTTATCTAATGGGCTTTTATAGTGCTCATTTAGTTCTCCCAGAGCTTCTGCCTTATGGAATAAAAATGGCAGAAAAATGCCACAGGCTTGCTCTTCTTTCTCTAGACTTGAATCTGTGGTACTTCAAAGTCACCAGGCATGTTTATATTGCTCTTGGCAAACAGCAGTGATCCAGAGTATGGTGTGATCTAACAACTTCCAGAGGTTCAATACTTACATCTTTCTCCTGGCCTTACTCAGAAGGTAATAAAAGTTGGAAGGACCCATATGGATCACCAAAGCCTCCTTCCTTGTCCTTCCCAAGAGTCCCACCCTGTGCCTGAGAGCATTGTCCAAACACTTCTTGAGCTCTATCGGCCTTGGTGCTGTACCACTGCCCTGAGCAGCCTGTTCCAGTGCCCAACCACCCTCTGGGTGAAGAACCTTTCCCTAATATCCAACCTAAACCTCCCTTGACACAGCTTCAAGTCATTCCCTCATATCTTGTCACTGTATTTCCCCCCAAAATTTTGGTATGAAACAACATTAATTTATTAATCTACTGATAGACCAATTTTCAACTGCAGCATAACACTTAAAAGGAAATTTTAAGATGTTTTAAATGCTTCAAAATCAGAGAGACAGGATCTTTCAGGACTACAAGTGACAAAAACATAGAAGACACACTCAGAAATGCTTGTGACATAAGAGGAGAAGTTGTGCTTTACTCCAGTTCAAGATTCCGAAAACATTCACTGAGAAAAACAGAGTAGATGAGCTAGATCAATTTCTAGTTCTTTCATAAGGAAAATAAATTATTAAATCAAATAAATAAATTAGATATGTATTAGAATAACAGCACTCACACAGGAGCTCTGAAGGAACTCATGTGGCACTTATAAGATCTTAGACTAAGGTGCTGCTGTGCCAGGAGACTACCAGGCTTGCCAGGATAACCCTTGCCTGCCAAAAGAGATTTTCAGGGAATTCCAGGAACTACTGGCTGGTGAGTCTGATTTTCATTTCAAGATGGATATTGAGATGGAGAGTCTACAGGAAAACATACAGTCACTGAGCCTGAACATAAACAGACTGCTTGGAAGGGAACAGCCTGGCTTTCTGTGAAGAAAAGTCCTGGCCCAGCAGCCTGCCAGACTTTTTGAAGGGGATCAATAACCACATCCAGCAGGCATAGCATATTTGAATTTTCAAGACACTTTCAACAAGGTTTCTCAAAACAAATTGCTACAGAAACTGAACTACCTTATGACTGGGAATGTTTTCATAAAATAAAGAGCTAATTAAGGCAGAGAAGAAGAAAAGGAAGAGCTTGATGCTCCCTTTTCAGTACAAAGAGTCAGTCCTCAGGCCCTCTGGGCATCAGTGCTGTGATTGACTCATTTTATTCTCCTTTCATGACAGAAAAGGAAGTGCACTGTCAGATCTGCTGACAATAATGAGCTTTTCCAGTTAGACAGATGCCACAACAGTGGTGAGTATCTCACTAAGCTGAGAGTGTGGGCATGAGATGGCAGATGAGCTTCAGGGCAAACAGGTGCAAGTTTGTGAACAAAAAAGCAAAAATGGTCTGAAGCAAGCTGAACTCTCCACTAGCAGACAGCTCTGGATCCTGAAGTCACTACCAGCAGTTCCCTGAAATCTTTTGGTCAGGATATAGTGGCAGGCAAAAAATCCACCAACCCTTTGGACATCACTAGAAAGGATACAGGGAGAGCAAAACCACAGAAGGCTGCATTGCAGACAGTTCTGACATCCATCTCAAAATGCAGCTTGAGCACCTCCTCATGAAGAAAAGCTAGAAAGGTCTGGAACCTTCCCTTTCAAAGACAGCAAAGCTGAAGAGGATATGATAACTTCTCAAAATCGTGAAGATGCTGTACCTTGCAAATGAAAATTGTTACAACCATGTTCTGCAAGGTGGAAGTAAAGGGTATTTAACACTAGATTTAAAAAGTGTTACAAAGCAGGCCTTGAACTTCTGGAACTTCCTTCTGTCAGTTGTTGAATTGGGCTCTGACAGCATTCAAAAGAAGTTTGGACAAATTCAAGTACCACAGATTCATTAATGAATGTTAATGACAAGTTTCTTCTAGAAGGCCTGGCTCTGCTGTTGTTAGATAGGAAACAGTGATTTGAGTAATCAAACCTGGAATTAAACATTAAGTTACTACTGAAAACCAAAAAAAGCATTTAAATTATTTAAATTTCTAGGTATAAGACCAAGTAGCTTTATTTCTGAAAATGCCTATTCAGCAGTCTTCAAAAAGTAGAAAAAGCATCACATGATTTATAGGATTCTTTCCTCTTGGGACTAAATGGGCAGAAAAAAAATATAGGAAAAGAATGTGTAAACTCCTTTATAACAAAACCAGGCCAATCCACAGAAGCAAATAAATATAGTTTGTTCAAGCAGTTTGTAGGCAAGTGTCAAGCTGACAAAATTTTGACATATGCTCTTTTCAGCATGGTAAACACATCCCACTTCCCTACAAAAAGCTGGCAATTGTTGCATGGCTGGTTTTAGTGGGATTTTTTGTTGTTGTTTTTGGTTTTTCTTTTTGATAGTGGCAATAGTTTTATAAATTTCATCATTTATATTGCTTTCTTTCTCTTATGCTACCACTTTACATGTATACTTGATGTTCTTGGGCTTTTCCTATTTGTTTGTCAAAGACCCATTAGTCTAGTCCTCAACCCAGGATGTTATTTGACCTCTGTTTAGTTCCTTCATTAAGTGACATGCCCAAAACCATTTGTCCCATAGGAATGAAAACAACAAAACTAAATGTACTCTTAAAAGCAAGTCTGTATGGCAAGAAGTCAATAAATAATCAGGCAGTTGATAATAGCAGGAGTAACTGTCACCACTCTTGACCACTTACACCATCCTTAAACACCTTCCAGTGATATAAATTTTCAAATTCTCTTTGTACATTAAATTACCAAAAATATCTTAAGTGACAATGATACTATCAAAGATTCTTTAGAGTGAAATTACCTATTCAACTACAGCTTAAATACTGATCTACATGAAAATAAATGTTTTTCTTTCAAGTCATTCACCTGTGGCTTCCTCTCCTTTTGCACAGACATTTTACTTCTGAGCTGGTAAGGCTAATCAGCTTTTCTTTTATACTTTCAAGTTCTCAGCTCTTCCTTTTTTCACTGATTGGAAAATGTATCAGCCCTAATAAAGAAAGCCATTTATTTCCTTTCATTAGGAGTGGAAAAAACAATACACAACTGATTGTCTGTGGTCAGCATTAAACAAAAACCTGTGTCAGTGATGAAGATCACCAATACTCCTTTATGGCTTGTGAATAATCAGCTCTCAAAAGCAAGCAAGGAACAAGAGAAAACAGCAAAGATTTTTTAGGATGCAACATGCATCACACCAATAAAGATGGCACCATATGAAGATTTATGGATCCATAATCTCATGTGCCTACTTTCATTTGTTTTCATCTCTTGTTTATCTTTATGGGCATAAGTTCTTCAGAAAAGGTCAGGTATGTAAAGCGCAAGAAAAATACAGAGCTCACCATCTAGGTTCTTTTGAAAATTCTTGCATATCCAGCTAAACAAGGTGTCATTAAGTCAGTTGAACACCCTTAATCTCCAAATCTCAGTGACAACTACTGCAAAACTGCAGAGAAGCCTCTGCCTCAACAGTTTTCAGCAAAAAATATTCAGGTGAATGTAAGCTGGCAACAGGACAGTCCAATATTTTTGTGAAATATTTTCAGACTCAGCATCCAGGACAGGAAGACTAAGAACAGAGGTAACTACTCCTGTTAATGCCTATGTATATGGGATCTTTGAAGTGAAAAATTTGGTCTGAATAGTGCCTTGGAAACCAACTAAGAATCTCTGAAACTATTACCACAAGGTGTAGGATTTAGCCAAAATGCTAATTAAAGCCCTTCAGAAAGCAGAAGACCAACACATCTCTGGCAACATATGTAAAGTGTGTTTATTCACAGTGCTTTTTCATAACTTCTCCATTTTCCATTCAGAGAAGGCATAAGGGAAATGTTAATTAGCAGCCTGTAATGGCTTGCAAACCACAATAAATAGGAGATTTAATTATAATTATTTTTAAGTATAACATTACTATTATGTGCAAATAATTAGAAATGCAACCCTCAATGGGATAAAAAATTTGATATTGTTATATTCTTATATGAAATGTTTCTAGTATCTCCAGAATTGTATTTAGCCATTGTCAAAAAAGCAAATATGCCACCATAAAGCATAGGATAAAGGGAACAGGAGGATTTAGCTTTTTTACCGTATGTTTGTCTGTCTCCTGTTCTTCCCTCCCCTCTTCCAGCATTAGGAAATGTTACAAATGAAGTTAAAACAATGTATGTCACCAGAGATGAGAGATTCAGCTGTCTCAACAATACATCTGACAGGTTTTATTACTGCAGAAAAGGACATGGAACTAGGCAATGGAATCTCACAAGGGACTCCAACTGGTGTAGAAAACTTTTCACACTTTGAACTGTAGCTCCACATGAGAAAATTTTAAAAGTTCAGGATGCAAGTGTTCTAAAACTTTCACTTTTATAAAATGTTCTTCCATAGTTAAAGACCACATGAAGCGACTGAGTTTCAGTACCTTTCTGAAAGTTTTGACATAGAAATTACATGGATAACCTAGGACATATTTTTAAAAGACATATTTCTACTTAGACCTTTCATATTCTTTCCTGGTGCAAAGAAAACTAGCCCACAGGTAACCAAAATAAGCCTTTCAGAAACATTTGAGGCTGTGAAAAGGTAGGTTTAGGTTGCATGATAGGAGAGGTTCTTCCCCCAAAGTATGGCTGGGCACTGGAACAGGCTCCTTGGGAAGTGGTCACAGAACCATGCCAGACAGAGTTCAAGAAGGATTTGGACAATGCTCCCAGGCACAGGGTGGGATTGTTGGGATGTTCTCTGCAGGGAAAGGAGTTGGACTTTGATGGTTCTTGTGAGTCCCTTCTAAACCTTTATATCCTATAAGTCTATGATTTCAGGGTAAGGAAATAAAATATGACCCAATAAACCACTAATAAGTAAATGCCTACTAAAATACTATTTGTGTATTGAGAAATCCTTTAGGTCTTCAGCCACTATTGAACTGTGTGTGCAGACTCTGAAATACGGACAAGCAAAAAAAAATTAAATACACAAGCAAGACAAAAATGAAGATTTCACATAAAAGGAAAGGACTAAAATCCTATACTCTCAATTTATGTGTAACCTATTAAGCAAAAAGAATCTTTTAAATCAATTCATGGAGCTATTTCACCAGCTGAGAGCATTAGAAAATCACTTATTTTCAAAAGGAGACATTACAGAAGGTATTCCAAATATCCATGCAAATTCTTAACATCAAAAGTCAACTAGGGGAATGCCTTAGTCTTCACAGGTCTGAATCCAAGCACTGGAGCAAATTGTCACCATCTGTTTGGTGTTTAGTCACACATAGCCTGTAAAATTCTTAAGTGAAGTCTGATGAACATAAACAACAACAAGAAACTCATTAACATTTCGCTCCATAAACACAATCTATATTGAAAACCAACTGTGTGCAGCCATATATGCACTTAAACAGGTTAGCTAAAAAATAAGTATATCTTTAAGATACATGAAAACCAATTTTGGAACATCATCTAAAAAATAAAAACGTGGAGATTGTCTCATTTGCGGTCCTGTTATTCTGGTGTTGAAGTACACTAAAAGAAATTTTCTATTTTAGACAATCCAAGCAAAAGAGGGGAAGCTGCCTTTCTTAAAAAACCCAAAAAAACCCACAACAAACAAGAAACAAACCTAAACACACTCTACAACACAGAAGACTTCTAGAAAAGATTAAATATAAGACCTGGAAATCTCAGTGACTTAAACCTGGGAGCCCAGCCTGCCACAGTCCAGTTAGTGCCAATCTTGTTTTTAAGGAAAATTCGGTGAAGTAGTCATCACTTACAGTTTAAGTAGAAATGTGTTATTATGAATACACCATCTAGCAGTAACTACTGAACCTGAAGTCAGACTCATCTCTAAATTTCCATCTTCTACTTTTATTCAAGTACTTACTCTTCTTTCCATGGTAAAGATCTCATTTCACCAGAAAGAAATCTGTTTGCTTTGGCAAGTTTTCTCTCTCCACATGACTAAGTTCAACATCACTTTATAGCAACTCTCATGTAATAGGATACCAGGGTCTATTTTTTACATCCTCACATGTAGATTTACATTTATACATGTAAAAAATATCTCATATATTACATATTTTCCTTAGTAAGAGTGGGATACAGGTGTTATCTTACTGCAATAAGCAAATACATGGATTGTATGTTCCATGTTACCAGTCTGATGATTAAAGAACATTTTCTGTCTGGAGCAATTAAAGTAAAATCTTTACCTTCACTATTTCCTAATACCATTTTGACAAGCTGAAACAAAACTCTCAATGCATTTGACTTCTCTTGATGAATAAAAATTTAAAGCCAACTACCATGTTGAAGCACAATTGCTCATAATAGCTAAGAAACCACTTTGGCAACAGCAATAGGAAAAAAAAAAAAAGGTCTGATTTTTACCTGAAAGAGCACTTCACAATGAAGTCTCTCAAGCTTCAAGTGTTTAGTTTTGGTGAGTTTTTTGACAGCTCACTAATGATGACACAATCTGACAAATATAGACTGTCCACTGCTGTAATTTTTAGCAATCAGCATTTTATATAAAAAGTAGGTCAGACAGACCCATCACATTCTGCTAGGAGGTTTTTGGAGGAAAGATATAGAGCACCAGTGTGAAATTCACATCAGTACATTCTATAATTCAGTCATATTATTTGTGTACAAGCAGCAGAACAATCTTTGATGGAAAAAAGCTTAACTGCATTTAAAATACAATCAAATGAAAGAAAGAAACCACATGAAATTGTGAGCCTGTGACCAATTTTTCTAGAAAATTTCACTGAATAAGAGACAAACCACAACTTGCAGAGTTACACATAGACTCACATACTGAATATAGATTAATTAATCTTCAAAATATTTCTGTCCTTGGAAAGCTAATGACCAGTTTCAAACCAATTTAGGCAGAAAACTGTCAGGTGAAAAGAGAATATAATTTTACTTTTAACTAAGAAAAATTACATTTCTGCAACATGTAGCATTACAGTCAGCATCAGTGTTTACAATGCCACGCTATTCTTCACAGATGTTTATATTTACTTCTTCCTGGTACATGTACATTGAAAGAATGTGGTAGTCAAGGCATTATCCATCTTTTGAGGATGAAAAACTAATAATAGAATCATTGATTTATTTGGACTGAAAGGAACCTTCAAGCTCATTCCATTCCGCAGCCTTCTGCCATGGGTGAGGACAGCTTCCCCTAGACCTGGCTGCTCCAAGCCCCATCCAACCTGGCCTTGAACACTTCCAGGGATGGAGCATCCACAGCTTCTCTGAGCAACCTATGCCAGGGCCTCACCACCCTCACAGGGAAGAATTGTTCCTAATATCTAATCTAAACCCATTCTCAGTTTGAAACCATTCCCTCAACGCTGCAATTTGGAGACAGAGGAAAGCAGGCATATTAGATACACTTTTACTATGAAAAGAAAATCCCACACCAACCCAACAAAATAATTTTTCTGCTCTCTGAAGATTTCAAGTGTCTGTATGTACATGAACAAATAAAATCTGCGCAGTACAACATGGTATTCCAATTTATATTCAGTATCTTATTTTCAGTGAAATTTAATCCTGTTAAATTTGCCTGTTTTCAAGGGCAAGTACTGGCATTTGCATGGCCATATTTCTTTAATTTAAAACACCAATCTCATCAGAAAAGAAGGTAAGTTCTTTTTAGTATTAAGTATCAAAGTAGATTTTACCCCCAAAAAATAAGCTACCATTTTCCCAAATTTTTAGAATTCAACTAAATATATGGAAAAACTTCCAACAAGGATTTTAATAATTCTCTTGATGTACTTTCCTTGCTCTGAACCTTTGTAGTGTGTTCTGCTGTAGTATCTACCACCTACATGAATTTTCTCTTTAGCTCTTTATCCATATTAAAGATACTTAAAAGAAAATTGCACTTTCATAAGACTTCTCAATTTATTAAATTAACCATGTGATACTATTAATATCATTTTCAAGAAAGAATGCCATAAGCTCTTTTCCAGTTTTCAGTACACAACCCGTAATCACAAGGTGGAGACTGTAGCTCCCATTTTAAAAGAAAATAGCTTTAGAAACAATGGGTACAAAATATATGGAACTACTTTTCTTCATGAATTGATTATTTAGGGTAGAATAAACACCAATAATAAATTAAATCCATATAAATATAAAACACATGGCATTGCCATGACTGGTTTTTGTAATGCTAAATTTTATAAATTGTTACGCTTCGGTGATGAACATTTTGTTTCCTGGAACAGATTAAAGAAACCTTCTAATCCTTGCCAAAACATCTGTATGACATTCATTATTTCAGGACATACACTATGCTTCCTGTATTTTGTGTTCAGTTGTTGGATGAAAATCAGAAAATAGACTCTTGAAGACACATTCATCCCAAGTAATCTCTAGGACAGACATAATTTTTGGAAGTACATGAAAGCAATCAGTCTTCAAGTAATTATTTGCACTTAAATTACATGATAATAAAACATTGGCAATGTCAGATTTGCATTTAACCAAATTGCATTTATCCAAATCGCATTTATCTCAATACAGCGTGGTGTGACATTTTGGTTTTTTGCACCAGTTCAATTATTTGAATTGGTGGTTGGTTTTAGAAAGCAGAAAGCTCTCTTATTCAGAAAAGGAAGACCCTATTTAAATTTTTTTTCCATAATTTACACATTTTTTGAAGGTGAATACTCAAAATTATGATTTTTCCTCTTTTTCAACTAATGGTAAATCTTCCTGAAGAGTGAGGAAAAATAAATTTTGCAGTTTAGAATCCAAGTAAAATATACTATCCCCCTACGTAGAGTGTTTCTTTAGGGTTTAAAACCGTGTTTAATTCTTTAAAGGAGATTAATCTGTGGTACAGGGTGTATTTTCTTTCATGTCATCAGGTATGCACTGTTTCACAGATAGAAATGTATGCAATATTTAAGTAGTGTTTTTCCTGCCAGGTGCAGGATTCAGCTTTAAGACTTATTTCTGCCGTTTCAAATTTTTAGGGAGAGTGATTTCAGAACATTTTACAGCCAAAATATTTACTTGAAGAGTATATAATAGCAGAAGCTCTTCTTCTGAAACCAAGATCACATTGTTGTAAATAAATAAGAAACTTGGCTAGAGGTGGCAGCCGATCCACAAATGTTGCTAAAGAAACATTAACCAACATTTACAGGTGTGGAAAGATTCCCATTGTGCACTAATCTGAAATAGAAAATGCATTAACTGAGTGCTCAGTTCTGGAGTGACAACACCGAGTGTATCTGGGTACTCCCAGGCTCCAGTCAGGCTTCCCAAGGCCAGTTCAGTTGGCCCTGAAATTCTCATGTAAAACACCCAGAAGAGAGCTACTGAGATTATAGCATGAAATGTGATTCCTGTGAAACTGTTTCAGCCAGTAAGTGTGACATTTTAAAACTTTGAAATCAGTTTGGTTCCATCAAAGCTTTTTTTATGTGATCGAAACAAAGGCGTTCAACCATTTATCTGATATTAATTTCTCATTTCCTGCCCTATCAACTAATTGATCAATGACCAAGTGGTACCTCAGTATCACTCTGATGGGTTATGATTTAGCCCTGTTCTTCAGTAGATTATTATTTCTTTCTATATTTTGAATTCATTTAAATTCAGTAAAATATTTAGGTTTAAAGAATTTGGAAACAAAGTTTTCTCAAATCTCTTAATCAAGATCCTGTTTCTCAGTTGAAGCATTTGTCATGACCTGCCATCTGATCATCAGGATTCAGCAAGGTAATGTTAAGGTTACTAAATGGAAATAAAGAATTTAGTTTAACGTTGAAACAGATTTTCATCAGACATGTAATTTAGCCAACACTTAAAAGATCAATAAGAATACTAGGAACGAAGACTGCACTTGCTTCCATAGCCTGAGTGAGAATTTCAATGAAGAAACATCCATTTTTGCAAATTCCTGCAAACATTATATTGTTTCTCAGTATAATGAATGCTACATTCCAACAGCTATCTTAGATATCTTAGACTTCCAACCAAACAGGGGAAGGATGTTACAGAGCCAGAATCCCATAGGGCAAAAGTCAGTTCTAGTCCTAGATCTACACTACAAATCTCTGAACAAAAGTAACTCAGAACCACTCTACAATTATGCTGATAAATTAGCAATGTCAAAAAAAAAAAAAAAAAAAAAAAGAAGGAAATGAAAATCAGATCCTAAAAGAACAAATCCCTTTTTGGTGTATGTCACCAGTCTATATGCTTCACCAGCTGAAGAATATAATAGGTTATGCTCTACTTCCCAAACTGAGATGGAAAAACATTGGTGCTCATTTCAGAAGGTATTTCATTGATTTAAAACCTTACTGGCAGAGCACCATGTAATAGTTAAATTCTTTGTACTATAATTCCAGATTGGTGAAATTTGTTCTGAGCAATTCTTATTCCCCTATCAAAGTACTTTTTGTAATAATAAAAAGCAGCAGGGAACCTATGGAGGGGAAATAAATTCAACATCAATAGAAATACAGCCATGGGAATGTATTATGGATTCATCTTTGGAATATCAATAAAAGTAAATTCTATCATAACATCTGCTCCATGTTTTATGTCTCAGCCAGAGGTGGCCCCTCCAACCAAACAAGCAAATTGAAAGTAAGCATGTATTGTCTGTGAATCCTATTTTCCTACTGTCACCTGCTCTCTTGTTTAAATAGATGTTAACAGAATAAAAAAGGCTTTGTATTTGCCATCTATTTGACTGAACAGTTTATTATGCCACATCTCCACTGTACACTATTGATTAGACAGCTTCCTGGCTTCCACAACCCACAGAGTATTTTAAAAATGGAAGGTTTCTCTGTAGATCACCTAGTCCAGTCCTCTGCTCAGAGAACACGGGCATGGGGCAGGGTGCCCAGAGCAAGGGCTAGGCAGAAAGTCAGCATTTCCATGGACAAAAATACCTCTTAGGGCAGCCTGTTCAACACCTTCTGTTACAGGAGCAATGACTTTCCCTTCTCCCCTATAATAAGCCCCAAATGCATCTCAGTTAGCTGAAGGTAGACTGGAAAATAGCACAATATGTGTAATCTTGTATTAAGCTTTTGAGAATTTGGAGAAATTAATGAAGCAGATGTGCAATAAAATGCAGCAAGCCACATGAAATCCATCAGTGTTATGGATAATGGTGGGAAAATTGACTGTATACATCAAATTTGCAGTGTCTTGCAAATGAGGAGCAACTTAAAGCCAGTTTACAAGCTGGCATTTTTTATATACTTCAGAATAATATAGAACAGCTGAAGTGCTCATATAGCTTTAAAGAAAAACTTAAACGAGTAAAGAAAAATTAATTTTCTACCATTGCCTATATTATCTGTCTGCTGCAGCTCCTGAAGAGCTGGCGTCAGGGTTGCTTCACTGAGTTTTCTGCAGCACAGCTAAAACACATGATTGTTTTTGTGTAAGAATGTGCCAGTTTGGTCCTGAGCACTCACAGAAACCCCCTGTGAAGTACAGTATGTCCTCACAGTACACAGGTTGCTTGACTACCCAGTGGATTACTTGCATGCCTCCTGTTAGAGGCCACATTGCTGGGTAGTATTTATTTATTTGTTCCTTCTTTCTGGTTAACTTAACTAAATAAGTACAATTTAAAATCAATAACTAATCAATCAGTGAATAGTGCTACATAAAAAGAAAAGATGACTTAAACCTGAGGTAAATTTATCAGTCCTTTGTTGTCTCATTATGCTTGGATAGCTGCTCCTCAGACTGCAATGTATGAATGACCAGTTCTCTATGAGTTCAAAGGCTGATAACATTATTTTTTCATTTACTTCACATTCATTATTTCAATGTCCCCCAGAGAACAAATGTAGAAAGGGTTTCAGGAAACCTTTTATTATTGCTGTTAGCTGGAAATGATCATCAGTGGGAAGGTTTGGCTTCTGAGAAGAAAGTCAAGGGATAGTCCAACAGCTCACAAACAGCTAGTATATGACTACAGCTAGTATATAACTACCTAATTTAAACTAAATGAGTTAATAAGACTTGGCAGAATACTTACTGGAGATGCTTTTGTCACAGTGGCCAGTATATAAGCCTTTGATTAATAAAATTCTTCTGCACTTCTCAGGAAAATCAGGAGAGAGGCATGAAATTAAGGAAAAAGCCAGAAATGTTTCATGGAAATCTGGTGACTTAAGAAACTGTTAATTTGAAACCCAAACCAAAAATATATTTGACCTATGATCTGTCAAATACAGATATCTAGCAAATAAAATGGGGGTTTTTATCTTTTAACTACTTGGAAAATTCAGATTTGCATGAGGCTTTCAGTTTAACATCATGGTGGATCAATTTTAGTGCAAACAAAAGCATTCTCTGGTGTGTAATTGGGCATGAGGTTTTCATGAAGATTTGTGGCCCAGAGAAACTCACTGTGGGATCCCAAACTGCATTTGAGTGGGATTGTAACAATTGTAAAGATTTTATCATAATAATTAAAGCAAGGTATAGGAAAGGTTGAACTCTGTTCAAGCGTGTACAGAAACTATTGTTCCTGTTGCTCAGATAAAATGTGCAACTTGACTTAGGTAATTGTTTACATGACTCAGAATAAAGCAAGCAGAATGCTGCAGTAATACCTGCATCAATTATTGTTTTGGGAGTCATGCTCTGGGTAAGATAATACTTCTCTTATGCCCATGTAACCTGGAGGATGAAGCACCACATATGAATAAAAAGAAAGCCCTGATCAGTCTCTTACAGAAGCTGTTCTGCAGCCTTATGCTGCAGTACCATTTTTCAGGTATTAGAAGGTTTTCTTTCCGTATGCTGCATGCAGTGTTAGCTTTATCATGGAAGAGATTTTGGTAAATAATATTATACTGAACTTATAGCACAAGTCCAAAAGTGTTCAGTAAATCAAGTTCTTCCTTCCTGTCCTGATATTTTCCTAGTTATCAAGGTTTGATTAAATACTTTTTTATTATTTTCCTTTGCTTGTCACCCATGTTCAATAACACATTGTCATCAGCCAGATCAGGAGGTAACTCTATAGAGCATACATCTGAAAACTGGTAGATGCATAACAGAACCCGAAACCCAGACAAAAATCTCACAAATGTTAGGGAGCAGCTTTTTTTTTGCAAAAATGAGTAATTTGCAAGGTGTTAGTCAGATTTTAGACAGCTTTCCAGATAACTTTAAAGTTCTGGGGAAGTCCTGTAGACAATTGACTCCCTTCCCTGGGAGGGTGGTGTTTCCTCTGTTTAAGTGCTACTGCATTTGGGTGGGGCAATATCAGACCCTGAAAAAGAAACAGAGAGCTGTAGTTCTTTCTAACTCTTCACTTGGGGAAAAAATTTCTCATTTGTTTATGCAACCTCGATGATAGTGAATATTTTCATCAGATTCCTGTGACACACTCGTACTTTGCAGTATATTTTCAAACTGTCACTAGATACTAACAGAACCTGGCATCTTAAACATCAATTTCAAGTCTTTACTAAAAAATGTTTGTTTCTGTCATTTCCTGGATGTTATTTTGGACATTTCATCCCTTCTACTTGGAAGCCTTTTCACTGGAGTCCTGGAAGCACTTGTATCTGAATCCCAGAGCTTTACATGACTTATTCTTTCTGTCCTCTATGGTAACAAGTTATAGTCAAGCAAGACTTTTGTTGGTTCATCCTACTTTATTTCTAGCTTTCTTTATAAACCTCTGTATTGTTTGAAATGCTGTGTGAGAAGTAACTTCCACAGGCATGTGTTTAGATACTCATTAGAAGAAGCAACATGGCTGAGTCCTGTAGATTAGAGCTCACAGAATGACAGAATGGCTGAGGTGAGAAGGCAGCCCTGGAGATCAGCTTGGCTGCTCAGTTAGGACCACCATGCTCAGGACCATGCCCAGATATCTTTAAAGTAACTCAAAGGTGACTCCACAACCTCCCTGAGTGATTTTATTCAGTGTTTGGTCACCCTCTCTGTGAACAAAAGTGTTTCCTAATGTTCAGGTTGAACCTCCTGTCTTTCAGTTCAGCTATTGCCTCTTGTCCTGTCACCGGAATCCACTGAGAAGAGCCAAGAGCTCTCATTTTTTTCACCTTCCCTACACTAAGGTCTCCCCATATCATTTATTTCCCCAGGCTGAACAATTTCAGATCTCTCCGATCTTTCATCATAGGAGAGATGATCTAGTCTATTGGTCTTCTGATTTCCAGACTCTCTCTGTGGTATTTGCTGGAGTCTCCAGGATGAAGGAGGAATTGAGAATCTGACTCCATGTTCTTGGAAGGCTAATTTATTATTTTATGATACTATATTATAATAAAGAATGCTATACTAAAACTATATTTGAGAAAGGATACAGACAGATGGTTTAACAAGATACCAACTGAAAACTCATGACCCTCTCCAGAGAGTCTGGCACAGCTGGACTGTGACTGGCCATTAAATAAAAAAATTCACAGGAAACCAATCAAACAACCACCTGTTGAATAAACAATGTCCAACCACATTCCAAAGCAGTAAACACAGGAGAAGCTATCAGATAATTATTATTTTCATTTTTCTCTGAGTCTTCTCAGCTTCCCAGGAGAAGAAATCCTGGCAAAGAGATTTTGCCAGAAAATAGGACACTCTCTGCAGGATGTCCATGCCTCCCTTGCAGTGGGGAGCCAAGAACCTGACCCAGTGCTCATGATGTGGCCTTGCCACAAGTGGTGAGTAGAGGGAAAGAACTACATCCCTTTGTGTCCCCTTGACCTGCTGTCAGCATTCCTTCTAATGCAGCCCAGGGCATCCTTGACCTTGTTTGCTACACAGGCACATTCCTGGTCCATGCCCAGCTTTTTTCCCACCAGGATTTCCAAGGCAAAGCCACTTTCCATACCCTGGTGTCTGGGGTTGCTCTTTCCCAGGGGAAGGACTTTGCACTTGTCCTTTTTAAACTTCCTGAGGTTCCTGTTGGTCCATTTCTCCAGCCTGGCAAAGCCCCTGGAAGCCATCATAACCATCTGGTATATCAGCCATTCAAAGCAGGAATTGTGGAGATGGAAAAAAATTTAGAACCTGAAGGGAAAACACAAAATATCCTCCTAGAAATCTGTTTACTATCACAGCAGCTCATCAGAGTTCATTGAGTGGACCAACTCCAGAAAGAAATGGGTTGACTGTTTTAAGTATCCAAATCCTTTACTCTTAAGTTAAGCACTTATTTTCAAAAATTCTGAAATACAGCCAAAATTATTTCTGAAATTTGCTGGTTTAAAGAAAAAGCACAAGAACTCCTTTGAGTTATGTATTTGCAATGAGTCATAGAAAGATTAGAAGTCCAAAAATGGAAGCAAAAAATACCTCTCTGCTCACACTCAGTGGCAGAATTGTATTTGTGGGCTATTATTACAGATTGAAAACACAATATTCACTCTGATTTAATTTTTTTTATTCTAATAATTATTTACGTAACACTGTATTGTGCATGGATCTTTAAAATAGAATAGAAGAAGATAGGGGAAAAATGGAAAATTCTTCAATTTATAGGTAACATCTAAAGCTCAAAGGAATAGAAGTTCAATAAAGAACAGATGCAGGCTGAATGTTAATACTGAAGTGTTTGTTGTAACAGATGGATTTTGAAGAGAGCAGGGAGTGTGGGGCTACGGGAACATTTTTTTTGGCAGGCAATTTGGAATTAAGGCCTTTATGCTTTCTGGCCAATGTGAGATTGTCCAGGGACATTCCCATGAATAAAATAATTGTTTTCTTTTTTGATTTATCCTAGTTGTTCAAGGGATAAAAAAAACCCTATAATCCCTGTGATTTGAGGTCTGAGAACATAAATTACTTATAGAAACGACAAGGAAAGACAGCATAATAGCCTGGCCATGTATTTACTCTTTAAGAACACAGTTGCTGTATCAATGAGGGACCTCTTGCAGTTCATAAGAAACATTGGATTGAGTAAAATAATTGATGTGGTGCCCTTTATGTAAAACACTCCTTTCCCATTCAGATACAAGTTCAAACCAGAAAGAATTGGTAGAAACACCTGTATACTGAAATTTAAAGCTAAAGTTCTTTCAGTTCCTGCTAAAGTTGATTTAAAAATTTTGACACTGAAGTTTCATAAATTCAGGATATTTTTCTGTTATTGCAGTTATTAAAAATCTAATTTTTTAAAACTTCATACAGACCTATTTAAATATCTAATTATGGAAAATTGACCCAGTCATTGTAAAATTACAGTAAGCTATTTATATCTTGTAAATAAGGAACTTGTCTTCGCATAAGACTCTAAAGCTCACTATTTTTGAAAAAAGAGAGATTTTTTACATCAGAATTCGAACTAATTAAATATAATTTAAATTCTGAGCTTATTGATCTAAAAGCAGTGAATAGTAAATCTCTTTATGAATCATAATTTAAAATCGTTTTGCCTCATTTTAAACAACCTCATCTTTGTCCTTAGAGATACACCATGCAGACTTTATTTTTTAGCATGACTACTACACTGTTACTCATGGTAGTGCAGTATCTGACAATCCACCACTGGGGTTGCTTCTTACCATTTGCAAAAATTGACTTTGTGCCAACAGCACTGACTTGCGCTTATTTCTCCCCTTTTCTTTGCTAATCAGAGAGTGAGCATGCAGTTGGAAATGGGAAAGATGGCACCTCTGGCAATACAGCCCTTTGAAATTTATCTCTTTTTCCTTCTTCCTCAGGCCTTTGTTGGAGGCATTGTCAGTTACAGTGAAAGCTTTCTCCTCGCTGTGTGCCTGGTCAGAATGAAGAGAAAGAGCTTATTGCTTGTTGCTCTTTTTCACTGGTGCCTAATCAGAATGCTGTAAGGAATTTTTACTTGGTCTCTTAGGGCTTCTGCTGTTTGCTCTAGGCAGTCTCAGGCTCCATGAGGGAATTGACTGGCAGGTTTTTCCATTAGACTTTTGTGGTTACAGAATACTGCCAAAAATAGCAAGGCATGTATGTTATGTACTCTCCTTGATGCACAGAAGGACAGCAATGCACTGGAATCCTTGCAGCTAGGATTTGCCAGCTTGCTTTCTCTTACTAATTTGAGGAATCCTGGAAAGACCAATGACTTCTGTTTTCACTCAGTTGAACTCCGTGACGCCTCAAAAATGTTTCTCTCCTGAGAGGTGTTCCAGCCAGGCTGTCAGTCACTGCGTCCTAGGCAAGACAAAACACCACTGGCTTTCTTTTTCATTGGCTGTCTGCAGGTGAATGGGTGTTTTCTTTTATTACCTGAGCTATGGGAGCTCAGAATCAATATATTCTGCAAGAGCGACCACAATGTATCGTGATTTTTCTCATCAAGAAAGTTGAATGCAAGGCCAAAAAAAAATCTATATTATGTGTGAAGTTCTGCACACTTTACAATGCAATATTGATATAAATGATGCATGGCAATAGATTTCATGGCAGACCTGGATGGTGGTGGACAAGACCTATAGACGACATTTAAATGGGTAACAGAATTACAAAATGAACATAAATTATTGCATTCACAAAAGAAATTCAATTAAAATGCATCATGCAATAACAGTCAGTTCTAAGAGCTGAAATTACGTACAGTCTGAAGAAAAACTTTCTAGTTTGGTACCATATTATACATAAGTCTTAATCTGTATATTAACAGGACACTTTTTGTATTGTGAAAGGAAAATACACAATATTTTGATTAGTGTGGGTACAATGGTGGAAGAGTCTCTGATTACATATTCATTCTTTGTCTTAGATCAACTTCCTAAGGGACCTGTAACTTCTTTCTAAAAATGATTTCTAACTGAAACTTGGTATGTAAACTATTAGCCTAGGAGCATGTATAATAAATTATGCTTCTATGAAAAAATATAAAAGAAAAAAAAAGAGTATATCTACTTTATGCTCATCTTTGCCTTCAAGTAAATACCTTATAACATCAATTTAAAATTTCTTTGTCTAACTTTTTTTAACAGTTCTGTTGCACTTGGAAAATTTGGGGGTTATTTTTGAAGAATGGAGAGGGAAGACAGTAGGCAGTATTTAACTGAGGAAATTCATAGTGACTTTTTAAATGATAACTCTCTGTAATTTGTAAATTTGGGATTTCCTGATACAGTGTGCAAATACATTCTAACAAGTAGTCAAATAGCTCTGGTTAAGGATTTATGCAGACAAATAATATTTTGTATGTATTATATGTACTTTGTATATAAATATATACAGCTGAAGTGATGAACTTCTGCTTGTGTGTATAGAAGCATGTGTACACATTAAGTAATATAAACACATGCTCATTTAAGCCAAGATATAGAAAAACTGCATTTTTTAAAATTGGATTTTGGTACAAATTGGCTTGATGCAGTTGCATAGAAAATATTTCAGACACAGTGCTCATCTGAGGATATAAATATAGAAGCATTCATTTTGTAAATGTTCAAGCTTTGTATTTCCATATCATAATTATTCCTCTCATAAGAGCATTCTAAGCTGTTTTCATAAAATGAATAGAGAGTCTTGACTCAGCCCCTGCTGTATGTTTTGCTAGCACTAGGTTGAATATTGCTTGTTAAACCCTCATTCAATTCTCTTTGCCTATTCCATTTAAAGTTGTTCTTTTAAGAAATGGGGGTTTTTTTGTAATTTATTCCTTTTTCCTTTGGTGTTGTACATTATATGCAAAAAATTCTAGCACTTTTACACCATTTTCCTAATTACAAAACTTAAAATTATGTGTGGGGATTTTAAAATATTTAATGGCCTGTATAATCTCAAGGATACAATTGTGGAGAGGAGCTTCAGTTTGAAAGTAACTTAACTACTGACTGTGAAATGAGTGATGGAATTTTTTTCTTTTCTGTTTGCAAGAGTGTGTTTTAAAGGAGTGTCTTTTGAAGGAGGCAACATTGTGGACCACAAGCTATGAAGGTTTCTGGAATGCATTCCTGACACTGGTGGAAAAGCCCATGGGATAAGAGGACCTGTTAAAACTGGTATTAAAAATGGAAAGACTGAGAATGTGGGAGTTGAGAGAAATCTTGCTCATGAGACGGTGGAATTCAGGATCCTGAAGAACAGTAGCAAGGGAAATCATGCCTGATGAACCCAAGGGATTTCTATGACGAGGTGGATGATTTGTGGATGAGGAGAGAACTGTGGTTGTTCTGATTTCAGCTGTCTCACATCACATCACAAATGAAAATCTGATGCAGAGTGGACTTAATAGGCAGGGAAGTGGAAGTGAAACTGCTGAGCACTGTTGTGATCAGTGGCAAAATCCAGTCTCTGGCAGTGCTCTGCAGGGTTCAGTGCTGGGCCCAGTATTATTTCTTAACACCCTCAGTACTGAGCCATATGACAGGACAGAGGGTTCCCTCAGCAAGCTTTGTAGATAAACCCAGCTGGGCTGATGGACCAAAGAGCTGGTTGTACAGCCTTCCATGAGGATGTGAGCTGGAGAAATGGGTGGAAGGGAATGCTGTGAAGTTCAGCAACAGGAAACATGGAGTCCTGTACTTGGGGTGGGGGGGCAGGGCAGGGAATAACCTGGTGCCCAAGTACAAGCTGAGGACAGAGAGGCTGGAAAGTAATTTGAATAAGAAGGGATGGGAGGGGCGTGGTGTGATGGTGGTGACATCCTGGTAGAGGCCACCGAGCAACCAGTGCTCCTGTGCGGCATCCTTGAAAATTCTCACAAATTGTCCTGGGCACCTTGCCTTTTCCACTAGACCTCTGAGCCAAGGACTGGCCTGGCAACCTCCAGAAATGCCTCTTAACCTGAGTAATTTTGTGAGGACCCTTCAATCTACAGGCTACCAGCTCAATTTTGGCACTAAATGGATTCCTAAATGCTTTCTAAAAACTAGAGCCTTTTTTCTGTGCTTTCTTTGTCAAAGATGGAAATATAATTTTTTTTCTTTTTTGGAAGTTTCTTCAGAGGGGAGAAGAAACATACATCTGTTAGTATGCAGATGCTGTAATGATGGTATCCACCAAAGAACTTTAAATACAGTGGTGATTTATGCTTTATTTTCTTACAAGGTTTTCTTGTCAACAATGATATAAAGTACTTGAAGGAAGAATCTGATATCAATTGTTACTGTATGCAACTTGAATATATCATAATAATTACATAGTTATATTATAATTTTTGTATTTGAATATTTTGAAATAATTTAATCAATAACACTAACTATAAAGGTTCATTTTTATTTGTTTTGTCATTGTGCATAATAATCTGTGGTGTACATTGCACTACTGTTTCTATGAATATTTTTTTGTGTAATCGGGGGTAAATCATACTTTGCTATTTTGTGTCAGTTAATTTTTCCCTGTTGCATTTTTTAGGAAGGGGAATGCACTTCCCCCCCCCCCTTTTGTTTATCAGAGGGAGACATTAGTGATTCTAATCCTAGTTGTTTCTAATACTAGAACAGTTTCCCAGTTGAGCTCTGTGAAACAGCTCCCCGGGTAGAATATTGAAGCACAAGGTGCAGAATTGCTGAAAAATTACTTATCAAGTGTGACTTTAGAGATGAAATGGTTGCAACATCTGTGTGAGTACACAGCAGTACATGGTAGTGGCATACTGGTGGTGTAGCTGCAGAAAATACTGAGGTTGTTGGCATTTTGGCCAAATATTTTTAAAGTCATCCTGTAAACAGAAGAACTGAGCCCCATGTGCTGTGATAAAGCTGTGTATTTCCATCCATGGTCTGTCACAAAGGGATAATAGACACAAAATGCAGGGGCAGACAATCTCTGGAAAAGGTAATAGGAGCTGCATGTTTTTCAGACTCTCTGGAAAGATATTTTAGGAGGAAATTCTCACCTGTTCTCTCCAGCTTTACATAATTTTTAATGTTTCAAAGGGTAGTAGAAGGAGGAGGAACAGAAAAATTCTCAGTGCCAAATCAGACAGCTGTAAAGCCTGTGTCCTCCAAAAAGTCATATATAATTAGTACTTGTCATTGTGAGGAACAGTAATTAGTCACTCCGTATAGAAGCACAAAGAAAAAACATGTGATATACTTTTCAAATTTTAGAGTGAGAGAAGCTTTGAGCACAATCTAAACTATCCCTTGATTAATGATAATAAAGGCAGCCTAGAAAATATGTACACCTTTATTATAAAGATCAGTGAGACAAAAACCTAATAGCAAATATTTCCCAGGTGTTTCACAAACATCACAACTTTTTTCTATTTGTTTTGACTAAATTTCAGAAATCAGCTGCAGAAGTTGTCAGCTAACTAGCATATTTTTGATTTTCAATTAGAAAAACAAACAGAGGTTTGTTTTTCTAATTGAGAATAATATGCAGATACATTTATCTTCTTTGGTATGTCCTAGTTGTTAAGTGTAAAGGTCTTTATCTGTATATATGAATACTGCATGCATAAATGAACATTTTCAGTAGGTGTTCAATAATAAGCATTTTAACTGCAAATTGAGATTACATACAAGCCTTCCCAGATTAATTGTAAATGGTCCTCTAAAAAATTAACTGACTGATGGTTTTATTAATAAGTCACCAATAGAACAAATGAGGGACTATCTGCCTGTCAGTATTCCCTACAGTACTTAGTCTCCTTTGAAATATTAAATGTGAGCTAAATCAAAATTCCTATGCACTATAAAATAGTTTTTAAGCAATACTTTATGTTGTAATCCCCTGTTTATAAGTGTTGAATGAGAGATGATTTTTGAAGATGAGTGGTTTGAGCTGTGTATAGACACACATGGACTTTGGAACCTTTTATATGGTACTGTACATGATGTTGTAAAACTTCTGCTCCCTGTGGGTACTCTGTTCAGGGTAGTTTTAAGATGGAGCAGCTATAGTAAATGAAATCAAAGGTCTAAAAAATGTGTTACCTTTGATGTTGATCAGAAATGTCGGGCTTGAGGAGAATAGACAGAATATCCCACAGCAAAGTTCGGAGCTGGGCTGGCAGGACACAACCATCATATGCAATAATTTATGCTTTGGGTTATAATTGCAACATATCACCTTGCTTTGGAATGAGCTGAAATAATGCAGAAAATGTGCTGCCTTATATTTCTCAAGGATTAGTGTGGATATCAACATTTCCTGCAGACAGCAGATAATTTGAAACTGTCGACAGCTAGAGGTAATATTGTGTAAGGTGGGAATGCAGTGGGATGAGGAATGCTGTTGCTACCTGAAAACTATGTTTGCTGTCTAAACTATTAGTGCTTTAACATGTCACTGAAAGGTCAGCCTTAAAGAATAATGGAGAAGCTACTGGAATGAAGGGAAATAAACTGAAAAGGATGTACTGTGAGTTCATTCCAGCTCTATCTTGTTCATAGGGGCTGTTAAGTAGATTTTTTAATATTATTTTCATTGTTTTGTTTTGTTTGGGATTTGGGGTGGGGGTGTGAATGTGTTATTTGGAGTGAAGGGGCATGTGTGTAGTTTTATTTATTTGGTTGGTTTGGGTTTTGGTTTTTTGGGTTTTTTAGTATTTGTCCCAGTTTTGGTGGTGATACAAATAATTTTCTTCCTAGCAGTTGACTGGTTTGGATTTAATATGAGAATGATGCACACTGATTGTGTGATTGTTGCTGAGTGGTGCTTATCATATCCCTAAGTCAAGGACTTTTCAGTGTCTCATGCTCTGCCAGGGAGCAGGTGCACGAGGAGCTGGGAGGGAGCTCCCAGCCAGGAGCTGCTGACCCAAGTGGGCCAAAGGGATGTTCCATAACACAGAATGCTGTGCTCAGGATACAAACTGGGGGAAGCTGTCCAGGAAGGTCCAATCACTACCTAGGAATATCACAGGAATCAGTCAGTGGGTGGTGAGCAATTGTGTTGTGCATCACTAGCCTTTATTGGGTTTTATTCCTATTTAATATCTCAGTTTCCATTGCTATTATTATTCTTACTAATACTACTATTGCTATTACTGTTATTGCTACCCTTACTAGTACTCCTATTTTTACAACAACAACTAATAATAATATTAATAATAATTCAATTATTAAACTGTTCTATTCTCAAACCATGGGTTTTGCCTTTCCTATTCTCCTCCCTATACCATCAGGAAGGTGTTGGAAGCAAGTAAGTGTGTGGTACTTAGTTTCTGGCTGGGTTTAAACCACAACAATAATGAGTAGGAATTAGGCATTTTTTAGATGTGTAATACTCTCCAAAACCACTGGTGAGTTCTAACCTGTCCTGACATGATTTTAATCAACATTTTCCTGCATTTTATAATTTGATTAATTAAAGAAACCAAATGCCCTGTAAGAACAGTTCTATTCTTCAGCCAACAGGGAACAACTTGGGTAACACCAGTCTAGTGGGTGCTCCCCGTGCATGCCAATACTAGAGCTAAGGAATCTGCCCTTGAACAGGTGCTCAGCATAAGGCTAAATCCTTCTACTTAAGATTTCTTTGCTAGTACACATTTATATACAGCACCCTCCCTATATGAGTAGTTCTGATCTACCCATATGAATACCTATGGATTTTTCTCCTGCCCATTAAGGTCAGGGTTTTTTGGCACTATTACATGAGTTTTCAGTTTTTCCACCATAACTGTGTGTGCTTTTGATTGACCAAACAGAACATACATCTTCATGGCTGTTGCTGATGTGGTGTGTCTAGCTTGTCAGCTTTAAGTAATTTACATTGATGTCTCCAGAGATGTGTTATGGACACCTGTCCTGGGGTGACTTTATGATGCTTGTATCCCCAGTCATCTGTTCTGCTTTTGCTGGATGTTAAGTCCTGCATCTTTAAGACTGGTTTTGAGAAGCAGTTGAAGAAGAAGAAATGCACAGTTTGTTATCAGAAGCTGCATGCACTTACTCCTCCACGTCCTGCTCCCGGACTGTGTTGTCTGCAGTATGGACAGACAGCGGGACAGAGCTCTCCTTTGCTCTAACTAAATTCTAGCTAGCTGAGGCAAAGAAGTTCCCTGGACTGTGTTTTTTTTTTCTTTTTCTTTGGATCTGTTCAACCTGCTCTGGACTAAAAGCCCAGAAGCACCAGCAGCTCACACCTGTGGCCCACTGGGCTGGGCCTGGGCTGCAGCATTTCCAGCACGGGAGGGACTGATAAGAGACTGAGTGAGCTGAGCTACAGCTCACAGAGGGACTTCCTGTGTCTGTCATCTCTTTGGAGAGGCAAGAGGTTTTATTGTTTAATATTGTTCTTTATTCGTGCAAGTGAATGCTTTGCCTGTTCAATAAACAATGTTTTTACGCTTTTCTCCAAGGAAATATTTTCCCAAACCAGCTGGGGGAGGGGCGGCTTGAATCTGCTTTGTAGAGGAACCCCTTCAAAGGTTTTCCTCCCAAATTTGCCCTAAACCAGAACAACACCTTTGCATTAAACTTTGAAAACAGAATCACAGAATCACACAAAATAGTTGGGGTTGCAATGGAGTTTTGGAGATCATCCAGTCCAATTCCTGCCCAAAGTAGTCTCACCTGGAGCAGGTGACACAGGAACACACCCAGGTGGGTTTGGAATGTCTTCAGAGGGAGAGACTCCATGCCTGCATGTGCACTTGTTCCAGTGCTCTGTCACCCTCAGTTTAAAGCGGTTTTTCCTCACGTTCAGGTGGAACTGCTTGTTTTAATTTATGGGGTGCTGCTTATGAAAAGGTTCAAGAGGTACAAGCTTCCAAATTCTTTATCAATTTATAGTTTAGCATTAAAAAAAGGCCACTGTATCAGTGATGAAGATGAATGACAGAAGATGAATGTCAGAAGATGAATGGCATGGAATAGGAGGAGTTAATGTCTAGCTCTCCCAAATGGTGAAGCCAGTTTATCTGGAAGAAACTGATCACACAGAGAGGGTATGGAATCTCCCTCACTAGAGATACTCCAGAACCACATGGATGAAATCCTATGCCATGTGCTCTAGGATGTCTCTACTTGAGCAGGGAAGTGGGACCAAATGACCTTCTGTGGTCTCTTCCAAACTGACCCATTCTGAGATTTTACTGAACTGTTTGTTTTAAATTCTTACCCTGGCCTAGCTCATGAGATTTCTTTTTTGGATTTCCAGCACAAAGAGACTATTTCTGTGTTCCTGGAAATTTCCAACTCCAGTGACATACTAAAGGTATAAGAGTAAAAAGTAGACTTTATAAAGGGTCAAACAAAAATTACTACCCATTTATCTTTTTGTTCACTTCTACTATTTGGGCAGAATTCATCTAACATAACTTGCCTATGTTTAAAGAACTATCAAAACCCAGAATGAGCCACCTCAGTTGAAATTTTATTTTCACTGATTCTTCAGAGCCTACAGATTAGTCCATCTGGAAACACACGCTTGAAAATACATTATGTAAAAAGATGCACCATGGTCTTTTCTTCTCTCAGGAGGGCAGATCAGAAATATATACTTTAAGCAAACTCACAACCTGCAGGGGACAATTTTTTCTGCAATATAAATAAGAAAAGATCTTGCTACTCTCATTCTTTTTGTACTTATCCTTAATATATTTTATTCAGTCTTTCAAAACACATGGATGAGCATACAGGCATATACTTACATTTTATACACATAAAACATAAGCTGTCATTCTTCAGCTGCTATAGCAAATACAGGGGAAGTGAAAACAGCTTCTCTCAACAAAAAATAAACTTCTTCCTCTAAGAAAATTCTTGCCCCCTCAGTAAATATACTTGTGCCACTAAAACCCACTTTCTTGTCACAGGATTTTGAAAATTTTCTCTGAAAATTTTGAAATATGTTGGGTTTTTCAGTCTGATATATGTGACCACTTAGGTTTAGGTATTTTCTCCAAGACACACTGCTCTCAAGCACAGCAGCTGATATTTGAAATGTTCTCCTTTACAAAAGTTGTTGGAATTCATCCACTCAAAGAAAACACATACTTCTTGCATGACTGCTGAATACCACTGTTGATCAAAGACTGAAAATACATTAAAAACCAAATCTACTATGAAAACTTAGGTAGGTTGATGCCTCTTTAGAGAAGTACTCAACATCAACAAAAAAATAGGTAGAGGAAGAATGAAGTAATATATTGGTCTAATATGAAAGAAAATTGTAAATGATACCATGTCTTTACACATTATCTTAGAAAAATAAGGCTCAGTTTGGATAATGCATGTTTTTACTAATCCGAATTGCCAAGCAGAATTCCCGCCCAAACAGAATTCCTATCCACTGATCCACTTCTCCCATATAGTCAGAACAAAGATATGCTCTGGAAAATGAGCCTTCTCTGGCCTTTCAAACACCAGAATTTATCAGTGTGTTTGAAACAATCTCCTCAGCTTTCCATCATTTCCCCAGATCACATGAGCACTCACATGGGTGACTCAGTGGACAATATTTCTGATCCAACAGTGCATCTAAGGCTTCTAGGAAGGATGGGCACTTGGTATTTATGCTTTCTCAAACCAGTGAGGGTATTTAGGATGGTTTCTGGGCTACTGCCCTACAAAACCATACCCTCATTCCCAAGGATCACTGAACTCAGAAGGAGCCTCTGAGACACAACTTCAACCCATAAAACTCTCTTAGTTCTTGAACACATTTAAAACAGACCCTGAAGCTTCTTACACATGGGCACATTTGCTAAGCTGCCCTAAAAGGCCAGCCACAACCTGAGGTATAAACACTATGACATTCTTTCCCCATTTCAAAATTTACAAAATTTGCCTTTTGTGTTAAAACCGGTCAGCAGTAAAGTTACACATCCTACTCAGAAGAAAGATAGAGGAGCATTTTTTCACTGGCACAACAGCTCCTCTTTGAACACTTCAACACACATTAATAGCACAAGAAATTAGGTGACTGCTTAGCTACATCCACAAATAGCTTTTTTAAGCAGGAAGCTGCAAGGAAGAAACATCCTCCTTAGGAAGATGAGGGGGCAGGCATGGGACCAGCAGTCAGGAAAAACAAAGTCTGGCTGGATCCTTCCAAGCCTTTTCAGTGGTCCAGGTGCTGCTAATCTGCCTAAGTTTCCTCACTAGAAGAGCCAGGAAGCTCAAACACAGTGGCTTGTGTAGGATCAGCATGTGGCACAAAAGCTGACAGGGATTAAATTGAAAAGCAATACTGAGAGATCACATTTACATCACTATGAGCATATCTTAAAATAAACATGGCAATAACAGGTACAGGCAAGGCAGAAGACATAAGAGCTATGTTATTTTATAAAAATGCCTCCAACATTTTCTTTTAAAGGGTATGTATGGCCTCAAATCAGAGGTGATTCTGCAAGAGTCAGGAGGGTGCATTTCAATCACTCATTAGTCAGACTGCTTCTGTTCCACAGTGCATCCCCTTGATAGGCAGCTCCCCCGACTCTCTTACATAACAGCCACAGATACTCTGATCTAATCACTACCATGAAAGGGAACAATGACAGGAGACTGAAAAAAAACCAGAATATTTTTGTTTTCTTCTGTGTATATCAAAGGACTGGATAATTTAGTACATTTGGTGGTCGTGTCCCATTCCCCCAAGATTTCTATAACCAGAAAACTTAGGCTATTCAGCGATTTCTTTCAAAAACTCCTTCTACAGTTTCACTTTAACATCTGTTGTACTTTGCTGAACACTGAGGGAGTAAGCATTTTAAGACTGACATTTATTTGAAAAGAACACGCATCAAAATCTCTCAGAGCACAATGATTTTACTCTTCCCCAAATAATGCCAGGACATTTGCAAATGTATTTGTGGTGAGCATTTCCAGGATTACTACATTTCCATCAGAAATTTTTGTGTGATTAGTCTTCATCAACCTCTCAGAATCAAAGGTCAGGTTGGAAGGGACCACAGTGGATTCTTTGGTCTCAGTTCCCTGTTTAAGCAGGGTCATCCCAGAGCACATGGCACAGGATTGCAGCCAGGTGGGTCTGGAATATCTCCGGTGAGGGGGACTCCAGACCCTCTCAGTGTGATCTGTCCCAGTGCACAGTAAGGAAGCTCTTCCTCATGTTCAGGTGCATCAGTTTCTGCCTGTGTCCTCTTGTCCCATTGCTGGGCACCACTGAGCAGAGCCTGGTCCCTGCTCTGACCCCTCCCTGCAGGCACTGACACTGATGAGGTCCCCTCTCACTCCTCTCCTCTTGAGACTGAACAGCCCCAGCTCCCTCAGCCTTTCCTCATAAGAGAGAAGCTCCATCCCTTCATCATCTCTGCAACATCCACTGGAGCTGCTCCAGGATCTCCTTGTCTTTCCTGTCCTGAGGATCCAGATCTCAACAGCAACCTCTCTGCTGCCTTTGATTCCCAGGTGCCTTCCTAGACACAGGCACTCACCTGTGTAAGATGTACAGCATCTCCACAACCACACTACTTTCACTCCTTGGGAACATAACTGTCCAAAGATGTCTCTTCAAAACATTTTAGAGATATGCATCAATAAAAGCAAATAAGCACAGTAATTGGCAGCAAATTGTAAAACAAGTTCATGTGAAATGACCTGCAAAAATACAAATGTATTTCCCTGCCTCAGTTTACATACCAATTCTGATCCTCCAGTGCAAGTCATGAAAGTCAGAGCCCTGGACCTCGGGCAGAGGTCACTCTAAAAAGCACTGGACTTCCCTTCTAATTAGAGAATTTAAATAGTTTCTGTAAGCACCACAATGAAGAGAATTAAAAGGGTACCAATATTAGCACATGACTACATTGTCAAAATCAAAAGTGTCACAAGATTCCACTCACTGTTGCTCAGCAGCAGCTCTCCAGTTATTAAGCAATGTGTTCTGACCACTAGCACCAGCTGAAATCTGTCTGTAACATCCAGTGTAAGTTACCTACGTTATGCAAAGTATCACAAAGCTAGAATATATATACACCTAACCATATCTTATTTTCATTTTAAAAAATCGCTGTGAATCCTTCCAGCTAACCTGTCAAAATTCAGGAAATTCTATAGACAAGAGAGAAAACAGCTCGTTGCCTGTGATTTGCTTTTCAAGTTTGGGCCTGAAATGTTACTTATGCAGGAACTAGAAAGGGCAATACACATATTTTTCTCCAAAGAATACTTCTTTTTAATGGACAGTTAAAATTAGACTATCCCCTGTAGTTATCTTTATGCCAGGTACAGGATTTTGTTCTGACACCTGTGAGTTTAGCTCAGTATGAAAACAGAAGACAGACATGGCAGAAAACAAACTGCACAGGCAAAATGCAGTTTGCAGTCTGACACCCATACACAGAACCTCTAACACCAGGAAATATCTGGTACATAAACACTTTCCCTAGGCTGTTACAATAACATTACAAACCAAAAGGTTTATGCAATGCTTTCTTCAGCTGACATTTAAAGCACTGTCTCATTTCATTTATCCTGCCCCCTCTCTATTTATCCTCCTCAGAAGAATGTTTGGGTGGCTCAGAATTGTCAGGACTCAACAGCCCTTGTACAGAGGTAGAACAATAAAAAAACATTATTCCTGGGTTTACTGTATATAATTAAGGCTTTAAAGTATGTGCCCAGCACTAAAGCTGTGCAAGCAGCTGACTCTGACATACAGAGTAAGTGCTTAAATATTTAAAAGGAAATTCTACACATCCACACAGAATTTCTAATGTTTCAAGCCCTTATCCAATCCTAATTTTATCTGTGTCACCTACACTGAATGTGAATCAGTAAGACAGTATATTTCCAAACATGCTTAACTATTCTGTAAAGGAATGCAAGGGCTAGACTTGCCTACCACCGTTTCCAGCTGTAAACAGAAGTAATCCCCCCTGCTCATTACACAATCTGAACCACATTCAAGCTCTCCTGCGGGTAACAGGGAAGTGCAAGCCAAACATTTCCTGCTCCAGTACTTGATTGTAGACCTGAACTGAAGTGTGAAATACTGTAAACTTCCAGTAACTAGATTGAAATTGGGCTGTTTCTCAAGGAACTGTTTTGTGTGCCACTTTTATGCTGCCATTGTTGGCAGTGGCTAAACTCCAGCAGACGGGATCTAAAAATCAAGATGTAGATTTCTCCTGATCTTGCACAGACAAACTTCTCAAAACCTTCAGCGGTGATACCATCTGTACAGCCTTCAGCATCAAGCTCTTCAGCAGCAGCACATGTCATTGGGTACTTCCTGAGAAGTCAAACATTTTTCCTCCATCCTATCCCTTGCTTGAGCATTTCTTTGGAATCCTTTTGACAATTACTGTGAAGATTTTAGAGTGTAGGGGGTAATGGAGATGGGGTTTATGTATTTCATTATTTTTCCAACTGTCTTTTCATAATTGCACATCATTGCTCATTTTTTTAATGGAATTTCAAGAGTCTTAATTTCTTTTAAAATATAATAGATGCTGAAAAATTGTTTTTAATGTTATGAGTTTACCTTCCAGCCCCTGTGCTAAGACAAATTATGCATACAACTAATCCAAGTGCTGTGCCTAGTTTTCCAAACTGGCTAATGGGAGGCACTCATTTTATTGACAAAATAAGATTATTTCTTCTTTACTCAAACTGCTGAAGTGCAATAAAAAAATATGGAAATAAACTATGAAATGCAGTTTTAATTTTGTAAGAATTTATTTTGCTGGAAGGTTGAGGGAATGGGAACACCCATGACTTTTTCCAGAAATTTCAGTGTCAAGTAGAAGCATTGTCACCAAAAATGACTCCACTTTTAATTCTGTGCTGCTAACCAAAGTGCTTTGACTGCAAAAGTGTATTTTCTACATTGCATTATGAATTGTGGTACTAATCTCAGGAGCCTTAGGCAAATAATACAATGCACATTAGTGGTTTTTTATCTAATAAAAGCTGTTTTCAGCTGTATGGCTATACTAGGTAATGCCAGTCTTCAGTAAGCAATACATTTTGGAAATGTATTTAGGTGGCATAAATAAGTTCAGAGTGAATATAAACAACTGCAGATATCCCACATTGCTTTGTTATCCTAGAAACCTGGGAAAAATGCTTTATGCTTTTGGTTGAGAGCACTGGTCTTGACAGCTCTGCATGTTTCTCCCTTAAAACACACACAGTAAAAATCACAGATAAAAGCTTTCACTGCAGCAGCTCCTGGATTTTTGTCATTTTCACAAGCATAATACTTATAACCATCAAATTTTTACTGTTCACCTAGTTGAGTGCTGAATTCAGTCCCAGAAATTAAGCAGATTCACCTGTATCAGAAAGGTCTACAAGAGCAGCTTACCTTACATAAAGACAGGCTGCTTAGAAGCTCCAAAAATTTAATAAAAGAGGGATATCCCTGGGAATGGTCATAAGTGCCTCTCACTTTCCAATGGATAGCAGTGACTACTGCTTAAGGTTGCTGCCTAAGGGCAAAACCTACACACAACCTAATTCAAACCTTGTAATTTATACTTTCTGTCCTTCACAGGTGCAAAGCTACCAGAAAGTGTCTGACTTAAGTCATAGAGATACCACTGAAGTTCAAAGACACTCTGAGGGTTATGATTCAGCGTTTAATACAAACCTGACCTTGAAAGTACCGGTAAGAGTTTCCATTAATATCTGTGGGAATTACATATGCATGCCATGGAGACCATGAGGCTCTAAATGCTTTTACTGAATGATTTAGAATCCCCTTAAACTGGGTATCATGGTATTTTAGGGCCTAATTCCTCCTGCCTCATCCAGCCAAAACTCACATGAGGAAGAAAGGTCTGGATCCATAAAGCATACTGAATTAAAGCCCATAAAAGAAACCAATTGCTTACCAGAGTGATTAAATTCAGATATGGTTCCACTGGGAAAATAAGAAGCTTCTTTGCAAAAAAATCACTGCCAATAGTAGCTAAAATTCCTTTTAGAGATAGTCACACTTTTCTTGAAGTATTTCTAACAGACAGTGAGGGAGTCATGAAACCTAATGCTTTCTTTCCTTTTCATATGTCAACCTCTTCCCTCCTCCCCAGCTTTTCTCACTGTACTTTTTATTCTTTGAGTCAGAGAACACAAACACACACAAAGTATTAGATAAGTCTGTTCTTCGATTTTCATCTTTTTTATAATCTGCTTCTCTTCCCCATAAAAGTCCTTGTCAACAAACACTATTTTCTCCATAATACTGTCCTATTTTTCAGCCAAAGGTTTGACAAAATGAGAGAAGCATCACTATTGTGTTTTCCCTGTGTTAGTGTATGATGGTCCAGCATCACTTATTGCAACACACAGTTATGAAGGTATCTGAAAGACTGCAATTTTTCCTCACAAAACAGAGGAATTATAGAAACTTCTATTTTGGCTTTAAAAGTTTTAAAAACCCCAACCTTTAAAATTTATGAGAGCATTAATTTTTCCTGAAAATAATGTTAAACTATCATTTCAGATAGAAAGTTTTACTAGCAAGTAGAGTTTTACTACTGGGCACTTTTATATCAACCATTGGTATTTTGTCCTTTTCAAACATACCTGAGTTAAAAGAAGAGCTAATTAATTTTCTCTTAGAAATGGTATATTTTCATCATCTTTCAACTTTTTTTGGCCTTCAATATGACATTTGAAGGTTCTAGGAACAGCCTTATCCTTTACAACATAACCTGAATGATTCATTTCCATAAAATCATATTCCCAACATAAATTTTTGTAAAACATACAGCACAAGAAGCTCTTTTCATTACATGCCATGGATTAATGAAATTGATTAATTTTTAAACTGATTTATCATTGTACACCTAACTAACTGGAAGTCATGATGTTGGGATTAAAAATAAGCTTTTTTTTAAGAAGTCCAATAGAAATGGTCAAGACTGAGACTAAGACTGTGGAAATATTGTTTCTAGACCTAGGTGTCTGCAGTAATACTAAGAAGTCAACAAGGAGCATGAAAAATGGAAAAGGACAAAAACATATATCAATATTCAGGAAGTAAAAATAAAGGCATGATTTCATTACCCTTCCACTTTAAAGGACTGGCACACTCAGATTTTGACCAACACCCACCCTCTAAGGAGCCACAGCAATTTATGATCCTGACAGAAATCCTGTATCTCAAAATCCTCCAAGGCAACTAGTAAATTCTAGCTGGGGAATCTGATGATTCAAAAGCCTCATGATCAGGAAAAGAAAAACAAAAAACCCCCAAGCACTGCTCAGGTCATAAAGAGAAGCAAGAAAGTTCCAAATTGGAAACAATCCTCAAATGATCATACATTCCTTTATGTTGTTAATATAAAAGCATGTTCCACATGAGCTTTCTCTGGTGTATATATCATTCCTTTAGAGCCACACCAAACTGGGTAGTAGCTGTTATACTCATGAGAACAATAACATGGAACGAAATTGTATGTCTCATTCCAGTCAATTGTCATTAATAAACAAATGGAGGCTTAGTGCAAAACAGTATTTAGCTCTTTTTGTAACTGGGTTTCCTATTCTATCTATCACAGCAGAAGGTTGGCAGTGAACTGCCTGCAATCAGTGTGAACTCTCAACAATGCCAAAACCCTGCAGCTGACTCTTTATGCTACTTGATGTACAGGAGTTGCCTTCCCAGGGCGTAGAATGCTTACTTTGTGTATTAATTTTTAGTCAGTGGATACTAAGACGTAGGTGTTGTCACTTCTCCTGAAAGCTCTACTACGAGGAGAAAGCCTCTAGTGTCTCTGCTGCCGACCACTCTGTATTCCATGGCAGCTGGAATCACTCCAGCAAATACAGAACACATCCCCACCCCTGCCAGCAACACACAACTGTGGGGCTAATTACCCAACTGCTAGTACCACTAGGGTATCCAACTCCTTTTCCAAAGAGCTGTTATCCATCCATCCATCCATCCATCCATCCATCCATCCATCCATCCATCCATCCATCCCCTAGTCTGTAAACCAGGGATTGCCCCAACTCATCTGCAGGACATTGCACTTGACCTTGTAGGATCTCCTGAGGCTCACACGGGACCATTTCTCGAGCCTGTTAAAATCCTCCTGGATGGAATCCCTTCCCTCCAGGGTAACTATTATGCAACCTCATGTCCTTCACAAATTGGGTGAGTTTTCAATCTAATTGTCTGTGTCCCCACAAAACATCACAAAGGTAGAGGACAGTCCCTTCAGAGTGAGGGAATGATGTCTTCAGACATATACCATTTCTAAGAGAAAATTAATTAGCTCTTCTTTTAACTCAGGTATGTTTGAAAAGGACAAAATACCAATGGTTGATATAAAAGTGCCCAGTAGTAAAACTCTACTTGCTAGTAAAACTTTCTATCTGAAATGATAGTTTAACATTATTTTCAGGAAAAATTAATGCTCTCATAAATTTTAAAGGTTGGGGTTTTTAAAACTTTTAAAGCCAAAATAGAAGTTTCTATAATTCCTCTGTTTTGTGAGGAAAAATTGCAGTCTTTCAGATACCTTCATAACTGTGTGTTGCAATAAGTGATGCTGGACCATCATACACTAACACAGGGAAAACACAATAGTGATGCTTCTCTCATTTTGTCAAACCTTTGGCTGAAAAATAGGACAGTATTATGGAGAAAATAGTGTTTGTTGACAAGGACTTTTATGGGGAAGAGAAGCAGATTATAAAAAAGATGAAAATCGAAGAACAGACTTATCTAATACTTTGTGTGTGTTTGTGTTCTCTGACTCAAAGAATAAAAAGTACAGTGAGAAAAGCTGGGGAGGAGGGAAGAGGTTGACATATGAAAAGGAAAGAAAGCATTAGGTTTCATGACTCCCTCACTGTCTGTTAGAAATACTTCAAGAAAAGTGTGACTATCTCTAAAAGGAATTTTAGCTACTATTGGCAGTGATTTTTTTGCAAAGAACATGCAGTGAGCATGGCTGATCAGAAAATTAAACTGTTGGGATTAATGGCTGAATTCCTAGGGCTGCTGGCCATCCTAATGCATCATTCCTGGTATTTGTGGGCTTGTCTCCAGGTTATGATCATCCCTAACATTTGCTCCATGGAAAGAGGTAAAAGGCTAAAATCAGAGACATCTGCTGCAATCATTGAGTACTCTGTTTGCTAAATCCAACAAGAGCAAAAGCCTGTAATAGCTCAGCTGTTCTCTTTCTGTCATAATTAGGAAACAGAACTTGACTTCACAGAAGAAGAAAACAAGGACAGTGAGACAACAAAATGCAAGGCTCCAATAAGAGCTAAGTTCAGAAAGTTCTGGTTTCTTTTTTCCAGAAAACAGGTTACAAGGTCTGAAAAAAGCATGCCAATATGTCTCAGTTTAACTTTTTGAAAAAAGGCAAACTTGAATTAGTATATTTACCTCTGACCTGAGAAGTTAATGGTACTTTTGGTCTTATTTTACCTTAATTCAGTTATCTATGCACCTTTTTCACTATGTGATTATGACAGAAAAGAACCCCACATTCTCCAATTTGGAACCAATATTTTCCCCCCTTTTCCGATGCATTCTGTTACTCCTAAAATGAAAAAAAATTGCTAAACCAGGTCTTCAGAGTAGTATTATACACAAAATAAATTTTTAAAATAAGTATTCATCCATGATAAAGTTCCAAAACAAGTTTATAAAAGAGACTTGCAGGCCTGAATTGTTTGAATGGTATTTCTTTTATTCCCAAGAGCCTTATCAGTAGCACACACAAATAAGGTTTTACCAGGGTGTACTTCCATCACTTTCCTTCAAAAGGTGTAAATATTTTTTCCTCTTTGTTTTGTCTGTTTGAATGTTTTTTTCCTTCTGTCTCTTAATGCTCATACAGAACTTTAAATAGCAACAGGTCTACTTTTTTAAATTTGCCTGATGGGAAGCATGGTATTAAATAAAACACAGGAACAATCAGTTGTCAGGGGGATGGGAGAGAACATGAGCACACATACAAACACTTGAAACTCGAGTTTTCTGTTGGGAGCAAGATGAGAGTTCTCAACCTGAACCTGGGGGAAAGGACATGCTGTTCCTCCAGATGTTCAATTAAACATCACACATGGAGGCAGGAAAATTAGATAGAAGGTGATCTCTCTCTAAGCAAATGAGTTCAGATGATGAGACCTTTGCTTCTCTTGATAGATTGAAAGAATTCCTAAGAGATGCTTTCAAAATGTTTTTAGGAATTTCCATGTGCTCCAGATTACAGAAGCAAAGCTAAATAGACAGCTAAAGAAAAAAATTACCGCAGTTATTTCTGCCTTTTTATTAAAAGAAAGGTCTTAATACCCCAGTTCCTTCTGGGGCTGGACTATTGAGTAAACCATTAAAACATTTAGGATAAAATAAGTCACATAACTGGTAGACACTCTTTCATGTGCTGGGGTGAAGCAAAAGTTATAAAAGTATTGAGAACTTCCAAATCAGATGATTTTGGTGAGACTGGTCTCTGAACAGCATCCACAGATACTTTACAGATACAAAAAAACCCCATATCCAGTCTCAAAAACAACTGTGCTTTCATTATTAAAAAAAAAAGAAAAAACCCAACAAATCCTACACCAAGACAAACCAAGAACCAGCCCCTCTAAAACTACACTAAGCAAAAAAAATTTCAACATTATAATAGTTATTGTCATTCTGGGAACAGAATACAAGAGCAATAGCTGCCAAAACCATGTGTCTTATAATTGCATTTTAAGTTCCCTAGGAACTCCGAATAAACAGCAAAACATCTATGGAACATATTATTGCAGAGGGTAGTTAGACACCTGACAGACTTCAACTGAAACATAATCTTGTCTAGCAAATAAAAAAGAAGCATTAAAAACTAAAAGATAAGAAATCAGGCAATGGCACCACCTTCTCTGTTTAAATTTCTTTAAACTGAATTTGCAGGATTTCTCCCCACCTTCCCTGTGAATGGTAGGCTCAACGTGCTTTTCAGAGATGATTGCAATAAATTAAATGTGCATTGCCAACATCTGCTGGGACTGTCACACTCAAAATCTCAATATGGGTAAAAGTGAGCACGCTACTCACGCGGAGCCAAGAATTGATTATCAGCCTAGTGAATGTTTTGGCATTCAGTTTGGCCAAATAATCAAATACAGAAAATTCACAGTGGTTAAAAATGTTACATGTATACTTATGTATGACTGCATTAAAAAAGACATTCCCAGTCCTTCCTTTCTCTGGTATGCCTGGGTTCCCGAAGCCTGGGTACGTCCGATGGCGTTCCCCAAGCAGAGAGCTGGGGAATGTTACATGTCACAGACATATTTTATGAAAAATCCTTTGCTAGGATTTTTTCTCCTGAGAAGCTGAGAAGCCTCAGAGGTAAAGGAAAGAAATAATTATCTGCTGCTGTGGAATGCAACAGGTGGATCTGTGATTGGTCTCATGTGGTTGTTTTTTAATAATGGCCGATCACAGTCCAGCTGTCTTGGACTCTCTGGTCAGTCACAAGATTCTATTATCATTCCATTCCCTTCCTTGCTTTGCTAGCCTTCTGATGAAATCCTTTCTTCTGCTCTTTTAGTATAGTTTTAGTATATAATTTTCTTTTGATATATATCATAAAATAATAAATCAGCCTTCTGAAACATGGAGTCAAGGTGCTCGTCTCTTCCCTTGTCCTCGGTCCCCTGCAAACACCACCACAGGCATGGACACATCAGCGTCCTCAGCTCTCTCTTTGGGGCAGATGGAATGCTGGTGGTGGCTTCCTTTCCTTGCCAGAGACAGTTCAGGATTCTTTGCATACATTTGCACACTATGGCCTGCTCCCTTCTGCAAGAGAAGAGGTGAAAGCTCCCCCGCAGCCACCCAACATCCCTGGGGCTGTCAGCCCCTTCCCCAGTGACATTCCCAGAGCTGGACTAAGGCACTGTGGGTGATGGGAACCCAGCCCTTGCGGCAGCCCAGTCACCCCTGGGACCCAGCACAGCCCAATTCCTGCCCTGACAGCATTTACATGGTAACATGATTTTGCTCTTTCCAGGTACATGTAGCTACCTACTTTAATAGATTTATTCTCCAGCTGTTCTCCAGCATGATTCATCTGCTAAATAAAGAGATTGGCACCATTTGGAATTTGTGCTAGACATGGCTAGCTGGGGAGCTATAATTCATATTTCACTTTCTGAACTCATTTCAGTGCCTGCTTGCCAGACTTCTAAAGTTACTCAGGATTATCTGTCTCTCACTTTCACCCAGTTCAGTAAGAGTCTTAATCAGGATAAGACTCATTTGCTTCAATAGGATTTACTGCTTAAATTAGGCAGATGCTTAAGACTCTAATTCAGCAAGGTGTTTAATCATTACAGCCTGCCTGTCAAAACAGTAATCCCAATGGGAACAGTGATTTAACACTTATTTAGACTCTTAAATATAAATTAAATTTAATTTTTTTTAGTACTGTTCAGAATATAAAGGAACATAAGCATATGCTTAAACTCACATACTACATGCTTTGATGCATGGATTTAATATTCTTTGAAATACCACATTAACAAGTTAGGAGAGAGATTTACAAACTCTTCCATCCTTTTTTCCTGATAGTCTCACCAAGAAATCCATTATACAAATATACAAAAGCTTCAGTTAAAGGGGAAAAAATCCTACATTTTTTATTAATAATAGAAGAGTTATTTGACTAGCATTTTGGAAAAGAATATGAGCCCTTTATGCTGTTATGCAGGTGTTCATAAAATAGGTGAAAATGAAAACTTGGAAAGGCTATAAAATGTTATTACCATGATGAACTTACTTGAACAGAGATGAAAGTCAGCTCAAAGTGATCAAAACTTTGAAGAAATTAAGAACTATATCAATACCTTCTTTTTAATTAAAGTATTTATAGGGGGAGAAAAATTACCACTCAATCATTATGTATCATATCCCTCATGATAAAAGTTTTAAATCTTTTTCTTACTCAAAACACTTTTATTTAGTGTTAATATGTGGGGGAAAGGACTGATCAATGGGCATTCATTCTTCCTTCTGCTTTGTTTGCTAGTATGAATGCTCAATTGCTACTGGACATGACACCAAAACATCTCATTGACATCGCTGCTTACAAACTACAGGTCCAATAAGTTTGTATATAAAATTTATTAATTATCTGTTTATGAGGTAACATAGAATCATTCCAACCTGGGGAAAGGGTATAGGAATATTCTTAGCCATGTTTTGCATTCCTTTCTGAGTAGTGACTTGAGCAGCTTCCTAAATGGAGATAATCTCCCAAACTGGACGTGAGGCCAAAAGGACTTGCTTCAATAAACAAGCCCTAGCAGTCTAACCAGCCTAACAAGGCAACAGTCCCTCCAGGTAATAACACAATTATCTGGGACCCAATAACCTGAGAGTTCATTTACCTTTTTAGAGATACTGCCACACTGAGATCAAGGAATACAAAGCAGCTACTTTCAAAGTAAACAAGATACAAGGCTGAACAGTCTCTGGGGTGCCTTAGTTAAGAAGTAGATCTATGTTCAGTGGAACCTCTTTTAATACACATTTTTTTACCTAACTTTATTAAAACCGTTGAATAGCACATGGTCTGCAGTAGCAAAGTTTGGGGATTTTTTTCCATTTGTATCCTACAATAAATATGACTGAAAGTATAACTTGAAAATGAGGACTACTTTTCAAAGTTACCTAAGCAGGAATTTACACAAATTAGGTTTTTGAGAAAAAAATGATCAGAAGAGCAGCAATAAAGATAAACTCTCTCCTTAATGGCAGGTCTGGAGATGAGTATTTGCTGTAACGACAAAAGTTAAGTATATATATTTATCAGAATACAACATGACAGCAATAGTACCTATTACCTTGCACCATGGAATTACCACACTTTCCAATAAAATTCCTGCTGGGATGCCATACCTCACTAGTATCTAGACTTGTATCAACTACCTTAAGGAAAAAAGAGGATTTCTTTTTTCCTTAAGGAAAAAAGATTCTTTTCCTTGTAAAACCATGTGCAACTTAAAATTTAAAAAGTATCCAACTCACAGATATTTTACTTGAAACCCAAACAATAAGAATGAATGGATGGAGACATACAAAGTAAAAGAATTTTGTTTTGTGAAAACTGGGCTCTTAACAAGCAGACTTTTTTTTTTTTAATCATTCTTTTGAGACATGTGTGAGCAATATCTATCAGAATGGGGCTGAGTAATACAGCTTCCTAAGCCTCTGTGCACTAATAGAGCACAGGAAAAACAGAATAAAGTTTTTTGGCTTTGACTCCTTCAAAGACTTGAATAAAAGCAGCAAATTTGAAACTACCACCTTAAATACAAGAGGCAAGGGAAGAATTCTTCTAAATTGATTTACATCTCAGTTTTTTATTGAAAAAGAATGCTGAATCCTGTCAGGAAAAGCCCAAATTTATTTTTGTTTATGCATGCCAATGAGTACTGACAGGTATAATTCATAGTCAGTTTGTAATTTATGCCTTAACCTGTAGAGAGTGGTTGATTTAGAGTTTTAATATTAAGTCGGCAAAGAAGGAGGTATAGCACATATTTTTAAGTATGTGCAGATTTTTTTATATTTTGATACTTAACCAATAAATTTCACAAGTAGCAAACCCATTAATGAATGGGGACAAATAAAACAAAAAAATGCAGAATTTCTTCTTGTGAAAACTGGGCTCTTAACAAGCAGATTTTTTTTTTTTTTTAATAATTTTTTGAGGCATTTGTAAGCAATATCTAAAAAATTTCATTCTTATTCTTTGGAGTACACACATCTGCTACTCCTCTCCATCAAAATCAAAGTAGAGAGTAGCAGGACTATAGCCATATTCTGTGAAGTAGTATTTTTGGGGTTCCATTTTAGCTGCAGATGCAGCATTGCAATAAATCACCCCATGTACAACCAAGATGATCCCAAAAAGCTGTGCCTGAATTATTCTGAGAAGTTCAGCACTGAGATTTGAATGGCCCAGAATAATTTGGAAGTAACTACTCTTCACTTTTCCCTTCAACTAGTGCAATTTCATTTTATTTTCAGTTAATTTTCTGAAAAATGTTAAAATACCTCAATTAAATTTCTGAATTTTAAACAGCAAAGGTATAGAATATTTTTCATGTTTATGTCATCTCTAGGGTTTTTTTAAAATGATGTGAAAGTTTCTTGTACTTTAAACATTTTACATTGGCACCTTATAATTTTATTGAAATAATATATCTCATAATCAGGTACAAGCTTTTAGTCCATTTCCTTTAAGAATGAGTCACAGAGGTCTGAGGTTCAGTCACTGCATGCTTCCAGAAGAAATCTGTTTCTGTCAGGTGTCCTGCTTTGAGTCCAAGCCTAGTTGTGCAGTCTTATTTTCTGCTTTGCCAGACATTTATTTTCAAACTATTGCTGAACAAACTATTGCTTATCCAAGAAGAGGTTGGGGGAAGAGGAAAGAAAGGGAGAAGAAGACATCCAAATTTGTCTCTTCTCCACAGAGCCAAAATACATTATGTCCTGATTTAAATGGGACTGTGATAGTCAGCGTGTCCACGGTACAGGACTTGTCTTCCCTAATCAGCATTCCTCAGTTTGACACTAATGTATCCTAACAAGGACAGCCAGAAGTTGTGTAAAAATAAAGAGAGATCTGGCAAAGAGCTGAAGTTGTCAATAAAATCTTACAAGTAACTCAAGGTCACTGTGTCAAATAACTCACTTCAGCCTGTGCAAAACTGCAAATTGACACGGGATGACAAACAGTTTTTCAGAGCCCCATCTCTGCCTGCTGTAAGACAGATTCCAGGCAGATTTCAAATTGGGTGTTTTGAAATCTAAACAGTGAAGTATCAGAGTTTCATCACCTGTATCATTTCTGCCTATGGGCAAAGTAAATTGAAGGCTTCCAAGAAGTGTTTCATTCAAAGCTAATGTAAGTATGTGTTGTGCCACATAAACAGGACTTGGGAAGGTGTATCTGCTACACGACTATGAAACATAAATGAGAAAGGCAGATTAAAACTATAGAAAAGAGATAATGAATGTCTGGGAGAAAACAATAATGTCATTTTAGTCTGAAGACATGAGAAAGATACAAGTGGTAGAAATTTCAGAATTATATTACTTTTAATTACACAATAACAAAAGAGGCTCCAGCTGGAACTTGGGTGTGGTTAAAAGCTTGCACCTGATTATGAGATATATTATTTCAATAAAATTATAAGGTGCCAATGTAAAATGTTTAAAGTACAAGAAACTTTCACATCGTTTTAAAAAAACCTTAGAGATGACATAAACATGAAAAATATTCTATAACTTTGCTTTCTAAAATTCAGAAATTGGGTGTGGTTATTCATGAGGGAGAATTGGATATAATATCATTTAGATTAGATTTAACATTAGAAAGAACCTGGTTAGTTGAAATAAACTACAGATAGAGGAAAGAATGAGATAAGGTAAGAGCTGAAAATAAAGACTTTAGCATAGAGTATCACAGAAAACTTGTACAGCCTCTCAGTATATGAATTAAATATTATGTTAAAGTCAAAACTATTTAAAAGAATACAGACTCTATTTAACTAGCATAATTAAGAGTAATTTCTAGAAGTTATTCTGGACATTATGGCCATACAGAAAGTTTAGACCTTAAACACAGAAAGTTTTATTACTGCAATGATATTCCTGTCAATACTTCTTTGGTCTAAACTGTATATGTGTGATATATATTTCACTATTTTTTTAATTTCATACTTTTAGTAAATTATGAAAAGATGCAAGGTTTCTAAAAATGCCAGGTGAATGACTCTGAGAGGGGAATGGGGGTTCACAACAATGTGCTGTTGATTTTGCCACTGGAGTGGATATTGACAGCTTCAAGCACAGGAAAAAACCTGCAAATATCTGAGGGAAAAAAATATGAGTTTTGCATGATACATTTTGCATTATGTTAAAAGTGACGAGCCCAGGCTGTCACTATTCCATAAAAGAACAATATCATCCACATTTGGCAGGAAAAAGTACTGTATCTCTGTGCCTTATAGATGAAAACATGTTCCTGGATTCAGGAAATTGGGACCTCCTGGGGCATTTGATGGAGTTAATAGCAGCTCTTTCATTGAAATAAGCATTTTGGAATGTAAAAAATAAAAATCCCCACCATATTATAGCTAGTATTTGTAGCTATTTTGCAACATAATAATAAATGAAGCAACGAACAAAATTGGTTTTAAATAAAAAAATAATTTGTAAAGTGATATTTTAAGTAATCCGTATTATTTTTCTTTCTAAAAAGCTGTTATTTCTAATTACAGAAAGAAAAAAAAGAAAAAAACTCTAAACCAACTTGCTCTTATTTTGGATAAAGAAAACAAACCAAACTAGCAGATAAAAAAGACCATTCCAAGTATTTTTTTCTGCTTCTTGTTTTATATACAATTTTTGGTATGCTTTCCAAAATGTCTAGTGGTCAAAAAAGAAAACATTTTTATATTAGAAGTCATCTTTAATCTTATGCTCTGTTTGTACTATCCAGCCCAGCTCCTCTAATACATGTAATTTACTGAAACTCACTTGCCTACAGAGCAAGGTACATTAACAAAACCCATTAACCTAATATTTTTGAACAATGAATAGATATTCTTTTATATTGTACCCTTGAGAAAGTCAAAAGGAAAAAGGTAAAACATTCATCAAATAAATCATTCATTAGAAATTAGCCACCAAGTTCTAAGAGTAGAGGGGCTGATATTTGTGTGTTTATGGTGACTTTCTAAGTGCACTGAAACTATCTCTGGAAATTCTTGAACTTAAAACAGGAGTTTATGAATTTAGCAAACTGATAGAGGACTTTAAGATGCAAAGCTGGAGACACTTGGCTTAGGGTTAATTACATATGTGTGTATATTCCTTCTAATATCCTTTTCATTCTAGTATTTTTCTTTCTGGAAGACTAAATTAGCCCTTAAAAAAAGTTGTAAAGCAAGTTACGCAAAAGCTCCTTTCTGCATTCTTTGATTTCAATGACATTTGAATATACCATTAGGAAAAGGGAATAGAAAATCTAGACTGCAGACAGCATTTGCATTGGGTTTCAGACTATACATTAAATACCTGGAATGATCTTAAATCAAAGCAAGAGAGGAAAACTTTGCATTAAACTGCTGTATAAACATACATTTTCATTAAGTCTTCCTCATACTGCAGATTACAATTTACAGAAGTTGATTAGTAGCTAGTAAACACTTAGACTGTGCCAAAATGTTGCTGTGTGACCTCTGTGATGTGACTACCAATCAGGAGTTGTAAGTGAGAGCAAGCAGAAGAAGCATACAATAGTGCACAGAGAGGACATACTTGTGTCTATTTATGCAATCAGAGCTTCTCAAGTCTTTTTCCTGATGAACTACTACTCAGCTGAGCAAAAAAAAAGAAAAAAGCAGGTTATAGAGACAGCATAGATTGCCTGCTGGAGGGATTGCACAGGAGGACCAAAGTTGCATGAGGAAAACATTAAACATAAGACAGCTGCAAAATTATGTTTTGAAAGAGTTCGCACCACAATTATGAAACCTAGAAAACTAATTGAGGATCCAATCATGTCAACATGCATTATGAAGTAATATCAATAAATGTTTTTCCTTTTATATTCTTGGAAGATTAATTTCTGTCTGTTAGATCAAAACCATTTTGTTTGAAAGTCCCATCCACTTCCATATGTATTAAGACACTGATGTCTCTTTATGGATCCCTCTACCTAAAGAGAAGATAGTTTGGTATTTCAGAATTCAAGTTGTATTCAAGAAAATTAACTGTATCTTAGCCCACACTAGCACAAGAGGGTCCAATTAAAAATATTTTTAAAATTGCATATTTTAGACATCAGAAGAGTAAGAGATCCTGTATTTCATACGCAGATAACAATAAAGCCCTGGTATCTTAGCAAGATCATTGATTTCAAAATAACTTTATATTTAGGGTCAATATTTTGTTCTGAAAGCCTCCTAAATCGGCAGCAGCCTGTGGGTGTGCCTGTTAAAAAATATTTTATGAAACAGGAAACAAGGGTCAGTCAATTAAATTTAAGAACAGCAGGAATAAAGAGTTCCTCTTAAAATGAGATGGAACATTCTTCAGCTCAAACACTTGACTATAACATCCAGGAAGGTATTGGAGGGGCAAGCATAATACAAAAATAAGTTATTGTATTTAACAATTTTAATGGCATTATTATTAATAAGGGTTTTCTGTACTAATTGGGACTTCTTATGGCTGGACTAGTAACAATTGCCATATTGTGATTAGGTTTGATCATTTTGTGTTAGGTTAACAATAAATTCTTGGCTACTCATTCTCCTGTATGTGATATAGGCTTTCTCTGTAATAACAATTTATAATTTTGTACATCTCAGTTTATTTTCCTGAACTATATCCCAGAAGCTCAAATAAACTGCATGTACAATTGTTTTAAGTTCTGTGCATAGACATCAGAGAAGGGGGCAGTCCAAAGTTACAGTGCTGTTAAATATGATATGACAATCCAAGAAGAAACAAAAAGAAAACAAACAACTGTGCTGTATCTAGCAAAGTGAGGGGGAAAAAAATAGAGATTAAAACATCTGCCTTTAAAGCATGAATAAAAAACACCTGTAAGTTCTTCATCCTTATCCAGAGCTGTGTTGTTTCCTCCTTGTACTTTAAGATGAGAGAGTCGAAATGTGACTTGGTGATGCTTTTTCACCTGTATCTTTTAATCCTTATTATAGTATATAATATATCTAATATATTATATACATTTATATATATATTATATATATATTAAAATATATATTTTATATGTATTATATAATTACTGTCCTTTTGGGATACAAGGCCAGTTTAAAAAGCTTTTTGCTTCATTACCATTATACCTAGTTTTTCATACATAATGGCATGAAAACCCACAATTACGTTTTCCACAATCAAAAAACAGGAGGACTAAGTTAGGTATGAAATTTGGGGTGCAAGGAGCAGAAGGCTTGCAAAATGTAACCCTTTTCAGGCAGTTGTCTGGCTCTAGTCTGGCTTTGGTAGGACTATGTCAGCACACACAGGCAGCTTGATCTGCTTAGGGCACAAACCAGACCTCTTTATCCTGCCCATTTATGTGTCTTTTCAAGGGCTGATGTGAAAAATCGGGATGGAGGAAAGCCTTGCCTCCAGACAAGCTGAGAACAAGCACCTGGAACGTGGTTTTGCAGAGCTGCAGCCTTAAATGTACCTAATGTGAAGAGGAACAATAATCTGAAATGCCCAACAGTGGGGAAACAGCTGTTCCAGTTTCAGCATGTGCAGTTCTGAGCAGTCATTTCAGAGGCTGGATCTTTCCTACCTACAGGATATGTGGATCCATTAACAACCATATTCCCTGTGATGTGAGCAAAGCCAACGAACTTACCCTGGTACTCTCTAGAGTTTTTGCAGCAGCTGTGTCAAAGAAACAGGTGAGAAGAGAAGGAATTTCTGTTGATTAACTTGTAGCTCAGAGAGAGCTGGATATGGACAATCCTGCTACCAACTAAATCTAGAGTCCCCTTATCCATAAAAAGATCAATCTAATGGCTGTGGCATCTCATCATCCTCTCTTCATTAACATTAAATCCCGCACCAAGTCATCAAGCACTAATTTGGATCACAGAAGAAGAGACTATTTTCTAACTGGGAGATGAGAGAACTAAAACAAACCTTTAAATAACCTTCCTTCTTATGGGAGGCAGCTCACTATCCAGATTTTCCTTCTGCCTTCCTGCTCCATGATTTTCCTTCTTCATTTTCTTACATAAACAGAATACACATGGAATATAAATTCTTTTGTATCTCTGGTTAACATTTTGTATACAGTGAATTGCTATTTAAGCCATCAGGAATGTAATTAGGATAATAACTAACTAGGCAGTAAAAACTTTTCTTCTTTCTCTGTTCTGCCTCCCCTCCCTCCCCCTTCCCCATGTTTCTGCACAAGTGGAGGATGCTAATTACCTTTAACAAAAGGTAAAAAATCCTCTTAGTGAATGTTAAAAAACCCCAAACTACATGATTTTAAATTAGTTGCTATGTTAACTCTTGCATATTAGTAAATTAATTTTAGCTTAGCAAATATAGCAGACCTAGCTCAAAATATGTGTACATAGAAGTCTTAAGCAAGAGCTGCACTGAAAGACAGACCTATTCATAAGCCATGGATGAATACAGAGCACCAGCTGTGGGGTATCAGCACTTCATTTTCTGCACCCGCTTTGTTGCTCCAAGTGCAAGAGGAAGCTCAGACAGACTGCAGTTCTTGGGAATGGGTTATAGCTGTGCAAACATAGGTCTGCTGAGGTTAAAAGATATAAGAGAAAACCTGCATGGTGAATCAGTATTAATAGTGAAGATTGTCCATTATACTTTCTATTTCTGTAGAGTAAAGCACACCAAACAGCAAGCCTCAAGGGTCCTTAAATGGGTTGGTTTCCCCCACAAAAGCAAAGATTTGATAAAATTGCCGGTGGAGTCAATTTGCCTCCCTTTGCTCCCTGTGGATTCTACAGCTTATCTGACATAGTCTTTCTAGTTTTGGGTTTAATTGTAGGTGGCAAATTCTATGATGGCTATTTAGCCATACCAGGGACTGATTTAACTCAATTTATGTATATCATGTTAGGTCTTAAAACAACCTAGCTGGGATTTTTCCTATTCCTATTTTCATCCCCATGCAACACTGAAAATCTCAGCACAGATGGTTCAGCTTTATAATACGGTAATTTAAAGTGTATTATCTCAGATGTTTTGGCAGTTCTGGATGGTCTGAGGAGGTTTTCTGGCAAAAGAAGTCAAGCTGGTACAATATTGTGATGAAAAGGAAGCAATTATGATGTTTATTTCTGATATATTTTGTAGCAAATGATGAATCAATCTTAATTCAGATGCAGGTAGACATTTATCTCACTGAAGAAATTAAACTTCTAAGGAAAAAAAGCAAAGCAAACAATCCATATCTATCTGCCTGTGTGTAAAAAGCTGTAAACCTTTGCTTTGAGAAAATGCTACCTCTTCATACTGTGGCAGAGTAACATGTGGTGGACCATAAAAATCAAGAAGAGAAGCTGTGCATAGGGGCTGTGTGTAAGTCATCTGCATCCATCCCAACTCAGATCGAATAAAACCTTAAATTATACTGCTATTACATTTTGAGCCTTACAGAAATAACTGATGAAATCCAGATGTATGGTATGTCTTTGCAAGCAGGAATTTCTTTTCAAGTCAAGTATTACTCCTTGCAGAACTAAATGCAGCACTGTGTGATGGCAGTTTGTGTACAGTGACTCCAAGGGAGTAAAAAGAAGAGAATGCAGCTGAGATGGAGAATTTCTAAATTTGAACACATTTGTGGTCACACACGCTAGCACTCAGACAAGAGATTGACAACCTTGTGTTACAGACTCTTTGTAAAAGGCAAATAAACTGTGATCAATTTGGCTATAAGGAAAACACAGGACAGAAATCCATTTTAACATGATTTGGAACTAATTTTTAGAGTACCTTGTACTAATTTTTAGAGTATCTTATTTTGGAACTAATTTTTAGAGTATCTTTTCGAGTATCTAAACTCAATAGACAAAAATACAGATTTCTTTGGTTACAGGAAGGCAGTCCATTTTGCTTCTAGAAAATCCCAGCCTGATCTCAACTAATTGGATGGGATATGAGTGAGATTTAACAAAAGGAAGTATACAAATATTCAAATGTGCCCCAATTAGCCATTCATAATAGAGTCCTGTGGTTTTTTAATTGTAGTAAAGAGATTTTTGAGACACATGTATTGTATGGTCATTCTACAAACACGTAGAGTAAGAGCCAAATAAATGGAAATCAGTTTAAAAAGAAATCAACCCTATTCCAACGGGTGACTTTGGTCAAACATTCAAATAGAGTAAAACTCTACAAAGCCCGCCAGTCCACCCAGTCCATTCCCAGTTATCTGCCCAAGAGAGCACTTCTGGATTGGGGAATAGTTGCTAAGAAAAAGCCAAAACCTTCTAAATATGGATATACTTGATTACCCAGAATGTTGTTGTCATCTGCCTGCTTGCTCAGCTAAATGAGTGAAGTAAACCACAACAATTCTAACACAACCTGTCTGCCTGACAGGTTTTTTGAAGTTGAAGCAATGGAGTCATGACCACAAGTACAGGAAGAACAGGAGGTCAGGCCATAGACTCATCAGTCAATAGATCCATAGATGGTCCAAAGAAAAGGTCTGTGCACAGAGAAGGGAACAAAGAAAACACAGTATACTTCTCATGTTTGTATTCTTTTTTTAATTCAAGCAGGACAGAGAAAAAATTACATAGTAGAATAAATGTTTAGTTTTGTAAATTGAGCTTAATCCATCCTTAAGGCTACTCCAAAAAAATCCATTAAAAAAAAAGATGCAGGGAATATAACTTATCTGGACTAAGCAAAAATTCCACCTCAGAAGTGCTTTGGAGCGTACCTAGGTGCTATGCAGTTTTCAGAAGAAATAGTGAAAGAGAGCCCGAGAGGAAGGCAAGGTATTGTTAGCAGAAAATAAAAGTTTGGGTTTTGTGCTCAGCACTAGAGGAATAGGTGATGTTCCACAGGTCAGAATGCTGAAGGTGTAACAGTGCCTGAACACTTACCTCTGGGAAAGAGCCAAGTTACTTGTACCAGCCAGCTGCAAAATAGTCACACCACACTTGCATTTGTTTAACCCCTTGAAAGGCGCCCTCAAAAGGCATAGTAAAGAAAAAAAAATCCCTGAATATGTTAATTCTGTTATTACAGATAGCAAGAAATTTTGAAATAGGTTAGCTAGGATAAGTTCATGTTTCTTTTGTTGTCTATTAAGCTACTCAAGCACTTCCAGGGAAATTTGGTTGATGTGGTATAGGAAGATATTGTCTCTATTCTCTGAACAATAATTTGATTCATGGCTGCCCTTTCACACAGAAGTTACTGCCAACACTTCAGAGGAATATGTCTCAACAGGCAGCATAACATGTTGATACAGCAGAGGTTTGGGAAGCTAAGCACAGGCATTCAGTTTCTCATAATTTGATAAAGAATTAATAACTCTTTGGGGTGAAGTTAACAACATCACCATTATTGATAACAGTTCTACTTCGTCCAGCTTGCCACTTAAATATCTTACAGAGCACATACTCTCTTCTCAGGCTTTTCTTGTTCTCAGATAGTGGTACCAAGCCAGCTGTTAAATGTGTGCTCAGTAACACACCTATTGCAAGAGCTGAATGCTCTAATATGTTCAAACACAAACACACTCACACTCCATGAAGCAGCAGGAGAAGGATTTCTCACAAAACACAGCAAAACCCTCTTTTAATCTAAGGTGTAAATCTAGCAAACTGTTTATGCTTGTTCCTTTATTTATTGAGAGTGGTCTCACTGAAATCAGTAGGAGAAATGGGTCCATAAATCTTTAGCAAAAAATAGCCAAGGAGAGGAAAAGAAACATTACACTTTCCTTTCAGTTGATTTGCTCAATCCAAGTAACTGTCACCCAAAATGGAAATCAGACCCTCTGACCCCTAATCAGTGCTACACCCTTTCTCATTGCTCTCCCACCTAAGACAAATTGCAAACTACAAGCACCATATCTCCCAAGAATCTCATACAGAATAAAACCAATCTGCAAAGGGTATGATCAGTCTACTTGTAGCACTATATTTTCCTCAGCTGAGAATTGTGCTTAACCTGAAACACCTCAGTAATCAGTATCTTATTGCTTTAACATGCTGGCAATGGGCACTTACCCAATACCTCTCTCCAACCCCCTTTTTTTTTTTTTGTTTTGTTTTTTGTTTTTATTTTTGTTTTGTTTTGTTTTTTGCTTTTGTTTGTTTGTTTGTTTCCTCCTCAACATTTAACCCAATCTGAGAATACGAATAGATTAAATTCTTTGTGAAGTTTTTCTCTGACCTTCCAGGCTCTTGGAACCCTGACTGAGCCTGGAGCTCCCCCACCTTATCCACAACCCAAAACTCATATCAACCTCCCAGGGCCATCAACCCCTGTCCCCACCTCAGCTTAACTCACATACCAGGGGGATCTTGGCTTGATTTTAGCCCTGGGATCACTGGGGCTGAGGCTGCCTCACCTACTCCTCCCCCTTGTCCTGGCTGTCTTGTTCCTGGGATAAGGATGGTGGGAGAGACCCTGGCTGCCAAAACTCCCAGGTCCCTCATGGGTCCCCCAACACCCCAGTGCCAAGGAGCTCCCAGACATCACAGCATCTCGACACTGATATTTCAACATCAGAGAAATCTAATACCAGCTTCTAATTGCTTCAAGGGTTTTATGGATATTTTTAGTTAACAGCAAATTTATCAGTCATTGATTGAGTGGCTTTTATGCCTCTATATTACTGTTTCCTTCTCATTCCAACATCTAGCAAGTAAAGAGTGATATCTTCAGAATTCCTAGTCTGATGCTGGAATCAGACTCCCAGAAAACAAACTAACACTTCCTTTGGTAAAATTTGCAGCATGTTTGCTGCATGCGAATACAAAAAATATGGATGCTGTAGCATAAGACAAGACCATGGATCATTCAGGTAGCAATAGGATGTTTCAGCTTTGGGAGTTTATGTTGACTTGAAGAACACAAGTGGCCATGTGCATGGCAGTGATAATAATATCTAAATGTTATATCACCAGATTATACAAGTGATTTTTTTTTCTGTTTTCCTTTATGCAAAGGAAAAAACCCCATATTTTCCAGAGCAAATGCCTTTAATTTTTCAAAAGATTCCAGTTTCTACTGAGTATCTACTTTACAGAAAGGAGAATAGGAGAAAACACTGAAGATAGGTATGTCATGAATTCCAAGAAGGACAGAACCACAACTTCAGTGTAACAATGGACATGTATATCCCATTAGGATATGGCCTCATAACAAAACTTGTCTATAATTAAAAGTTTTGCATGGGAAAACTCTAAAATACTCCATAACATTTATTCTGTGCTACTTATCACACAGTAGTTTAAATTTCAGTGCAAGTGCCTTGTCAATTAAATTTGCAGTATACTATGTGCAAGTGCCATTACTTTCGCCAAATTCTTTTTTTCTTAAAGATATCTGTAACTCATAAATAAATTTGAAAAAAGTTCTTAAAGAAATCCTGATGTTATTTCTGATGGTTTTGGAGAATGTATAGCAGTACATAGAAAATTTCTATTTCTTGTGATTATAGATTATTTGTCCTTCAGATACAAGCTAATGATGAAGTGCTATTTCTGTGATCTATGATAAAAATACATGTCAAAGTAAAATTCATTGATCATGTTATGGTCTGTGACAATGAAAATACTTTTTAAATTTTAAAATAATAAGATATCATTTCTCACTTCCCAGTTTAACCCTAAAAGATGGAATTTGCTTAGTAGAATAAGGTTTTCTTTTTAATTGCAAAATTTTGTTCTCTTTATCATCAGATTGCCTGAGAGAATTCTACAAATTTGTGCCTGACCTGATCACTCTCCTGCCAGAGGTTATTCATTCTTCTTTCTCAGCAGCACCACTGGCATGGCTTTTTGTTGGCGCTGAGTGTAAATGGGCTTCAGTGCTTTGTTTAATCAAAGACAGTTTTATCTTTTAACTGCATAAAGGATTTTTACAGAAATTAAAGTCTGACACTATGCCTCGTCTAGAAGATTGGGTTTTTCTAGAAAGTGTTGAATAAATCAACAAAGAAATTTTAACCATACCCCCCAAAATAAGCATTTTCCACATAGGAAAGAGCTTACAAATACATTTTGTTTTCCAGGATCTGCTAGGGCTCAAATGAGAGAGTTAGTCATCTTTTGCCAAGAATCGAAGTGTGACTTTTTTTCCATTTTGTTTGGGTTTTCTTGGTGCAGTGCTAGCTGTGTCTAATTTAGGAATGACACAGATAAACAAACTATCATTATCAAGGTACCTGACTATAATTTATCTTGTGTTTTGAATAGCACGTCTGAAACTTGTGAGAGCATGATATATTTTGACAAGGTTAAATTTTAAGAAGTTGAATCTGTTTCTGAACATGTCTTACATTACCTTTTTGTTAGCAGCAATTTGCAATAATTGTATTAATACTCACCTGTGAATTAAAGGGGCAACCTCTCTAGTGGCCAGTGCACTGTACTGATTGGCTCTCAAGAGACCTGAACTAAATTTGTGCATCATTTCAGGACATCTGGGGTTTTTTATGATCAATAAACATTATTATATGAAAAGCTTTCAGCGACAAGCTGATGTTGAGAGGACACTGAAGCAGTTCCTTCATGTTCAGTTTTTCAATAGAAAAAGACATTTTTCTTAATTGTTAATGCTGCCACTGGCACTTAGAGAAGTACATCCCTAAGACATCTGCAGTGGCAGAGCTTAAGGACATGTGGAAGGAAGAAAACTAAGCTGTGAAGACTTTGTTGGGTGAAAAAATATATTTCTCCTATGTACTGCCCCTCCACTCTTAGGCTGGTGTGGGTTTTTAAAGTTTAGGTTACACTCAGAAAACTGATTCTTAGGCATGAATACACAATCTAGCAAGGTTCTCTTGGGTTACTTAATTTTATTGGGGGTAATATGGATGCCACAGACACCTCTCTGCCATTTCAGGGAAGTGGCTGAACTATATTCTCTGGGCTGTGCTCTGCCCATTTTCCATCTTCAGTGGAATAAACCCCAGCATTGCAGTAAAAGCCCATTTCATTGCAGACCATGCCTGTGACCTGTTTTCATCATCTCCTGGCGGTGCTAACACAGTTACAAGACTTTTGGAAGGTTCTAGGTTTGGCAAAATAGGGTGGCTTCTGTTGATAAAGTCTTTTTCTCTGGCATAAACTAAATACTTCTAAAATGTCACACTTGTGTTTGGAAAAAAAATAATATTATCTATCAGCACATTATCTATTGGGGATGATCATAATGGGCCTCAAGCTCAGCTGGAGACCCAGAATGCAAACAATAGATGTATTTTGACAGAAAAGAGAATAATAAATTGCAGGTCTGTATGAGAACTATTCAGTAATTCTATAACAAGGGAAAAATAAGGGGTATGTTTCTTTTCGGAAATGAGACTCCTAATGAATCAGACATCTTGACAGCAAGACACTTAGCAAAAATAAATGCAGCCACAACACTTCATTAAAGTAAAAGTATCTTTACTATTAATATACAAATGGTGAAGAGTGACAAATAATTGATATACTTTAAGCCATACTTTCAATGTCTTTCATAAATACAAAACCAGCATCTGCGATATTACTTCTTTTTACAGTATAGAGATATATATATATACACACAGCATTTCATAGGGACATAAGATTCTGAAACAATAAACAAACTAGCTCCAGTGGTAGCTAACTTATCAATATATAATTCAGGTGGCAGATATCGCAAGTGGGCTGTTGGCAACGTGTGGAATAACAAAAACAATAGATGGTATTATGCTTCAGCTCATACTGTACACTGCATACAAATACGTACCGACTGCTCATTGTAGCAGGAAAGCCTTTTATTTTTTCTCCTTTTAACACCTTGCCTAAGTAGTTCAAAACTCTTAGTGAGAACTCTACAACATGAGCAATAAAATTAAATTCTGGGGGAATCTGTCTCTATATATTTGTCACTGATATGAAGAGACTCTGAGGGTTTGTCTTGCCTTCCTCCAACCCTGCATGGTACATCTGAAAAACCATAGCCTAATTACATGGGGGAGTTAAAGGATGTGGCAGGGTTAATTCCTCCTCTTCTCTGGTTTGCAGAGCTCTCATTACCCTGCCTTTTGGCAGTGCCCTTCAGCAGCCTCCCTTGCTTCAGTTGCTCCCCTTTTCCCTTGGCAGTGCTAAGGAGAGATGCTCCCAGCTCTGTCCTGGCTCACTCTTTGGCACCTGGTCTCCCTGGCTTTCCTGAGCTCTGTCGGCACTGCGCCTGGTCACCTCGCCCGCTCCCGATCTCACCTGTGACTTTAAAAGCTGCCAATACAAATTTGGCAATAAATATTTATTTAAATACTTCATTTCTCTGGGCTAAAAATGGCCAATATTCAAGTTTGAAAGTCAAACATTATGAGGATCTCAATGCCTCTTAAGAGAAAAGATGGACTGGTAAACTTAGAATTCTCAGAACCTGATCCAAAGCCAAATTTATAAGGCTTATTTTGGCTCAGGTCCAAGTAAATTGAAATAGGAACACATATGAGCAGTGGAAATACTGAAGATCACTTAAAAGTTACAGAACTGCTGTCAAGTGGACAGGGTACATCAGGAACTTGAAAAAATCTGAAAAAATCTGGAAAAGGGGTGAAGAGTTTTTTAAAAAGGTTTATTTAACCATGGTGGCTTTCCATCTATCAGAAAGATTATCTGAAGCTAAACAAGGAGATTTAAGAAGGATCATTATTTATTTAGAATGTTTTCAACTTCACCTAATGAAGCATTGCAACCACAATGAGTTATTTTAAGAGATATTTTATTTCTGGACATATAGTAATGTATGAGATAAAACTGTCACTGGATATTCTATCACAATTTCCTGATCAGTAAAAACTCCTGATAGAAAAACCTCCTCTGTGCAAAATGTCAGTAGGAGTCTGGCAGAACATTTGAGTTCCACTTACACCTGGAAATCTGGTTCACAAAAACAACGCCATCAGCTGAGGACACGCAGAGCCTCGCTGAGATGGATGAATAAAATACAGGTCCTGCTGGAATCAGTTTTTTGTCTTAAATCCCAGAGGCCTGGATTGAGACCTGGATTCCTGCACTGTGACTCTGTGCAGCGCTCTTAGAACCCCTCCACAGATCAAAGAGGTCTTGACCTTTCTCAGTAAATGGTCTTTTTGGAGGTCCTTTAATCAGGAGTGAATATCCAACAGACACAACTATTCTACAAAGATGTTAATTCCTACAGCAGCTTACATAGAAATGGTGAGGCTGCAAATGATTGCAAAATGAACATTCTCTCCAGTTTATCTCCAGAGGTAAAATGCTGGGAAGATGCTCCATATCATCTTTCAGATTTGAAGAAAGATTTTAATGTTCTAGGTCTAAGCACTTAAATAGAACGAAGTAGAATTTCTATTTGACTCTTGAACTTGAGAAATTGGTCAAAATACCCCTACATATCCACTACATTCTCCATCTGTTTGAAACTTTTCACCCACCATGACCCTCATTGGAATCAAGATCTGAAAAGATTTTTGCAAATTTTGTGTTTCAAATATTTGTGTTACTTGAAAATAATACCTTCAGTTTGATTTAGATGAATATTTGAGAATATTTGAGCAGAAAAGTATGTGACAGTAAAGCTTTCAATTATTTTAAACAGGCTTTGTAGACAAATTATTGAAGATTTTTCTTTAATAAAGCAGAGTGGCATGCTATTAAAAGGCACAAATACATTTCCATTATCTGGTCTAGGAAACAGAAAAAAATGGCATGATGATTATACTACAGTTTGATGATTGGCACTTAAATAAATAATCAAACTAATTACCATCATAAAACGAAAGCCACTTTTGTTTAGATGAACAATGATGCAGAGGCTGAAGACCGCAGTTGGGATTTAGTGCACCAGGGACCCATGTCAAACAGCCTTTGTGGATGATGGCCACGGTGTAACTACGTTGGAGATATCTATGAAGAGATAGAAAGTTGGCCCAATCCTGCAAGGTCTCTCGTTAAAGTACATCCATCTTCCTGCTCACATCCACCCCACTAATGTCAGTGCGGTGCCATATAAGGGGTGGGCTCAACCGCACTAAATTTCTTGCAAGACTGAGGCCTGAATAAATTAATCTTTGTCACATTAGGCATTAGCATCACCAGAATACCAAATATTTCTGCAACCACAAAAAAATCTCATAAGTCAAAAAAGGCAAATAAACAAATAAAACCAGGAAAAACTCTCCAGGGTACATTTCATTACTAAATTGTAAAATAATTATTAAAAATTTGTTATTATTGTGGTAAATCAGAACTCAAGTCCACTAAAAAAACAAAAAATACCAAGGAGCTTTAAGTAATTTTACTTAATTGTACTCCTTTTTTTTTTTTTGAAAAGAGATTGTCACTGCCACATTTTGTTGAGTACTAATTTCAATGGCTCCCTCCCACCTTGGTCCCTGGAGTTTGTTAGTGTAACAATTCAGATTACTTTTACAAATAGTTATATTTTGTCAACTCTTCTGACATTTCATACTAACACTTAAAATTACTTTAGACAGTAAAAGTGACATTTATACAGATACCTGTTTTTTGTTTGTTTTGTTTTTTTTTTAATCTAGAATAGGAAAAGAAAATAAACAAATGTTGTTATTCCAGTTCTACATATATCTTACAAATTACTATGCGCAAATTATTTCCTCATTTGGAAATATTTGGAACTATTTTGAAATATCAGTGTTTTTCAGCATTCTTTCATAGTGAGAGTTTGGTTCTCTCCTGCACAGCACAGAGTTAAAGCACAAGAGATAACCCATTAATCCATAGACCAAAAAGGTGTGCTTGGACAGTCCATCAGAAATTTAGAGCTGTTTTATTCTCAGCCCTCACACAGATCAACTGCCAAGAGACGTAACAGCAAGAAGAAATTAAATACTCCTGGAAAAAGCTTTTGATTTGTAATGCAGCATAGTGGGAAATGCTTTTGCTTCCAATATTGAAATAATACTGCAATATATTTTGCTTGTAAAGAGTAGCACAGGTGTATTACCAATAAATGTGCTGACAAGACCTCTTAAATCTTCTAATCCCTTCACACTGTAATTAGAGGCCATATCAGGGGAAAAAAAAAACCACACAACAAAAAAAACCCAAACCAGAAAAAACCCACCAGTATAGAACCATTAGGTCATGGTTTTTTGGGTTTTCTTTGTGTAAGTTCAACTAAAAAGTACTAAAATTTGAAATGCATCTGCAGTTGAGCCTAGACACTGTTAGTTCTGATACATTGTATAGGCACCTTCTTCTGGAAATGACCAGGCTAGCTTCAGAAAAAACACCATTTGTGGAGAGAAGATTGAATGGTACCATCCAAATTCGTCACAGCAGGTGAAGAGGAAACTATGTCTACAAAGTTCATCCTCATCCCATTAAAAATGTTGTGTGAGAGGATGTTCAAGCCACACCAACCACATTATTCCCAGCTGCTGGAGTTGTCCAGGTTCCTTCTTTGCATTTTGATAAAGAAGAAAGCCCAGCTGCAAATACATACTTTCTGAAAAGACTACAAGTCCACACACATAAACAAAACAACTGTTCTCCTAATTATAGGTTACAGGCAGGCCTGCTTGCTGTGTGCTTAGAACGAATCAGGAAATCTTATTAGAAATTATCAGAAATCTGATCATTTCAAGCAGCTATTTGGTAGTACTGCCTGCCCAGTATGTGGGAACAACACTGAGGATTCATAAAGGAATGTCTTCGCCTTTCCTTCACCCAGAATTAGTGCCTCAGCATTTGGAGATACTTATTTTCAGCAGTTTTCAATTGTTATCTTCCATGACTTTCATCCCATATTGCCATCTCCTCTTACCCATTTTTTTCACTTTGGTACTGATTTTGTGGGAACTTGGCCTCCTATCCTAGCCACACCAGCAGTATGCCTCTGTCCTCAGCTCCTTGGTTCATTTTAGCTATTTCTCAAAGTGAGGGAAAATTGTAAAAAACTCATAAAATAACCTGGTTTTGAAAAATAAGAAATATCTAAGAATTAAATATAAATATATTCTCCTCAGCTCTTTCAAATGCACTTAAACTTGGGTTAACAAGTAGGTTATGGTATTTTCCTCAAATTTAAGAAGATCCTTTTACATTTCGCTTTCATTTTTACTGTACAAAAGTCAAAAAGTACAAAGATTTCAAATATGATCAAAATTCAGATGGAGAAAACACAACTTGATGAGTAAAAGTACACTTAAGACTCATGCATGACTTAGATGTGGAAAACTCACAACTTACTCTACCAGTTGCTCCTGACAAACAGAATTTTCCAGGCTAGTTTTCTATAGAAGTTTATCTACTTCTTTCAAAGCAAGGCTTTGAAGAGTTTGGTAGCTGTGGGTACACTATGCTGGAATGGAAACAAATTATATTGCTCCAGTTAGTGACACCACTAAATCAAGTATTAATTCATATGAATGAATTTCAGATCAAAAAAATCAGTCAAATTTCCTGGTGGGGAATGTTGATCAGAATAATAAAAATAAATTCTTAAAGAAAGCTTGACATGAAAAAAAATGTGTTTGGTTGAATATAAGGTTGAATTAGTCAATAATTTAAAATTGTTCCAAACTGCTTAGACAAAGTCACTTTTCCATCTCTTCTCACATAGCACTTAGATAAAGGGTATGAAATCATAAAGGGAAAAGCCCTGATTCAAAAAGGCCAAGTTTAATATTTTATATATTGATTTGGGGAGAAAATGTATTTACTTCACTAAAGTACGGTTTCATCCCTCAGCTAAATGGTTTGAACTAAGACAAAAATGAATTCCCTGTATGTATATATATGTTGGAATAAATATTGTAAGTTTTAATTTGAAGAAAAGATTATGATTAAGAAACAGATTTCTTTTTATTCCCTGGCTGCATTTTAGTTCACATGGAACTTTCGAAACTTTCATACAGAAAATCTGAAGCATTGAAAATCCTGGAGCCTTCCAGAGTCACACTCTTGTAGTTAGGATGAGGCCAATAGACTATTGAAATATTTAGCCAATTTTTGAGTTTGTATATTGTGAGTACTAGCTTTTTAAAAATGTATTTATTGAAGAATCCAGGAGAAACTGCAGTGGGACCTGGCTCTGTGATAAAGAGTTTTGGTTTTTTGATTGCCTCAAGACATAATCACGGCTGGAATGGCTATTGAGTGTCAGCCAGAGCTAAGGTCTTAAACATTATACTGAGACTGGTTTAGGGGTTTTTTTTTTAAAGGCAACATAAAATTTCATTTTATTATAAATGGAAATAGATACATTATCATAATGCACTTTATGTATGCAGCTTGCACTGCAAGATCTGGAGAGGCCTGATGTGTTGTTTGTGGTTAGGAGTGCTTCAGAATTTTTCTTCTAAGTAGACACACTTTTTCATATAATAAATTCCAGTTCTTATTCTGCAGATTTTTCAAATTTATAGCATGGGACTTGGTGTCAGCAAAACTAGATACTAAAACCATTAACAACCAAACAAAAGAAAAAAATATAGAAAAGAATTGTAGACAGGAACTGTTTCATCGTATGTACACAAGTACTAACTATTCCAAGCTTAAGTTTCCCAAGAAATTAAGGTCAGCAGTAAAGTTTTGGTCACAGGATTACTTCAATCCAAATGCATTATCCAGACAGCTGTAGTTTATCTCATTATGCTTTGCTATCATCTTCTTTTGACTGGATGATGTCATTAGCAACTTTGATTTCTATGGTTTCTGGATTTAAAGCTTCTTTGCCATTTTCCTCTTTTAGTGGTAGCTTCCTATTGGAAAAAAAAGAGGAATCATGGTAACACAAAAATAAAACAATCTGTAGTTTAAGTCTATAACATATATATGGTTCATATAGGTAACAGTGTAGAACAAGAGGGGTTTTTTTAAAGGAGTGTATAATTATTTTATTATGAGCACTGAGGTTCTTTGCTTTTAAAGAAATGCATATTAACTCTTTTCATTTCTATAAAGCCACAAAAATGACCTGATAAGAAAATCAGTGCTGCTCAAAATGCAGTGCTTCAAAAAGACAAAAGAAAACAAAAAATCAAATTACTTGACCCAAGACAGTACAGAGGTATGTGTTGCCTAGAATATTGTGAAACACTTACAGTCAGGTTTTTTGCTTGACTTCTAAATCTTGATTAGACTCTTTTTATTCCTTTTCTCAGTTGTATACAAAAGAACACAACTATTATTGGAGATTATGGATTATGCCAAGACATAGGTGAAGAATTTCTTATAGTGCATGAGGTAATGGAAGTTATCATTAGAAAGTTCTACAGTTTAATTTTCATGGATCACACAATGTAGCATCATTAGTAGCTTACAGCTCTTTTAAGACTTAGTGAAAACTCTGAGGATTTGGCAAAAGAGTCCCCACCCTCTTGAATGTGATCTCATTGAAAAAGGTCTTGAAAATCATTGATTCCCTTCTGCCAGTAATTAGCTGTCGAAATATATAGCTGTCAAAAAGATGTATGGTTTACTGAGATGTTCCTGTAATAATGTCTCCTGGGCATAATAGCTCTTAATCATGATTCCAGGTTGGGCTTGCTTTCTGTTTTTTTTACTAGGGAATAGTATGCATTTGCCTTTTTTATTCATAATAACTCTTAAATGTTTCAGTAAATTTCTCCTTTGCTTGATTAGATGTCCCAAAGAGCAATACACTGTTCAAAACCTGTCTGAGAAATCTCATAGGAATGTCTTATTACAAGGCAGTATTTAATAACAGAAAATAAAACAAAACAATACCTGAATTCCCAGTCTTTTGAAATTTAATTTACCTGAAGTGAACTAAGAAGGATGCTATTTATCCAGAAGTTAAACAATGTGCACAACATGTATCTGAGAGAAATCAAAGATTAACTTGTTCTACTACAGCAAAATACATGGGATATATCATCAGATGTCTGGCTCTGAGCACAGAGGGAGGTATCTACTAATTGTCTGTTTCTCATGGCAAACCCAAAGGAAACAGATTTCAGCCCACAGCAAGGTGCCTGAAAGAATGGAAACAACAGAATCAACATAAATCTATTTTTAACAGAAGGTAAAACACTGGGGCAGAGGAAGGGCAGCTCATGAGATGCATTTTTGGTCGGCAGGCATGTGTGTCAAAGATCTGATTAGGCAAAACACTAAAACAAGTTCTAGAAAAAACCCCAAAACTTAATTTAATGTAGTTTTAAGAAAAGCAGAGTGATTTCTCAAAAGATGGTACTGGAAAGAAGGAAATATTTAGACAAAGTCAAAACTGGGGAATTAACAAACTAGACTGTGTGGAAATTTAAAGAAATTGGCTTAAGTGGATTAAGACCATGTTACAAAATATTTGAAACAGGAAGATTTGCTAGAACCCTGTTGAACGATTTTGGACATCATTGAAATCCATGCTCATGCAAACAGTGAGATAAAATTAGCCTTGCTTTTACATGCAAGCAGAGAACAATAACTCAACAAAAGCTATAAACAAGTAAAAAGTTTTATGCATCAAAACTTTCCTCATCACAAAGACCATGCACCATTCTTGAACCCTATTGTATTTTAAAACTTTTTTTGATATTTTCTTTTTTAATAGGGAGTGGGTTACGAATACAAGTTATCATTAGACATTGTTCTTTTTCCCTATGACAAAATTTTTGTTATTTTGGAATTTTTCTTTCCATTTGCTTTAAGTGCATATTTAATCTCTATTAAGAGATTAAATAATTTTCCTCTTTCAATTAACTAATTCAAACTTAAGTGGTTTAATTATATCAATTTTTCTACACCAAATTTTTCTTTAGCGACATCCATTAGAAAGAATTTTATATTTTTCAGCTAAGCAGACTAATCCTTTCAAATGTTTATTCATTTTATAATGGAAAGATTTTTTTTAAAAATGCAACAAAAAATTCTCTCACTTTAATCAGATGTTGGCTGCTATCAATTATTAATAATATTGACTTCCTCTAGCACTACTGCATGTGGCCTAACATCAACAGTCTGCTGATACCCATACAAAACTTCAGCTTCAATATTTACTTTGTTATTTTATAGAAACATGACTTCTAGCCATTTTGATACTGGAATTCATCCAACTGCATTAATACTAAGAAAAACTCAACCAATATCAGAAACATATTAATGTCAGACTAGGAATATAATTATTGTACCACATTGTATGTGGTATGTTATTCATATTACAAGAGCGTGATATGAAATGCACAGCTTAAACTGATTTCCTGCCAGCATGATTAAATCTTGTTGACTTGCAGGTAAAGTGCTTTGAGCTAATCTGTCATACATGGATTCCAAACATGGCTTTGATAAGGATCATCTGAGATAAGGTAAAAAATAGTTTGCCAAATAATATACTGAGCAATATAATAAAGAATATTTTTTTGTAAGAGGAAGTAATCTCTTCACTAATTAGTTCCCACAACTTCTTAAATTGCATTTGAAGTTCTGAGTGTAATTTGCTACTATTCAACATATTTCAATAATTGTTAAAAATATTTTATCTAATTCAACCTCAAGGCTTATCTTATATATCTTTAAGACAGCCAGAATTAGTCATAATGAATCCTACCTTGTTTCACTGCCTGCCTGAAATGTCCTTGGAATTTTCTTTCCTGCAAGCTAAGCTCTCCCCTCCAACATCCCTTCTGGTCATCCTCACCCTGCCCAGAATGTGTTTTTCTGGCTGTTGCTGACAATGTATTTTTGTGTTATTCCTACTGAGAGACTGATTTCTCCACTACTGCATCTTCCCTTTGTGTGTCTCACTCCTGATTTATATTGCTCCTCTGTTTCATTGGGCTGTGGATGAGTCAAAGGTCTTTCCACATTCCCCTGGTATCAATGGCTCTTCAGGTGTCCCCATTGCACCACCTCTTTTCATCTTTAGGTTCCCAAGTGACACTGTCCCAAATCTTTAGCTGTTGCCTGTACAGCTGTGCTTGGGACTGCTGACGCCTTTTGCCTTTTGTTGTGAGGGAAGAAACTACCAAGAAGGAAACTGTCATCATTATTAATATCTCTTAGCAGTCCTATTTTAGCAAGGACATAATGCCCATCAAATACTTATCAGTTGTTCCTGGCAGTTAGTTTTTCAGGGGTTTTTGTTGGTTCTTTTTTTGTTTTTTTGGTTTGTTTTTTTTCTGTCATGACAGTGGGGACTGATTCTTTCCCCCTCCCCTAAGATAATAAAATATTTTTGATTTTAACTTTCTCATATTCCACTCCTGTCAGCTGATCTAATGATTGTGACAAGCAGAAAGAAGTGAACTGGATCTTTCCTAGCATCCTGTTTCCTGCAAGATGCGTCTGATTTGCAAGATCTAGTGCTAAAAATGGCCTTAAATCATGAACAAACATGGACCTGGTGCTTTACCCACCAACATATCCAAGGCTTGCTGGACTTGTACAATGTTTACACCTACATTCCCATGACTCTTTAGATAGCTGTGGGCTTTCCACTGTGCCCCTGATTATAAATTCTAATATGAAGAGCAAACATATCAGTAGTCACTCAACAGATTGCATAATTATTTCATTAACACAAGTTCAAACTCTCTGTGCACAGCTTCTTCAAAGAACTATACAGCTTAATGTGCAGATACTTAACTCCCTATTTACTAAAAATATCAATGGCAGCTGGTAGCAAACCTGTGTTTTAATTAAAGGTTCTGGCTCTTAAAGTTTTACATAATGGCAAAACGTTAAATTGCTTCATATTTTCAGAAAAGAAAAAGACTGTTTTGTAAGAATACCCTCTCCTTTTAAAGAAGAACAATGATTTCATCAAATTATCAACAGGTGAATTTCTGTATTTACTACATAATCATCTTCATAACCTTGATGCCTTGAAGATGTCATGAGATAGGAGATTTTCCCAACACGTAGAAAGTGCTGGGCTCAAAGCAAGAAAAGCTTTAGGTTTCTTCAGTAATTTTATCCTTGGGCACAAGGCTGGTCCCATTATTCAGAAGGCTGCCGAAGTCTGTGAGCATGGCTGCAAACTGCTGTGGTTTCTGTACTGAGAGAAGACTGTAGGGACAGGAAGGGGGGATGAGGAAATGGAGCAGAGGCTGCCCTTCAGCACAATTAATCCAATTACACTGTGTGGACTTAAATACCAAAGTTCTCAGTCACATGTATGAAAGCAGGAAGGGGCCACTCCAGTGAGGAGCTGGGTTTCTGGAGCACAGTATCCTTGTGCCCCATTTTCAGGATGTGTGTGAAGATGTAAGAGACTCAATTTAAGGTCATTTGTGAGAGCTAGGAGATTGTTCCCACAGGGCAGGTAATAATTGCTGGGCAGGTGGTAAAGAAAAGGTGCAACCAAATTAAAAAAATCTTTGTACTGCTGTGCTCAGCCAGTGGCAGTGAAGTACCATGATTTAGATTGATTATTGTGAAAAACAAACCAATCAAACAAACCCTGCACTCACACACTGCCTTGCCACAGCAGACCACTCTGGTGATGCTGTGTACCTCCCCTCAGAGTGTAGGAAGTCCAGTCTGTCCACACAGCCAAGATCAGCTTGTGTGAAACTCCAGGGAATATCAGGCTACTTACTCTGGTTCTGTGAGGGGAGTTGTCTCATTTGGCTCATTTACTGGACTCCCATCTTCATGGCTGGTAATTCTTTCATCCTCTGTTCTCATTTCCACTATTGGCTCTTTTGATCCATCTTTCCTAAAAAATTATTAAAAGAGTTTTAGTCTCTTATCATCACATTAACTACGTACATTGCACACAAAGAATTACTTAGAACCTTTCTCTCAAAAGTTGGCAAAGAAAAGGCAGAACTAATTATTGGTGACTAACACCACCAAGAGACATTTAACAGCGTGTTCCCAATTCCTTGAAGTCTTCAAAGCATCCTGTATCCATGGTTACTTCCCTAGCTCTGTAAACATGACGAATTAGCATCTCAAAAGAACATTTTGTTTATGACTAATAAGAAGGTGACAGCTTCTTCATGGGAATAGATGTAAACTTTCCTAACCTCATATAATAATGATTGGACTTGATGCCTAGTTATATTTGAACTTTTCTGGCAGCGTTACAGAGCTGTTATGTGAGTATATACACCACAAAAGTGTGCTTTAATCTCCTGGGATTGTGGCAACCCCAGCTGCCACTGATGCAAAGAGCCCTTGTGTGGTAAAAATTGAAGCCCTTCTGCTTTTGCTGGTAGAATAAACTCTTTCTGCATCATATTTCCCCCATTTGAGGAGCTGCTAGTCTCTCAAGTAAGTAAATGCACAAATGTTGTGCTAATTAAACAATTATAAGGAGATGGAGCAGTGAGTGCTGTCATGATTTTGTTGGTAACCAAAGAATCATAGAATAGTTTGGGTTGGAAGGGACATTTATAGGCCATCTAGTCTAATGCCCCTGCAACTAGTAGGGACATCTTAAACCAAAACAGGTTCCTCAGAGCTTCATTCAATCTGACTTTGTTTCCAGCAATGGAATGTCTACAGCCTCTCTGGGCAACCTGTCCAAATGTTTCACCATCCTCATTGTAAAATAGATTTTCCTCATGTCCAATCTAAATCTACCTGCTTTCACTTCAGAACCATCCTCCCTTGTCTTTGTAAAAAGTCTGTCCCAATCTTTTTATATAAATTCCCTTTCAAAAGGTTGCAGAAAAGTCTTTATCTCAGCCAGACCTCACAGAGAGTTCTCCATCCCTCTGATCATTTTTGTGACCTCCCCTGGACTTGATCCAACAAATCCATGTTTTTCCTTTACCAAGGACTACTGAGCTGGATGCAGCACTCCAGGTGAGCTCTCACCAGAGCAGAGGGGCAGAATCACCTCTCCTGAACCTCTGGTCATGCTGCTATTGATGCAGCCTGGGACACCTTTGAATTTCTGGGATGTGAGCACACATTGTTGGCTCATGTCCAGCTTTTCATGAACCAGAATCCTCAAACCCTTTTCTGCAGGGCTGCTCTCAGAAATATGGGTGTGATCTGGAAATTTCTGTTCACTGACACAAAGTATTAACAATACATACTAATTAACAATACTTATTTAAAGTAATAATTAACTTTTATACAATTTTGCTCCCAAAAGGCAGATCAGATGGTAGCTGAGATATACATATGTACACTTTTTTTTTTTTTTTTTTTAAACCCTATTTTGATGGAAATATTTTCTTCCTATATCCTGGAACAGCATCAGCTCCAGTCTACAAACAGAGGGTTACTGAGTTACAATTACTTTTATATTTAACAGATTCCTTTCTGGACTGGGATGTTGTAGGGAACTGTTAGACTGCTATAGGCCACACCAAAGACCTGGCTAAAATCTTCTCTAATTCATGTCTCACATCTTCATATTGTTTCTTTAAGATAATGGATAAAACAGGCTTTTGCGAGAGGAAGTATCAGGAAAACCCGACCATATTCTGACAGGTATCCTTAAGGAAAATCTTTGTAGGTTAATAACAATGTAGCCCAGATAGAGAAATAGCGTGAAGAAGAATTAATAGGTAGAAATCTAAAATATTTCTGTCTATTAAAAAACCTCCAAAATTGCATGTGCTTAATTATCTCTGCAAGTGACACTTAAGATACACAAATGGATACAAAGCTCATTTTGGTAGATGATGCACTTAACTTTCATGGCTACTTCATACCTGGGAAAAGATTAGGGATCTAAGTTGGACTGAAGATGGATTGGTGAGTTCTTCTTGCTTTGTTGATACATCTACAGCCTTAAAAATAATACTGCATGACAAAAGGACTAAAAAATATGTTACTTGTGACCAGCATTCATGTATATTTACAGGAGGTAGAAACTGTAGCATTTCAAATTTTAAAGGGAAAGTGATTTGTAGGAAATCCATTGTCATGGGTGTCTGTGTGTGTTACACGGATTATTTCATACATTACATATAGAACATAATTATTTACTATATATATGTGTATATCTCATACAATCAAAATGTAACCAAGAACCATATCATAAACCACCCAAAATCCAGAATGCAAACCAGCATATTTAAAACAGAGAAATGTCAGTGAATTTTAGGCAATATCAGTTACCATGATATATATTTAAATGTTGACTCTTCAATTCTCTCCTGGGAGTTTAATCTGACAGTTTATTAAAGCAAAGAATGTGCTAAAATAAGAACTGTCCCAAATATTTTAAGGTCTGACTGACTGAAGACCATTCTGACAAGGAAAGAAATATGATTAAATAACATAGTCGTTCTTGAAAAAGATGTGCAACAGAATAATTAATATCAAGAGACGAGCTCTGTGCTTTTTTGGGACAGTATGGAATGGCATTTGGTAATAAGATGTTGATAACAAGGTATAAACTGCTGTCAAGTGACATTTCCAACTTCATCTCCCTAAGGTCTTCCCATTTAGGAGAGTCTGTACACCAATTTATAGCTGGCCACTCCTTGAATGGGAAACTTAAGCATAAACTGAAGTGCTGTGCTCAATAGGAAAGGACAGCTGAGTCAGTGCCAGAAGCTTCACATCTTGATTCTATTGATCTGGACAGGCTGGCTTCAAAGGATAGAAAAAAACACTGCTAGTCTTTCTCTCCCTGTCAGATGTGGAGAATTAGGAAATAGCTGGTTTACGTTATTTCTTCTGTTTGGAAGCATTATAAATACTCTTGTGTCCTCTCATAACTGGTTTTGTCCTGTGGAGTTGTTTCTGAAATGGCACCTCTTTCAAGAAGAACCCAACCAAGATGTGAAGCCAAGTTACCTGAGAAAGACACAGCCTGAAACAAAACAGCCAGAATTAAATCCCAAAAAGGCACTTACACCTCCACTACTGGCAATGGAGACACCTGCTCAGCTATGAATAATGAGGGCTGCAAGGTCTAGTGTGCTCTACATCCATCTGAAAATGGATGGGACCTGGGAAGCTGAAGGATAATGAACTCTAAAGCCTGACTATTGGGAGAGGCAAATAGCAGTTGGACCAGCAATGTTATTTAAACCACATGCACTCTCACAAATATTACAGTGCATGTGTAAGTTGCCTACGAGATGAACACGATGAGAAAATTATGGTTTTTTCCTTATAAAAAAAGGAATTGTTTAAAATGAAGGACCATATGTAATCTTCTTTCTAGTTTACCTATTGAAAACTCAGTGAATGCTGCGTTTAAAGTGTTATTTTTTAATGTAATCCGTACTTGAATTGTTTTTCCAGAGATCTCACTATCCACTCTAACAATTTAAGAGACCATATTTGCACCATATTTCCACCAATGATCAGTTCATTCACATTTGTGTGATGGAGTAGCCACTACAAAAGAGTATTTGTGAGAATCAGTATTGATTATTTCCCACTTATGTTTAGCATCATTGACTGACACTATAAAGAACAATCACTCATCACCATTTACCCAACATCCAACTCAGAACTCCTATTAAAAGAAAAAAACCGACAAAATCTTTCATTCCTAAAGTCCACAGACAAGAATCAAGGTTTTCCATCAAGTGCTGTGTCTAAGAAGTAAAACTCCCTCACGGATTTTCTATAATACCACGTCCTTCACTCGTGGATTTACTGGCACTGTCACAGCCATAGGCTGAGTTTCTGGGTGTTAGCAGCTCAAAGGCGGATTTGCAGAAATGGAGTTACAATGATCCATTACCTGCTCCTCATGAACCAAATCTGTGTCTCCAACTAGTACGGAATTACAATTGATTTCCTTTGTGTCAAGATGGACAAAGAGGTCATCCTAAACTGAGCTAAAGTATATTTCTTTTTTGTGTCTCAGCTTTTCTTTTAAAGGCAATAAACAACTCTACACACTTCAGAGAAGCACTTTTCCAAGTAGTAGAAGCATTTTATTAGTTCCCTCTGCGACACCACAAAATGGCCATACTTAATGTAAGTTGGACAGCCAACTTTTTCTTTTAAGGATGTTTCCAACCCATGTGATTAATACTCACAAGTAAGCAGCTTTTCCTTCTTCCAGTTCTTTACTTTTTCCACTTGAACCACTCTTCTTCCCACAGATTCTCCTGGTGATGCACATGAGCAATCCACATTGTCGTACAAAGAAGCAGCTAACATCAGTCACAACCAGGATTAACAAAAGGGCTGCCACTCCCAGGCCAATGACAGCACCAAGTCCAAGACCATTAAAAAGAGTGTCTTCAAGGAAAGAAAATTAGGATATATTAATAACACAAATCCTAAAATGTAATTTTCTAAGCTGTAGGCCAGGAGAGTAAAGAGAAATTATTTCCAATAATTCAGAAATTATTTATTTCCAATAATTCAGAAATTATTGGAAATAAACAGTCCTGATGATTACGCATATATCGTACCTGATTAAAATCACAAAAACCCCCATTTATTCTGCACAATATTTTCCAATTGCCAAAATTGCAGTAAATTCAAAAAACATAAATGGCATTAATTAATAGCAAATAATATCACATCTTAACATTCCATGACTAAGAGTATCAATAAGCAGCCTAAAGCAAATATTTTCAATTTTCAACATGAACATTGATATAAGTTATCCTTTCTGCATTTCAAATACAATTAATTAGCAGTGATATTAAGCAGAATTACTGAAAGGTTTAAGAGACTGACAAACCAGTATTTATTCTTGTAATTTTCTGAATTAGAGTGAAAAATAACTTAATTCAAGTAATTTAATCTGCAAACAGTTGCACGCACTTAGTCTTAAATAATTTATTATGGGGAAAAATATGCGTATCGTCAAATGATTATAGGGTCAGGACCTCATCTTGTTTAGTCTTGTACCTTGAAAATGCAATCATACACTTCAAAATAAACCTATTCCACACCTGATCTTGCCTTCTGTGTTTGAATTTTGAGAGCTAATGTTTAGCTAATTTTACTTCATTACAAATCTCAGGAAAAATATTTTAATGTTTTGCCTCGGTTGATATTCCCATGACAGCAATGCTACAAACCCTTTTGAATAGTGTGATTCTCAGGAGTCTGTGAATTCAGATGAGGCTTATCCTCAAATCCAGAGGAGAGGATTTGTATCTGATCATTGTCTAGGGCAAAAAAAGGCTCATGCACCCAGCTAATTCAAGAAGATGCCAAACTAGCTCAGCTATTGGCCAGTTACCATTTCCTGGTGTGAGACTGTGCTGAGTAAACCCCAGGGGAGTTGAACTGGGTGAGTTTGCCCATGGGTGTTGCACACCAGCATTGCTTCCCTGGCACTCCCATGTCCTGGAGTGATGCCTGAGCCAACACCACTCACTGGGACATCTGCTGCTCTGCCTGTTGTCAAAATAAGAGCAAGATTATTCTGGCCAGAGATTACTTAAATCCTGTTGTAACAGACACCAAACAACTACATAATGTAATATAATATAAATATTTTAATTGGTTTACTAATATCTTCCTCTTCTTTCTCATCCAACTCTCCTGCACACTACAGATTGTTTTCAGATTAAGCACAGATTTTTATATTCCTGCTTAAATAATTTTAATGATAATATCTTTATCACTTCAAGTGTAATTTGAAAGTTATCTTAAATCAATAAATATATATTCTTTGTCTAGTCTTTGTTTAGAACTCTAAAATGGAAAAGTAAAACCTTTTTCAAAGGAAGGGAAGCATTTTACTTCTTAAGCAATTGACGTCATTGTCTGTATGTGTTGTTTTATTATAAAAATGATCTTCACAATGTTATTATACAATAAGCTAGAATTCAATGTATATATTTCTATGGATGGATAAGCAGAAAAACAGACATATTATTTCAAAGTTATTTTCCTTTGTTCAGAAGGACTTTAAAACCACTTCACAAATTTAAAAAATAATGGTGCATCAATGAAATGATTTATCATTTATGCATTGCCCCATCAGCAATCTCAAAAGTTGATGTTTTAATTTTTTTCTTTTCTAAACAACAGCATTCCTATTTAAATATTATACTTTCTGATATGTCTTCTAAAACTTATTTTATTCCTATATCCACCCACATATTTGGTGAATTCCTTTGTAACCTTCAGTAATTTTTTTTTTTGCCAGTATGAATTGTCAGAAAGATACAAGTAGATATTTAATTCCAGTTTATTTAAAAGCTCATAAATTTCAGTTGGTATAATTACATCAAATTCTATAGCCAGCTTTAGAGACCTCATACAGTGAATGTCTGTACCTTCTTAAACATCACCTAGAACGTGAAGGAGAAAAACTAGGATGATTTAATCCAAATGTTGAAAGAAATTCAGGGGTTTTTTACTGGTTTAGTTTTATGGTTTTTTTTTTTTAATAAAGTGTTAAAAATTTTTTACTGTGAAGAGACACATTTTCCATTGCTGGAAACAATGACATTTCAGTGTCCTTGGAACATCGTGAAATGGGAAAGTTCTCATTCTAAGTGATCCAGTGGCAGAAATGGCTACACTGTACCTTCACTGGTGTTATAGCCAGCTTTAGAGACCTCAGACAGTGAATGTCTGTACCTTCTCAACCATCAACTAGAATGTGAAGGAGAAAAACTAGGATGATTTAATCTGAATGTTGAAAGAAGTTCAGGTTATTTTTACAGCACTTTCAGTGTCCTTGGAACATCGTGAAATGGCAAAGTTCTCATTCTAAGAGATCCAGTGGCAGAAATGACTACACAGTAACTTCACTGGTGAGTGAAGGAAATGTTTACGGTGGCAATATTTCTCCTTTGTTTTGCCATAGCTGTGTGGGACACTCTGTTTTTTCATTTTTAGTTTTCCTTGTATGGGTGAGACATCTGAGACACAAGGATTTGACTGCTGCATATTTCTCCATCTCTTCATGGCTGATGATTTCCTTTACATTCAGCATTCGCCATCCTTGGTACTGCTCTACCAGTCCTAAGTAATTTTTTTTCTACTTGAAACCCTTTTGTTCTTGCAGGTTTCCTAAAATTGTCAAAACACCTCCAGCATTTCTCTCCTTTATCTCCTGTACCATGAAGGGTGAGAGTAACATGGCCAAATCCAGAGGTGAGGAGAGAAGCATGGCTGTGATCAGCCTTCTCACCTGTCTGAGGATCTTGTGTACTTCTTCTGAAAACAGATAGAAACTGGGCAGCCTTGTTCTTTAAATCTATCTGTGTTATGGTTTATCTTTAATCCTAATGAAAACATACAAAATTAATTTTTTAGAAGTTTATCTGTGGCTTAATTCTGTTCTTTCTTGAATTGCTTTTATTTTGTACTTGCCTATCTGCCCCCACCAAAGTCAGCAGTAAAACTTATCCCAATAACTACTAAAGCAGATTAAGCCCTCTCCTCACTGGTTTCAAAAATCATATCCTAATATATATGTAACTTCAAAACAATGTGATTTTTTTTTCTTTATATGTATGACATCAACAGAAGTTCTAATTCTGTGACAGGATGAAATATTAATGTCATACTAAAAACAGCATTCCCACCAACTTTGACAAGCAACTTTGTTATCAAAAATTATTGCCTTAAATTAAATTATTATATTATTATTGTTATTATAGTTATATTAAATAAGCTATTTTAAATATTTTACAGCTTCCCAGGATGTGCCAAACAAACTCAAAATATTAGTTCTACTTTGAGCTCTAAAATAACAACGTATATATGCATTATATGTATATTTTTATTTTCCTAGTTAAACAAAAACACTTTAAATCATGGAAATTCAATGTTAATGTGAAGTAATCAGTTCTTAGAAACTTTTTGAAAATGTTTATTGTATACCTGACTTAGTCATCTAACTATAGAGGGTCTTTTAACACACGTCTTGTTAAAAAGAAGAAAAAACAGGGAAGTATAAGTTCCATAGTTCTGAATGTCTTAATTGTAATTTGTTAAAAATATGTTAAATTGAAAAGGATATGTATTTTTATACGGAATGTGGCATAAGTAATGTAATACATTGACATGATGATGAAGGAAACTGACAACTTTAAAAACACTTTTTTCGCCCACTTCTTCAAATAAATTATTATCAATGAATACTTATGGAAATAAGATTAAAAAGCTTCCAGAAATGTAAAAAAAAACCCTAAAAAAAGGCAAAAGCAAGTTTCTACAAATTTCATCAAAAGTTTTGGCAATATTCAAGTTCTTCTTTGTGAATAAGTTATGTTTCTAATGATTTCCAATGAGATAATTGAACATTTTTTCAGGAATGATTATTTGATGAGAAAGAGGAATGAAGAGCTTTGGCAAGTAAAATGAAATTTTCCAGTGAAAAGAACTAAGGGAAAAGATACATTTTCTGGACTCTAAAGTGTAAGTTTGGACTAAATTCCTGTAAAGGTTCTGCAGCAGATACTCTAAGGGAAGCAGGTCAAAAGGGAGAATCTCCAACTGTATGTGTGCACAGAATCAGAGAATGGTTTGGGTTGGAAGGGACATCAAAGCTCATCTCATTACAACTCTGCTGCCATGGGCACCTCCCTCTAGACCAGTTTACTCAGAGCCCCATCCAACCTGGCCTTGGACACTTCCAGGGTTGGGGCATTCAGAGCTTCCCTGGGCAGCCTGTGCCAGTGTGCAGGTCTGCTTTGCATACGGCAAATAAAGAGTTTGCTTCTGCACAGGAACAAAGATATGCAACACCAATATAGTCAGACTGATGTTAAATGAACCTCTGTCCTTTGAGGTGACAGAATTTCTCCGTGCTCTTACACAATCACTTTGTATGTATTTAATTACTCCTACAACAAAATATTAATTGCAAGCTTTATAACAAACACTCTGTGTGATCTGGGGGTTGGATAAGGTGACATCCAGATGTCCTTTTCACATCTTCAGTGATATTAAGTTTTGTTGGGGAGAAAAAAAGCACGTTAGCAACTTCTTGTGCATTAATCCCTTCCCTCCTCCTTAAAAGGCATGGGTTAAAGTTAAGATGGAAGATAGATAATTACCCAAACCTCCTTTTACAGTAATTTGAGTTTTTAGGGGAAAAAAAAGCAATGCTGTAAAATACTTTCCTAGCTTACAGGGCAACAACTGGCTGGTACAAATGCATGGTGCAGAGTTTTGATGCATGTTTTTCCTTTCTTTCAAGACAATCAGAAGATAAACTGCTCTCAATCTAAAGTAAAAATTTGAAAATTATGATCTAGCTAGAGGGTGAAATTGAAATACTGCACTAGGTCATGGCAGGAAAAAAACATTCTTGTTTATCAAGTTGAACTACACTTTTTGTATTGACTCTTAAAAATGTGCCCAACCATGGTTATTTCTGCACTGCCTCTGAACATTGTCTTTGATTTTATAAGTGATCTGGAACTTTTTGTAGACTCAAAGTCTTACAAAATGTGAATACTTAAAACCTCTAAAATGACAAAAAATATAGGCCTGAAAATTTTTTATGCATTGATGAGCACCAAAAAAATCATCATGCAGTACCAAAATATGAAACAGCTTTATAAAATTTTCTGCCAGTTAACAATAAAAGAGTGGCAGGCCATGACCAAAAGAAGTAAAGAACCAGTGATCTCTCCCCACTACCCAAAAAAGGCTCCAAAACTTTGACTGCCACATCCAGAGCTGCATGATCTGTTTTTAGCAATTCATATCAATAAAACTTTTCTTTTGACCCAGGTAAGTGCCCAGAAGCATGTCTTCCTTCAAATGAAATAAACAAATAAGTACATTTACAACAGCAGCTTGCAAGAAATCATTAGGATTCTATGCAACATTTACTGGGGGACTGTTTGATGCAAAAGAGAATGTGACGGTAAGGTGCTTTCTTTTCTATCCCATTCCTTAGTGCAGAAAGATGCTAACAAGGCTATAATCCACATTAACTGTGATGCTTTTTCTTCCTGAGTGGTTTTTCCTACAACTCTCTGCTAGGACAGATTCTGCTGAAGGGCAGTGGACAAACACATGGACGCGTGCTCTGAGCTGCTCGGCTGAGTAATGTGCTCTGACAGATACACTTGACACACAACTTTGAAAAATAAGAGGACAGTACTACTGGCTTCCTCTAACTTTCTTCTACTCTTCAGTGACAGATCTTCATTGTGTCCCCATCTCAGATGAAGCCTGAGCTGCAGTGAGTCAGGGGAGCCTGTGGTGCCACCGGGACTATCAGTTACAAAGATGTGAGCTACTGGAATCAGTGTGTCTAAAAGGATGTACTTTTCTGATTCTTGTCTAAGTGAAGGAGTTTTTCTTCATTATGGCTGATATCCTCTTGCAAGCAAGTTTTCTGAAATGGATTTTTGCCTTTAAATTTTACAGGAAAATGTCTTGTATTATGAGTCCCTCAGGATACTGAGCAAGCAGGACTTGAGTTCACATTTCCTCTAATGGTCCTTAACAGCATTTTTCATAGCAGGTGTCTTAATAGACATAAATGCAATAGCTAAATGAAAGAAATGTAATGTAAATAGCAGCTTGAATATTTCTGGCAACAGTGTTTTGTCTGTGGTCATTGAGGGATAATAAGGGAAAGGATACAAAAAAAACCCTTTCTTTACTACAAAAAGCATGCTGTGTTGTGAAAATGTTTTCTGGCGTTGTCATTTACTATTTTTTTCAGCAAAGTTTTAAAAAAAGAGATCCTTTGCATAATCAAACTATCCCTAGGCAGACTTCAGGAACATTTCCAATATGCCTAAAAAGTTATCCAGTTACAGCTACAGCAGCTTTTCCCTTCTATTTACTCAGTCATCATAGTAAAGGGTATTTTTTTAGCGTTGCTCCTTCCATGGGAAGCCCCAGAAAATTGCAGACAGAGAGACCCCAGTCCTCCTGTGCCTTGAGAGGGAAAGGCTGCACTGTGGGTTCATGGCACCAGTACTGCTCCCAGGTTTTGGTTTTCCATAGACTTGGGAAAATAAGTTTCTGTGTCCCAGTTTCCTCCACTCAAACTGACAGCAGATTTACTGAACACATCTCTTGGAGGAGTTCCTAAGAACCTCTGCAGATTAATTAAGATTGATGTGAGTATTGAGAACATACACTTATGTGTGGTTTCAGAACTGCTATTACATAAAAGGATAAATTATTTTAATTGGCTCATTTAGGAGAATTCAAAACCATGCTGTGCATATACCACAGAGACATGACAAATTTTTGCACCTTTATAGTGGATGACAACCCTAAGAAGAGTATTGCAACCAGGAGATCTGAAAAGGAGTAAAACTATCTCAGGATTGTATTTAAATTGAGAAAATATTTCAAGTTTGACAGCATTTTCTTTAAGACCTATGTTAATTCAAGCACAACCGTGTTAAGAAGTAATACTTGGAATATTATGTTAAATGTAAAATTATTTTATAGCATTAGCTATAAAAAGAGCAGTTTAATATTATAAGTGCTGCCAGTATATGGTGCATTTTTTTACTTTAAAAGGTTCAACTGCAACTTCCAGCAGAGTCCTGCTTGGTAGGGCAGCTTTTCCCAGTGTTAAAACTTCCTTTGGGGATAAAACTTCAATCAGGCAGATTAAATCAGAATGGATGAAGCCCAGGCTGCATATTTATACAGACAATGCACATACTTGCTTCACTAGTGCAGTAGCATTGCAACCACCTAATATGAGCAAAGCTTAAAATTCATTAATTCTAATTTTAGTGACTTTGATGTTTGTGGTGGGGTGGTTTTTTTTTGTTTGTTGGTTTGCTTGGTTGGTTTTGGTTTTGGATTTTTTTGGTTGTTGGCATTTTGTTAGTTTGGGTTTTTTCAAATATTCACTATTGGATAAAACACTGTAGAAAAAATGCAGATACAATGCCAAAAATTACCTCTGTAGATACAAAATACACAACATAGATAGCACAAGAAAAAAAGCATTTATCAGCAATAAAGAAAATACAGATAGTAATGCTTTAAGTCAGTTTTCTTTATTACAAAAAATGAAGACAGAAGTTGCATGAACTAAAATGAACTTTGAACAACAGATGAAAGACACACTAAGTTACATATATTTCTTGACATTGTGTTTGGAAAGGTGCTGAGGGACATCACAGTTACACCATGCACACGTTCTTCAGGGAAAAAGCAGAGATGACAACAAGTGCTGCATGCATGAAAAATCAGTGGAGCAAAATGGTAGTGAATTATGAACAAAATAAAAATAAGCAATGTTTCACAAATTAAAATAACTACTTTGAATCCAGATTTTTTCCTTGCCTTTCACGCTGTTTTTGAAAACAGAAAGTTACAGATGTTGCAGTGTATTCAATATTTTTCACAGAATTAGTTTTTAGTACATTGCATGTCTTTTTGTTTATAATTCTGTTGGATACATACACTGAGAAAGATTTACTTTGCTTCTATTATGGGCATTTAATACATGCATTAAAATTTATGTAAATAAAGTATGCACTGGAAATTGCCTCTACAAAAATGTTAAAACATAAAATAAATGTACAGAACTGTTAATATCGATATCTACAACATAATGGTAGTATGGTGGCAAGCATTACTACCACAGCTTCTTGGGACTTCAGACTCTATAATAAATAAACAAAAATGGATATTCCTACCTCAGTTTCTTGCTCTTGTTGTAAAATATCTGAACTTAGCACAGCACTCAAGTGCACAGCTTACATACAGCTACTGTTTCTAAACAGGCAAAGTTGGTTCACCTCTACACTTGGTATTTGAGGCCATCAGCATTAAATTAAGATGTCATTGACATTAAAGGGAAAAGGTGATTTTCCATCACTTATACACTATGTCTGATAAATATATGGCAATGGAAAACTGAACATTCCTTACATGCCTGAAGAAAACGAATGGATAAAGTAAATGTGATAAGCATAAATGAGACCTAAATATAGGAAAGATTTCAGTGATGCCATTATAGACCTCAGAAGCTACATTTCTCTATATAATATTCAACTTGCATCCTAAAATTCCTGAAAAAATGAACAATTAGAAATCATCGACATCCTGGACAGCAGATAGAGAATTGGCAACTATTAGCACAATCACAAATTGTATACAAATATCCATTATGTCTTTAAAAAAAAAAACAACAAAAAACTAAGAAAAAAACCAATAAGCTTTTTCAGGCCTAATTAGTTAACTTTACATTTGCATACACATTTCAGTGGTGCTATTCAGGTTTCCATGATGGAGAGAGAGTACCTGGTAAGACCCTGAAAACTGACTGAGAATTGGTCATAAGGTTATGTGTATAATTAAATCACTATATCTGTTTATCTTTTATATAAATATTGTTCACATGCATATAATATTTTTTGCATCAGTGCTTGGCCTTACACTTTCACAGAACAATTAAATGCAAAGTTATTTTGTTATTTGGTAATAGTATGTTTTGTACACCTCAAAAAACCTTTTAGAACTTATATTTTACACCCAATGTATGCAATTTGTGTGTCTATTTCTGGGCAATATTTTTCCTTTTTAGAGAGACAGCAATTTATATTCTAATAACCCTACAGCAGTAAAAAAAGGATCACATTTGAAGTTGCATTATGTAAATACTTTGATTTGTGAACAATTTGTAAATGTTACGAACTTGTCAAAACTCTGGAAAGAAGAAAAGACAACAAATAAAATCTGATTAGGAAAGAAGCCAGCCTTAGACTCCAAAGGCTGTAAATCAGAACATTTTAAAAATACTGTTCCTTAGAGATATACTGCTATATCACAGAACAATCATTACCCCTTTTAAGTTTCTGTGCCACCAATTTGGATTTAAGGCACAAGCTCAGCACAGCATATTTTAAGACTTCAGTGTTACAGACAATTTAATATTAGCATTTCAAATTATGTGACAATGTTAAAAAAATTGTAACATTTTTCACTGTCAGTCATAAGACCTAAAATCCCTTTTACCATTACAACATTTAAAGGAACAAATTTACTTATCTAACATTTAAATACTAATGTCAAAAGTAAATTGAATTCAATTTGTAAAGACATATTTACCATTTTAATAGAGTTTAAATTACAATTTTGAGCTGTCCAGTCTTTACCTATGAGTTACAATTTAATTTGAAAATGTCTCTGTTCATTTTTTTCCTCATTCTTGTCTGTAAGAAGCCAAGATTTCAAAATCTTCCTAATATTCACACAGATTGCACAAAACATTGTGAAATAATCTCACTCTCATTGTTTTCAAAGATACAATTAAGAAACACTCATAAAGAGAACTACAAAGAAAGCTGGATTAGGCATTCATCTGAGGAGATGTATGACAACCCAAGGACATTATTCTCTTCCACTTCTTCTTCCTCATTACAGAGGTTTTGGGTCACTGCCCAGAACTGCCTGGCTCTGCCGTGACATAATCTCCACAATATTGGTTTAAGTCATTCTCTTTGGAATTTGATGGGAAGAGGAGGCCCAAAAGAAAAGGATCACATTCAAAGTACTTGATAACCAAAAAATACAAAGTGCAGAATAATTTAAATTGGAGCACACCTAAAATTTCTCTCACTTAGCAGAGAAAATTTATCTAGTTCCCAGCTGAAGCTACTATCAGTTGGAAAAAAAGATAAGTGATCCAAATTTGTCTTTTTATCCCACTGGCATTATGACACTGAGGATAAAAGACAACTTGCCATTCATAATGTATATTTAGCTTCTAAAATTTCTCAAGGCTTTTCATTATCTCCTTCACAGTATGTTTGGAGAGCTCACAGTCAATCAGTCTCTGTGCCCTAATTCCTGTCTTGTCTTCTTATATACTTATCTGCAATGTTAGAATGACTTGCTAAGATAATAAATTTATAGCCTGTAAAGAGCTCTTCAAATGTCTTTCTGGAGTAGAAAAATGATATGGGAATTTTCATTTTTCTGCTTTTCTGCATACCTGTAGTAGTGTCTAGTCTTGCTTTATTAAAAAAAAATTAAGAACAGTGACAAGTATGCAGAAGGTGAAAATATATTAGACAACATTTAGTAGAATAGCATCAAGGTTTCAAATTTCAGAAAACTAGGAAAATTCTACAAAAAAGGGAAATACTGGGATCAGACTGTCTGTGCAACCTTATAAGATCCTATTTTATTTTTCAGTTGATGAGAAAATGTAAGTGTTACTCAAGACTATAATCCAGTGGTAGGTGCTCATTAGTTTTGATTGGATCTGCAATTTTATTTTCTTTACTGTTCAGAACAGCACCTGTGTGTCCACAAGAGAAGATTCTGTTCCCTCACGTGCATGAGATTCCTGTCTTACAGTGGGATCAGAATGCAAAAGGGATGTGACTGCAAAGAGGAGCCCCTGGAAAGAATTTGCTGCTCCCCTGGACCAAAAGGGAGTCCCAGTATTTGTGCACCACTGAGCTCCTGCAGCATCTACTTAGTAGATATTAGCCAATCAGCAGTTCTTGGATGATAAGCAGAGATATTCTTGCAGTTTTGTTGCCACAGGAGGCAATAGTGGCAATAGTGACAATATTGACAACAACAAACATTTTCGCTACCTGGATTTTCAAAATAGCAAGAGAAAAAAAAAAAAGAAAACCTCTTGCAAAAGTTCCTGCCCAAGGTGATTCTTTCACTAAAAACAAATTTAGTATTAGCAACAGCATTTGTCTGAAGTGTACTTAATTGAAAATATGTTCTCAGATCTGAAAGTTTTGGTAACTTACGTGTAGCTAGTAATTCCAAATCCACTGTAACATAGTTAAAATGAAAAGTTTCATTAAAAGTATTATCTAGCCTTTATTAGTTACATCTCTTGGTTCAATAAACACTTAATCGTTTAAAAAAATAAATACTATATATTGGAAGAACACTTATACAACTAAATTACAAAGTCAATATATATATTAACATTGTGCATGGAAAAATGGGCATTCACCTGAGTGGCCCTAAAAAGGAACCGAAAGTTTCAACTCCTCTAAAATTAGAAGAGAAAATATCTTTCTTTACCACACTATGTCAGTCAGGCACTCATCAAAGTAATTAATTTCAAAGTAATGTCATGACATTAAGTCAAAGTGACAGAACATGGGGGCAAGGGCCATGGATGGAACAGTGGCTTGACTTTACAGTGAGAGCCTATCTGCAGATCACAATGAAACTAATGTTTTCTAGATAGCAATCTTTTCAATTCCAGCCACTTCATTACACTAAATACGTGAACTATTTAAAAAAGTATCTCTGTCAATAAATTATTCCATAGACTTACACACTGAAGACATATTACTTGTCCAATTTTCTAAAATTATTTCCAGCTGGTTTAGATGAGGAGAGGTTTTATTTTGATGTCCTAAAGGAAAGACTTCCAAAAATATTTCAAAACTGGCAAAAATCATCATTATCAAAATTTCTTAGAAATAAGAAAATCCTTTAACTGAGTGAAGATATATAGATACTTAATTTTGAACAATCGATTTCCAATTTGTAAGATAATTTTTTTTAGATCCCGAAAGGTGCAAGGAGGAAAAATATCAACATATACAGGTAATTTATCATGTTTGTTATATTAAGCAACAATTTGAAGGGAAGTGTCTTAAAATAAATATTTAATTCTGCCTTAGTTTTAAAGTGCATTGCTTTCTCAGGTTATTCTGTATGCAACAGAGAAATGAACCATAAACCTAGACAACTACATAAATTTTAAAGTCAAATATATGCAATAAAATATATATATGGACTCTTATTAAATAACATCTTTTTCCTGAGGTTTTGCATACACTGCTGCAGAGCTCATAAGCCATGCTTTTAATATATAAAACAGGAAAAAATGCTTTTTCCATTTTTACTACAGGTCAAAATTGAACCCCTGGAGCTCCCAAGTCCTACAGATGCCATGAAATGAAATGTGGCACCTTTGCAGTCACAAGAAGTGACTTTAGTGGGCAGGGACCTATTTTATGTGCTGAGGCATGTCAGTGGAGAGGCACAGAAAAAGTATTTGAACTGAAACACTATGAACTAAACCAATTCATAAATATTTGGTTAGGGAAGACATGCTTGTTAAAATCTATTAGAAAGTACAAAACATGTCTGTATTCACAGGACCATGGAACGGCCTGGTTTTGAGGGGCCTTAAGGATCATCCAACCCTCTGCTGTGGACAGGGACACCTTCCACTAGACCAGGTTTCTCAGAGCTCCATCCAGCCTGGACTTACACTGTTTTTTTTAAGCACAAAGTTTTAAGCACCTTGTGTCAGGAACCAGTGAAAGGACAACTCTTTGCCAAGGATTAGTACAAAATGGAAACACTCTCCTGGAAGATGAATTGGTGGTGTACCTGGAAAGCCATGTGACAGACAATGGTAAGGTCTCTGCATTAATTTTTTATAATCAAAATCTAGTTGAGAAAATAGAACCAATTCATATTGGCCAAATTCAGTAAGTCAGATTCTCCATGCTCTGTCTGATTGGAGGGTCAAGCATCATCTTTTGAATTTGTCACAGAGCTCACCAGGCTTCCAAAAAGCCCCATGAAAAATTTTGCATGCACAGACTGAAGTAATTACAGTATTCAAGATCTTGACTAGGAATGGAAATTTTGGAAGAGCTGTAGAAAAGTACAAATTTTATAAGGTTTGTGTTTATTTTCCAGCAAAAAAAAAATTAGGAGAGGAAGAACACATATTGCTTCTCTTATCATCAACAGTATAAAAACATGCACCAGAAACTTATGACTACAATGAGAGAGAAAGCAGCAGCATTCAGCTGCAGGGACTGGCCTCCATTTTCACGTCTAGTAGCTTCACAGCATCTGTCTGTGTGGATAAGAATAGTTATAGAAAATCAAGAGTGTAAAAAAGAAGTGAATATTAGGAAGAAAAAGTGGAAAAGTTGAGGCGACATGAAAAAGAAAGTATCAAAAAGGAAAAAAGTGACAGTGGGAAAGAAAAGAGAAAAAAAAATTTCAATTGTGCCAAAGATAGTCACTTGAAAGACATTAACAGAAACATCAAATTATGATAAAGCATAGATGAAATGGCAACCATTGAAGTAACCCAGCCAAATCTATATAGTCTAGTAATAAAACTGTGGAAAAGGTATACTTCCATAGCAGCAATGTGGTCCTCCTCAGCAGTCAAAGCAGCAGACTGTTTGGTCTAATTTTAAAACAATTCATTTAAGTGCTTAACCTGAAGCATGTTTCTTGCTTCCCCCTGAGACCATTCAGCCAAGCCCAACCTGAATACAATTTTGACTTTTATGTTGGAGGTACTTGGAACTCACAAAGCTGCCATGTAACACTGTCCTGAAGCTATCAGAAATAGTGACTGCTGACTATTTAAAGCAAGGACTATTGAAAGCAAGGAGAAACACCAGCTTGTAGGCTGAAAGGAGAAACTAGAACTGTGTCAATAATTACACAAAAAGAAAGTTCCAGTCATACACAAGAAGAGACAAACTTGTTTATCTGTTTCTCCGTGCTAATGGCTTTATCTTGTTCCTGAATTATTGTAGGAGATCACAATGGGCCACCATGAAAACTGGCTTCAATAATATGGACACAGGTCCAATTAAAATATGAATGACCCATGCAATTAACACAGGCAGCTCAGTAATTAGATATTGACTTTGACACTAGAGTGGGAACAAAGGAGCTTAGACATTCACATCCCCACAGTATGTCTGGTAGCAATTACAAAGTTTGAATATATTTTTTCTAAAAATATTTATATTAAAGGTTCATTTTTTGGTAAATAATACAGTAAAATTTATGCACTATATAGTGCATTTACTAGATTTTTTTTCCAGCTACAGTGACACAATAATTATATTGGCAGTGATTAATACCAGTGTTAAACTAATATTTCAAAAAAGACTTCAAAAGAAAGGAAAATGTATAAAACCTTATGCAGTATAAGCAATAACCTTGGTTAAATCTTTACTTTAAAACTGATTTAAGAAATTGGAAATGGAAGAAATATCAAGCAAATGAAAGCAAACTATAAAGCTAAATATAGCCTTGTATGCACAATATTTAACCAATGCATTATCTTCTTCTCACAGAAATGCCCCTGTTCTTGCATGCATGATAACTGTCTTATGTAGATTACTAGCAAGTAGAAAAGGCAGCAATATAAATAAACTAAGAACAATTATGGGCATTATTCCATCCTCACCCATATCTCTACTGTGATGTTTCCAGTGATACACAGTGTGTTCAAGCCATTCAAAATTCACAGCCAACTATTTTTCTTAAGACTTAAATAGTTTGGTCCATATACTCATAGAAAAAAAAACAAAAAACAAAAAACCCACAAACATTAAGCACATTAAAATTCCACATTTACCTCAATAATTCAACTTTATAATATTTTTAGAGAATATACCTAAGCATTTAATCTTTTAATTGGCACCCAGGGATATTTTAATTAGAAAGCATCCTAATTCTAGCAATTACCTACAACAAATAATAAGGATTAGAATACCATAAATGTAAAGTGTGGCCTTGCACTTCAACATTCAACATCTAGAGTGAATTTATTTTTCCTTCATAGCATTCAAAAAGATAAGCAAACTAAAATTCATATGATAAAAGAAAAAAAAAATAAATTCCTTTTGAAGAAGAAATTCTGAGAATACAGAATAGCTCTCTGATTGCTGCTCCACTGCTATTCAGTGGTTGTTAATGTCTGTGATAGCGGTACCATAAGAATTAGATTTTATTAAATTGTTTTTTTTCTGTTAACATTTTTGATGGTGCAAGCCTTTTTGTCTCTCTCTCTGATTCTTATCAAATAAGTTCTATCAGTTTTAGTGAGGGATTTCTATCCCTTTTCATGTAATAACTTTAGTCTTTGCAGGGAATGGAGCAAACAGCTGGTTTTAGCCTAGAGCAAGAACATGCCCTATCACTTTCAACAACGATCATCTCCAGGATTTGATGAGAAATGGCTCTTATTCAGCAAATTCACTACTGGTTTGCAAAACAAAACCAGAGGCAGTTATCTTTCTAAAGTTTTAGATACTAATAAATCTGATTGCTGTGAGCCCTACCAAATTCTTTTCTCAAAGCAGGAGACCTCAAAGATCCATTTCATCTCTCTATTCTTTTCAGAAAATAACAAAATTATTCTTCCATCACAGCAATATTGGCTGAAGAATTTAATTTACACTTTTAGCTCAGGATTAGGATCTGAACAAAAATCAGACAAAAGCCTTCATTTTCATATTCTTATTTTGGAATTACAATATCCTTCAGCCTATGAGAAAGTGAGTCAGGTAACTTCACAAGGATAATGCTGCAGCTCTTCCTTGCCTTGGGAATATGATCAGATCAGGCTTTCCTTTTTGACTCCTGCATTTTGTTCTTCATTTCAGATTTAGCTAAAACCCTAACTCGGCAGATCTGTAGAGACAGACTGAGAAATCCTAATGCACAAAATCGTACAAAAGAGACACTAATTATCAACTTAAACTTTCAGATCTGTGGAATGGAAATTTTACCTGTGAAAATCTTTCAAACTTTTTCTGTGTTTTTCCTTTTTCTATTGTGGTTTAAATTTAAGGTGGCTGTCCAGGCTGGATTAAAGATCAAGGGTCAGAAAACTTCAACTAGTCTTTTCCAAATCATTCCACTTGTTAGAAGCGTGTGAGGGTTTAATACAATATTTTGCCTACTGTATTTCAAAGAATTTTATTTCTATTTTCAGATAACATTTTACACGGATATTACAGGATTTTTTAAATTTTGAAGTCCCCATTCTCTGAGAAATTTAGTGAAATTGTCAGCTATATCAAAAAGTTTTCAGAAGCCACAAACTGATGGATGTTTGTGCATGTACACACACACATGGCAAGGCAGTGTAGTCACAAACCACAGGCTTAAAATCAGGCCAATCCTGAAAGATTCTACAGTCTTTTTATGGAGATTTAAACAGGCAATTTATAAGCCACAAGTAATGACATTTGATCCTGGCTCAAGTACCTACTGGCAGCCTTTATAGCTTTTTCTATGGAAAGAGAATACAAAAGAAGACTAAAAGTCCCCATAATTCCTCTAATTTAACCTTTTATGATGAAACATTTCCTAGAACTGAGAATAGGTACCAGGAACCAAATTGGGGGTCAATATGGGTTTCAATCCTGTTCAACATCATTAATGATTTGAGTTATGGGGCACTGGGTACACTCAGCAACTTTTCTGATGACGCACAGAGTGGCTGAGGAACCAGGCATTTGTGTTGACACACAGAGGGACCTCTGCAGGCCAGAGAAATGGGCTGGCAGGAACTTTGGGAAGTTCAGCAAGAGGAAGTGCAAACCTCTGCCCCGGGAAGAAACAATCCCGGTCCCCAGGTCACAGCTAAGGGCCACCCAGCTGGAAAGCAGCTTTGCAGAAAAGGCCCTGGGGGTCCTACTGGACACCAAGTTTAACCAGATGCAGCAATGTGCCCTCGAGGCAAGAAAGGTTAATGGCAGTGACAGCAGGGGCCTTGGCCATGCAAGCCTGCTCTCATGGGATACCCTGACCTTGAGGCTTGGTCGTAATCACATAAAATCCGATTTTAAACAGATATGAAATGATTTAAAATCTAGAAAAAGTGTTTCAAAGGAAACAAGAGCTGTTCATTTTGGAAGTTTACCCATAGGAATGGTCAGTCAACAAATGTTACATAGTTTTGTGGTGGAGAACAGAACTTGAGTGAGCAAGGTGGCTTTTTGGCTTCTCTTAGTGGATGCATGGTCAGGGATGAGTCAACCCTTCAGAGAAGGGGGCAATGCCCTTCAGAGCTAGGGAAACTGTGCCAGGGCACCCACATAGCCCATGGGTTGAAGGGCTCTGAGAGATGGGGTGCAGCAAGGGAATATGCTCTTGGAATGACAGAAACAAAAACCTACCCCAGCTACAGAGATGGGATCATGTAGCATTTATTTCTATCCTCAAAAGGTCACCTGATTGCTTGACTGAGAGAATAAATTAAGGATAATACTTGCCCTGAAAGAAAACTGTGAGAATCAGGGAAACTTGTTTCTGTTTCCCTGTAATTAGTAATTTTGAGTTTCTGGCTGAAAAACCTTATCCTAGCTTCTATTCTGTCCATATAGCTCAAAAGCTCTAGTAATACATCATAAAATGTATATACACAAATGCAAACCCAAATATATGCACACATACTTGAAGCAATGATAAGATCTGCTTTTATTTTTCATTCATGTTAAGACCACTGCAGATCCCATTGTATTTTTGTAAAAACTACTGATAAAAATCATGTTTGACATGGTGATTATCATCTTTGCCATTGGTGGTGATGAGAGAAAATACTATGTATTACTGTCCCTCTTTTGCCTCCCAGCATATGATTTAAAGTGTGGTGACACACATGCTCAGAAAAAAATAAATGAGATGTTCAAGGGATTAAAACATTTTCAGACAATTAAAAATTTACACTCAGAGTACATGCAGTATTGGGAAAAAAAAAATCAAACAAACAAAAAACCTCAAACAACCAATATCACAAAGTAAGAAAAATAGATCTAAGATCTAATAGATCTTCTTATCCCCAATTTTTTTTTTCATTTTCCCACTATTGCACCAAGTCATTAACTTTTAGTGAGGAAGAACAAAAAAAACCTGTGATAAAACACAACTTGCAACCATTTTTAATATATCTACTGCCCTTTCAAAGTAACCGCACTGACTGGATAAGAGCCTTTGGAAAATGGCACTTTCATAAATCTGCTGGTAATTCTTAAAATATATTTAACACTTGCAGAAAGGATCTTTTTTTGCACCTTCCATTCCATTTTCTTTTGAGATTTAGTATCAACCTGTACATGTGTTTTTAGGTTGCAGCTGTAATGGTTCAGGATGATTTGGACACTTTTGTACCAGCTGTGGGGTACAAAGACAGGATCTCTGTCCTCTCACTGTAGAGAAAGAGTGAAAGGGCCCGAACAAATGGGCTGCAGAGACAGCTCTGGGAGCTAATGGACTTGAGCTGCTCCCAGGGGCTTTTATTGCTGCAGAGGTTAGTGATGCTCTCCTAATGTGGATGAAGAGCTAAAGCACACTGCTCCTTTGAGAGTCCCACAGAACTAGAAGCTTAACAGTATAGATAAGCCAGAAGAAAATTTTATGAAACACTACAAATCAGCACTAAAAGTGTGATAAATACTTCACTCAGAGGCAAACACACTGAGGTTAGAGTGGTACCTGCCTGCAAGTGTTGCTAACTGACATCCCTAGTGAGATTTTGGAACACATAAAATACTACATTTAAGACTGTGTCAATCTTTCTCCAAGCATGAGTCTAAAATACATGTCCATATGCCTAAGTGAAATGTGAAATTCAGGTATAGAATTGTGACCATAAAAAATAACTCAGAAAAGTAGGAAAGAAAATGGTGGGGGGGGGGGGGGGGGGTGTATGTGTGTATATATATATATATATATATATATATATATATATATATACATGTTTTAAGAAGGTTTTTTCCTGGGCATTTCCATTGATGAACTGTTTAGAAAACCAGGACACTTTCATGAAAAGGATTGCAAATTGTAAGGAACTAATCACAAATGTGAGTGCTCAGTGAATGGATAGTGTGTTACAGATCTAGAAACACACATTATGAAATAACTAGATCTACACTGGGAGGCTGCTGAGGGCAACCATATGAAAATTTAAAGGAATGTCTGTCTCATTTATGCACCTCCCTGATGACAGGGAGCAATTTGAGCCTCAAGCTCCTTCCCAGACCTAAGACTATTACTGGAAGATGATCATTTTGTGCTATCATGGGATTTGACTTGCAGCCAGGAGCTGGTACTTGCACACTTCACTAGGAAGCAGAAGCTGTGGATTCAGTGCCCACAGGAGTTGTATATTCACATAAGTAGAGTTTTGGCTTCCAGTTCCTGTCCTCAGGGATTACTATTTCTGCCTGATATCCAGTGGCTTTTGAAAGCACAAACAAACTCCTTCTGCAGAATTTAGAAGCAGGGTTTTAGTTCTTGTGACTACTCCTATTTCCCTACAAAACACCCCCTGAAGGACAACCAACATGTCCTTGCTCCCATCTCCCTTCAGTCTTGCCTCAATCTCCCTTATTTATTGCATCAGTTTGCATACACCTCTTTATGTTATATGTAGTTAACCAACAAGATACACTTGGGATAAGTAGTATTAATGAGATTGCATACATAGGGTCTGCAGATTTATTTGTCTTTAAATTTAGGACTAGATAAACACTCAGTTCAGCTGAAGTGCCACAAATTTGGGCAAATACAGATGAACACCTTCAGGAGTATTAGAGGCTTTTCTATTAATTACATTAATAATATGAAAGGAAACCTCTGTTACTGAGAGAGCACAGGAGAAATGATGAAGATTTTATCCAAAAGTCTATCCAGTTTAATTCTTGTTGCCTATGACTTGTTTAAAATTTATCTGTAGACACCTTGCTGTTAATACCAAAGCCTCCAACAAATAGTGCACCATCAGTGTTAACTGACATCAGAAAGAATATTTCTGCTCAAACTTAAGCATTTTATACATAAAATCTATTATGTTTTAACAGATTACACTCATATTTTTGCAGCATTATGTATACATGTATATAAGGTTATATTTTAGTTATAATATTATGTCATTTCAAAACAAGATAATCATGCTGACTCATGAAGACTAATGTTCCACTGATTCTAAATGCCTTTTGACATACTTTAAAAAATTGCCTACAGAATGTTCTTGTGATGGGAATTTCACACTCCTTTTCAGGCTTTGAAAAAACAGTTGTCAAGGAAACTAATTAGTTCCACAATCATAATTGCAGTAATGATTCATACAAAGAAGACTTGAAGTTAAATAGTGTAACAGAGTTCTTACAACTACTTAGAGGTTATGGGAGAGCACTGAAAGCATAAAAGCCCCTAAGCACCTATAAAACTCTTTTTAGAGAGAAATGTGTGTTCTATCTTTCTTCTGAAATTAAATTAACTAAACTACTTTTTACTTGAATGTCTAGAGACCACCTATGTTATCATTTACTGAGGAGAATTAAGTTTCTCTGCTACAGCAGCTATGGCAATGGTAGGGAATAGTTTACATAATTATGAAAGGTTTAAGTTCAAATACATTGCAGAAAAAGTAATATTTTTGTTTCATATATGCAAAATTGCAAAGTGGCTTATCCCTTCCCTCAGTAAGTTTTTACTTATTTTTCTACTTGACAGATATTATTATTTCCTCAGGACAATGAGTTTCCCTGCATTTTTTTCCCCTTTTCTTTTTCAATCACGGGAAATTTTATTTCAGTATGATAGCAATCACAAGGCCCTGGCTGTTTAAAAACAAGTACACAGAACCTATTGAGACCCTGAATTTCAATCAAGATGCAAATCAACTTTACTTCAATTCAAGTGCATAAACAAATATTTGTACTAGAACTGGATCTGAGTCTGTGAATGAATTACAAATATGTTTTCTTTACAATAAATAAAAGGTAAGGATGCTTCCAATATTGAAAAAACTTCTAAGGAATATTCAAACATGTTGCAGAGATTGTGAGATAAATTTCCTGAAAATATATTGGAAGGAAACTTGCAATAAACAAGAAAAAAAATAGCCAGTTATTTCAAAATTTTCATGACTCATTCCAGCTCATTGGCACTGTATCAATGCTAGTCAGGTATTCAGATTGAAATAGAGGTATTAATGTGGTTTACATTTTAATATATTTGCCACTGTATTTATTTGGCAAGTTCTTTGTTGATTCTAATACACTAACAATTTGAAAAATGGCAGCCAGAAAATACTATGTTAGAGGATTTAGAACTTGATTTTTCAAGTGGTAATGATGATACTGATCTAATTTGGAAATAATTATTAAAGGTGTAGCTCATAATTTTAATTAAAAGTTTAAAATCTTTTCTTCATAGCATTTTCTTTATAAAAATTAAAATTACCCATAATACTCCAGAAAATACCTTTTTTTAGGTTTATTATTAACTAAAAAATTTTTCATTTTTGCATCAGAAAAAACCTATACATTGGGAAGCACTAAAACTCATACACTCACTCTTAACTGATACGCAGTTTTTTTTAAATGGCATTTCAAACTTTCCTCTTTCCAGACTTTAAAATATGAACAAAGTTCCTATAGATTTCAAATGTTGTAAATAAGCCTCATAGAAGACTGTTTGGTCACTATGTTAGGGTGAATCATCCAGACAGTATCTAAACAAGACTATTTTAAGTCTTAACCTCATCAGACACTAAAATAAAGGCCTTTATTACATGCGTAGCCCAAAGCACATGTAGAGATGGGAATTAAATAAAGAATTCTTGAAAATAACTGGCTTAACCAGACAACAGGCAGTACAAGGCAACTTGAAAAGCAGGTCTATCTTAAATATAGTATTTCTTGTTGAGTGCTATCAACAGGGTTGAAGAATCAATGTTTCTTATGTACTTAAAAATTACTTTATTACAAAGAGAAAGTGGGAGACAGGGTCCCATTTAAGGGCCCTGAATCAATTTTTTTGCTGATATTAAAATCTGGGGTCTCACGTTTTTCCAGTCCAAGACTTCAGATATGTTATGGTCAACTATACACAGTGTACTCTGAGTGGGAAATAATTCATAGAGAGAAAAAACAATTAAATTAACTTACCTGTAATAATGTTGGGCTTTGGTGGCATGCTGAATTCATACAATGTTGGTTCAGAATAACCCAGTCTGTTGGCAGCTGTAATTTGTACTTCGTAACCCATGGTCCATTGAAGATGCTCTAAGATGATGTGGTCTCTACTACCCTGTACTTTTTTCTCTAGCCACTGGTCTTCCTTATCTTTCTGTAAAGATGAAAATATTTGTTTCAATTCTCCCAAGCTCTTGTATTATTCGTCTAAAGCCTGTATGCACATGATGCACAAAGATATGGAGGTGCCTTTACAGAGGTCATGAACACTAATCTGATTTTGGAGTTCTGAGTACTTAGGCTTTTTGTAATTTTGCGTACTCCTTATTATGTTTCCACAATGTGGATTTAGAGAATTTTGTGGTCAATCCTTTTAAACTTTTTTGCTTCAATTTATTCTTTGCTCAAATACTGGGTTTTATTTTATTAAACAGCAGGCTAATCACTATATAATGAAATGCTAAAAATAAATTTTGCAAGAAGTTTCTTTTATACAGACATTTCAATTACATTTGGATCAATATTAATTCAAACAAACTTGCCATTAAACCCATTCTTGAATTGTTCATAAGTCCAGCTGTGTTTATATCACACATTAGATAATTAACAAAATATACACTAATTGTAGCAATATGGAAACATTTTGCAAACCAGGTTGTATGCAAAAATATAAACATCCTTGAGAAAATATGAAGTGCCATGTCTACACCTGCAAGAGGATACATGCAAATCTTTAGGATGGTGTTCTAGACAAAAATGGATTCTTGTAATTTCTCCTACTTTGGGTAATTAAGACATCTATACATATAGAACAAATGAGAACTTAATTCTGGCATTTCATAAATCTGGAGTTCTTACCTTTGCAATTGCTACTTTGAGTGCACAATACATTTAATTTCTTTTATACAAATAGAAATTAAAAAACAATTATTATTAGGTAGAAGGATAAAACAATACATATTGTCAAAGAAAAAAGTTATCTTTTTCAAAGGACAGCCAATAACAGCCAGCAAGAATCCATCCAGTCCTACCCTTACAAGACACTGAGCTACAATAGCATGGCTCAAATATCTCTTGAGAGACAGATCCTGGCCATCCAACCCCTACAGCAGCATAGACCCAATCAGTGGGTATAAGCCATATGGGAAAGTTTAAAGCCAAACAAACTTATAATACCTGCAAGTATAACTACTTAGCTGCACACTACTCAGCAGCTTATATTTAGGCTCTTTGCTGAAGCATCTTGCTCTTCACTGATACAGGTTTCAGAGAAAATAGCAACTAATTTAGAGAGTTCAGGGACCAATCATGTTCTCTATGACTTCTTTTTATTTGTCCCCAGACTTCAGAAAATAAAGGACACACTAAATTCCCTTGTGTGTACTGCTGAAATAATTTATTTGTTATCAGCTCTGAGACTGACGATTTTTCCATACTGACTTCACCTTTTCATAAATCTTCTTGCTTTGTCTGCATTAGCATTGGTGTTGTCACATGATAGTTCTGAGAATTATTAAAATCCAACAAAACCTGTTTTCAGGAATCTTTTCATCCAGGTAAAAATTCCTACTTGGTGCAGTGGTAGACTAATGAAAAACATCACAATGGTAGGTCAGTTACAAATAATGAAAAAAACTACATACACTGGAGTAAAAGCAGTTTGTTCATCACACAGTGAAAGCAGTATTTCCTGTAAAAGATATTTTCCCATATCCTGATGGATACTTTCTATTGCAATCACCTGAGTGAACCCGCTCACACTGTCACTATACTAAACTCCTTTTATAAAATATATTTTTGCATAGCACTGCTGAAATAGAAGGAGCTAGTACTGATTGAAATATGCATATGGAAATACTCCTTAGTGATATTAGGAATAGCAGTGTTATGAAGCATTGTACTTTAATGGCTGTTGAAATTGGTGAGGTATGGGAGGAGTTAGAAAAAATGCAGCTAGATTTCAAAGAATACCAACATGAATCAGAAGTTCCCTACATATTATCAGTATTGTGCACAGATGCTATTTGGATATACCAGGGAATTCCAAAGGGTTTCAGAAAGATAGAAAGACAAAAAAATGTACTAAAGCTGGAAATGAAAGATTCAGGCTAATACAGCTGCTGCAGAAAAAAAAACAGTATTGAAAACAGAGATATGATTATATTTTGAAAAAATAGTACAAAAATCCATGTGATGAATGAAATGAAGCTGCACTTCTGCAGACAGAAGGACAAGTGAAAAGGCAGGTGTTCCATTTGGTCAGCTGAAAAATAGTGAATGAGCTGTAGTGTCACAAGATGCCTGCATATGCCATGCCAGAGATGCCATAATTTAGTTGAAACTGAAACCAAATGGGTGAATTGTGATAAATGAAACAAAGTCCAAGACCTGAGGTGAAGACAGAAAACTTTGTTGAAGAGTGACAAACACAAGCTAGGAGGAAGAGGAATAAAGTGTATGGAGAACAAGGTGTGTTCTAAAGACAGAGATGAAATCTTCCAGAGGCTTCTTAAAGATGGAAAATAAAACAAACAAACAAACAAACAAACAAACAACAAAAACCCACCCAAAACAAAAAAAAAAAAAACAACAAACCAAACGAAACAAACGCCCCCCAAAAAACCACAAACAAACAAAAAAAGAAAATAACTTCTATGTCCTTCATTATAGCTTTTATTTCAGCTATATTGCATTTTCAAGTATTATCCCCTAAGCAGAGCTCAGTAATGTGTCCATGTTTGATTTACTACAAGTGCAGAAATGGAAAAAGAGGGATGAGAACATAAATCATTGCTCTGCCAGGTAAATCTTCCCACAAAATCACCTTGTTTAATATAGGACCCTTTCAATTATAGCTTAAGGAGCAGAAGAGACAACCATAAGAGATCACTTTGAACCTTATTAGTTTGTTCTGTTATTAATACTTAAAATTTATAGAAAGCCCTACATATGCACAGTGTTCTACAACAAAGGAATGAAACTTCTAAATGACAAACTGTAGTCTAATTTGGGGGGTGAATTAATGTAAAAGTCTTTAAAAATCATTAATATCAAGCAACAAATCTACATTTACAGAAACTGTGATGGGATCTGCAACCTCAGGGATTAAACTGTTCCTTTATTTACATCTTATTCTGTTTCATGTTATACAGAAATACTCCTTTACAAAAGGCCACTGATAACCTTGCTAGTGACTGACAGTTCTGGGGATTTCTCTGCCCACTTCCATTACTCTTCAGCCTTATATTGACACAAAACAAAATTAACTACAAAATCCTCCCATCATTATTTCTTAAATGTGTATATATTGGCTTTATGTAGTTTTGGCTCCATTTTTTTTCATAGTATAAGCATCAACCAAATTTATTTAAGAAGAGTCTAAGAGCTGGGTTTTTGAGACAGCTGTAACCTAACCACCTAAATACCCTGACAAAAACAAAAATGAACCTACCTCCACTGAAACAAACAAATCCACAAAAACAACCAAAAACTAAACAAAGGAGTAAAACTCCAGTCCACCATGGCTTGACTGCTTCTCAAAACAGAGGGCACACCTGACAACAGTGGAAGTAGAGCCAATTAATTGTTTAGGCAACAGTTTACTAGTCTGGAAAATACCATCTCTCTCTTTGATGGTCATTCTACATTGTATCCTAAATCACATCCTTTGGGATCTCATAAAAAGTGATTAACCCCTTTCAATTCTTCCCTTATTCTCCATCCTCTCTAAAATGTTGAGCTGAAAGCTCAGCAGAAACAGACTTATTATGGTGGTCCCTGTGATGAAAAAAAGGGACAGAAGATACCACACCGTCTTGAAAGCTGGCAGGAAAAAATATCAAGAAATCCTCACAGAAGAAAAACTAATTATTTAATCAGTGTCTTCTCAAGAATTAATTACATCAGGTTGGGGATTTCTAGGTCTGGTAATGTGGGTAATAAAGTTCAGGGACAAATACTGAACCAAGTACAAAACAGCTGGTAATGTACATGGTGTTAAAATACCCAGAAGGATCCATCAGGCAGACTGGAACCTAGATATGCAAAAGCATTTACCTGTTCCTTGGTAGGTATCTCAGAGTGGGAGTAAATAGAAAATTATCTCTTTTAAAATATTCTATATCCATAAAATTTTTTGTAGAACCCACCATTAAGGAACAAAATTAACATGTCCCACATCAACACAGTCAAAAAAGAATGCACTTCAGAGCAAAGCTCATAAACTATCAAAGACTTATCTGCCAAAATTCAGAGCATTAATGGTAACCCTTCACAGGTCACAAAGAGGTGTACAAGTTTTAAGCCTGTAAAAACCAGTACTTTAGTAAATTTTTCTTGTTTCTATCAAAAGGTTCATAACCATAAAAGAGAATTAGTTTTATTATTCTGTTCTAATTCCAAATGTTCACTGACATTTTCCCTACCAGGGAAAAACAAAACCAAGACTCTTCCCCTGACCACACTTTTTTTCTTTTTTTTTTAGCTTACTTTTGGCATTCTGTGACCTGCAGTATAGAAATGTTAAGACACCTATTCAGAACTTTCTTTTTAAGCATTATGAAGTAAGCTTAAGCAGTGTCAACACTTTCCAAAGGCTGCTTTGAAGTCTGCCTTTCTCTTGTCTGTCTGTCCTGGCTGCTGTGACAGCCTCTCCCCTGTATTCCAACTGCTCCTTCCTCCTGGGCCTCCTTGTCTCAACACTCCCCTCTTGATTTTAATGTATTACTGTGGTACTTGGTAAATGCCCCATGAGAAAACAGCCACTCACCAAGTGCACATTTCCATAGTTTACATATGAAGGAAAATAATATGGATAAAGCTTCACATCATCCTGTGGGTCCCAACCAACTTTGGAAGCACCATAAGCAGAAGAACGAAAGGGTGGTTTGAGTTGGCCCCCATGAAAAAATATTCAAGAGTTCCTCTGAGAAGTGTGGTTGGCTCTCATCTCTGGCACCAGACAGGACACCTCCCTGGAGAATTCCCATTGCTGCTCTTTCCAGCTGGTTACTGAGGAACAATTTTCCTTTGTTTTACTCTCTCCCTTCCTGTTCTTTTCTAAGGAAACTTTGAAGTCAATGTGTGCCACCAGCCTCAGACTCCATCAGAGAAGCTTTGTCAGGCTGTCTCAACTTTCTCAGTGCAATAGCATGGAAAAAGAAATGAGGCTGCTAATCATAAAAATTGCACAGTACCTAATACTCTGGAATACAGAAGGAAATGTCAAGCTGCTGTAGTCTGATTGCAGTCAGTAACCCCTGCCCATAATATGAAGAAACTGATGCTAGGAAAGGAATATTCAACAGAATGAAATACATGATTTCCAGAAAAAAACTTTCTGTTTGCCCTCAACCAGGCTGTAATATTGCTTTAATATATTAAAGGCTGTTCTTCCTCTAGTATAAAAAAAAAAACTGTATAAAATTTACACATGGCTGAATTAACTTTTTGAAGAAAAAGCCATTGATGTATTGGTTGTTATCAAATGTGCTCTTCAAACATGCAAGCAAATACATTGGTCCAGGTGCTAATAATGAAGCTGGCAAGAGTTATAGGAAAGCTAATTAAACATGACCAACGGGGAAGATGGAAGAAAAGCAGTCAACAGATAATTATGAACTTTAAATAGCATTCATTCTTGCTGATTAAAACACATACAAAAAGTATTCTGCTTCTTTTGTTGTAGAAAGGCCTTTAATTTAGTCAAATTGCTTTTTCAATTGGAAGTTCAAGGAGTTCGAGGTCCAAGGAAAAGCTTTCTTCAACCTTTTAAGTTTCCAGTTACTGCTTAAACTGCACATTTATCTTCCAATACCACACAGAAAAAGTAATCTTTTATACTATTATATTGTACCTTAGTAAAAACACAAGATCAAAATTAGATTTCCAAAGTTTTTTTTGGCATAGAACCAAAAGAATTTATCTTATTTTTATCATAAAAACAGATTAAATTCCATATGCTGCATGAATGCATTATATACAAACTGTTTATTTTGTACTCAGTGGTAAATACTTTAAATACTTAAAGGCACTGTAATCTAACTAGGAAGTTCAATCCTGCAAAACTCCCTTTTTATCTTGTATTGCATATTTTACTACCCTCGTCTTCTTTGCTATTACTTTTCTTTTATGTCAACTGTATTCACTGGATGGAAAGTCATTTGAGAAGGTCAGTTAAGATTTAGGGATCAGTGATAGCAGAATAACTTCTGGTCATTCCCCCAGAATACTCCTAAGAGTGCTACCAAATATTTCTCAATTAATTTGGAGCTACTAATCTTCTATGGTTATATTTAGCATAGGAGAATAGTTTTACATACCAGGTTTAGCATTCAGATAATCCCTAGACTATAACCATTATAGTTCTAACAAAAAAAATTATAGTAAACATGAGTAAATGTGACAAAAACCTATTACAAGTTAAGGAACTGACTTTTCCTTTTGGTAACATTCTAACAGGTTCTACAGTCACTTTCTCAAAAATTGTTTCTTTCTGTGAAGAAATACAGTCCCCACTACCTTCCATTTAACATGCCTAGATATCCAATGTTACATTCCCAATTTTCTAGGTTCATCATGGACATTAAATTCTGCTGCAACACTCCAGTAAAATGGGTTTACTCAATGAAAGCACTACCCACACAATTTTTTGAAATATCTACTGCAGAAATCCTGTTTTCTAAACTTGCCAGTTTTGATGAGAGAACACCAAAACAGAGTGTTCTAGAAGGCAGAATGCAAAAAATCTCTGCCCAATGGCTGTCAAAGAACAGATATGTGCCCTGAAACTCATGAAATTCCCAAAAATGTGCCAATGGCTTCTGTAAGCGGAAACTTGGAATTCAAGCAGATAAAAGATATGAAACATGATCAGCAATTAATGTCATTTAGAATTAATATGGAGCACTCCAAAATAGCTTTCCATCAATACAGATGCATTTATAATAGATGAAAAATTTGCTGTTTAAACAACCTTTAAGTGTGTATTTTTAATGTTTACTAATTTACTGTGTTTTTAAAAGCTGAACATGAATGTCCCACTTTTACTATATAACCAATAAAGAATATAATTTTCTTGATAACATGAATTTTCAGTATACCTTTAGGAATAGCTGAGTGCTTTTTTGGATTTTTTTCAATTTTTATTTTATATGCTGGCAGTTGCAACTTAGTTCCAAAAGAAAACATACTCTATCTTTTTTTTTTTTTTAATTATTTTCTGGAACGCAAACCACTTTGGTAAATTTAAAATAATATCAACAATCTTCTCTGCATTAAAAGCAGATATTAACAAGCATAATTCACTTATTTTGATTAACTGAAATACTTACACTTCTGTATTTGACAATATATTCCAGTATGGGGGCACCTCCATCATCTTGTTTAGTTATGCTAAGTTTAAAACTCTTGCCACTCTCTGGTTGTCCATGAATTGAAGGGGGGCTTGGCTCCCCTAAATAAAGGAACAAACAGTGCATAATAATAGTAGTAGTAATATTATTATTATTATTATTATTATTATTATTATTATTATTATTATTAATAATAATAATAATAATAATAATAAGCATGAGATAACTTAAATTACAGCTAGGAACTTTTCCATAATAATATTAATCAAAATCTTAAAATCAATATGACCATTCCAGGCACTACAAAACAGCCTTTACAGGAATATTAAATACTGTGCTTTAAATATGTTCTAATGTAGTTTCTTCATACAAGAAAATAAAATTATGTGAAGTATGAAAGAAATATTCATTTCTTTGAGACCTTCTGACTTCCAACACTTTTAAATGGAACTTCCTTCCAAAATCATTTAGTCATCAATTCAGCAAGGCTGGTAATCTGCTACTCACACTGAAGTTCAGAAGACACTCTCTTACATGTAAGCATCCATAACTTAAGCATAACCTTTAATCTTATGTGAGATTTCTAAATTGTAATACAGTTTTTCAATTTAAAGTAAACTTATTCTCCAATAAATGTACCAAGTCAAATTAGAGTAAAAGTTATCTAAGAATAACAGCTTCTTATGGAAGTCAATATCAAAATTAAATGTAAAGAATAATATTTTTAAATCTAAAACCAAGTGTCTTAGTTATAATAAGAAGATAAAGGTAATCTTAAAAATGCAATCAAAGATTAATGACCACTTTCAGACCCTTTCCTAGTCAAAAAATCACAGATTATCTTTTCTATATGCAATGCCTATTACATTTTTTAAAAATAGATGCTAAATGAACATATACTGATGTGTCTTATCTTCAAAATATCTGTAAACATGCATTTACCCAGAGAGATACTGCTCCTTAAAAAATAATTGCATTGTGTTTAGCACTTATTAAAGTAAGGAGAAACTTAGATCACAGCACAAAACATATCTAGCTATCTATCAGATAACATGTGTAATGTTATCAGATATACATGTATAATGTCTTTCAGTTTCTGTCATTCTTCCATCAAGTATACTGATAGGAGTAATAGGAAATTATTTTATCTGTCCTGGAATATATTTAAAATATATAGATGCTTCAATGAAAAAGAAATTTGAAAGCTGCCAAGTTATTGTTTTGGGACAGAAGAAATATATAATGCAATATAATATATAATATTATAATAATACAATATTATAATAATATAGTATAATATAATATAATATAATATAATATAATATAATATAATATAATATAATATAATATAATATAATATAATATAATATAAATATTATAGTATAATATAAATAATATAATATAATATAGTATAATAATAATAATATCATATAATATCATAATAAATATAATGTAATATAATATAGTATCACATAAATATATTCTTTGTAGTTACATTACTTTTATTGCTGATTCCCTTAGAGCCAGTATTAGCTACACTGAGCAATGCCCTATTCAGGAAACAGTTCTGTTGCAACAGATTTCTGACAGACTGGTCTGGCAGTAGCTGCTGATGCATTTCAGCATATCTGTTTGATTATTGTACACTGCCATCTGGTAGTTCCTTTGCTTTTCTTCTCTCTATGTATTTAATTTATTTACTGTTGTTTCTATTTAAAGATAATTTGAGAAAAATATTTTTTATTTGCCCTTAATATTTTAGTCTTAATCTTTGGCCTATATTTAGTACAAATACAAAACTGGTTTCATGGAATTTCTCATTTGCTTGTAGTCATAGTTAAAAATAATTTATTCTCATTGTTTCTTCCATAGCTTCAGATTTCTGTTTGAGGATTGATAATTGCAGAACAATAGCACCATAGTTTGGTGAAGAAATGTCTCCAGAAATGGCCAATTCATTTCTCTTAGATGTGAATAATACCCTGAGTGTTAATAATGAGAAAAATTTCTTATTCTAGTATCTCATGGTTTGTGCTCCATTATATCAAATAAAGGCTTTTCTGAATCTCAGAAATGTAAGATAATGGGATGAATTCTCCAATTTAAGTACACTCATACTTCTTGCAAGGATGGAATAACAAAACAGGATTTCTGAGAAACAATGTAAAAACTGATATAATACACTGGGGAGTGGATTATAAACCTGAAACATTATCTACAGTGGATAATAATTCAAATCTAGAGATATTCTAACACTTTTAATAATAAACATTTTCATTTAACAGCACAAGTTTTACTCACGGACAGGTAAGGTCTGAAAGATCTCAATTTTGCTATACTCTCCTTGCCCTTTTCCATTTACGGCAGCTACTTTGATTTCATAGGTCGTATTTGGTTCCAAATTGCTCAGAACAACCATAGCTAAAGGAAAAAAAAATAGGAATAAAATTTGATGAAGAAATAAATTTATAAAAAGAAAAGTAAGACAAAGTCATAATTTGCTTTCCACATTTGTAAATATTGAGCCTCATGTTCTGACAGTACATTGGTTTTATCACAGTACATCAGCTTTTTTGTTGAGCACTAATAGTCCCTTTATTCATCTGTGTAAAATCATTGATGTGACTGAGCAAGTCATGCTTCTGAAGGAACAGTGAAGTCAGTGTTGGGCAACAATTCAGGACCTTGATGGGGAGCAATATCTTATGTTCAGATTGTGGGCACAGTGTATTGGGTTTTGGTAGCGGGGCTGCTGCAGGGGGGGCTTCTCTGAGAAGGTTCTGGAAGCTTCTCCCATGTCGGACAGAGCCAATCCCAGCTGGCTCCAGGCTGGACCCACTGCTGGCCAGGCCTGAGCCCATCAGTGACAGCAGCCTTCTGTGATAACGTGTTTAGGAAGGAAAAAAGTGATTGTGCAGAGGTACTTGTGGCTAGAGAAGAGCAGGAGGAGGATGTGAGAGGAACAGCCCTGCAGACACCCAGGTCAGTGCAGAAGGAGGGGCAGGAGTTGCTCCAAAACTGAGATTCCCTTGCAGCCCATGGAGATGGAGCTGTGCTCCTACAGCCCATGGGAGTAGACCACGAGGATGCAGAGTTCCACCGGCAGCCCATGGAAGAGGTAATGGATGCTGAAGAGGGCTTTGACCCTGTGGGAAGCCTGTGCTGGAACAGGCTCCTGGCAGGGACCTGAGCACCCATTCCAGGAGCCCATGCTGGAGCAGGTTTCCTGGTAGGATTTGTGACCCTTTGGGGGAACCACATTGAAGCAGCCTGTCCTTGAGGAATTTATCTTGGACAAGAGTGACCCACGCTGCAGAAATTAATGGAGAGCTGTTGTCCATGGGATGGACTCAGTCTGGTACAGTTGATGGAGAACTGTCTCCTATGGGAGGGACCTTGTGCTGGAGAAGGGGCAGGACTCCACTCCCTGAGCAGCAGTGGGAACAACATGTGGTGAACTCCTTTTATGACCAGGTGACCCATCTGGTGGATATGGGAAAGGCTGTGGATGTTGTGTACCTGGATTTCAGCAAGGCCTTTGACACTGTCTCCCACAGCACACTCCTGGAAAAGCTGGCAGCCCAGGGCTTGGACAGGGCACTCTGTGCTGGGTTAGGAACTGGCTGGATGGCCAAGGCCAGAGTGGTGGTGAGCAGTGCTGCACCCAGCTGGGGCCAGTCACCAGTGGTGTCCCTCAGGGGTCAGAGCTGGGGCCAGTTCTGTTTTTAATATTTTTATTGATGACATGGATGAGGGTATTGAGTCTTTCATTAGTAAATTTGTGTCAGACATTAAGCTGAGAACGTGTGTTGATCTGTTGGAAGGTAGGAGGGCTCTGCAGAGAGACCTGGAATGGTTGGATGGATGGGCAGAGTCCAACGGGATGAAGTTTAATAAGTCCAGGTGCTGAGTCCTGCATTTTGGCCACAATAACCCCCTGCAGCACTATAGGCTGGGGACAGTGTGGCTGGACAGTGCCCAGGCAGAAAGGGACCTGGAGGTACTGGCTGACATGGACATGAGCCAGCAGTGTGCCCTGGTGGCCAAGAAGGCCAATGGCTCCTGGCCTGTGTCAGGAACAGTGTGGCCAGCAGGAGCAGGGAGGTCATTCTTCCTCTGTACCTGGCAAGTGGTTGTAGAAATGTAGTATCCTAAAAAGAGCCAGTAGTATCTTTCACAGTCCCTAGGGAGCCTAATTTTTTTCATTATAAAGAAGCATTTTTTTTAGTTGCTTTAGGCCTTCAAGTTATATATCCAATGAAAGCATAATTATTTCTGTCCATACTCTTTGTTATTCTTTTCAGTGCAGATTTATTAGAATTTCTATTTCTTTAGTTTCTACAGCAGTCCGACAGAGTTCCCATTAAATGTGAAGCTAAAGGGATTTAATGAATTTGGAAAAACAGTAACTTCTACATTTCACACTCTATTATGGGCATTTTGCATGAATTTGCCATTGAAACGTAACTGTTTTCTTGTAAATAGAGCGAACTGTATGTCTTCCAGCATGTTTTAGCTTTATCATTTTTTGAGATTTAAAAATACTGAACTCTAAAGTATAATGATGTCATGAAAAAATCATGTATCATCCTGAGAATAAGAACAGAATTAGGAGCTATATCACTGAGTTCTGTTAAGATGAAATTTAAAACTTAACTAAGCAGTAGCAGTATTTGACTTGCCTTTCAGCCATGATTACTTTCCAAGGATGAATAATTTCACTGAAAAGGAACCTTAGGGCATACCAAATATTAGTGCTACTGTAAATGTTTTTAAAATTTAAACAACATAAAAGCACTACTACGAGCCTACATTTAAAAAAATGCAAATGTGTTAGCTACATGAAACCTAAGGACCTGATTTTATAAACACCCCTGGGACCCATAGAAATGAAAAAAAATTCTTATTTATGCAGTATTTAAAGAATCAGTGTATACTTTAGAATCCCCTGCACAGCACTATGTTTCTAGACACAATGACTTTTGGAATTCCATTCGTGGAATTAATCCAGACATAACTGTTAGCGTAATATGTCCTCAAAAACTGGACCCACTTAATATCAGTGATGGTTTCAGGTGTATATATTATATATGTAGGAAGCAATAATAACTATGACCTTCTGAAAACAAAAAAACATTCTGGATTAGAAAACATACTCCAGTTGTAAAAGAATACTTGGAGTAATTAAGATTAAGAAGTTGTCACACAGAGTGTAAAAAAAGTATGGGATTAAAGGTAATCTAAGAGAAATGAAAATTTCACTGCTCACTAGGAGTTGAGATTGGAAGAAAATACTGAAAATACTTCATAAGCCTTTTTTTTTTTGTTTTTTTTTCCTAACCATGTGTGTATCTGTTATTTAAGTATAAAATCAGCTTATTCATCTTTCCATACACAAATAAAATTTTCTCACAGGAAAATAGCCTTGGGCACAAAGGATATTTTTATTTCTTTCACATTCAGTGCATAAATGTGAAAAGAACCAGTCCACTGCATACCATATGTTTACATTATGCCATTGGCATATTTATTGATGGATATCAAGTTCCAGATATACTGAAAGTGAAATCCCTTTCTTTCAGAGTATCATTGGATATTTTCCAGTTTCTTCTAGCTTTTTATCAGTAGATATTGTCTTTCTAATCACAGTATCTGTGAGCTTTACCTGGATAATTCAATTTTGTGGATTGATTTTGCTGGGATAATTCACATAGTGGCTAGTTAGATTGAGGAGTAGATTTGGAAGGAATACTCCAAAGAGGGAAAAGCCGAGCAGTCACTTGTGAGCTCTCCAAATTAAATAAATTATCTAATTTAAGTTAGTTAATTAATAAATTAACATGGTGCACAACAGCTCAGAGCTTAGTGTTATCCATTTATAAGTGAGGCTTTAAGTCTCAAGGTAGACTTGGAGGACAATATGACACAAGAAGTTACCAGGTATATTGGTTTTGGTTTAGTATGCTATATTAAGGCTTTAATAAAAAGTTATTAATATTTTTGACAAGATATGCCACAAATATTGTTGCTAGTTTGATTGGGTTTTTTAAATTTTGTCAACCAGAAGTTAAAAAGAAACACAAAACAAGAAAAGAATTTAATTTTACTGAATAAATAATAAGTTTAACCTAATATGTGATAATAGGTTAATCCTAATGTTTAAGCAACATTAAGTATAAAGTCCTTTTTTTATTATACAGATTCTTGTAATTTGCCAGCAAATTTAATAAATTGAAAAAATTAACTCAGTGCAGAACAAAACCCCACAGAAATATGTTAGCTAGAAAAAATGCAGAACTTCATACTATTTAAAATACAGCTTGCAAGCATTTCATCTAGAAAACTTCCTTTTATTGTCTCAGAATTTTAACCGCTGTCAAAATGAACCATGGGAAAGGAACATCTAACACAAGATTTCTTGTGAAATAAATTGTACTATAAATCCAAGTCAGTAAAACCAAAACAAAATTCCCCAGCTGCTTCTCTGGTCCAGGGTAGGTTGTTTATGTTACTTTATTACAGCAGAATGAGAGGAAAAATGTCTGGCATATTAAACTCTCTTTTCACTGAAGTAATCTGCCTCAGAAACCTTCCAAGAATTGTGATATATTACATAAACCACCACCAAGGAAAAGAAGCTTAGGGGAGCTTGCAGTACAGTTCCTCTACATTAATCCCAAAGTGGATCTCATATGAGGTTAATTAACAGAAATAGCAATTGTTACATTGCTCTCATTGGAGAGGGATCTGCTGCACAGAACAATGTTATTCCAGTTCCAGATTCAATCCCCTGAGGATGTCAGATCTAACTGAAGGAGGATATAAATTTATTTTGAAACAAAGCAGCTGAGAAATTGTTGCTGAAACAGCATCTTCACTCCTATATATGTGAGATTGTGGTGGCAGAGTGAAATTTCTGTCAAAGAAGCATTACAAATTTGAGGATGGTTTGGGGTTCTTTTTCTTATTTCTCTCCCTTTAATCTGCATCTACATTACGGCAGAGGATGTCTGCAGCCTGACTACTGTGCCTGTTAATAAGTGGTTTTGATTTAACAGCACTTTGCTGCACCTATTACTCATTATTTTACTACTCTCAAGGAAAAACTGAGTCCCCTGGAAATACCTGAATCTCTTTCAGAGGGAAAAAAAAATAGCATTTTTATGAAGCTCAAACAGGTTTCTCTTTGTGATGATGATTCATGTTCTTTTAAGGGCAGGAGAAAAAGTCATGGGAAGACAGCAGTGAGCAACTTAAGGTGATAAAGTAATAAGGTTTTGTACAAATGTCTAAGACTCTTGTAGATGTCACAGAATATGAAGAACTTCGCCCAAAATCTGTCTGCCTGGGATGAGCAACAACTGTTTTGTTTATTCTATGTGTTTGCACAGTAGGAGGAAGAGTATATAACCTCTTTTTTCTAGCTGAGACTCACAGTTAGCTTACAGAAATATTGACAGAATGAAGTTAGAAATTGCCACGGGGGAGAAATACAGGGGAAAAAATAAAAAAAAGGATTTTGCTACACAATAGACAAAATGTTAATTCATATGCAGAAACAGACAGGCTGTCTCAGTTCCATCTGTCTGCCTGGCACAAATAACAATTAATTTCATAGGTACTCATTCAAGCATCTAGCTATAACTGTCAGAATTCAGCTAACACAAATAAATGAACTTTAATAATGAAAATATTTCACGTTGCACATTCTATGAAATAAAGATAATCATAGCAAATCATACTGTCAGTGAAATCACTGGCATAAATTGGTGACAATATCTAACTTTCAGTAATTCACTAAAACACCAGAAACAAATGTCACCATTTTAATAATCAGATAAAATGTTTCTGTTCCTGGAATTTCCATCTTTCTATGCACTATAATGTATAATTATTATATTATTTAGGAATAAAAGTTAAATGAATTAGCCATTCATTTAACTGTGAATACAAATAAAAACCCATGAATAAAGATACACAGTGCAGTAGATCAGGTATAATTAATATAATCTAATGTTCAGTAACATGAGTAATTTCTTTACAAAACACTTTTCAGTAGCTGATATTAAAAATGCATTTGGCAAAAAATAGCTGTAAAATTTTTATTAATATTAATATATAACACATTAAAACACAATTACCATGCTAAGCTCCTTTCTTCCATGTATTTAATTTTTAATTTTACTGGGCTGGATTTTGAGATATCACTATACAAACTGAACCAAAAGAAGCATCCCTATTTAAGGATTTTCTTTGATACCTATTTCTACTGAAAAAAAAAGTAGTCAGAAAAGGTTAAGTAATCCATGGGAAAATCATAATTACAAAATGCACAGTACTATAAATTAATGAAAATAAAGCAAGCAGGAGTGTAAACTAAAGTGCCTAGAAAAGAGAAAATTTGTGGATTGATAACATAATTTATAATATATTGAAACATCATGAATCCAGAAGATGGGGTTCTTTATTTAACAAACTTCAAGTATAAAAATGAACAGATTTGCTTTAGAAGTTCATTTATTTAAAAAAACACCCTTTCTGATTAAAAAAAAAACAGCAGAGCCCACAGGGAACAAAAGAAAACATTCCTGGAACAAAAGCAATGCATTGAGATAGATTATAGCATCAGTAAACCTTCTACAGCTTTATTCAGAATAGAAACACTCTTTCAGGAATTGCATACAAAATAAATCACCTATGCAGTAATTAAAGAAAAAAAAAAGTGAATGCATGTATTATTTTGAGGCTATATGTTTATAAAAAAGATCTGCACTTCAAATGATAAAATAAACCATATTATCTTGATATCTTCTTCAATTTTTTCTGTTATACTGATTTGACGATAAAATCAAATATTTCATGAAAGAATCCTGCCACTTGTACTGATTACTGGTTAGCATCCTATCAGTAATCATGGGAAACCAGGATCTTGCTTTGACAGATTCTGTTTCCCATCACCATTACAATGGCATTTATATTTCAAACACACACTCTTTAAAACCTCTTTCTCTCAGTTTTTATTCATATATTTCTTTGACTAACTTTATGATGACCAAGTCAGCTGCCTAATACCAAATCTTTAAAAATGCAGTCAACTTCCATAAAAGGCACTTGTGGATATTAAAGGAAAGGAAAATTCAAGTCAAAGAATAGGAAAGGAAAAAGAGAGAAGGAAATGGAAGAGGAAAAGGAGACGAGAAAGAATGTGTGATTAAAAACTTCATAAATACCACTAAATATAAAGTTCAGTATCACCAGGATAGGGAGTGCTTGAAACAACTGATATTCCCTGTAAGAAGATCTTGTTAAACTAAACAAAGGCATCCTGGATGAAAAAAGTCTTCACAGAATGCAACAGGTAAAAATGGAAAAACATTCTCAGCTTCAAAATCACACAATTCAAATACATTTCAAAAACAAATGCTCTTTGAATTAGCTCTTTTAAAGTGTCAGGTATCATCCCAGTACTCATTAGCTCTGAATTTTATTTATTTATTAAGTGTTTTGGAACAAATTTTTAAGAAATATTTTATAATTTTTTCTGTATGTGTTCACAGCATTGTCAGTGTTTTGCAGTGTTGCAAATTATCAGACAATCACTTAAACAACAGTCAGTGATGGCTAACAGTTTCCTGTCACAGCATTTAGAAGCATTAATTTGGTCAATACAAATTCTGCATCTCATGGAGACTGGTGAACTTTAGCACAGTCCTTAGACAAAGTGACTGCACTTTTTTGGGTTTTTTTGGCATGCTCAGTCCAGGTATTAGAAATACTGATACACTGGGAGAGACATGAAGCACTGAAACAGGTCATTTCTAGACAATAGGCTGAGGAATCTCCATCCCTGGGACTTGAGAGTGAGTTAGACAAAACCACACCTGATCTGATCTAAGACCAGCAGTAGTCTTGATTCAAGCAGGAGGTTGGACCAGATAAATACCAGATATTCCTGCCAACCAAATTTTCTGATTCTAGAAAGGGGAATGCTATCTTGGATTTTGGAACATTTTGCCCTCTGCTATAAAACTATTGTACAAAAAATATTTCTAATGGTAAGATTTTGCTTGGAGAAGCAGCCAGAAACTTGAAAAGGACTATACTAAAAAGTTTAATGAAACAATAAATGAATGCAGTGAAATCAATGGGGATTTGGACTTCTACCAGATATTCCCTTCATGATGTGAAAAGAAAGTATTGTTCAAAATGCTTTCTAACATATGACTAATGTTCTCAGCAGGGTTCATTGTTAAATATTTATGTCACTATAATTGCTGCAATTTTAGTAGTACAAATTTTACTGCTAGATATAAAACCTGATTAAGTTAAACATTTTCATTTATCAAATTTACTTTCTGTAGAGACTAGTTTTAAAATTATCCTGTAAGAAAAAATACAAGGCCATTGAATACATTGAACTTACCCTGGCAATATGAACACAGAAAGACAGCAGAATTAAGACATCTAAGTGAGTAATACTTTATTGAGTGAACACAAAATACTACAAGAGGTAGTAAAGGAATAACTGTTGTAATCTCAATGCAGAGGGGCAATCAATGCCCTTATTAAGATAATTCAAACTGTCATTTATCCCATTGTTTTTTCTCTTTCTGAATACCCTTCAAGGCAGAAAAGAATGGTGAATGGGAGACAACCCAGAAAAAAAAAAAAGAGATCATTTATTAAAAGACTACAAAAATATGTTCATGGTTAGCTTGTAAGCAAAGCTACTATGTATTCCCTGTTTTAAATCAAAGTTTGGAATCTAACCTGGATTATTGAAGAAGGAAGTATACTTTGAGGGGGGAGGGAAGAGTTAGTTATGAATGTATACCTTCTTATCCTCTACTCTGGCTGCACCTATATCACTTTGTTTCATTCCTCAGTTGTATAAATCAAACTGCATCCTATCCCAGTAGTCATACCTGGCAGAAGCAGAAACTAGAATCTCTCACTCTCCCTTGCAGGGCAGAAAGAATTACTGGTATGTCAGTGTTTTTCCTGCTCCTTTTTTTTTTTTTTTTTTTTTTTTTTTTTTTTTTTTTAAGGTTTTCCTACAGCGGAGTTTCTGTTGTGAGTTCCATCCCGTTTGAAATTTGCAACACAAAGCTGCAGTTGAAAATGGTCTCCTACATTCAAAACTCTATCCATGAATTCTTTGTAACTGAAAGATCCTGGCAGAAGGTGAGGTAGGCTTCTCCTGAATTCACAGCAGACAAAAGCTGCCTCTTCTAAGCACGAGGCCCCACTAGTTCCTGTGGTGCACCTGGGATATGTTCTGTTGAATGTGAATACACTAGGTCATGGTAGTAAATCCACACAGTTTGTCATCTGAAGATCCTGGTGACTGATTTAATATATCAGCTTGAAACTCAGATCTAAACTAGCAACTTATCCTGAACTAGTCACTGGTTATTGCGCTAAATATATTCTCTTTTAATCAAAAAAAACCAAAAAACCCCCATGTGGTGTTTGTGAGGATCCTCAGGACAAGGTGAAGAGATGAGAATCTGACTCCATGTTCTTAGAAGGCTGAATTATTATTTTATGATATGATGTTATATTAAAGAATGCTATACTAAAACTATACTAAAGAAAGAGAGAAAAGATACATCAGAAGGCTAAACAAGAATGATAATGAAAGCTCGTGACTTCCTCAGAGTGTGACACAGCTGATGGTGATTGGTTATTAATTAAAAACAATTCACATGTTTGTATAAACAATCTCCAGACCACATTCCAGAGCAGCAAAACACAGAGAAGCTGAAGCTTCTCATCTTCCCAGAAGAAGAAATCTTGGAAAAGGCATTTTTCAAAAAATATCAGAGTGACAACCCCACAAACAAACACCCACCCAAATTAACAAAACCAAACCAAAACAAAACCCAAAGGAAAAAACCAACAAAAAGTCACAGAATCTCTTTAGTTGGAAAAGATCTCTGAGGTCGAGTCCAAGCTCTGACTGATTGCAACTTTGTCAGCTGCCACATCCATTTGTTTCTTGCACAACTCCAGGGATGGTGACTCCATCAGAATCCCTGGGCAGTCTGTTCCAAAGTTAACAACCCTTTGAATAAAATAAATTCTTTGTGATGTTCAGCCTGAACTTCCCCTGCTGCAGTTTAAGACTCTGTCCCCTTGGCCTGTCACTAATTGCCTGGGAGAGGAGATTGTCCCCCACCTGGCAACAGCCTCCTTTCAGGGAGTTGTAGGGAAGGAGAAATTCATCCCTGAGCCTCCTTTTCTCCACATCAAACACCCCCAGCTCCCTCACTGGACTTGTGCTCCAGGCCCTTCCCCAGCTCTGCTGTCCTTCTCTGTACACACTCCAGCCCCTCAATGTCCTTCTGGCAGTGAGGAGCCCAAAAATGAACACAGGACTCCAGGTGTGGTCTCACCAGCGTCCACCCAGCACAGAGGACAATCCCTGCCCTGGTCCTGCTGCCACACTATTGCTGATCCAGGCCAGGTGCCACTGGCCTTCTTGGCCACCTGGGCACAGCTGGCTCATGTTCAGTCACTGCTGACCAGTACCCCCAGGTCCTTTTCCTCTCAGCATCTTTCCAGCCACTGCCTCAGCTTGCAGAACTGCAGGGGGGTGTTGTAACCAAAATGCCTCCAAAGTCTAAGGAAATAATAACTTTTAACAACTGCACCTACTTCCTATTGTCAGCAAAGTTCTGCAGAGCTAAAAGACAATTTCTTTTTCCTATAAGGCATAACAACATATTTAGGATGTTTTGCGTAGCAAAATACAATTCACTAGTTTTCTTTTGGTGTTACAAGACTGTACTGTGTTATTATATACAAATTAGATGTGGCTTTCCTTAACCAGATGGACCTAAACTACCCAATAATACAAATATGTCAGTATTCTTACAGTGAAACAAAACAGATGTTGAGAATTCAGAAGTTCTCAATGGTATGCCAAAGGAATACCTGAGAGGACAGGGAATGAATATTTTAAATACTATGCTTAGAGAAGCAGAGAATTTCTCATAGGTAAATTCATGTATGTTAGCAAGACTTGTCTCTCAATTAAGACTGCTATTTAAAATGCCAACATTTTAAATTTCACTTTATTTCTACTTCCTAACAGTAATTAACAGAATATGTAAAATATGTATGACTTTGCTCACATAAGTTGCTGCAGCCTTGGAGCTGCCTAAGAAGCAGGTTCTGAGACAGGACTTCTGTCTTTCACTCCTCTAAGCCTCTCGCACTTTTCAAGTCTGGAGCATGCAAAGTGAAAAGAAAGTCTGCTTGCTCTGTTTCCCAATTCAGGAGTTGGCAGAAACTGAACCACCACCACTTGAAAAAAGAATAAAGCAGCTCCTGATTTCTGCTATCTCCACAGAGGCCATTTTCATGATCCCAAATGTGTCTTTCCAAACATTCCCTACTCTGTAAACAGAAAGCCCTCAAGGCTGACATGAATGATGATTTCAAGAACTGTTCTTTTGCTTCTTACATGCAAGGATAATTTTCCTTCCTAACTTTCTTCCTCATCCCTATCCTACTCCTGAATACTATAATATATTTCTTACCAATGAAAAAAGAAATGGGGAGACAGAAAAAAGTCATAAAAAAGAGGTTAATTTAAAGAGACTGTGAAATGTAAGACAGATAGGGCTCTGCTATTGTTCTGCTCCTCATTCTTGTATGTGGCTGAAGGAGAGCTCTATTCATAACCACTCTGTCTTTCAATGACCTTGAAAATACTTAAAGAATACTCTGTCATCCTGGAGCACATCTCTATTTTGTATTACAAAGTGCAGCAGAAGTTTATATACACATAAATATTCTGTAAATGTACCTTATCTTTCTCTAAGTAGACAAGCAATGTACAATAAATGTGGATGAATACAATACACTTGAAAGGCAAAATTTGCAGCTGCACCATGTGTCTCATTTATCAGTTCTTCATACTCACTACTGCACTGCATCACTCTCTGCTTAACAAGATTTACCTTTACAAGCCACGTCAGCAAGACCTTTACATCAGATCAGCTGTTCACCATAAATTTACTTGAGAGTGTGCAGTTATGAAAAGCCTGAAAGGTCTAAATAGGAAATAGACCAGAGTTATCACAACAGCACCAGGTGAAATACATTTGGAATGACTGATTATCCATTTAATTTCTTAATAAAATATTTACTACATACTCTTGCAATCAAAGTATCTTCCATTTGTTCCTACAGATTTTTTAAGTCTCTGTCTTGAGAAAACCATAAACCACTCTGTGCAATGAGCTTTGACTGGTTGACCAAATGCAATTACAAACACAGAATTACCAGGAAAAAAAGAGTAAGTTCATATAGTGGTTATATCTGCATAAAACTCAGTTGCTTTTAGTTATGAACTCATGCTGTGCAGTAAATTGTCTGGATTCTCTTCACTTCTCATGACATTTTATTCACCTTTAAATGTGAAAAGTACATCTCATTCTCCTGATGTTTCAGGTCTGTATAAAAACCTGAAATGTTTAAACATCGTTTTCCCTTTACACTTCTCTAATCCATTCCTATAATTTAGTTTAAGACATTTATTTACAGTTCAACCTTTTCAACCACAAGAGACTTTTACAGCAAAGATTTGGATGGAGGCCAAAATCAGTATAAAGAGAGAATTAAAGAGCTGAATAACTTTCTTGCATGCAGAGGTATACACAAAATAAACTGGATAAAAAGTGGTCTTTGTCCTCACATTTATTTGTAGCCTATAGTAGTTACAAAACTGCATACATTCTTTCACTTTCATTTTTTTTATAACAACTTGCCATTGAAAATTTTATTGGGAAATCACATAATGCCATTTTATCCCAAGAAATAAGATTTTCTTAAAAAAATTAAGCACTTTTTATTCATATTAATTGTACCAAGTCTTACAACACTATAGCTTAATAGTGTGTGTGTATATATATATATATCTCTATATATCTATATATGTATATACACATACATACATATACATATACATATATATATATATATATATATATATATATATATATATATATATATGCAATTCCTGGCTTCTTGTAACTTCAAAGCAGGTTTTAAGTTGAGAAAACTATTTTTGAATCAAACTAAATACTCAGTTTATTTTGAAAAAAGAAGAGTTTAGGCTTATCAATACTATCATTAGATATTAACCAATAAGGGGAATAATCCACAATTTTTTTGAAAATAAATACAATTACTGCCAACTGAAAATGGGCAATTTCTTAAATGAAAACACTAATTTTAGTCAATTTGACAATGATAATAAATATGACATAATAAAAAAGTTGGGTATAAAGCAACAATATACTTTTGGGGTGTAGCCTTATAGGGGCTTTTGATCCATGATTTTGCTGTTCTTAAACTGCCTGCCTAACATCTGATAAATGATGCACCATATCCTAAAGCTCAATTCAAGAAATAGAATTTTTTTTCTGAATGGCTTCTCCTATCATTTAACAGGGACAAAAACTTCTGAGTCTTCAGGTACCTCTAGATTTGTGGTGTACATACATAGTACTCCAGAAAGGCATAAACACTCCTCATGAATAGTAACTGTTATTGTTGAACTGAATGTGATCACAATTCATGCCATAACGAGTCAAATCTGCCAGATATGACAAGAAATTAAATGTCTCAAGATGCACTTTCCCCCGGGACAGGTTGATGAAGGCATTTTTCCTTCTGCTTTTGCAGCTTGCAGTAGAAATTAATGGATTCTGCCTTGAAGATTTTTAGCTTTGAAATAATTTTGAGTGCTGACTTAGCCCACTGAGCTATTTGCAATTTATTTCTGTTTGATCTACAATTATACAGATATATTATACAGATATTTTCTCCTTAATCATTAAACTCATTAGGAAAATTATTTAATTATATGGGCTTGTATTTCTCAGGAATATATTTGAAAATCTTCCTGGTTTAATGGTTAAGTATTGTTACACTGGGAAACTGTTTCAGTAATCAGTGGGGTACATACTTTCATGCTTAATACAAAAGAAGCAGTAAATACAAAACCTGCAACCTAAGAGGTAATTCACATGAATTCTTACTAATCTGTCTATTAGGTCAACTCTCAATTTCAATAATAGGAGATAGTAATTGCTTTGTTTTATAATAGGAAAGAATAACTTCTACCATAATGGTGTTTCTGAAACCTCAGGGGAAATCTAGGCAGAAATTCTTCCCTATGAGGGCAGTGAGGCACTGGCACAAGTCTCCTAGAGAAGATGTGGACACCTCATCCCTGAAAGCGCTCAAGGATGGGGCCCCTAGCTCCATTCTGGATGGGGCTCTGAGCGACCTGGTCTAGTGGAAGGTGTCCCTGCCTGTGGCAGAGGGTTTGGAATGAGATGAGCTTTAAGCTCCCTTCCAACCCAAACCAGCCTATAGTTCTATGATTCAATAAAATTCTGAAGTCTTTTGAAAAATTTTTTTTTTTTATATAACGTCCACCAAAATGTTCTGCTTAAGGACATAAAATGAAATTTAGAAGTTTTACCCAAAAAACTGATCTGCACAGACAAAAACAAAATCCCCCAAAACCCCAACATTCCCCCCTCCCAAAAAAACCAAAACACCTCTTCAGAGTTTGGAATGTTATCTATATCCTGTATCATCTATATCTATATCTATCTATATCTATATCTATATATCTATATATCTATATCTATATATATCTATTTCTATTTCTATTTCTATTTCTATATCGAATCTATATCTATGTCTATCTATATCTATATCTATTTCTATATCTATTTCTATTAAAAATGTAAAAGAGAAAATGGAATGACCTTGTTTCAATTTACTGGTTTATTTTTTTTTTTTACTTAGAACTTTTATTGTGAGCCGCCTACATTATTGGTACCTTCTCATTGGTACAGACAATTCAAAACTAAATAGCACAATATAGAAGGAGGGGACTTTAAATTTTGATTACCTCATCAACACGGGCATGTACATAACTTCCTCTAACTTCAAGGACATGTGTAGTAAAAGGAGCAGCAGTACCAGGCAGAACACACAGCACAGTAATTTAAGAAGAGGTCTTGGGTAAGAGAAAACACTTATCTTCTACAATGCACCTTAAAACCCAGTTAAATGTATGTGAATAAAATAGTAGAGACAGGACCTGGTTTGAAAAAAAAACCCACTAATTTCAAAAGCAAACTTCTAAATATGGAATTTCCATCCACAGAGACATTTAGAACTCAGGGCAAAGCCCGAGCAAAACTTGGAATTTGGCCCTGCTGCATTCTGGGGGAGTTGGAGCTGATGATGATAAGGATCCTTTTGGGACCTTTAGGAATTTAGGAAGCTAAATTATTCTAGAATTTCATGAAGTACATGAAATGTAGTGTACTCAGATGAAAAAGGAAGTAAACAGAACCTGCTGAGATTTGAATGTGAAATTACAAAGGATTAGTTATTTCAGATTTGAGTTGTAAGTTGTTAAAACTCAGAGAGAAAAAACCTAAAGTTATGTTGAAAGCAAGTATTTGCATTAGTCCTTGTAACTGGATAATTCCTTATTAGCTGAAACTGAAATCTTAAATTTATTGTTCTTCAATTTCCATATATTTAAGATGCTGTACAAGATCAGATGTTTTCCTTATGCTCTGTTTATTTTTCAGAAAAGTAATATAATGCAACTTGTTCACCTGTCAAGGGTTTTCTTTTCTTCAAGAAATAATAAATATTTCAGCATTTCTAAGCTAGAAATATTTTTCATCTTTTCATTTCACCTTAAAATGGAAACTTGTAAAAACATATTTCACTTCTTCTTGCCCATAGTCTGATTATGCTATCACAAGGCTTCAAAAATTATTGTCTCCTTCAATAAAATAGTCACTAAAGAAATACAAACATATGTTGATATCTTTGGTATATTTTGATATCACTGCATAAAATATATTTACAAGTAACACCTTTACTATTGAATAGTATTATACTTTGCACATTATTTGTAAAGTTTCTGCTTTCTGCCATTCAAAGAAGAATCTCTAATATGAAAAAACCATTCTTGACCATTGAAATACAAAACACAGATATAGATTCAAAAAAGCATCTTGTATAATATGTTGATTTTCTATTCCTTTCTTTTTTCTGCCTCATAGTTTGGAAATATATGTATAAATTTAGCTTCTATAATTTGTCTATTATAGACATTATTTTATGCTAGTATCCTGTAAGAGCTAAACTATACTTCCAGGGATAATTTCACTAAAAGGGTTGAAACTCAACAGAATATCTTGTGAAAAAATGCCAATACTTAGAGATGACAGTAAAGTTCAAAGACTTTGAGCTTGTGGGTTTTTTGGGTTGGTGGGTTGGTTGGCTTAGTTTGCTTATTTTAGGGAGTCTGTGTTTGGTTGATTTGGTTTGGGGGTTTTTCTGTTGTGTCTGTTTAGGTTTTTGTTTCACAGAAAAATAAATGAGATGAGACATTTCTGAGTTTTAAAATCCAATCATTTCATGTTGGTAGAATTGTTCCTGATATAAGAAATTCTAAATTCTCTACACATTATACATTAGCAACTTCCCTAGAAACTCAGGAAAACTAGAACCTTCCTCAGATGTCTCTAAACTCAATGAATGAAAAATCTTGCTTTAAGAAGTCTTCCAAATTTATTAAGTTTTCATATGAAACATAAATAATTGAATTTTAAAAATTAAAAATTAATTATTTAAAATTTTTGCCTAAAAAATTCCCAAGATCAATACTTAGAAATAGGAAAATTAAACTGTCATCTGGAATCTGAAAATTTCCAAACACAAGTAGTTCAGAGGAAACAAAGGTGGGAGGTGTGTGTGGATGTGTGTGGGTGTGTGTGGATGTGTGTGGGTGTGTGGGTGTGTGGGTGTGTGTACTGGCTCCACAATTCCCCTCTCTTCTCTAAGACTGGCAGCCATCCACCTATGCCAGAGGTGAAATTCCACAGTAATCTGAATATGGGGCTGTGTTTAATGTATTCCTCCTGTTGTTCTATCAACAGCAAATTGAGTTGCACTAGAAATGCAGAGACTGCTTTTTCTTGGTATTTCACTCAGAAATAAACAATGCACTGAAAAAAAAAATCTTTATCTGTCCACCTGTAAATTAAAGAACAAAGGAAATAAAGTGTTTTGTATTCCTGTTGAAGACACTCAAATGTTTTCAGAGAGTGCACATTTTTCAGGTTTCAAGCCCACTTCCAAAGTGCTTTGGATTTGTGTAAAAGCTAATTTTTACAAATGTATTGTACAAATTTTACAGCTTGTCACTGGTTTCTTTGTGCCTACAGAAGAAATCCTGGAAAATGCTCTTCACCCATGGTTATATCCACTTGCTGATGGTGGATGGGCACCTTCCCACACTCAGGAATTTTCCAGCTGTGGGGTGAAAGGATGGAAACTCTCCTTGCCACTACTATCTTCATTTCTGCTACTTCAAGATTAGTGGGTTTCTTTTCACTTCTGACAGAATCATAAATGTCTGGGCCCTGAGGGGACTGTTCCCTGCTCACCCACCTCCCCCTAGGACTCTGCTCCACAGAGAACTCCACTGTAAAGTTGGATTTGCTGGTAGCCTTCTACAAAACTATTTTCATATTCAGAGGAGCACCTAAAAAGTGCAGAAAAATCTCACTGCCATTTGCTCCCTGATCTCTTGCTGAATTATGAGAGTGTTGATTATGATTTTAAATCCCTTAATAGACTGAAATTGGTGTATCAGATGATTGCTTCACTTTCTGTGCTCTGCTTCAATAGCTGCAATCAGCACAGACTTTCAAATGAAATCTTCTTCATTATAAAAGACAAAGGGGAGAGAACAGGGAAATAGATATTCCTGGTTACAGCTCCAAGACTAGAATTTTCTCCTTACCTGAAAACAGTTCAAAGTAGTAAAGTTTGAGACAAAAGTCACCTTTAGAGGGATTTGTTGAAGAAAAGGGAAAATGCAGAGAACTGCAGACTGGATTTGCATAGAATCCACTTCATACTGCTTAATCATCCTGATTAAACTTATTTGTATTTACTGGATGATTGATTACAGAAGAATACCTAACAACTTTGATTAGCATCTATTGTGGTTTTCATACAAATAAAACTAATATAGTCTCAGTTGTAAAAGGTTTTATACATAGCTATTGGATCATACCAAATGAAAATTAATGACTTGCTAGCATTAGGAGCAATTAGTCTCAAAAAAAAAGTTTTTGAAACAGCTATTAATCACCTATTAATGCTTTATTTATAAACTTGCTTCTGTAGCCACATTTCTGTGAGGCTTGTTTAATTTTAAAAAAGCCTTTTTCATTAATTTTATCACTTTATGGTTGTTCTTTGTTACTACATGAGGACGGCTACATTATTTCCTTAAGTCACAGTAGAGAGGGAGCAGAAGACAGTTTAGCCTTGAAAATCCCTGTATTGGAATTCTCACACTCTTCCAGGTACAACATCTTCCTGCATGTTAGTTTTTCTGACTCTTTCCCTTGATGGTGTTTTTGGAATTGGCACATTTGTACATTGTGGCAAGAAAAGTCTGCAGTTTTACCCCTCCTGAGTTAAAAGTGACTGATAAATAAACATCCTGTAAAATTTCAGAATATTTTGTCACTTACTACTGGGAAAAAATCATGACCCACGAATAATGTATGCACCACCACTTGAGATGTGCAAGCAGTTATCTGTCCCTGTGTAAACAGCATTTATATCTGAATCTCAGCCATAAACCATCCCTAAAATGTGGACAGATGGAAAAAGTGGTTTGGTTTCCATTAAGGAATATTGACTGAGTGTGGAAATTATGATGATCCAACTACAAATGGTGATACAGAAAACTGACTGCATTCTAAACATCCTCCTCTTAGCTGAGATGATGTTGAGGCATGCTAGGAAAGTGGTTCTTCATTACTTAAGCACAATCAGAAACTGTCCCAAGACCATGTATTTGCTATTATCCTTTAATAAAGTATCTTTAATGCCTCAAAAATCTGAAAGAAAAAATAAAAACAAAATAAAACAAAATAGCACCTTCACACTAATGAAGCTTCACACAAAGAAGTTTTGCTTCTTTGAAAAATATTTCAGGAATTGAAAACAGGGATTTTGGAGACAGTATCTCAAGGTTATTTTAACATGACACTGTAAGTAGGGTAAAATTCTCTCATGGAGAGAATTTTAAATGGATGTTTTAGAAAAACTGCTAAAACCCTCTGAATGCCCAAGAAACATGCAAAGACTCAATATTCCAGAATAATTTCCATTTAAATTTAGCAACATTTCATTTTTAAAAAAGGACACTAATTTTGTTTTTTGACATCTCCATTTGCAAAGGCTTTTTCTGTTCTGGATTGTTCTGTTTGTGCTTTGGTAAGATGTTTTGGTTTTCTGGTTTGGCCCTATAGTTCTTCACAAATAGAATAAATTTTCAACTTATTATAGAATAGCTGCAAGGACTTGTGATAAATGAAATCAGGTCACTGTTGATTTCCCTATACAACTACATAATGTAGCTTCAATAAGATTTATGAAAACAAGATGTGTCTTCTGTTTAGTAAATGTTTGACAATCTGAAGTAGTTATTGATTTCTAAAATAGTTCAGAGAGCAATTCAGAGAAATACAGAATATATAGTCTCAATCTTTCCATACAGGGGTATATCAGTAGAGATTTCAGAAAACATCATGAATAATTATGAAAGTAGTATTAATTTTTAATATTTCCCACTGTCCTTTCAATATTTATGTATTTACTGCATGAGTCTTTGTAGACAAAGATGTCTTTTCAAGTTGTATTCATATTTACTAGTTTTTGTCATCACTTGGAGTAATTTTTGGTAACTTATGCTACTAAGGGGTATCTTTAATATGTCCAAAATTGTAAGTGTGACCTATTTTGTTTTCTCAAGAAAACCTTTCAGCATACAATTAGGAGACAATGAAATGTAGAGGAAAACACATGCTTGCAAGATGGTATACCCCCTGAAATTGTCCATGAGAAAAAGGAGACTAAAGTATACAAAGGAGGATGTGTGGAAATAATAAGACAGTATGCAGGAAGCAATACAGCTCTCTGCCAAAGAACTGTTTAATATGAGTAGGAGTGGCAGCAGAGATCCTAAATGCTCACAATCTCCCTCATGGTCGCAACATTTGCATAAGGACTGCAGGTATTTGTACCTGTCACTCTACTCCAATTTTAGAACCATAGAATTCAAACCAGTCTTGGACCAAAATAATTCCAAAATCAATTCATGTGACACAGAAATCTCCAAAGTGAGCAACAACACTCAATGTTGAAAGAACGTTTCAAAAAGAAAGTGAATTTTTGAAGAAGGCATCTCCAGTCAACTCCAGGAACAAGGGTCTGTGAAATTACACATCTTTCCTATTGTAATCAATTAATATTTTAATAAACTTCCCATCAACAGAAATAATACAAAAGAAAGTTTTGTAGGGAGAGAGGTGAATATGTTTTTTGCAAATTTAACACTGAGGACACGTGTTTGTTCTGGCTTTACAATGAAATTAATCATCTGATTGACTCTGCAGTCACTGGGTTTTTACTCATTTGAGTACGTTGCATCCTACTATGCAGACTGGTCACTTCAGGTTTTACCATTTGATATAGTTCATATCAGAAAACAATTATTGCAAGTGCATTGAAGGAAGTAGCTGTGAGAACAAAAGTCTCTAACTTGATCTGCAACATTGAATGAAAAAATGGAAGTACACCAATACTCATTAATGTGCCTGCCCTGCAAATAGAGGGCCGGCACATTCTTCTTTAGATCTTTTAGTATTGAGAGAAATTCAAGCTTTACTGGAATAAAATGAATGTTACTATGATTTACATTATTACATTTATACACATAGTTATTGTGTTGAGCTGAGAAAAATGAATTTTTTTGTATTACAGTATGTGAAAGGGAAAGAGAGAACACATTAGATTTGCAACATTTTGTCTCCCTTGACTCTGCTGATCACTGCAAAACCATTTACCTGCTGAAGTATTAATCAGAAAACTGCTGACGCTTCCTTAAGTAGCACTGAAAATACAAAAGGCATATTTGGATACAAGAGTTAACTTCACTCTGTGTGAACTCTCCAACTCATCAGGGGCCTAAAGAACTCTTGTCTGTTTGGGAAGGCTTGTCCTTTTTTCTGCCAAGAGACATGTAAGTAAATACCCCTTTAGAGGGGATTTAATGTTTATTGAACAAACATGTTATGCTTTTGAAACAGGTATCTTGAATATTTACAGATATGTAGAAAGTTACAAAGTAGCTCACAATCATTAGTTAGTGCCCAGGATGAAATATTATATAACAGCTACTAAAAATTATTCATTTAGCTGCATACATAATGCACATTCTCAAATGCAATGTCATTTCTACTGTCTTTGAAATGTGTAGTTTCAAAAGCTGGCTTTTGGCTGGACATGGAAAATGGATAGAATTGTAATTTAGAAAAAGAAAAAAATGAACAGTTCACAAAGTTGCAGGACTATTTCTAACTGGTGTAGAGAGGTCTGCACTAATACAGAGATGCAGCCACTGGACTAATACAAATAAAGAAAGAGTTGAGAAATACTTACAGTATTTTCCTTGGACATTCTTCTCAGTTAAAATGCTTCCATTTATTTTTTGTATACTTACTTTGAACTCCATGGGAGCGAACTATTTTCCAGGTTTCCGAGGCTACCTCTTTCACATCCACTTGGTAGTGGTGAATGGGCACACCTCCATGTGAGTCTGGCTTATTGAAGGAAACCTTGGCAGTGGTTTGGGACAGCTCTAAAACTCGTACTCCATACGGATTTGATGGCACATCTGCAAAAGCACAAACACAGGTTCAAAATCAGCAACAACCAGACAGAGCTAAGCAGCTGATAATCTGCCCACCCAAGTCTCCTTAGAGCCTTCAAGGGAGAAAAAATTAATATTGAACATGGTGCAATACCATTTGTGTTAGAGTAACAACTTAAGCTTTCTACTACAGAGCTGTAATAAAACCACATTAATTTCCTTATATGCTAAATTACTGCAAAAAAATTTTCCATTTTTGCCTTTCTTTTATAACATGATCTTTCTTAATAGCTAGTTTTATCATATAAAAATGTAAGAGATCAGGTCGTTGACAATATAATTATGTAAAAGAGAATAACAAACTTTCTATCAAATTTTACAAAACAAACAGTTACAGCTAATTAGATCATTCAGAGTCTAAATTCTTTTGAATAAGCTTATGACAAAGAACCTTATAAATAATGTTGCCATTTTATGGAATTCTGAATTCTGAATAAATGAATCTCTTTTTCTTTTTTCAAAGACTGGATTTCAAGTTACTAAGAAAGAACATCAATGGAAGGTTATCCTCTGCTCAGCTTGAGAAATAATTTACAAATTAGGTTGAAAGAAATATTTTCTCTGAAATCAAAAGCAAAAGTATATCTTTCAAAGTAGAAATAATCTATGACAATAAAGCAGGTATTTGTAGGTGTTGAAATGCTACACATGAAACAAAAGCAAAAAAAACCATTGGAGTCAGTACATCTTTAAGAGAATAAATATTATATTGTTTTTACAAATTGTGATCAAACTCAAGTCAAAAGACTAACTTTTCTAATTGTCTTACATTTCAAAGAATTGTAATTATAAAAAGTAATACTGAAAATTATAGGAAGAATTTTAATTCTGTGGACAGAATACCAGGATTTTGAAGCACCATTAAAAATTTATTTTCTGATCCATCTGAAAATTATTTGCATGCCCTCTTCTAGATTTGACATTGCTTTCGTCTCCATGTTTATGAAAGATATTTTTGTAAGGACATGCCAGAATTTGAGCCAAAGCCTGTAATTCAGTTAGTGGGTAATGAACCATTTACATAAAATATTGTCTGTATTCAAAGGCTGTCAGACAGTGGTGAATAAAAAGAAATCAATCTGAGTTTCACCCAGCATTGGTACTTGAATGAAAATGAGACAAAAATTTGTACAAAATATTAAAGAACAGATTTAATGACATATTCAGTCACAAATTCTCAGGAAAAGGACACTGTCAAATATGGTCTAAAGGTGCTGATTTGTATAACCTCTTAATTGTCAGAAACTTAATTTTTTCTTCAGAAGACCATCTCTGTCAGCTGTCAGACTTGAGTTTTTTTATGCAAATATCACACCTCTTACAGCTGCCATTTCTGATTCCAGGTCTCCTGAAACCTCCAATACTTGCAGTTCACTGGGTTAAAACCAGCATAGATTTTATTTATATGGATAAGAAAGTTGTAACATCTCTTACTTAAAGACACAACTATGTGAATCCATTACATTACAGATTTTAGTAGAATTCAAGTCTCAGCTTGAGGGATTCCAATAATATTCTATTCCAGAAAACAATTATCAGGATTAGGGATTTTGCAAGAAATTTTCACATTCCTTAGAAAGAGATTGACAATCTGTGATCAGATAGAACAAGACCAAATGTAACTAGTCTGCTATGAATCCATGAAAACACAGACCTGGATTTTGGATCTCTTTCTAAATGGGTCAGAAATCTGGGGGTCTTTAGAAAAAAGAAATTACGTCCAAAAAATATACAGACTGGTATTTTCTGTAACCACATAGAACAAGAATGAATTATATGAGTTGGTTGTTAAGTGAGTATTCACCCCAAAATCAAAAGAGAATGAGGATTGGAACCAAATTGTGACCAATCCTTCAGGTTCTCCTTAGAGCTGAGAGAAATACCTATTTTTTCCCCCTATATAGTCATTAAGCACATAAGCACCACTCTGGGTACAGATGCCTTCTCTCCTGAGCTCAGTGGCAGTTCTGAGAAGAGTGGGAAAAATACAGTGTAAGAATCCCAGCCAAGCAATCCGGGAGAGCCATACCTAAGCAGAAAGGTACTGTATGAGCCATTGTGGACACCATCACTTGGGAAGATGAATATCAATATTCAGTACTAAAGATGAATGCTCTTTGGATTCAATTACAAGGTAAAAGCTGCTTTGGATACCTACAGTACCAAAATAGCTTCTAAACTTCTTAAAATTCTTTGTCTCTCATTAAAAGTGTTCAAAATAAAACAAACAAAAGCAGGGGATGAATGAATACCTAATTTCATTCATACTACTTTTATGTTAGTTTTTGGATGATATTGTTAATAAGCCAATTCCCTAGTGTTTCTGTCTGCATCAAAACAATTATTTGGTCTACAGCATAAATCAAAAATGTGTTATTTACATATCCACTCTGTTCTTGGCTTTCCAAATATTAACGAGACCTCTCTTCCTTGTGTGTTAATGCCTGTATGTGTTTAAGTATAATAAGCATGGCACAGGGAAGATGAAATCCTTCAGGAAGAACCCTATGTTTGCTACTGCAGATTCTAGTATAATTTCTGCCAGAGGAAGATATGATTCCAGTTGATAATAAGCATGAAATGAAGCTCCTTTGAAAACCCAGTACGATATTTTGCATAACTAGCACAATGCAAAATGTTTAGAACTCACTGAAGTGTAAAATAAATCCACAATACTATTTTAAAAATGCATCTCACATTCCAAGCCACCCACACATGCAGGTAAATTTCATGCAGTTTTCAAAGTTGAACTGTATCTATTGTAAGGAAGAGAGTGAATCACTGAAGAAAATATAGATTAGACACATTCCTGGTGAAAACCAAAACCAAATACTAGAAATACCATCAAGATATATTAAAATACCTACTATCTATTTCCAACTAGGCAGAGCCTTAACTTTTTTCCCTAATGAAGATCAATAACAGCACAATGAATTGAATCTAATTCTGTGGTTCTCTAATGAGTATGAATTCGATCATGCAAGGTATACAGCTTTCTGGTCCTCATCCAGCTAAACATTCCTGCATTTGAGCTGTCCCCTGTCAATTGCAATTACTTGGAGCATTGCTGTGATTTTCATGTTAGAATTGCAAGGCTTTTGGATCAATGTTTAGCAGGAGTGAAGAATAATTTGCAATACTGTGTACTCTGAGGTCTGTGCCTGGAAGGATAGAGCTGTAGATTTTTCTTGTTCTTTTTCATTCTAAAACGAGCAAAATGAATCTTAGAGGAGGTTAGATACAGGCAGTGATCACTAATTCATATACTCTTGTAGATATAAGTTGAAGGACTAAATAGTGGAAAAAATTTAGAGATTTATTTTCTATGATTTAAAGATCACCTAATGATAGCAAAGATTCCAGAATACTTCATTGGAAGTTCTGCTCCTATAGTCTTTTGTCATTATTCTGCTGTCAAAACAAGAGAAAATTTATCACAAATTCAGCCTTTAAATTAAAGGCATAAAACATCCCAACAAGTGTCAGACATTTTGTCAACTCCATCTTCATTCCACAACATCTATTTCTCTATCCAAAATGAGACTATATTTATGTATGATATTAAAGAACTATGAGGAGCCAATTTAGTTTTGATTTCAGTCTCAATACTGGTTGTCATGGGCGTGTGGGAGAGGGGGTGCACATGTGCCACTTGCTGGAGGCAGCCAGGGGATGGAGGAAAGCCTTGTCTCTGGGGAGACTTTGCCTGGTCACCATTTCACAGCTGACATGGGACAGGCAGTCAGGAGGAGACCACCAAGGATGCTGTACTCCCCAGAGAGGTCTCTCCAATCAGATGGTGAATCTCCAGCACTAGCCTGCAGTGGAAGGTTGAGCTGGGCCAGTGGTCTCCTGTCAGCAGGAGAGACTTTGGGAGGAGACAGGAGGCATAAAAGTGACTGCTCAACAAGCTTCTGGGGGCTTTTAGAGACTTGTCTTTTGGCCGGGGGCTTTTCGGCTTTGGGCTTGATGACTGGGGCTTTTTGTGTCTTGTTTTTTGGGATTTTTGGGTCTAGAGGCCTTCTGCATCTTGCTTTTTTTGCTTTGGCTCCAGTCTTTTGATGTGTGCTTTCTGCCCTGGCCTCAGCCTGCCTTTTGTCTCTCCTGCCCTTGCTGGCTCTTGCTCACCCTTGTGTCTGTCCTGCCTCCCTGTGTCCCTGACCAGAGCCCTGCCTGCTTTGCCCCCACGTCCCTGCCTCTGGTGCTAATGCCTGCTTTGTGTCCCTGTCTCCCCTCTCTCTCTCTCTCATTCTCTCTTCCCCCTGCCTCACCTTCATTCTTTTCCATTTTCCTTCCTGTCTTTTCTAGCCCTCTTTAGTAGGCCAGCTCCATTTTTTGTTTGTTTGTTCTCAGGTACAGTGTTGTCTTGGTTGACTTAATTTCATTCTAAACCATCTATTTTTAAAAGAACTCCTCGCAGTTCCCCACACTGGAACACAACAAGAATCAAATAAAATCAAATAGTATCCCCAAACAATAGGTGTAAAATTGCACCTCATCCAATTTGTACTCAGCACATAACGCTGGTTTGCACAAATGGACTTTGTGATGCAATGGCCTAAACAGAATTGGTTTGGTTCCAAAAACAGTATCACAGCTCATAGAGAAGTACACACAGAATTACGAGTTCACATTTGCCTCTACTGATGTGTAAAGTCTCCTACAATTATGACCAAACTTGTTCAATAAATGACCACTTTTTATCACTGGGGATTTTCTTTTCAAGATAGTTTTTGATAGCTTTATGGAAGAAAATAACTCCCTCTCAGAGTTCAGCAGCCCTGGTATAAACAGAGAAGAGGAAGTGGCTCTCTGAGAGTGGGCAGTGGGCTCAGGGATTGATCTTCCAGTCAGCTCTTGTCTCCTGTCTCCTGTCAGTATGTTCCCACTGCAGTTCTCCAGCTTTTCCTCTTTCTGTACATCTGGCATATATATTGACTGAAAATAACCGTGTCTAAATGCTGAAACTAAACAGCACCAGGACCTTGGCAAGGAAAGAGATGAGGCTGGGGACTAGACTTCTGGAGGCAAAAATCTCAATGAAATAGCTTGTGCTTGTACATCCTTAGAATGGGAAAAATCCTCAATATTAGATCTACATAAATTTCTTCCCCAAAATCTCTGAGAATTCTGGAAAAATAAGCATTTAGTTAGTAAACAAAATTTGGTTAGTAAGACCAGAGCTAGCAAATCATTACATAAATAATAAACTAAAATAAGACACATTCACACAAAGCAAAACACTGCTGCTATGTTGATGCTGCTATTATGTGAATGGCAAGTTTTAGAACAGCAAGCTAGATTTTAGGTCTTTTTGGAGACAAATCATATTTTGGCAGAATATGATTTTCTTTTTCATTATACTATTCTCCAGGGAAAATTAAGCCCTACTACTTTGATTTTATTTCACCTGCATGGAAATGCAAATACTTGGTGAAAAAAGGAACATCCATTTAGCAGCAACAAAGTGCCAGCATCAAAACTACAGACAAGTAAATATCTGAATTTGATTTTGTAGTCTTTGCCAGCTGTCAATCAGCCTTTTCATATTTTGGGCATGACTTTATTCCATAAAAGAGATTACAGGGAGCATTTTCTGTGAAGCTCAGTTATGGTCTTTCCCCTTTGCTTTTGTTGTCATTACTTCCCACATTCACTGACTTTCTGTGTGCACAGGATGCTTAAAGATTATCAAATTCAATAAAGAGGTGTAGGAGTTCTGAGTATCTAATGACATTATTGACTTTTTGGGTTTTAATTCCCTGTAATACTCCTGTAGAAAGGAAAAAGATAAATCACACATGTCTAGCATACATGTCTTCCCATTTGCTCAGGGAAGCTGTGGATGCCCCCATAACTGCAAGTTCTCAAGGCCAGGTTGGGCAGGACGTTGAGCAGCCTGGTCTAGTGAAAACTGTTCCTGCACTCAGCAGAATTTTAAAGCTGATGTCATCCCAGAATACAAGGAAGAAGTGGAAAGGAAAGTCTAGGAAGAGTAAGGCTATGAGGTCCTTAGAAGAGAATCACAGTTGACTTTTTAGGGCTCTAGATTCAGCCCAGCTATATATCCAGCTATGTCCAAAATCTACATTATTATTTTAAAAAAAGATAAACCTTCAAAATTCTCTTTCAGCTCTTTGTAACAACCTTAAAATTTACCATTTTAAGGTATTAATTTACCTATTCCAATAACACGATCCTAAATTACTGATGGCCATGTGTCTTTCTACTTACGTACACAAAACATTAGAAATAATTATACTGAGATCTCAACAATACAGAAGAATGATTTTCTAGCTCATACTGGCCCCCTGCATAGTGATATTTCACAAAAACTATGCATAAACTAGATTTGGACAAATCTGGGAAGATCTGTGCTCCCCTCAGCCTCTGAGACCATTGGGGCAACCTGCCAAGCTGACCCAGCTTGCCAAAATTTAAGCCTGACTTAGATTAAAACCAGAGTGTAAGTGACATTCTAAAATTCAAGTTGTGGCTGTTGTGCTGACATGAAGCAACTAATTTGCAGTGGCAACAAGTGACTGTGGCTCTTTTCACATTCCATATGTTACACACATAACATTTTAAAAGCTCAGGTAATGGAAAAGGAGGTCACCCATGTGTTATTTCCACAAGTTCATCACCACAACAGTCAGGTCACGGGAACATCTGATTAAGCTTGCAACAAAACTCTGAAGTTTCTAAGCAGGCCATCACCTTCCAGAATGAGACCTCAAATACTCTGCAGCTTCTCAGTTGTTTTGAAAGGTTTAAATGGAATTCAGTCTGATTCAGTAACTCTATATAATCCAAGTGAACAGTCATGGTTTTTCTGTCAAACAAATATGGCTGTAAATTACACATCAATTTGGAAATAAATCTTCCTTTCTGAAATCATCAATAAGTAATTTCTTAAGGAAGGCAACAGGAATAAAGATAATGGAATTTTGACAGTATGATAACTTTCTAAGTAGCATTAAATTAATAAAAGAAGGTAGTTTGATTGTGCTGAAATCCAGCAAATCAGAAAATTGAATGAAACATGAAGGAACAAGTATTCCTGCAGAATTTAAAGAGAGAACTATTTAGCAAAATTATCATTATTTGTGATCAAATTTACCTTAGCACCATACTTTACTTAATACTTTCTCCCAGCTAGGAATTGAATTTTTTTTCCCTGACATAGGCTTTGTAAAAGTATTCTATGCCCCAGCATTTGCATTTACAATCAAAGCCAGGAGGCAAAGCAGGCTGCCTTGAAATGCATGAAATTATTTTACAGGCTTTAATATGGGAAATATCAACCATTAGGCCTTCCTAATTAACCAGAGTGAAGAAACCAAGGTAATAAAACTTGGGAGAAAGCTGCATTTGACATCTCATACCTGTATCCATTATACTGGTTTTATGCTCCATATCCCTGATCATCCATTTCTAGCTGATGCCAGTTCAAGTGCAAAACTTGTAACAGTGAATTACCTGTTTGGGGTTTTATTCCAAAAACAAAGTCTATTTAGAGGCAAATGTTAAAAATATCAATCTTTCAGGATACTGAATATTATGTATTACACTATTGTAAGTAGTGCATAGCAGGTAGTGCCTAGTAGTACACAGTGACACTCCAAATCCACTTTTTCCAGCCCTGTGCATTATCACTACTAATAAACCTGCTTTTCTTTTTTTTTTTTTCTATTTTCTGCATTTAATATCATTATCTAGAATATTCCCATATAGCTCATGCTTTACATGATCTCTACCCATAACTGTATTTATCCTCACGCCCCTTTTTATGTTGATAACTACAATACATAATTTTTAAGTCTTCATCGAGTTTCCTGAAGAATTGCTTGGAAAAAACAAAAGAAAAACATCGCAGAAGTAATAAATATTAATCTGTTTAAAAAACTGGCATTGCTATTATTTCTCATATAGTTGTATTAAAAAGCAAAAAAAAAAAATGTATTGTAGCTTATTTGTTTTCCTTGCATTTCCAGGGGTGCTCATGTGTGAATTTTCTGAAGTACAATGACAAAATACCCTGTGCTTTTTCAATTAACTTTTCAATGCTAATATTCTTTATTACAATTGATTAATTAATAAATTATAAATGCAGGGGATATACACATAGCTAAAATACTCATCATGTAGTATCATGTATTGTGATGAGATGTTGTTCTGCAAATCTAAGGAAAAAAAAACATTCTGAGAATGTCTCTTGAAATGCTCTCCCAAGTGTATACAGATTTATGAAAAAACAGCACACAGTGGCAACCACAACATTTTCTCATCATTTTCTCTCCTGAGAGGTAAGACCCCAGAGGGATGCAAGTGGGGATTTTCCTTCCTTTCCTGTGATTTACATTCATGGCTTCAAGAAAAGCTTTTTATTTTCGGTGGTCAAATGTAGCTGTCGAAGGAAAGTAAGATCACACCACAGCTAACACCCAAAAAAAGTTGTAAACTGAACGGTAGGGGGTCTTCTAAGTGATGTAAAATTGTGCTTCAAAGAAATTTGAACCCCACATTTTCCTATTTTAGGAAGCTCAGAACTTTTCATGGTTCTTCAAAACCAAAGGATATTTTATAGTAGATATATGTTCTAGAATCCTACAGAGATGATGGGAAAAACTTTTAAAACTGTGTTCAAAGTCCAAGAAGACTATTAATAAATAATGGGGTTTTATAACTCCTGAGACATCAAAAGAAAATAATTGCCCTTTGGAGCAAAAATTCTCAAATAATAGCAGCAGGCCAAGTCAGAGAGCTTCCCTGTGAGTGGATGTGCATGCTCCAGCAATGCTCCCCTAAAAGTCTTCTTGGTAGGAGTCTGAAGTGGTTTTTTAATACAAAAAAAACCCCAAATAAGCAAACAAACAAAAACCTCAAACCAACAACAACAACAACAAAAACTCCACAAAAAACCAAACAAAAACAAACCCCCAAAATCAAACCAAAACAGAAATATCAAAAAACAAACAAACAAAAAAAACCCCCAAAAAACCTAGACCAAAACTTGCAACTAAAACATTAAGCATAACTTGGAATATGTGTCCTAATGAGAAAGGAAAAAAAATAAATTATATATAGTGTTAGTCCATTCCACAAGAAAATATAATTGAAAGCAATGGTAAGAAGCTCTCATTTGGTCTCAGTTAGAAGTTATTTCTGCCAAAGAACAAACATACAGTCAGATTTTTCTATTTGCCTAAACAACAAGAGAAGGACATAAAAATTTTCAGACATTGTGTAACAACAGGGTGTAGAATATCTCAGAGCTTAAATTATTTCAATCTAGCACTCCAGTCAAATTCTGCTTTTAAAAAAGTAAAAGTTCAAATGGAGATAGAAATTATTTGCTGATGTATTTCAGTGTCTTGTCATTGTTGTTTTATAAAGAAAATATAAGGGGGAAAAATGAAAAAAATAATTTTCTAATTCCTTCTTACTTTTTACTGCCTGCAAGCCATATGTCTCTGCTGAAGTAATAAAAATACATTGTTATAAATGTAGGATATAGTAAGAGCAAGGGAAAAAAGGTTACACTATTTTTTTTCAAGTTTCAGAAGGCCTTGAAATTAAATCAAAAGAAGATTCATATTCTGAGGGAACTGGTTTATTTTACTTCATATTTCAGCTCAGCTCTTAGACAATTAAATTATCTGCAAACAGTCCAGGGAATAAAATAAACAGAGGATAGTGTGTCTGAACTGAATGTTGATTAAATTTGGAAAAAAAAATTAAAGAAAATTTTAACTTACCAGCTTGACCAAGTGTATACTCTTGATATCTTGTTCCTATTCTGTTTGTGGCTGTGCAATTATACCGTCCAAAATCACTGTCAGATGTGGGAGCAATCTTTAAAATGAATACACTTTGTAAATATTAGTTGCTTATTAATATCTATAATTTTTAAAAAAGAAATTCAAGTATGTTCTCCTTAACCAATATGCAGATGTGTTGTTACTTCTTCATATCTAGTATGTTCTCCAAACACAGACCTAAATACACATTTTTTCATGTTTGACCTCCCCTTCTCAACTTCAGATGAAGAAATTTGATAATGGAAAATAGTGACATTGTTCATCTTTAAATTGCACCTTTAAACAATTATTAAAAAAAAACTCAAAAAACAAAAAAACCCCAAAAGTAAAAAACCTTTTTTTGTAGACACCAAGCACCTACAAGGCAGTCACGTTAATTTTCAGTCCTAGCTTGATATTTTAGTTTTATATCTATTTGTTTTTTTTTTACTCCCAAGAAATGCAAATTATATTTTTGTTGGGTGTAGGTGGAAAACTGAGCATAAGCCATTCAAATAAGATTCATTTTCTAACTACTCATAAGAAATGTGTAGATAGATCAGTTCATATATAGTTATTTGTTCTTCTGTTCATTTTTAGGAGTGTTACTTATTAAATTGTAGGTTTTAGCCTCAAATACACTCTACACTACTCACAGTTCTGCCAAACTGAGGACTAAATTATGTTCTGCCACCACACTGATTTCCATGTGAAGTCTTACCTCCAGAATCAGCTTTCTTCCTGTACTGTAGGTCTTCAAATGAGTTGCATTTTTTACAGGTAAAACTAATTTTCCTCTTTTCCACTGAATTGAGGCAGATGGATTTGCCAGCACTTCACAGCTTATATTGATGGGATTGCCTTCCCAAGAGTAATACATGGTTTGATTTGACAGGAATGTTGGAGCATCTGGAAAAAGGAAGTAATGCACAAGTTTATTAACTGGGTTAGGAAAACAAGCTGTATACCCATCTCCAAACCTTCATGTTCAATGAAAAATTTTAATTGACTCTTGTGTCAGTTTACTTCAGAACATGGGAGTTTTAGTATTCAACCATGAGTTCATTGGGCTTTAATCTTGGTAAGTTTCTCCTCTCCTAAATGGTTTCAGCTGAACTTCTTGGGAAAGAGAATACCTGTCAAATATATTTAACTTTAGGCAATCACAGGCACTTGAAAGACACTCAGAAATGAGGAAGAGTCATCTTGAGGATGACAAATTTTTCAGCCAGACCCCCATATGAAAAAGGGAGGTGACCTACAAACATACATTGTCTGTTCATGTGCTGATTTTATAGTGTCTTCTTTTGCTATGGAGAAATTACATTCTGTCCTCAAATTTTCTTGTGCTATGGCTTCACCCATTTCTGGCTAGAACTGTATTATACTTCATGAAACATTCTTAAAGAGACATGTTTATTTGTGGAAATAAAACTTTAAAAAATAGCAAAAGAATAACAAAAAATGTAACAATGTATTCTACCTACTGCAGAAAATATATTGTGTGTACATTATTTAGGACAATTTGTGTCAGTTCCTTATGAAATTATCAAGCTATAGCCATGGAAAAAGTTGGTGTGTTTTTCTTAGAAACATTACTATTTTGTAAGAAATGTCTGCATTAAACATGCACCAAACACTGAGTCTGACACAGAGGAAGTTGTTGGTTTGCAAACTAAATGTGATCTTCAGACTACAGTGCCACGAAGTGACAAGACTTATTTCTTCTACTCACTGTTTCTCTGGAGAGCAGGAAGTTTAGTGATCTCTAGAAAATGAGAGGGAGTAGCCTATCCCCTCTTCTTATGTCTTGGGTTTTTCTATTAAATATTGATTTATTTACCATTACTATCCTTTAACAGTATTTAAAAAAAAATTTCTTTATTCGCAGAAACTTCCTTAATGCTTTAATTCCAAAAGAGAATTATCAGTTACAGGTGTTGCAATGGTATCTCTTTTTAATATCTAAGATACATATACATATGTTTATGTATATATGTATGTATATATATATATATATATGTTTTGATAAGTAGCTCTTAAATGTTTTCATATATGTCTCTGGAAAATCTGAAACTCTATTCTAGTCCTCTCACATACAGCTTAGTTTTAGGTACAAAAGTTCCTAATAGGTGTATCAGAGATCAGAACTGAGCATCTTTAGTATGAAGTAAAATTTAGCATCAGGAATGGTTAAAAACAACTGGGTTTTTTCTTTTTTTTTTTTACCCTGAAGTGCACGTTTTCAACTACTTCCTGTTTGCCTCTGTCAAAAAGCATAACTTTTTGATGACATATGCTGCTGCTGCATCTAGGCATACAGACTCTGAGCAAAAGAATTGTTATCAATAGAGGTTTTAAAGCACAGATCAAAGCTGCTACATTGCTCAAGGCCAGCAGCATTTCCTTTAATAACTGTTCAGCCCTTATTTTTGTAGAAAAACAAGCATTTTCATCTAAATAAGTAAAGCTTGCCTGGCTATGAATTTATTTACGAGACACAGGAGTTCATCTTTCTGCTCCAAGAGTTTTAATAAGTAATTCTAGCAATCCTGTTTTTCACAGACCTTTAAACACCCCATATTTCAGCAGCTAAACAGTTTAATGCAAAGAACAGGCTATCAAAGACTCTTCAGAGTGTGAAGTCTTACACTACTGGAGAATATGAAGACGAAAGCAAACTGCAAAAGCTTGTTTTATGGTTAGCTATGGTCAAGAATCTCAGAATACCAAGGCTCAGAGTCTTGGCTTTTCCTCTGGAAATGAAGTTCATGGTAGGAATCACTTGTAGGAAAACTGTACAAGCTTATTTCTGCATGTTCAATAGATGGATCAATAGCATGTTCAACAAATAGATTGGAAATCTCATTAGAGTCTGCATGAAATTGTTTCACAAATATTAGGTGAGCACTGTCTTCCAATGTGCAATTTCTCACAGTAAGTTCACTCCATTTATGGACACTGGCATGAATGTTGAAGATTAAAAGATCCTCTGAATCTGAGAAATCCTCCTTCCTAGACAAAACTATGTGGTTTGATGCTCAATACACATGTGGCACACTCATATCCTATTTTAAGACTTACAAGTGAAAAAGTAATGTACACTTCTATAATGCAGATAAATGCATTTAAGAGAATAGGGACTTCCAATTCCAACTTCTCTCTCTTATAAAGGTAGATTTTGGATGTCCATTGTATATATTTTTTGATATTTTAGAAGTATAGGTGAGTTATGGACCGCCATTATTACAAAACTACAGGTACTAACAGTCATAAACACAATAAACCACAAATAGGACTAAAAGTCTGTCAAATAAAGATATATCCTGAAATAAACAACTCACAATTGTAAAGCATTCCCCTCAAAAAAGAGCTTTGTAATTTCCCTCTCAAAAACCAGTATAAAAATGCTTTGCAGCCATTTCCCGATTTTTGTATATTAGAGCAGTCAAGAGCTCCAATATACAAAAAGAAGAAGACTGCACTAATGACTTGAAATGGAGAGATTATCTTAAGACAGATGATTTTTGATTTCCCAATCAGGAACAGATTAAGATGCCTGAGTGTTGTTTTACAAAAAGAATATAATTCTGAAAATAATTTTCTTTTTACAGTACAAATAAAAGATCATTTACATTTCTTATGAAACTAAAAGATTGAGCTGGAAGGGAATAATTTGTTTTTAAAGAGAACTTGTTTTTTCTTGTATGGTCTTCATCACTAAGTGCTGTTTAGTATGCTTTACTGGTTACAGAATTAGTATTTATCAAACATAAACACACATTATGTTTAATATAAAAGAATCACGAAAAACAACAGATTTTCAAAGCCAAGTGTTTGAAAAGATAATTCCTACTATATTATATGTCTACAAAACCTGAGCCCACCATTTTTATAATATAACTAACAAACAAGTTTCATTAAAAACCAGAATATTTATCCAAAAGTTTTTTCAATTGAAAATTAAGTAAAACCAAGAAGAAATGAGAAGGGGGTTCTATGAAAGGATCTTAAAATGCAATATATTTATTGTTTAAAAAAACAAAAGATTCAATGGAAATCAGTTAGAAAATTAGAACCAATAAAAATAATAATGCTTTCTGCTTAGCTTCTATGTACCTGAGATCTAATTTACACCTGACAAAATTCAATGCAGGGTGCAAATGAGCTGTCCTTTTTAAGATTTTTTACATAAAGTAAAAAGTTAAGATGACATATTAGAGTTCTGAACAGATAAGTAGAAGTAGGAGCTTGAATACACTCCATTAAAATAAATCCACCTTGATCAGATTTCTTTTATCTGACCTTTTAGCAACCTATTGAAAACAAAACAAGTCAAGTCCCCCAAAGCTGCAAAAAGTTTACAAAATTTAGCATTCATATTATTTAATAGAATACAATATCATAGAATAGCTCAGGTTGGAAAGGACCTTAAAGATCACCCAGTTCCAATCCCCCCTGCCAAGGGCAGGGACACCTCCCACTATCCCAGGTTGCTCAGAGCCCCATCCAGCCTGGCCTTGAACACTCCCAGGGACGGGGCATCCACAGCTTCTCTGGGCAACCTGTGCCAGGGTCTCATCACCCTCATAACTAAAAAGAGTTCTCCCTAAAATCTAATTTCTAAAAACTCTCTTTTTGTTTAAAACCATTGTCCTTTTGCTATCACTACAGATGAAAACTCTCTCTTTTGCACATGGAAAGGCTGCAAATGTCTCCTTGGAGCCTTCTCTTCTTCAGGCTTATCAACATCAAGCCTCCCAGGCTGTCTCCACAGCTGAGCTGCTCCAGCACTCTCACCACCTTCCTGGCCCTCGCCAGGACCTGCTCCAGCAAGTCCATGTCTTTCCTGTGTCTTCCTGATGTCTTTGGCATCCCAGAGCTGGATGCAGCACTGCAGGTGGGGGTCTCACAAAAGGTGGGTAGAGGGGTAGAATCCCTTCTCTTGACCCGCTGCCCACGGGGCTCTGGATGCAGCCAGGATGTGATAAAGTCCATAAGGTTTTATGGTTCAGCTATGAAAGATCCAATATTATTTTGGAGAGATTAGGCAATCCAAATGAAAAAGATGCCTTGAAGGAACAAAGACTATATCACAAAGACATAAAACTAAACCAAGCTATTGTATGGGTGTAGGGTTCTGTAAGAAATTATCAATTTAGAATGGCATTTTAGAGTAGTTAATGTTATGGTGCCAGCATCAGCTAAACTCAAGCTGATCATTTTGCCAAGCAAGAGAGAAACCAACAGGTTGGCACTCCACTTAGAATGAGTTCTGGATAACCTGTGTGAGAAGATTATTTAAGAGAAGCAAAGTCTGACCTGAAAGCTGTCTCTAGCATTTAGATATCCCTGTGAGTTGCAATGTCCAGGAACAGTGATTCAAAAACAGACTAATACATCACCTGCCTTGTCCAGAAAGTAATTAAATTAAGGATGACAAAGATCCAGTTCTGGTGTATGTTTGGTGTCATACACAAAATTAGATACGGCAAATTACCTGGTTCAGTACATGTGTCCAGACAACTAGAATGGAAAACTAGTGTGCAGAATCAGATTTGCACTTCTTAATTTAGGAACATAGGTTTTCAAAATGATGCTATTTGTTCCCCTGGAACAAGTAATAAAAATATGTGACAGATTGTCAGGTCTAAGACTCTGATACATTTCCTACAGTATATTATTGGAAGCCTCTCTCTAAAATGATTAATGTTGGCATAAGTTTCCCATCATCAAGGACTTTAATAAACCACATCCTCTGGCAAATCCAGTACTGTCCTTGCCATTGATCCTGTAAAAGTGCCTCCATTTTTTGTAACTCTGCCACAATTTAGTTAACAGCCATCTATCTTTCTCTTGTACTTTCTCCCTCATACCTTTTTCAGTAGTTAATATTTTAAAATTAATAGCTCTTCCTTGGATACAAAGTAGAAGGACCTCCACAGACAAGTACAATAACTGTCACATATTCATTTGCAAGAAGAAATAATATTAGAAGGACTTCAAAAATGTGGTTAGGTGACTATATTTTAATCTATAATCATTCTTAAAAGGAAGACAAGAATTGGAAAACTTCAGCTACTTACTGCTGCTATCACAATCATATGGCTGTAATGAAAAACATCTGAGACCCACATAACAAGTTCTCAAATAGGAAAGCTGATGAAGCTCTTCACATATTGGTTTTAAATTGCCACAATTATTAGCTATAACCAGAGAGGTTTTTTGTTCTGGAATCCAACCCGTGATTTCAAAAGTTTTGAGAGGTACATGTTTCTTTCAGAGCAAGGGCAGAAGACACCACACTTATTGAAAGACTTCCTTTCCCCTGCCCCATTCCCTTGATTCCTCTCAAAATTCATTACAATATGACATTGATATTCAATAGTATGGTGCACTATTGACTGATTCTACCTTTATGAAGAGTAAGAGCCCCCTCCTACTGACAAGCAGTACTAGTTCCTGGAAACCTTAATTAGGATATTATTTTTAATATTAAAACACTATACCAATTGTCCCATTTCCATTTTTTTGCTAGATGCAAAGCATGTTGATAATTGCACATTAAAATATGTTGGGCACTGAATGCATGCATGGCTCAGGTGCTTGGTGCTGGCAGAGTTGCAAAAATTCAATGTACCTATTTTTCTTTTAATTTCATTTGACATTAAAGAATTATATTTGTTTTTACTTAAAAAACCCCTAAAACCCACAAAAGCCAAACTAAAGCCCCAGAAATTCTAATTTCATAGAAATGTCTGCTTTGAATTGATATATCTCTCTAAAATTACCTAAACAAGTTTAAATTAGGAGGAGAAGTTCTAAAGGTAACATAGCAAAAATAAACATAGTAAAATAAGCAAAATAAGCTTCTAATGACGTATAAAATAAACTGTTTGCATTTGTCTATTAATCATTTTTTATGCCTGTGAATCACCAACACTGGCTATCAGATCTAGGACAGGAAGATTCCCCTACAGATCCTTCACAATTAGCAAAAATTTTCATTTTAGTAATAAAATTATCAGGTGCCCATTGTTAACACATTGTTCTCAAATGATGCCAATTCGTACCAAATTTTCAATTGTTACATGTATTCCAAGACAGAACTACTGGAATAATTTAGCATGGCCTGACTTCTCCATCAAATATTAGATTACATTGTTATGTAATCTAATCTAATCTATTACGTAATGTAATCTAATCTATTAATATTTCTGTTTTATAGGCAGAAGTGAAAACTGCAATGTTTTTCTCAACCCAAAATCCTAACCCCATCTTTCTTCCTGTCCTATGTAACAAATTTCCAGAACAAAATCCAATCTTTACCTTCCATATTTTCTTTCTTGTCACCATCATCTCCACAGTATGCCTCCTTATTGATACCATCCCTCCATTCCCTAATGTCTGTGTCTCTCTCATACATTCCCAAATCATAATAGCTGCTGTATGGAGCAAGCCCTCTTAGCCTTTTCACCCCTTACTTAATTTTTACATGCTGTGCTGTCTAGAAAACAACAAATAAAATCTATAAAAATTTGTTTTGCTCAAGTTTCAAATATCAGTGCCACACTTATCAGATAATTATTTTCTTCATTATACTCAGATGCCATGACTTAGCTTTGATGGATCTGTCTTGGAGGTATAAGAAGGCCACAATGCCTTTTTTTCATTCACAGATTATGACTGTGTAATATGAATTACCTTTTATATAGTACGAAAATACTTGTGAAAACATTTAAAATTTATAATATTCATTATCAATGTAAATATTTAAATTTCACAATGTAGAACCACGCTCTAGGAGGCATCAGAAAATTCTTCCTCAGTTTTTTTCTTTTTTTTCTATCTTTACATTTCACAATTGCATATGTGAAAATTTATGACAGTAAGAAGCGATGTTGAGGCATATATATCCATTCATAACTAAATTATTAGAAACAAAAAAAACCCCAAATTATTCTACTCTTTCAAAATTGGCTCCTTCGATTAAGAAAAAATTAGCTACAATGTTATTAAAATCTACTTTAAATGATAGCAAATTTATTGCAGGATAAACCAAAACATATAGAAGAGAGCTCTGTTCAGTAAAAATTTATATTAAATTTCTAATACGAATGCTGTGTATAAAAAATGATTAACATATATTTAAGCAAAATGTTTTTAGGATGAAATTTTTGTTTCAAAGTATTTTACAGCCTTTTGGGCTGAATAGTAGGTAGATTTATTATATAGATGAGTACATTTTACCACACTGTTGTAACATCAGAAAAAGACAATGGATGCATTCAACTCTGCTTCACTCTGGGAAGTTTTGTGAAGTGGTTTTGGAAAGTGACTGTATGGGATAAACCTCATATTTTGCACAGAATTCAACTTTCTTATCCCCTTGAGGTCAAGACAGTGGTAAACTTCCTTCTGTGCAAGGGCACAAGTGCAAAGAAGAAAAATGGTAAATCTTACAATTGACATTCATAATATGTCAAAATTATCACACTTATTTCATGATGTTAAAGGTTGACCTTTTCCATCTTTGCTTTCTCAATTTAACCTATAAATTTGACAGGAAGAAATGTAACTAAAGCCAATAGCATTTTATTAGAAAAGATGGATATTTTTTTCTATATTTTGTTTTTCTTGATTGTTTTTCCTGTAATTTGTTTCTTTCCCAGGCTATATGTTTGTATTTAGTAGTGTTGTTTTCTGGCTGTGAGGACAGAGTAGAGCTGGGTCCTCATGACTGATGGATGAAGGGAAGGTGCAAAGAAGACAAAGTCAGGTTTTTGAAGTGGTGTCCAGTGACAGGAAAGAGGCAATGCCATTCTGTGATTCTGTGAGTAGTGATGGGATGTTGCTGCACTGATTTCTTTCAATAGAAACCAAATGCAAATGATGAAATGTTTGAATTTATCATGATTTATGACAGCAGTAGGCAGCTGGAACCTTTTGTGACATTTATCACAACATTGAGGTTTCCCAGAGAATTGTGGATGATCCATGGAAGTGTCTGAGGCTAGTTTGGAGGAGCTCTGAGCAACCTGGTCTAGTGAAAGTTGTCCCAGCCCATGGCACAGGGGTTGGTACTGGATTAAATTTAAGATCACTCCAAACCAAACTGTTCTGTGATTCTGTGATAACATTTGTGACAACTTGTATACAGTGGTAGCATTTTCACCAATTGAAAACATTTCTTCCTTGAAGGTAAATACAATTTGTAGCTCAATCTGTTGAATCCACTTTTAAGTAATGTTGCATATTTTTTTGCAAAGATACAAAATCAAAGTGCATGAATCCAAAGCATCCCACTCAACTGCAGTGCAATACAGCTAACACACAACCAAGCAGAAGAATAATCAGTTAATGAAACCAAGTTTGATACTGCAACAGTAATGAGGTTGGTTTCAAATTGTGGTAGGGTAAAAAAAAAACAAACACAAAGGGAAAGACTGTTTTTGATAAGCAATGCAGTAGTATAACAAATACTGCACAGTTTTCTTCACAGGTAAAGACTATACTGCACATGCTGCATGATTATTTTTGGTTATACCACTCAAGGCTGGTACTTAACTAACACAGAATATTACTATAGAAAGCATGTTTGGATGAAGAGAAATATTAAGAAAACATTCATATTCCTGGAATACACTAAAAATAATTTAAATGCATTTTTTCAGAAATTGCTTTTTAAGAATTCGTTTTTATCAACCACTCACATGGCTGATCTCATACAAAAATGTACCACATTACTCAATGTAATATATTTGTCATAGATGATTCTATCTCAAAACATTACTCTTTGAGCACTGTGAGGAAACAGGCATTTTTGGACTATTCAGCATATCTAATGGTTGCAGCATCAGTACTGAAATGGAGAGCTTTAACTAAAATAGTGATGTGAAAACTGGTAATTCCAGCTAAAAAGCCTCTTAGTCAAAATGCTTCCTCGATAGTGTACGGGAAAACAGAATTTTCCAAAGGATTTAGCTCAATGCCTTTCTCTGGTAAAAGGAGTACTGTCCAAAGGAATTTGCACCTGGTGATACAGAGCAGTCAGAAACAGTAGCATCTTACATAATGCGTGCACCTGGGAGGACAAAATTGAGTGAGGGCTGTGAAAACTTCCGACAGGGAAAACTGTAAGTGCACATAGAGAGCCTTTCAAAGATCATAAGTGCTGTTCATTACTCCATGTTTAAAGCTTTTCCAACTTAGTAATGATGTAGGGGCACCCTAACTAATAATAACAATGTGGTGAAAGATGATCCAGCAAACTGAATGTGCAAAAATTAGGATTTTTCTTCAGTGCTAATTATGCAGTGAAAATTTTTTGAAATCTAAGACCTAATGTGTTCTCTCATCACAATTTTTCTTTTAGCCAGGTCTGTAATATGCTTTTAAAGACAAAAAAATACCACATGAAAATATAAACATTTGTATAGCAAAACTTACTTTGAGAGACACCTGATATTATAGGCAAAATAAAGTTTTAATTCACTAGGGGTTACATATGTAAATTCCTCAGGCTGTTTTGAAAACTTCATCTAAGCATATGGCCTGCTTTATCTTTTGTATATATTTCTCTTATATTTTTAATTAAAAAAAAAGATACTTTCTCTATGATAAATATGTAGATAATAACTATAGACACATCTTAATACCCAATACATATCATATATTCCACCATCCATATAAAATATTCCACTTTTCAATTGATTACTAATTATTACTCTCATCCAATACACACTAGTCTTCGTAGTTAAAACCAAATTTTTCAGTTAATGAAATCCATTAATAAACAATATTTGAAAATGGTATTTTATTTTGATGTAATTTTGATTTGCCTTTCACACTTTATATAAGGAAAAACATAACTAAACACAAAGATGACTTGGTAGGAAGAAATATTTAAAAATACCCCCTAGTTCCCTGCAATTCATGTCTTCACAGCATTTCCTTCAGATAAAAGTCAGGGTTAACTGCTCCCAGTTGGAATCAAACCTGATAATCTCTTCCTGTCCTTCCTGCTCTTATCACCAGGAGCAGCCCCACCAGAGAACAAGGATAAAGCAGGGAAATTCTGTGCAATCCTACTGCCAGTTTAAATCGGTGAGAGGGGTCAGTAAGTGAAAGGATGAGACAGTGACACCAGAGCACTCAGTGCCTTCATTTGGCCTGTTTGACTGAGGTGGCATTTAAGGATGGGATGGAGGCAGTTTCCTCTCCTGACTACACCAACTGTCAAATACAACAAAACATAAAGAAAAAATGCTGTACTTTTGTTACTAACTTACAAAAAGGCATAGATGCATTGTTTACTTCTATCTAGAAACTAGAGGACAATATCAAAAATTAAGTTCTGCCTATCTATTTATATTTTAATTTTAAAATAGTTATGTGGGGTTTATATGAGAATATTATTAAAATAATTCAAATTTCTGTTAAGATGACTTAACTGCAAGACTGAGCCATACCTGAATAAATTCTTCTCAAAAACAGTTTGGAAGAGAACAAAACCAAACTAACGGAAGAGGAAAATTAAACAGTTTTGAAGGGTTTAATGCAATTTTTAAAATGAAAATTTGGGAGGGAAAAAAGTATAAAAGCCCTGATAGCATTGTTTGTAGCTGCAATTAGTAAGCTGAAGAAATGCCACTTGGAAAATATTACAAAGAGAATCAAAACTCTTCTATACCGACTTCAAGGAATCGCCCCATTTTTAATAGTTGGCTACAAAAGGACAAATTAGTTGTTTAGGTTTTCAACCTGAATCTTTTGCTGAAATTCCCAACCCTGCAGCTTATGAAGTCCCATAACTGGCATGACAGATAAGCATATGACAACTTGTTCATATAGGAAGACACTGGGGAAGACTGTCAGAGTTTAGGACAGCCCAGCATTGGGTGGAAAGAGGGGCAAGGATGCTTAAAGGTTCTTTGAAAGGGCTGTTCTGTTCCAGAAGTTTATGGTAGAGGACAGACCGAGGGGAGATGAGGCTGCAAAGAGGCACTTCCTCCTGGGGACAGTATTTTTAAGAACAGGAGAATTCTTTACCATTAAACAAGTGCTTTCTTTCCAGGGCAAGACAAATAAGTTGTAGTTGAAGCTCATATACCAGTTCAAAGTTATTTGCAAAGGAAAGCAAAAAATTTCTGTGACTCATTAATCAGAATATGAGACAGACCTATATTATATCACCCCAGGAACACTTGCTTTGCATCATAGAACTACCTGACTTAAAGGAATTGAGGAAAATTGTATTTCTGTTTGTTAAACAATGCCTGTGCTGGGAAAAAAACCACATTTGGGTTAAAGCTTGCTATCAGTTGAGTATTTAAAACCTAAAACTCCAGTTTTAGTAATATCATGATAAAAATCTTCTTTTATATGGTAAAAGTAACCATTGCAATGTGGGATTTCTCTGATGGCAGAATAATATTTCTATGTTCTTTATAAACTGTGTTTCCTCAGAGGATTCTGGAACTGTAGAAAATTTTATGCTGTATCAAAAACTGTGTCTACCAAGGCATAAATTCAGACTTTAAGTTATTCCATTTTCTCATATACTGTATTGATTGTTCCCACACATATTCAAAATTCATTCTGCCGTACCATAAAAAGACTGCTACTTTTAAATTCTTTCCACATCATCTAAAAATTTCACCCTGAAAGGTTTCTTTGGTTATATTAATGTATTGTATCAATGCAGAGGTTTTACTGTGCCCTCTGGTATGAATTCTGTATTGCTAATAAAACCTTAAATTTCAATTGCCCATGTTTCATAACATGGTGCAACATATCTCTCTCCTCTGAATTCAAAATATATTAATATTTAATGTTAAAGCATAGAGGCAACACAACCATAATCAAACCATGTATTTCATATCAATATGTGGAGAGTTGGCAGAATTTTAAGAAACTTCACTTAATTTGCATTTTTTATCTAATTTTTTCCCCTTTATATACATATAAAAAGTTATCATTGCATGCATTAAGGAAAACAAATATAGCAAATTAGAATTTATTTCTTAGGTTTTCTGGCTTGGCAAATCTCTTCATTCCTAACACCTAAAAATTCTTTTGATTATTCCTCATTTTTCTTTCAGATTTATATTCTATGCCACAATGCAATGCTTCCCTGCCAAAAAAAAGCACACAACTCTATAGTGAAAGCACTGTCAGAACTCCCAGGAAATCACTCCGTGTTCTGCAATCATTACTTTTATTTCTGTGCCACAGAATCCTATTCCACCTTTTATCTTCCCACTGGAAAGAATTTTTCTGTTTGAAGACTCAGTTCAAACAGACTCATGCAAACTCCACTGGACTTGCAAAATAATTGTCTCTAGAAATTTCTAGGTAAATGAAGCAACAATTAAATAAAAAAAAAAGAAAAACTTTTTTGCTTGTTTTCATTTTTTGAAGACCTTTGCTCGTGAATTTGAAGAAAAAAGTATAGAAGCAATTACCCAATGAATTTTTTTATATTTCAGATTTATATCCTCTTATTGGCTTCTCAAGCATGAGACTCTTCTAAGCAAAAATAATCTCCTTTTCTCCTGGATAAAAGGCAAAACCTTGGAATAAAGACAATCTCTAAAAATGACTGTTACAAACATGATAACTCCAGGAGGGGTTATAATAGTGGCTAGACACCTCTTAGGGATTAGTAAATCAGAGGACTCAGAAACAAAAAAGAATCTTTGTTGAATCTTAGAAGGTGAAGCTCAAGACTTAGCTGCTGCTCAAATCAGTCCTTACTTTATCCCGCTGAATACTTTTCATTCCCAGCAGTCTCAGCTTGCCCAGAGATTTGAAGTTATTAAGCTTAGCCTAAAGTTACACTGGATTATGATTTCAGAAGAAGCCCTGTCCTACATAAGTCACCAACACACCAGCAAGAGTCTTGTTAACTTCAGAAAAGACAGAATTCTTCCACAGAGGAATGAGCTACAGGACATGCTTTCTTCATTTATGCAAGTTCAATCATGAATTACCACGGAAAAAATGACCTTCCATTAAGAATGTACTTTGTTTTTTTTTTCTTTTAAAACAGATTTAAAAGAGAAAACAAAATATTAGAACTTACATTCAATATCAAGGTACATGCTCTTTTGGTGCCCACCAATTCTACTTGCCGCTTCACAGTCATATCTCCCTGAATCTGACAACTTCACATCTTTAATATGCAGTGACGACTTCCCATGCTGCCCTTTGACTTCTATACGGCCATCTGGGCTCTGTTTACATTGATTCAGGAAAAAAGAAGGTTTTATATGTTTATATCTGTATACCAATGTAGAATTTATATTTATTAAACACTACTGATAAGAATGACTGAAAGCATCTCTTCACCTATGGTGAAGTTATTACTGACAGCTAAGCAACTTCTAAATTGTCCAAATAAATTAAAAAAAAAAAAATAGAAAAACATGTTCTCTTTCTAGGCAGTATAATAAAAGAAATAAGTACATGCTTAAAGGAACATTGTCAAGGGAAACCACAAAATGTATCAAATTATAACAGCAATAGTGAAATACATGCTCAAAACTTCTTTACGATCTCACTCACTGCGTTATGATGCTGTTAAGAAAAATGCATAGATACAACACTGTATCTTAGATTATACACAGCATTATCTCTGGTCCTTACAACTGCAGCTGTGAAGCTGAACAGAAGTAATGCCTCAGAAAATAAGCAAAACCCAGAATCTCAAAACTGTTAAAAAAACTTGAACTATAAATGCAACTAGAATTTCTGGATTTCAGTTCCTTTTAATTACATGGAAAAGGCATGAAAAAATGAGTGCTGCCTTTCAAGTTTCTAGAGCACAAATTTTATAAAAAACACTCATCCATAATGACTGCCCTTGCCCCTCCCCCTCCCTCCCACAATTTTTTTTAAATTTAATGAGTATACAAATATTAGGTAAAACTAAACAAAAAAAAAAAGTCCTCTTCTTGATGCTTCAAACTTTATGAAATATTATGCCTGAGGAAAAAGAAGTTATTTTCTTCTGCTCTTTAAAGCATCATACAATACTTAGAGCTCATCTCATTCCATCCCCCCTTCCACTTCACCTTCCACTGGATCAGTTTGCCCAAAGCCCCATCCAAACAGATCTTAAACATTTCCAGGGATTGGACAGCCACAGCTTCCCTGGGCAACCTTTGGGAAATTTGTTGTGCTTTGTCATCTCTCACTATTTTGTTTAAGGAAAAAAATCTCCAAACATGATTAAAAATACTGATGTTAACCTACCTTCATTATTGTATGGTGGAAAAGGGATGAAAACTCAGTAATTATTTCAGTGCATAATGTTACACTTGAAGCAGATTTTTATCTTCAATTCTATAATGCACACACCCAGGTTTTCTGCATATTACACTCAATACTCGCCAAGTGGCAGCTGATGTTTAAGTGGTTGAGTTTTTAACTCATTACAACTGTTCTTTGACTTAATAAAGGAAATATGTCACAATTTAGACCTTAAAATATTTGATGTAAAGCAGTCAAATGAAGCATGCTGTTTATCATGATTACTAAAGAAAGAAAAGGATCCCAATCCTATGTAAGAATCCAAGCAGACTGAATTCTACTTCCTGTGAAAATGACTCATCATAGATATATAAATTAAAGTTCTTGAATTCTAACCCAGGGGCCAAAATAAACCTCTTTGAATTGGGTTTAATTTGCTAGAAATTAGCAATTTAGACCACTTAGCTATCAATTTTAATACTGAAAATTCTTTTTCCATAATATACTCAAAAAAGGAAAATAAAAGTTATGATGTTTCTAGCAAACATGTTACAGTAGTGAACATCATGGCTTTTGGAAGGAATTCCTTGGCTAATTAAAATGAAGTTTCTTTAAAAAAAATTGTTTTCTAATTTCTGATACAATGCTATATAATTAAGCTTTTATATGTATGTACATATATATAAATGCTTTACATAAATATAAATTCTTATTTATATAGCATTATATCTATTGTTTATATGTATGTAAAGCAAGTACATTCTATGACATAGTTAATACCAGTTATGAGTATTTTCTTCTTTATTTAAATATTTAGCATGTAATACCATGGTCAAAATACATAATTCCTACCCAAAACATACATATACTTCAGAAATCTGATTTCTGATTTTTCTTTAAAGAAAAATATTTCCTTTAGAACTTACATTTAAAATGGTGAAACAACCTGTGACAATGAATCATAGATAAAATAGTAAATACTTTATTAGTGATTCATTAGTTCAATACTAATCCCAAATACTTTAGTTCACAAATACATATTTCACTATAAGTAATTCCATATATCCCTAAGCACATATATGAGTACTAACAGATGTAATACCAAAAAAAAAAAAAAAAAAAAGAAAATAAGCACAAAGATCCTTAAAATAAATAGGTTTCACAGTAATTTCTCAACCTCTTTTTAATTTATGTAATTATTTTCTAACACTGATGGAAGAAAATTTGACTCTACTCAGTATAACTTTCCTATGTTCTCACATTCTCTTATTCAAATGTAGATGATGTAATATATCTTAGATTTATACATAGGACAAAACCCAAACTATAAATACTAATAAATACTCTGAATAATAGCTAATAAATACTCTGAATAATAGGAAATTTTCATATATCATTTATTCTTATAATCAAATATATGGTAAGGAACATTGTAAGAGGGATTTACTAGGTTCAAAGCCCATAAAACAAATAAAAAAATGGTAGGAAAGAAAATTTCACTTGAATTATATTAAAAATATGCATTTACTAAAGACAATTTCTACTTTTTTTAGGTTCATGTGTTAAAATTGCCTACTAAATCAAGCAAAAATTCTAAAATGTGTTCTGCTTCATTGCTTATAATGCGTGTTATACTGTGGCTTTTTAATAAACAGTTTAAAATATCCTGTTCCCTGAGTCTATTGTGCAGATGGATTGGTGTACAAATCCATCATTTATTTCTTTTACAAAGATACTGCAATACCTGATTAAAAATATACTGATAGGCTGGCATTTCTGTAGAAAGAAACACATGAAAGAAAACAAGACTGTAAATACAGACCAAAGAAATTCCATTACAAAGAAAGAAATAACTAATTAAAGAAATAAATAAATGAAAGGAAATGTTTTGATGCAGGTGTCTCTATCTGTGAGAGGATTCCCAGAATATGAGGGAGATCACCACATGCAAATCAAAATGCTAGTTAGTATGGTGAAGTTTCACAAGGAACTCAAAAACACTGGCGTGTCTGTATTTTATTTCTTTCTGGTATAAATCAGACAAGAGAGATCTGGGTAAACGATTCAAGGACATGTGAGGACACAAAAAAAGCACATAACAGTGCAGTTGGGTGTGAAAAGGAGCAATGAAGAAACTGGGACAAAAATCAAATATGCAGTGTTACCTGGAGCAAAAACTGAAGACATACTATTTCTATTTTTCTGTTATTGTAAAGGACATCATTAAAAACAGGATAAACTGACAAAGCAGAGCTTTCTAATCATTGCTAATGCCTTTCTGGGGTTAATTTCTCTCCTGCACTAATTATGGAGAGCACACAATAGCACTATGTCTGGCACCATAACACACCAAAACATGAAGAGAAAGAGACACAGGTGTGGGAACACTACACATGCCCAGTAATCCTTAGCAGAAATCCCCACTAGGAAGGAAGCTTTGGAGTTGCCAATGGGCCAAAGCCAAAATACAGATATAATCTCTATAAATTAACAAGGTCAGTAACTCTGACGTCTGCCGGAAATAATAATGGATACCTACTAAATTGGGACATTCTTTTTTTTTGTTTCCCCAAATGTTATAGCATGAGAGATGTAGAATCTTTATTTTCATTTTATTGCTTAATAATGATAAAGGGCATAAAAGGGACAGAACAAACCCCCAGACAGTCAGGATAGTCTCTGTGGCCCATCCCTCATGATTTGTGCTCATTCACTGAATTACTCAGTATCTCCTCCCACCATGGAGAATGAAAAAACACTGAGGTGTCAAAAACTTGAAGTTAAGACAATCCCATACAGATTTACATATTCTTTGGGAACAAAAATTATGTTAACAGACCCTTCCACTCTTAGACATTGGAAAAATGATGAAGCCTTCAGAAGTTACATTTTCACAGCATTTTAGAATTCATAATAAAATCTAGGAAATAAATACTTTTCATGGTTATGCTCATTGGAGAATTTCATAAAAATCATAAATAAAAGTGGGGTTTTTGAGGCTTTGGTGGTGGGGGGTTTTCTTCTCCCATATCTTTATCACTGGCATAAAACTAAGATACAAATGAGAAATCTTCAGCAGGGACTTTGAACAGTGTTTTACTTAGGTAAAATCACTTTGGGATTTTATCCCCATGAAAAGCACATTCCCTAAATTAGGAAGCAAGAAAGCCCTTTTATTTTGAATACTGATAGCAATCTAGTTCTCTGCCATTGTTAAAGGAAACTCTTTTGTACATGTCTGCAAGTAAAACTATCCAAAATGCCACCACATAAAAACTATCTTCTGGGAAAAAAAAAAGGTGAAAATTTCCTGCACTTGCAATATTTTTAATTATAATATGTAATTAAACACAAATGACTTCTATGCTAATTAAAAAATGAGAGGTGTTGCACAATTTGAGATTAGTGCTGCAGGTTCTGTAAAAGTACATATATATTTTGGTTTTGCTACAATTTATGCCTACTTTACACGTCATTTTATTTCTTGACTTCTTCTGTCATGATCACGCTTCTTTAATGTCTTGCATAATTTGTAGTTCCACATGAGAATATTCCCAAAGACCTGACCAGCTGATGCTGACCTGACTGGTCTATGCTCAGCTTCAAAGACAAGAACCAGAGCTCCCAAGGCAGTACCAGAGCAATGATAACTCCGAATTTAAGGATTCCACTTGCAGAGTGGATGGCGATGCGATGAGACAACGACATCCACATGGAGACAAGGATAGCTTCTGGATCAGAATAAATTATTCAGGGACCATGGAGTTTTCAATCTGCAAAATTCCACTGCCATTTTAGTAAAATCAGTTTAATTTTTCAGGAGAAGAGAGTTGGCTGATCATGGTGCTCAGAAATTGTTGTTTGTTTACAAACTGTAGAAAGTTGCACTTGGACAGAGGTGGATGGTGTGGTTAGTGGATGAGTTTGATTTATCAGCCATTGCTCCAACTCCCACTGAGAAAAAGTAGAACCAAATGAGGTGAAGTTATAGGGCTGCCAAAACTTGCATTTTGAGTTTGCTGAAAACAAGAATGTAAGGTAGGAACACTTGCAGAATTTGGTGACTCATTTGTAGCTGGGTTTTAGTAATATGCTTGAATGGTGAGGGCAGCTGGCTTCCCTCCTTGAGTTTATCACTTAGCTGCCAAAGTACTCCTTCAACCCCTGAAGTCCAGGTGCAAGACTGCAAGCAAAACAATCCCTTCATTTAAAATCTAGTCAAGTTGAAATACCTTTTTTTTTTTTTAAATTTAAATGTTTAAAGCTTATTCACGAGGTAAGTGCCATCACTGTCCATAGTTAAAATGCTACAGGTCAGTTTTGCCTGTCAGATTTACCAAATATATCTTCTGACACCTTGTGTACCTTACTATTATTTTGGAGGTGTGCTGCATATATTAACCACGGAAAAGATGAAGAGAGAGTGGCTTAGAAGTGAGACTGTGCTTTTCTTTTGCAAAACATGGAGCAACCTACTAAAAACCAGTCACTGTGAGAACATGTAACTTGAGTAAAATCTGCAGGTGTTTTAAATTTCCAGCAAAGGATCTGTTAAAGATGTACATGGTTGAAGATCCTCATACTGCAGGGGGGAAGATTGAAAAAATCATAGTTCTTCCTTCTTTGGATCAAACTGTTAAAATTTTCCAACTCATTGTTTTGTCTTGGTTATGTTTCCAGTACACATTACTGAATTTTCAAGGAGAAAACAAATATTGATTACCAGAATAATCTTTGGAATTTCACAACTAACAGTTTTTAGGAATTTTGCTGATTTCAGGTTGTTTTCGCATCCACATGAGAGGTAACTTGAGATCATATACTTCAGGCTGATGCTTCTTATATGTGAGATTAAAGCAGATGTTAATTGCACATGAAAATGTTTCTTGAAGCAGCATGAAAGATAAGAGCTTCTGCAACCTGACATGCTGATACTAAATGATGAGATAAAACTCCAGAAGTCTGTTAAATGTACGTGACCAGCAATTCCTAGTCTGAAAATCTACCTTTGATGATGAGAGAAAGGGCTGTTAGTCACAACAGCCATCATCGTGTAGAAGCTGATGGAAGCTCCCTTCTGGGTTATGGATGGTATATTCACAATATTCCCCATTCTCTTCAGGTAAATGTATTCTATCCATGCACCTGTTGGAGACAGCAGAAAATTCCAGAGTATTGCTATGTGCATATGCCTTATTGTCCAGTGAATCAGAATAATGCTACAGCAGTGTCTTGGACTTCAGCGATTTTTATAGGAGACCTTGTGATATTTTAAAACTTCAGCTTGTTAATTATACATGTCAGCATGCTGCAAATTCCTGAATTTCTAGGAATATGCTTTTCCACAAAGAAGAAATTATTGAAGCACCTATTGGTTGTAGATCTATAGTGCAGCACCAGGGAAGTCACAAGAACACCTAATGTTGAAGAAAAAATACTGTTGTTTTGATTTTCTGTTCAGCTGCAGACACACCAGTAACTTTTATAGATTTCAGATTGCAAATGGCAGCAGGTTCTATGCAGGTTGTTAGCTGCATGTACAGTCTCAGGAAAAAATGTGTTCTTGAATGCTTCGTACAACTTTTTGAAACTGTGAACTAATATTTCATTGATTCATGCTGGCATTTCTTTCAAAGTTTAGTCATTATGCAAAGAGATGACACATGAAATCCTGACATCAAACACTTACTAAGACATGAAATGGAAAACTGAACTTCTTCCCTTCGTTGGTTTTTACTCAACAATGAATATGTAAGAAAAATATTTAAGAGAGAAAAATGATGAGCATCCATTCAAGATTACTTCTGCTAAAGATGCAAATCCTAGATGTAAATCACAAATCTTAATGATGCAGATCAGAAGAAAGAAATGGTTGATGATTTTTAATGGCAAAAATATTAGCATCATATCAAATAAACTTGTACAGTAGAACAAGCATTAGTGTTGCCCATGATAAATGACAACAGTAACCACAAATGAGCGTTTATAAATATAACAGAAATACTGCAACTCCAATAATTGCATTTGTACTTTGTAATTAGAAATCCTGTTTCACTCAAATACAGTATTCAATGGCTTTACTCCTAAGAATTTTGCTGATCTCAATCTACTCAAACACTGCTATGATGCCATTAAAATAGGTGACTCAAATGGATTCAGGCCAGCAAAATTCTCAGGAAGAAGACCTTTAAGTACAATGTTCTTATTCAATACAGACCTCACAGAAAACACCCACTAAAAATAATGATTTTACTATACAATTCTATCTTTGCTTAGACAATCAAATATTACTGTAACTTTGGACTGAAGGTGGTTGTTCTGTAACTTTAGTGAGCAGCAAGTGAAATCATGGGGAAAACGTAAAAAGGAAAGAAACCAAAAAAACCCTGTGGCTGGGCACACATGAAGACAAATCATGTCAACTTACTGCATTACAAAATGGACAAAAATAACTTGAAGCTGACCCAAGGCAGGGTGATGAATTGTCAATCCTTTTCTACTTTTTCTTTTTCTCTCTAAAGAAAAACTAGCACTGTCAGCCAGTATCTGGGAGATTAAAACAAGGAAAGGAAAAGCAGGAAAATTTTGTGTAACAATTTTTGCTATAGTGGTTTTTTTCCCCCTGTATTACTTAGATAATTTGAATTAAAATGTTCAAGTCATTGTAACTGAACAAAGAATAATTGCTTGGTTTATTTTGTTTAAACTTGGACTGATAACAAATTCTTAGATATATACAAGTTGTATACCCCTCCTGCCCACAAAACTTTGCTGAAATATATGACAAACTTTAAAATTACTACTACTGCTACAAGAATTTCAAATAGAGCTTAATTCATGTGTGTATACTTTCATTTCATTTTCACAGATTTTGTATTCAAATTTTAACACAGTCTAGCTTTAGTTGCAGGGATAACTGATGTAGTGAGAGTATGTAGAAAAAGAAAGAAAAGAGAAAAAAAAAAAAGGTAAACCAAAACAAAATCACGATTTGAGTTTCAGGGTTGTTCAGTAGCAGCTTGAGATCCCTCCCAGTTTACCATAAAGTTGATGTATATTTTACTATAAAGATTTTGGCTGGACAGCAGATAAGAAGTCTGCCTGGAAACTGGGCTGTGACAGAGACCTGCAGGGGCACATGGAAGCAACAGGGCTCCCTTAGCAGAAGGAAAGTCATGGAAGGACAGAAAGAGGCACAGCTTGAGTCACAAGGTGAAGGGAATTGTCAGCAAGAAATTCCTAACTTCACAGATCACAAAGTCTTTGCTCACAAACACTGATAATTCTGGAGGATTTTTTTCAGCTGAAGAAACAAAAGGAAATTACTGCAGTAGCAAGCAAATGGAGAACGTGAGGTAACCTGGACATACCTTAAAGGGCATATGTTTTCAAATAATTTTATTTAATTGATTTCCTGAATACAGTTCTCAGTTTCTCTATTTACATGTCTATATTCATAAATATGGATATAAATAAAAGCTTCTGCTGGATATATCAGTTAAATTAGATATTTGCTATTACAGAAAAATGTTCTACGAGAGTTTGAAATAAGTTGGGAAGCAGAGATTGCAACCCATCTGTTATTCTCATGAGGAAAGTCTCATTGAGAAACAAAACTTCTAAGCCAATCTCTTTCTTCTTTTCAGTCAGCTTGCAGGATTCCCTACTCAGCTGTACACATTCAGAAACGGAATATATTATTAAATTATCAGAAGTTATGTATTAGTACATCATGGAAGAAACAGATCTCTAATAACATATTAACTGAAGAGAATATGTGGATAAATTAATGACAGCTGAAATATTAGTCACAGCTCTAGAATTCTCTGGTATGCAGGTAATTGGGAGAGAAGACTGGGACCTGGAGGAAAGTAATAATTTTCTGAGTGAGGAAGAAAAGGAGAAGGAGAACTGAGTAAAAAAGTGTCAGAAGCAGCCCTTTAATCAAGTTATGTAACCCTGAGGAATCTATTGTTATGTATAGGCTACCTATAGGACATGTTAAGGCAAGTTAGATGATTATCTTGCAGTAAAGATTTCTAGATGCTACTAATTAATTGAATTTTGCCACAAATGTTACAACTTCATTTGCCCAAGCAGGAATTTATAGAGAGGCAAAAAAAAAAAGAAAACCATTTTATTGCTAATTCCATTATTTATGCAACACTTAGAAATTTTAATACCACAGTTTGAGACCATGCATAGATGGGAGTTCTTTTGACCATGAATGAAAACTCAGACCTATTTCCCACTTATGCAGTCCTAAGAAATATGGTCTGCTGAATTTTATAGGCTATCAGTAAGGGGTGGTGCAAACAGTCTTTACTTTTCCCAGCGTACAGAAATTATATTTTTGCATTGTGGTTTAGATGAAGTTTCATAGCCTCCTAACTAGCAAGACATTCACTGATAAATCATCATTGTCCTGTTCAAGTGTCATAATTTCACTGTCTTTGAAATCTAGGAACTGGTATTAGTAGGGAAAATACTTTATGAGTAGATACACATGGAGAGATTACACAATGAGAATGTGCCAGGAAAATACATAATTTTTAATAAGCATACTACGGACATTAATAAATTATCAAGAACTAATTATTACACAGAGCTCAGATAAAAGAAACAAACAAGGGATTGAAAAATTGAATACAGGCCTTTGCTTTCATCCTGGCTTTGCCAAAAGTTCTGAAGACTTAAATTCTCCTAATATATACAGGTACTCAAGCAGCCTTTCAGGTCAGGAGACCTGCAGACATTTTAATAGCATAAAACACATTTTTGCCAACGTTGCACTTCTGATTTTGCCACTGATTAGACTCGCTGTCAATGTAAGCAGGATGTAGAAAATGCAAAACTTCTTAAGTGTCTTGAGAAGGTCCTGTAGTACATCAGGGAATAATGGCTCCAGCTGACTCCAGTCTCTAAAGCATGGATGTATTACCTAGAGACTCATCAGGTGTACATTCTCTATTTCACCAGACAAGCTACAGCTATTTGGAACTTCTTAAACCACTAGCAAATAACACAAGTGATACTTAGGCTGAAGCTCATGAAACAACTGTTTGTGTTGTAGAAGAAACAAGTGAATATTCCAATTCAAGCTGTGCTGGTATTGTAGAAAATGTAAGTCCATGAAAAGTTCCCTAATAATTTCATTCTTCATTAGTGTAACAGACCTAGTATCATCACTGGTAACTAAATGGCAAAAACTAGAATTGCATGGGAAATAAATGCCATTTCCAAGCCTTTAGAGCTTTATTTCACCCAGTACATGCAGCTCTACAACCTACAGAAAGTACCCAAAAAATATCTTTTTGGTACCTAGGTAGCGTGGAAGGAAATGGATTAAACAGAAAACAGTTTTAAAATTTTAAATATAAATTAGGTGTAAAAAAGAACATCCATCCATTTACAGAACAGATTACAAATATGGACTTAATTTAAGGTATCCCATTAAAGAACTGCTTTTATTATTTATATTCTCAAATCAATGTCTTTCCCTAGTATTTTAAGCTCTTAATACAGAAGATGTATTAAATTTTACATTTCCTTGCCCTTTTGTCTCCTCTAAATAATCAAAAACTTTGTTTCTGCTTACTCCATTCTTTCCCAGCAGAAAGTGATTATAAAGTTTTACTGAAAAGAAAAATGTACAGAAATGAGAGAATTCTGAGCTGGTGTAATACCAGTACAGACAGCCATGAGCACAACACGAATCCCTCTGTGTATGTACAGGCACTTGGGCTTACTCTGAATAACAGATAATTTGCCTTCTATCCCAAAAGAGGAACAAATCTGAAGGGCCCTCTGGTCATGTGGCTAATATTTAGTACTGAGTTGTCAATCCAATCAATATCTCAAAATAATTACTAGCTTGTTTTTGGCTTGATTTACACATCACTGCAGATACTGTAACCTAAAGGATTGTGTGGAGCTTAGAAAGCTGATTGAGCTGCTGAAAATTTCCCCATTGGCTCACAGTTTTCCCATTTCCTCAGGTTACACAGGAAAGCTGCTCTTTCTTTCCAACAGAATACAATCCTACTCGTGCAAAATCAATCTTCTTGCTCAAATACTGTAACCTCCCAAAACTAGAGACAGATGAAGGAACACCAAAAAGTATTCAGATTTCCATGGATCAGAGAGCTCCTGAAATTCTACTCTTCAGTGCTCATATATGGCCTGTTTATTTGCTTATGTCACAGGGTATAAGCCTCTATATATCTCAACAGCGTTAATTATCCAACATATAAGTGACCCTCTTGGTCAAGTTCATTTATTTACCTTCTTCCAGTCACAATATTCTTGCTCTCTAACTTCATAGGCTTAATATGTGAAGCCCACTAAAATTCATTTGGGGTTTAAAAACAAAAGAGAACTTTGATGCCTGATTGAATTGTTTCAGAGTGTTTCAATTGCATCATCAAACACAATTGTGGCTGGCTACATAAATTGTTCTGGATTTCAGGCCTGTGCCAATATTGCAACAACAAAAACATTCATCTGATATTGTAAGTAGGAGCTTTTCCCAAGGTTATAACCCATTTCACCACAATATGTAGGTGGAAGAGGTTATAACAATTTTCTCCAATACAGCAAAGAGATTGGCATTGTGTATTTTCCAGCTATTCAAAGGAGAATTATTCACAAAGAGCAGGATTTTGATAGATCAGAAAAAAAAAAATCCAAGAAATTCCTGGAATCAATTAAAATACCCTAGGTGCATCTCTGTTTTCTGTGATTCATTTCAAATAAAGACCTGATCCTTGATGAGCAAGAATTTAATAGGGCTCACATTTCAAAAAGAAGGACAACATATTTCACTGACACTGTAAGACTGCTTCTTTTTGTGCAGGGAAAACCAACATAAACAGGGAGTAAAAAAAAATCAGATTCTTTTTATTAACATTTATAATAGCTGAAGCGAAGTTAATAGGCTTCAGAAAAAATAGACTTGACCTTTCAAAGAAAAATATTATCTTTGTCTACTGCCTGATCATGAAAACTATTAAAAACTCTACAAGCTCCATTCTACAAATATCTATGATTTGCATGCAAATACAAAGTGAATTCAAACTTGGAAAATAAATTAATTATTAGCCTGAGCTCTGCAATATTTAGAAACAATGTCAAAGAAAATTTCACAGGGAGAATAAGGTTATTGCTGTAATAGAAGAAAGTAGAATTCAAACTGTTTCTGCAGTGTTCATTATAAAATTAAAAATCACAGGCTCGGTTTTCCTTGGTGGTACAAGAAGAATAGTATAAGGTATTTAAGAGACATTCAGTGAATCTGTATGAAATAGAGTACATGGTACAGTAAAGAATAGAGCATAAAATCCTACCCTAAATCCAACACATAAGTTGCAACTGGGACCTCTCTGTTTTGGCTCCTTTCCTTCATTTTATGTGTTTAGAGCATAAATTCCTCAGGGTATGCAGCATATGCCTCTTTGGACACATGCTGCATACAGTGGAGCCACTGTCTCATATCAAGCCCCATCTGTTATTGTGATTTGTATTCCAAAACAGGGCTTGAAATGCTAATTACAAATAACATTGATCAGCATTCATACTTCTGCTAGAATTAGATGCTATGAAAGTGGGGCACTAAACTCTGTCCTCACACTTCTGCAGTACACACAGGAATCAGTGACAATTTTGTATCAGCAATCAGGATGTGCTGTCCTTCAGGGAAGTGTGTAGAGATGTATGTGCATGCCCAAAATCCATTTCATAACTGATTATGCCAAATTGAATCCAATCACTATCTTTCCTCCTGTTCTAAAAAAAGCAGCTCTGCTCCTGCCTCCTCTTTTCCCTGGGAAAAGGGCCAGGCCTGCTGGATGCACAGTGGTCTGTGGGAATGTGCCATTTGAAATCCCAGCTGGAAGGGGCACGGCCAGGTTGGCACATCAGTGCGAGGACAGGCAGGGCTGGGGAGCTGGGGACTGGAAGGACACAGGCAGAGTACATGCACCAAGCAGGGAGCTTTAGCTTGACACTGGAACAGCAGATGAAGCTGTGGCCTTGGACTAAGACTCCTTTTCCATTTTTACACCTTTAATGGTGAGACAAACACCTTCCAGCAAGCACTGCCATTCATTTATTCAACCTTGCCCACCCCCCATGTGTTTATGGGCTATACAGCCACAGAAGGATTACAGAGGTCAGCTAATGTGACCTCCTGGAAAACTTTTCATTTCACTTTCAAGAGAAGTCAGAGGAAAGGGAAAGACCCCTTTATTTCAAATTCTTAATGAAACAGAGACCACACACTGCGTGCTAGGTTGTTCTAAGAGCTAAATGACAAAAGGACACAGGAAAAGGCTTCTTTGCTTCTGGTTTGAACTCACTTGGCTTCAACTTTCAAATACACACTTCTGAGGTACTGAAAATCCTTTATCAAAGCTGTATTTTCCAAAGAGATAATTATAGAGCTCATAGTCATTAATATTATCCTCCTTAAGCCCAGCTGGGTTACTTCTTTGATCTATGACTTTGGTGCATATTTTCCATTCTTTTGGACACAATAAATTCAAAACTCAGGAAAGTCTATGTCCCAGTTATAAGATCTATCACTGGATAGAAAACATTTTGAATCCAGGCAGGCTCAGAATGATCTCACATTAGCATTCTTCCTAATCCATATGAGGTATGTTTACATTTTAGTAAAATAAGAACCATATGATTGAGGACCTACATTCTAAAGTTAAAAAAGGTAAAATTACAAAAATAAGAACAGCACTTTATGTATTCTTTTAACGATCATTGTGTTAATACTATTGCATGAGCAGTTTTTCCATCCTCTGTGCAAAAAACATCCCCTAAAGATACTCTTAATTCAACAGAAATGATGAATAAGTTGCAGTTGATATCAAGAAAAAATTGACCTGAGAAATTCAAAATATGAATCCCTTGAATAAAGAAAATAATTGTTATGTTTATGCATCATTTACATTGTTGCATGATGGGATATTTTTTAAAAAGTTATCACATATAAGTAATATTTTCAATCTAAGACTATGTTCTATGTTGCTCTACCTCGATTTCTTCAATTTGCCTTTTCCTTGTTTTTCTGTGTGCAAAACACTGCTGTATTATTTAACAACTATTCAATAATCACTGCCAGTTTTGTTCCCTATTCCCCTAATTTGGTAACAAAGCACAAGCCAGGCTTTTGGCAACCCAGACCAGGAGGACCACGGGGCAAATATAGCAGCATATTTTATAGGTCAAGGACACCTTCAGTGTTTCAGAACATTTATTCAAGATTCAGCAAAAACTCTCCCATGAGCAATACACAGAGTTCTTTCTTTGGCAAGAACAAAGGAAAGCACATAACTGTATTTATTCTCATTCTTTTTATCTTCCACACAGAGTCTGTCAGCACAGCAGTAGGAAGTGAATATAGATTTTCAGTTGGTTATCACTATTACTGAGTTGAACCACATTTCAGAGGATATTCCAGCAACACGTCAGTTTAACCACCTGCAGCTGGAATTAAGAATATAAGACTGTCTTATACTAGCACTGGATAAATTTCAGGTTTCAACTGCACCAACATTTAGAGTTTTTTCTGCTATCTTCTCTCATTTCCAATATCCTTTATTGAAAGTTATTTTGGGAACATTTCAAACATAAGTGAGTGGCTAACATTTAAAACCTTTAAACAAAGCATAGTCTTTGCAAGTCAGAAAGATGACCTTTAACTTGAAATATTTAAAGAAGAGAAAAACTGCTTTGTCTTAATGCAAAGCTATTAGAAAAAATAATAGATAAATACTGCTATATTGCTCCAAAGTGGAAATCACAGAACAGGAAAATGGTGGACAGATCCTCACATTAACTGCCTCAATTCCAGGAAAGGTCAAGTCAGAGACTAGACCAGACCTTCTCCTTTAGAACACAAAAAATGAAAGTACATAATTCCTTAACATACAGCAATTCCCTATGAACTAACAGACTTAGTATCTAATTCCATTCATGGCATGATTGATATCTAGGTTTTCACCTGGGTGTGTTTTTAAAGCAACAGCTATGCATATGCAAGAAGAAAGTATTTTACTACATCATTCCCTAGAGTAAAACTTACGAATTAGTTACCCAGGAAGGTGGTATCTCTTACTTCAACCACTACAGAGAAATTCTGTAGTCTATGTCAGGAAATGAAGAAGAAAATACTTGCTCAAATACTTAAATAATTATTAAAAAGGTGAGAAGAAGAAGAACTCTGGAGAAACACAGATTGCTATAAGCATGGTCAGGAATTTCCTTGCACCATTCCCTTTTCATTGCACCATTCCACCTAATTACAGCTCCTTTTTCCACACTAACTGACTTTCTCCACTGTCATACAGCAATCTTGCTCTACTCAACTTACTTTTGTAATAAAATATTAATTTGGGGAGACAAAATAGGAAAATAGGCTCAGGTTGTCTTCAGTGACCGAAAAAAAAATGGAAGAAAAAAGGGGAAGGGGCAAATAAAGAACTATGGAGTATTCAGATTTTTTAAATTTAAAATATCTTTAAGCTCCACTGTATTTTGAGGGTTACTGGACAGAATCCAAATATTCTGAAGAAGGGCTATGTGTAGCCATAATAATCAAGATGAAATTGAAATCATTAGTAGGGATTATGTATGACAATTTAGGCTACAAAGATGAATTGCCTTTCAGTATTTGATTGCTTTTTTCTTTTTTCTTTTTTTAAAATTAAAAATTTAGAATGTCCATGTCTCTCTTACTGCCTTAGAAAATAGCAATTCTTTCAAATTCCAGAGGAATCCATAATTAATCTCTCTCTAAATTAATTTTCTGCTTATAAGAAGAAGATTGGACAGACAATGCATATTTAGATAATTTATATATTAGAGGTAGATTTACCTTGTCGCCTTCAGAGAAAGTCATTCCATCAATGGCCCTTTTCCAAATAATCTCTGGAACAGGTTCTCCTTCTGCTTCACAGATGAGGGTTGCTTTCCCATTCTCAAATGTGGTTTCATTTTTAAGTTGTATTATTTGAGGCTGCACTGTTAAAAATACAAATTGCATTACTGATCCTGCACAAATAATGTAATATCAAAATCTATCTTTAAAACCACCTTTTTTGGTCAAACAGCTCAGCTTTTATATATATATATATATATATATATATATATATATATATATATATATATATATTTTTTTTTTTTTTTTTTTTTTTTTAATTAACTTAAGTTTTAATGTTATTATCTATAAAAGCAATTAACTTTTCTGACCTCAAGTTGCACAAAAACCATTTCTGTATGCCCCATGAGCTGGACACCCTGCTTCCTTGGTGGGGTAGAGTGGGGTGGGTCCTGGCTGGTCTGGCTTTGTGGCTGTGTTTATGTGCTTTTTTTCCCCTTAGGAACAAGCTGCCCAGGAGCTGTGGAGTCTCCCTCCCTGGAGATAACCAAAACCCAGCTAGATTTGTCCCAAGATATCTACTCTGTCTGACTCTGGATTAGATGGTCTCCAGAGCTGCTTTCCTAGCTCAGGCATTCTTTGATTCTATGATAACCAGTGTTTGTCTTCAAATGCACATTATTCAGATAAAAAACAGGAATTATGACCATTCTTTGACTTTGATCTTTAGCAATGTTTCACTGGCCTACATGAATTACAGAGTTTAACAAAATCCCCCAGAAAAAAATCACATTTCACTGGTATTAACGCTTTGGAGAACTGAAGAGTCCTCTGTTACAAAGGTGTTCATCCTTACTTACCAAGTAAACTGGTGGTAAGATACATTTTAAAAAGTGCAGATATTGTTTGCCTTCTTCAAATCATTCCACTTTATAGCCTCCATTACATATCAGCTACATCTTTCAATCTATACTGTACCTTATCAGGTTATTTATACATACAATACAATTTCTGGTTACATGTGAATACTTTTACGTAGAGGATTTATCTGTACAATAAGTCTGTATTAGTACTGTGCATAGAATATTACTCTCTTCCATGACATTCAAGCATTTTCATTAATTTTTTTTGTCCTATATATTACCTCATATATAATGATTAATAAGTTTCTCTGAACCTATTCCCCTTATACACTGAAGAAGACACTCATCCCCCTGAAAAACCCAACATGTAATCCTGTACTATGAATATGATTCAATATGTTTACACCCAAAAGCAGTGAATAAAATTTACATGAGTTAATCAAAATTGGGCAGCTCTTAAGATGAACTTCATCAGCTTTAAGTACATTTGGTGAAAGCAATGTTTTTTTTAAGCAGTTTCTCTGAGCTTCACTTTTGAGGAAGCACAACTATGGTGCAATTCTTATGAAACAGAAAATAAAGAGATGTAATCTGTCTTCTAATGGGGTTACTAAAGTGTGTGCTATGGAGAACAGTAATATTGCCTCATGTTCATGGATTAAAATGGGAAAGATACTCATTCAAGTTGGAATGGGCACCAGGAGAGCTTCTTGACCAATCCCCTCATCAACACAGCATCAGACAGACCCTGCCCAGTCAGACTGCTCGGGGATTTGTCAAGCACTCTTTAGAAAAATGTCATGAACAGAGAGTAGACAACCTCTCCTCAGCCTATTGCAGTGCCTGGCTGTCCTGGTGAGGGGTGTTTTCCTTATGTCCACTCTCCTGTTTCATTTCATGACTCCTCAGTTATAAGTATTGTCTCACAGATGCTACATTCAGCATCACCAAGAAGAAAAAGAAAAGCTGGTCCAGACTTGCTATCTGTAGGCACATCACCTACTTTTATATCCATCCCCTCCACATAATTCTTGGTCTCACTTCTCATTCCTTTTCTCCATATTCCTTCTGTTGCTTCTCTGCTGTCTGTTCACCCTCAACTATTATGAATAAACTATTGTGTGTTTACTGCACAGAGATGAGAAACAAGTAGGATTTTACCTAAGAAAGAACTGAACTAATATCCTGCTTTATTAATATCTAATCTATGGTGAATGAGATCATGTGATGAAAGAAAACACCCTGAGTGATCAGGAATTCTTGAAATGTCAACTGGATGCAGATTTATTGCCTGCAGGAGAAGGTAGCAAGCAAATCATTGCATCAGGATATCAATTTGGCCAAGAAAATTCAAAACTCCTCTCTGGTACCTAAAGGGATGTCAGTGGAAAGACCTAAAAACCCACCAGAATTAGAGACAAAAGATAATTATGTTAAACCCTGAAATAACTTTAATTATTATTCACTCTGACTTTCAGGATCATTCAAATGCCCATGAAGCATTTCACCTTGGCACTCAAGTGCTCTTTTTCTATAGCCATATCACCTGGCTACAAAACAAACTGTTCTATCCTTTCATTACTTTGATATATCATCCTTCCTGGAAAAAAGGAATGAACTATAACAGACATAAAGCTTTTTTTTTTTTTTTTTTTTTTTTTTTTAAGAGGGATCATACATAGTATTTCATGCCAAAAATTCTCAAAAGTTTTAGTTATTTCCATCAAAATGAGTTCCCCATCTGGACAACATGACAAACAATGGAATTTGCTCAAGATGATGCATGATTCAAAACACAAAAATAATTCTTAACCTTAGACTTATTCTGAATTCCTTTAAGACCTTCTTCAAATGGATCACTACAAGACAAAGAGTTTTAGCTTGACATTTTAGACAAGAGTACCTGACATTTAAAGGAATAAGCACTGATTAATCATCAAATACATCTAGCTGACAGTTATTACTCAGAAGAAGAGAGCTCATATGGGGGATATTATTTAATTAATTCATTTTTGTAGGTCACAAGCCATAACTTACTATTGACTAAAAGTTTTTACACTGTTTGAATACTTTTCAATGACATTTTAGACATTGGAAAATATTAAAATACATTTGTGTACATGTAAATAAAACTATTTGAAAATGCCAAAACTAGTATTGACAGAAATGCTGGAACATTCATTTCCCCCACACTCCTCCCTCCAATTTTTTAACTGTTCTTTCTAAATTGATAAGGTCATTCTCAAACTGAGTTGGTATTTGCTTATTTGTATTCTAGAAATTATGAAGCAAATAAAAAATACAGAGCCTTGGAATCCAAACTCAGGAAGCCTTCAGGGTTTTGCTGCTTTCTTCAGACAAAAATAATGGAATATAGGTGTTGTGATGTAGTTGAAACATTTGTAAGCTAAATGACCTGGCTCAAATGGAAGAATGTTTGAATATAGAAAGGAGCTAAACTTCATTAAAATTATCTAAGGTAAGGAACTTTTATTACTAGATATGCAGTTTTAAATATGGACAAGAGTGATGATTTCAAATAAAGAAACAACATTTACTAATTGGAAATTTTGTTTTCTTAGCCAGGAAGGTTGGTTTTAAGTGTCCTAACATGTCCTAAGTAAACAAGTTTCTCTCAGATTCCTTCCTTGGACTATTCTGGATTTGTCTCATTGCTGTGTACATACAGCCTCCCCATAAAGCTTATGATGAACATGGATAGCAGGCTGAGGCTTTTGCTTACAACCAGTTTCTTGGAAAAGGTACACAATTTGTTGAATTCACAGACTTCTACCCATACCTTTAACAAAGAATTTCATCAAACCTGGAAAGCAACACATTTACAAAGCTTGAGATAGTCCTGCTTATGTTTCCCCAAAAGAATTATTTTAAACAGTTTGATATTGATACAAACTCGCTTGTACTGGTGAGAGGCCTGTATGGCTGCCTGATTAATCACTTGATCAATACATCCCAGGAGGAATCACCCCTTCCTGCTGTCCTCCTGCACAGACATATTTGAATCAGGTGGGAAAACTGCAACCCCATCCTCCTGGAAACTCCTGGTACAATTTGAGCTTAGTGAACAAGCCTGAGCCCAGCGTGGAAATGTCTAAGAAAGAGGTTTCAGAAATTTGATTCCTTCTATGACAATGATTCACACACAGACCAGTATGAAATGCTGACCTGACTTAGCACACCATGAACTGAGTCTCTCTCTTTCAATGGTATTATTGAAATATGTTAAAATGCTATTACTGCTTCACACTCAGAAGGGTTTAAAACTTGTCTTCTGGGACAACTGTCGTCACTGTCTTTACAGACTGGATATTTTTTATTTAAAAAGTAGAAGTATTCAAAAAAAGTGAGGAAGTAATAAGAAGCAAAAAGAAATGCAGAAAATGCATTAAATTCTTATGATGCCTCAGGTTTTAGCTTTTATATTTTTCAGATTCTGTGCTGCTTTAGTGTGTAGTTCTGAGCTTCCTATTAGGGGACAGTGAGCTCTCTTCACAGAGTAGGTAGACAAAACAATTCCTTCTCTAGGGGGGGACCAAGGACAAACGATCCAAATTTCAGGCCCAAGAGCATAAACAATGGTGGAATGAAGAGAGAAAAACAAGAAGGATGGGAATGCATGGGCTAAAGCTGTAACTAGACAATTTACTCCAATATGCTAATGGACCAGAACTTATAAAAGTGTGGGACCATTTTGTGACCATGTTGGGTTCATCTTGGGGGCAGCCTTGGCTGGGCTCTTGTACTGCCCAAGGTGAATCCACTGAGGCTTTCTAATAAATCCCTACTTTATAACTCCCACCTAGTCTCTGTTCCAGGTCAGCCTTCACAAAGCCTCACTAACATTACATCTGTAAGTGTTGAGCTGTACTTAGTGAAGCTGGTGAACTTTATGATATCTGGAAGGAGCAGGCACAGATAGCTCCATACACAGATCCATGGCATTCTCCTTCTCAGGGTATCAGTGAATTTAAATGAAAAGCTTCCATTTTTATATTGAATAGCATCTCTTGACAAACAAAACAAATCACAAAAAGCATATTAAAATGCATATACATTTACTTACTAAGCCCAAAAGAAAATTATTAAGGTATGCTCCAGGCACTAAAAAAAGCAATGCAGCATTAAGACTGAAAATAAGGGAAAAATTTAGACAACTTTTCACCCCAGTCTCAGAAGCACAAGACAGCCTTTTTGGTTCCAAGATGAATGGATTTTGAAGGACTAAATTAACAAAAAAGTTTTGAATTTTAGCATTTCAAAGAAACACAAGAGGGATAAGACAGGAGAGGTCCATCTTATTTCCTCCTCTGTCAGATGACAAAAAGTATATTAATAACAACATATAGTTTCTCAATAAAAAATAAAAAATACCTTTTGAATGTAAAAACGGAAAAAACTTTTCCACTAAACAACATTCAACTTATAATTAAGAAGGCATCTAGAAAATAAAAATAGTATGTGTTTAAACTATGCATTAAGTACAAAGAATGTTTTGTAATGCTTTTGGAGGTATCCTCTCATTTGATTTTCATGAAGTCATTTGTCAGAACGCACTGAAATGCCAATGAAATACTTTTACAATAAAATATTACTCAGACTGCCCTCTTATTGGTATATGGAGGTAAAGCACCTAAATCATAGAGAACTTCAAATTAACTTATGCTAGACCTCCCTTAAAATTTTTATTTTTATTGATTCTGATTAAAGAAAGAATATTTTTTCTTTCCAGAAAAATAAATCATTAAACATATGGATGTAGCTTTCTGTGACCTAAGTACAGAAAAGAGAATTCGTGTTGAAAACCTCAATGCTAAGTATCATCAAGTTGTATAACCATGTTTTTGAGTGATAAAGAAGTAGAAATAAGCAACTAGAGCAAACAAAATGAAAACCCTGGGAATATAAACACTATTCATATTAAGCACAAATATGTCTAATGAAAGCTAATTTTCTTTCATTTAGTCTGATTATATTTTTTATTCTAACATAAATGAAGACTACTGCCATCACCTTGGAGAAAGAATGATGAAGATATGAATGTTTACTCTGGAGAAAGTAGGAAGATGCAGGAGGCTTCAATGTATTGAATTTATTGACTGTTCTTAAATCAACTGCTTCTTCCTATGTCATTTTTGGAATTTTTTTTGAGTTGTCCATAGATATAAAAATGTGGTATTTCATAATTAAAAATGATAATTTAGATGTATCTAAACACACAGATTTATTAATATGGATAGTAACTACTGAAGAAAAAAAAAGAAAAAAATAAAGTGGAGCAGTATGAGTGAAAGTGATAGCTACCAGAGATAAATACAGAGAATATTTTTAATGATTGAAGGATGAATACCTATGGTTTCAAGCTGTTCAGTAGTAAACATAAATGAATTTGAATTAAAAACCTTAGCACAATTTCTAAGCATTAATAGATAAGATCTTCAGGTAGTAATTGCTAATGATACAAAAAAAAAAGCTATAGCAGATAAGAGGAGGACAGAGATAATAAAATCATATCAACAAAGACAGAGAGAAACAGGGTTTTTCTCCCTTTTTAGAACAAAGCACTGATACAGATGAACTGGGGAAGGCAGGGTATGTGCCTATAGGTTTCCTCACCTATATCAGAGCTGCAGAAAAACTTTCAAAATAAGCATTTTACATCAGAATAAAAAAAAGGTTTTTATCACTGATACTAAAAAACACCCAAAGTTAAACTAAAGAATCTAGGTCATGCATGGAAACTAAATATGTAGCTATTACATGACACTGAAATGAGCATGTCTGTTCCAAGGTCCTGTGTTCTAGAAAGTTTGAATAGTGAATTCTATAATGTTAGTATTATTTTTATTGCATTATGGTTATATTACTGTTATTATGAATTTTAACACTGATAGAGCCATGTTGTAAAAACAGTAGTCGCTGCCCTAAGGAGTTTGCATTGTAAATTAAAATTAAAGCTAGCAGACATGTGAGAAAAATAAGCTAATGAAGTGAGAGAGAAAAATGCAATATTAATAGGTCAATTTAACATAAACAAGTTGTTTGTGTACTATTTAGCTATAATAACCAGCCATCTGCCTTGCCATTTTCAGACTGACACTTTCTTTAACACATTTAATGGAAAAGAAATAAGTACTTGTTGGCTGTATATATGACTGTATAAAATCTGTGTGAAAGAGATAAAAGTAAAGTTTATTGTAGAAAACATTAAAAATCCATTACAAATTAGCTAAAACCTCTTAGGGCAGAGATGTGGGAGACACTCCAGAGAATTCCATGGCAACTTAAACATAGGAAATGATTTTCCATATAAGAAAGAAAATACCTAAGAAATGTAGGAGTTTAGGATGTGTAGGTTCATAATGGACTTAACCAACTCATTGTATACATTAAAACAGTAGGATTTTGCTTTCCATGGAGTCCCCAGATAAGTGGTTGCTAAAAGATGAAAATATATATACAGGAAATCCTCATTCTAATCTGGTGTCTCCTTTTACCTATCCCTTTTATTAAAAAGTTTCCTTGCTCTAGGCAAGAAAGTAAGCCAAGTAAATTTCAGGAACACTTAAAATTACTTTTATAACACACACAGTTATTTCTGACTGAAATTTCCCTAAATTAATATCAAAATTAGAAAGTAATTTCTAATTATTCCATTTATTTTTTTTTTTTTTAAGTTTGGAAAAAAAGTTGAATGAAATGTTTCAATTTTCCAAACCAAGATGCTGTACTTCTTGAGGCTGGGATAAAATTAAAGATTTTATTTCATCATCTTTCCTTTGAAAAGAAATTGAGAATAACTCTCAAGTACCTCAGAACAACAGCCCAATGGTTAGGCAATGAGCCTGGAGTACAGAGCTGGAAACAACACAGCATCAGGAGTTTCTCAAAGAGGAGCCAGTGGGGTGTATGGAACAGAGCCATGTTCACCTGACACCATGGCTTCAGCCTCAGGCTCCCAGGCCCCAAATGCCAGCACTACCCAGCCCAGCATTTCCCCTCTTTAATGTCAATTATCAGATTACTCTCGCCTGTTAGAACTCTTTCACTTTCATTAATTATTGTTAAGTTTAGCTAGGAATTAATGCTAAACACTAAATAATTGATTTTTTTTAAAACAGGAATTAATTTCCTCTGTCCTAAGTATGGCATTCACTGTTCAAATAGAAATTGTCTTTCTCTATAACACAAGTTTTATTTAATGTAAAAACCCCAACACATTCGTTTTTGTAGGTTTTTCATAAGTTACAGCCTTTTTGTTTTGCACAGTGATTCTGAGTGATGTTTTCTACATTCTCATGAATACCCACTCTCACTAGGTTATATCTCCACAAAACTTCAAATAAATTATCAGTTCTGTGTAAAGGAGGGAATCCTTAGCACAGTTGGGATGGGGGAACATAGAAAGAGAAACAAGGGTTTTGAGGTTATTACTTTTATCCTTTGAAGCTCAGCACACACAACATTGTTGGGACTACATCTGCAATTGTATACTTAAAAAAAAGATGTCAAGAAAGATAAATTGGAAAAAAAAAAAATGTTAGGAAGATGTCTCCATGGCATTGCCTTACTAAAAACCCTCACTGCTTAGAAGTCAAGGTAACCTGCTTTCCCCCTTTCAGAACTTCCCCCTTCTCCTCTTGGTTTTCTTGCAAGGAGTCAACTTCTAAATTAAAACCAGAGTGAATTCACTATTTAACACTCCATTGTATACTGCATGTGAATAGCAGAAAAGCAAATGCTGAAGATAACCTTTTCAAAATGAAATTCAGGTGTAAAGGTTTAAGCAGCCAACAGGGACAAAAGAAGTTGTAAAATCATACAGAAAGCACTTTGCTGCATCAGTAGGCACCTTGCAGAAATACTATTAAACTGAAAATTGTGAATTAACACCTATTTCCTTACTGTTTACATTTTAAAAGGAAAGATGGACCATATTATGCAGTACTTACCAAAAACTTGAAGCACTGTCTGTTTTTTGTCATTTCCTGCTTTGTTTTTAGCGTTACAGATATAAGGACCTGCATCAATATTTTTTATATCTCTTATTGTTAGTTGTGTGTTGCTTCCTCTTAGGACATATTTTTCATTTTCTTCGATAAGTTTACCATTCCTAAAAAAAAAAAAAAAAAGGTATAAATCAGCCACTAAGTTCCAGTAACAATGTGCTATAGAAGCATCAATGGGCTGAAAATAATACTTGAGGGAAGAGACTACTATTAGACCAGCCTCAAAAATCACAATTTAATTGTCAGGTAAAAAGATAAATACATACATACATACATACATACATACATATATATATATATATATATATATATATATATATATATATATATATATATGGTTCTGAATAGGATTCTTACATATGGCACACACTCAAGGGAGGGCATAAGGAAATTGGTTATATATTGTATGTGAGAAACTACCAAAGGAATATTTCTCAAGTTTAACTGCTGCAGTTCACAGTAGTAACAATGAAGCAAAGTAAAAAAAAAAATTAAATTACATTCACGTAGAGCCTATTGGCACATCAAGAACCCATCCAAATTATTTCCTCTCAGTTGTTGTTGGCTAGCCACAACTTAGCAAGCAGGCATGTCTCCAGATGTTAGAATGAGCTGTGACCAGATGGTACAGAAATAATAAAATCTGCAAGCAATTCTGAGGGCTGATTGAGGCTTGACCAGTCCATTTAAGCACCTTGGCTTACACACAGCTGCTTTTTCAAGAGGGCATTATTCAAACATTCTATTCTATTCAATATTCCTAGTTTAGCACAATACATTTTTTTTTCAATAATTCAAACAAAAATTATTTCCATTTTATTCTCATATAATGATAACTACATATATTTAGTATTTTCCTAAATAATATTTTCTCTAAAAGTGAGGACACTGCTTTTTTCTTGGGAGAATCATAACTCTTAGTTATCTATATAGTTTGCACTTAGTACTAACACTTTTTTGTAAATAATTCTAATCCACTTAGCTGCCAACATCAAGACATGATATGATAATTGTTTATTTCCTTTCCAAAGAAAATCACAGAAACTGTTTTACAGAAAAGGAAAGGCCTAATTTTCCATATTAGGTAGTCTCAGAGAAAACCAAACCTAACCAAAACCAGAACAAACAGAAAAGCCACCCAAACCCACTACCCAACAACAAACAAAGAGACAACCAACCAAAAAATTCACAAACACTAAAAACCCCCAAGTGATTTCTATTAGGAGACAAAAGCATGTATTCAAGGTTAGAAGTAATTTCCAGGTACCTGTTTTCACAATAATTGATATCTATAGCAGTTTCTCAGCAGAAATGAGATATTTCCCTGGACCCTCTAGTGAGCAGAGAGATCCATATTGATGCTGATATTGGATAACAGAAAAACATGAATAGGATAGTTAAAGTGGATTATTTCTTTTGTAAGATAATTCTAAGTCCTGTCAGCAAAGAGCAGGAAATTGATCCAGCTAAACTTTAGCAGTGTAAATTATCTCCACAGCTATAAACAATGTTTTCAGTAGGACTCTTCACATGAGTAAAGATTTCCAGTTCATGACCTGTAGTTACATCAGGATCGTTATCTTTCACTCCTGGCTAATTTAATTCCATTAGTGTATTGCCTTTCTGAAGGTTATGCTTCACATTAATGTAATATCAGCTTCAACAGAGATACCAGTTCAATGGAGAATTAATTAGATTCTCTTAGTCCACAAAATATCAACAAAATATATACATATATGAAACAGAGCAGGAATTTCTTTCTTCTTGACAAGGTATTTCAAAGTGACTAATTTTTATAAGTGCACTAAACGATTTTTGGAGAAAAATTGACATATTAGTTCAGATGCATCCATTTTAAATTGATCAAAACTAAATATCATCAGCACCTGGAAATAAAAATGGTCAACATAAATAGTTCAACTTCACCACATTAGCTAGTGTCTTAAAGAGCTAAAAGCTTGAGACTATTGTTTTGTCCAGTATCTTCCTTACAGTCAACACACATAGATATGAGTCCCTTCAACAGTAGTGTCATCTGATTTTGAAAATACAGATGTTTTTCATGGCCTATCTGAAGTTGATCTGTTAAAATCAGTTCATTGGAAACCAAAAAAGAAAACAAGGGTAGTAAAAATTGAGATAATTTAGTTTTTAACTGACTAAAATAGCAGTGGACTGTAAGACTCCCTTTGAATAGATCCAGATTCTGCAGACCTTAAAGAAGAAACTTCATCAGACTGAGTGAGCAAATATTGCTGTGAGAGCCCATTTTAAAAGGCAACAAAGACAGAAGAACATGGAAATGTGTATAACACAAGTCCTCAGTCTTGATGAACCACCTTAACAAGCATGGATACACTTTTTACACCATGAAGTCAAAATCCTGCAGCAGAATGGAGTAAAAAATATTTTACCACCCTTTTTATCTGTATTTTTCCTCAGCTCTCCAGGAGACTGAGTATACTTCAGAATGTTTTGCAATGAGACATCAGGAAAAGCTATAATTATGATTTTCTGTTAAAATATCTAACACCACCTCTCTGAGGCCATTAGCTATACCTAGCTATTCAGAGAATTCAGAAAACACACACACATCACTTCATTACACCTGCCCATTTTAAAAATGTTTAACCTGAGACAAATTAAATAAAATGACTGAACTCACATAGATAAAAGGTGAGGTTGGTTTAAAACTAAACACAATTCCCTTAATTGGCTCTGACCAATAATTATAACCCTTGCAGAATCACTAGTAAAACTTTATTAAATTCATTTGTTTATTAAAAGTGAAACACAATAAAACTGAGCTTAGTACCAACTTACTTTCAACATCAAAAAGCACACTAAATAGGACAAAATAGGGACTAATTTGCTATTAATTCTAAAAAACATATTCAAATAGCTTCTTAATGGATGGCAAGCATAATAATATCAGATAAATTAGTTTAGATTAACTTCCCTAACACTCACTGACAATGTTTTCAAGATTTTTCTCAAAATCAAGAAAAAATATGTTGATCAGGTTTTCCTATGCTCAGTATAAATTCATAAAAACCCTGTCTGAACTATTGTAGAAAACCAAGGACTTTATCTTGACATACTTTTAAGACCAAGGACAGGAGAAGAGACCAGCTGATTATGAAATCATGGTACTCAAAATGGACCTGAAAATTTCAGGACAGAGATTTCAGAAATTTGATGCAGAAATTTAGGACTGGAATACCATTTAGTATTGTTTGCTTCCTCTAAAAATAGAAAGAATTCTCTTCTCTCATTTTTCCCACTGCTTGCATATCAATAATAATATCTTGTCTCAGGGATAAATGTTCCTTTTGATGTATCATTTTACAAGATCTCAGTGTCAGCAAAAAAAAAAAAAAAAGAATATTTTCTACTGACAAGAATTTACACCCTAATCAGATGAAATTAAATGAGAATCAAAGGGGGAAAAAAACCCATCAAAAGGGAAGGGAGGAACATTAGCCCATACTCCTCATTATGAGATAATTCCTGACAGAGGAACAGAACAGAAGTTTGCATGTGTATGATTCAATATCCAGTCCACAAGCCTGAAAATCTTCTGGAAAATCATTACAAGAGATATTTAATGAATGGTTTAAAAAATTAGCTCCTGAAGGGCTGTCCAACCAAAGGGAAATCCTTCAGTGGGCTCTGATCAGTGTACACAGAAGTAAGTGTCTCTCCAAGACACCTGGCCCGTGTGTGTACTATGGTATTTATAAAACATCCAAAAAATCCCACTACTGTTAATGGAGATATCCACAAATGGTGGAAATTGATGCAGTCTTCCTTAATATATATCATGGTGCTTGCTGTTATACACCAAAACCATTTAGGATAGAAGATTTCAGGCAACTCTTACGAATTTTGGTCAGATAGAAGAGACATTTAAAAAAGTACTTCAAAGACATCAAATAAAAATAAGATGATTTGAATTTAATATTGGTTCTTTGATTTGGGCTATACACATTTTGGGTTTATTTTTCCTTCTCTACTAAATTTTGAAATCCAAGCCACATTAAAGAATTAACTTTGCATTCTATTTATTTACATCTCCTGGGATTCAAATTGCATGAGAGAAAAGTTCAACTTCACAACTGACCTATGGCATAACAAGATTAAGATATCAAAGGAGAGAAACTTAATCTAACATTGTTAAAATGTTCCAAAGGAAGTGAAGAATTGATGAAAATCACTTCTATGTCCATTTTGAAAATGGGATGACCTTTTAATCCACTTGAAATAATATAAGTAGATGCAAATTATTCAGGTCTAAAATAGAAATGTGCACTGGTTTGAGGTATTGAGATACTTTACATTCCAGGAATGATGCACATCTTTGTTGAAATTGAAAGAACACAGAATAAATAGATATTTAAATTTTTACAAATGTTATATGGTAAGTGCTCCCAACTGACATAGCTATACTATGCTCATGTCATTGATATAATGAAAAAAACACACATGAGATTTAGAAGCAATTCCATTTCCAAAGTATTTTATAAGGATAAAATTATATCAAGTTACACTGAAACTTATTCAATGACACATTCCTGGATCCTACAAGTGTCTAAATTCTTACCTCTTTCTGAATCTCATTGAAATAGAGAGTTAATGTTTAAATCTATTTTACAAATGTGGAAAGTGTTACCTTTTTTTTTTATTAGTATTGCTGACCTTTACTGGATACTTATTTATTGCATAAATGCAAATCTGTGCATTTATGTGCAGAAGTCATTGTTAAATTGTTCTAGCACTATTTTTGAGATATGTACTTATTTCTTTTTCACTCACACATGAAGACACAATGACAATATGGTATTTTTGTTACATTTTACATTTACCTCAATTGCTGGCAACCTGAGTGCAATTGAATTTGTGTGAGTCCATTCACACATTAATGCTTAATCCAGCCTTAGCAGCTAGAATAGAAATGGACAGAAAATTCTCTTAAAATTCAGTGGAGAAATTAAGGTTGCACAGCTTAATGGAAGATTGGGACCCATCAAAACAATGTGCTCTGATGTGGAGACCTCGACTGAACTCACCTGTACCAAGAGATCTCAGGTGGAGGTGACCCAGTGGCTCTGCAGAACAGAGTTATTGCCTCTCCTCGATCTGCCGTGGCATTGAAGGATTTCTGTAGCAGAATGATTGCAGGGGGGACTGAAAAATAAAACAACATTTCCAACGAATGAAAAATAAAATATTTTAGGTGTTCCTGGAGAAATTTAAAATGCAGGATCCTTTGCTAATTTGGGAATTCAGGATTATAATTAGGGATCAAGTTACCATGTGAATTATTGTTAGTAGTATTTCTTCACTATTTCTAAATACAAGATTTTTATAACTTGACATTTATAACTTTTTGTTTTAATAGAATAAATTTTTGGAAGTCTTTTTCAGCAGCTCTTCAATTCTCTTACAGAACATTCTAAGATGACTGAAGTTACACCTAACATGTATAAGACAATACACACATAAGACATAAAACTATGCCCTGATGTTAGACAGTGTTTCTAAAAGAGGGATCAGTATACAGGAGTCTTGATTATGCATATTCCATCCTTTTACTGAGCTCCAGCATACTTCCCAGGCAGGAATATCACCAGCTTCCAAAGGGCAAATGTGATGCAATGGATGCACCAATGTAATTTGAACCAAATGGATGCAATCCATTTGTATTTCCAAGAATTTAATTTTGTTCTAATAGTTAAAAATGCTTTCTGTTCTTGATGGGATTAATTAATTATAAAAAAATAACATTTATAACATTAATAATAATAATAATAATAACATTGTTTAAATGTTATAAAATCATAATAGTTTTCAAAGAACCTCTACCCAACTGAAAAAATAGCAATAATATCTGAGACAGAACAACTCGCAGGATGATATTTAACATATCTGTTTACATATCTTCTTTTATTAATTCACACGCAAATGTGAAGTGTTCAAGGCCAGATTGGATGGAGGTCTGAGGAAATAGGTACAGCAGATATCCCTGCCCACGGCAGGTGTTTGAAACTAGATCGTCTTTAAAGTCCCTGCCATCCAAATTATTCTATGATTCTATGAAACATATTAATAAAAACAAGCCAAGCAGATTGGATGAAAGTTGATATGTGGAGAAGAATGAATGCCACAGAAAGTGAGAGGAAAGGGAAAAGATTAGAGCTTCACAAAATAGAGGTCAGCTAGCAAGAACATCCTGGGAGATGACAGAGTGACTCACTTATCCTTTTTATCTTTACCCTTTACTAGTGAAAAGATAAAACAGCCCACTCCAATGAATTTGTTTTTAGTGTTCCATTGCATTCCACGAGATTTTTCTCACCCACTCTTGAAAACCAGCTGTTGTGGCTCTACCAAATATTTCAGAAACCTTTTCACTTCTGAATCTTAAAGATACCAAATTAATATAAAATCACATACCAGAATTATCAATGATAAGTAATTGTGTGTTTTTATGTAATTTTCACACTTTTTAATGGTGTGTTTCATAGTGTTTCACAGATCACTTCTTTCCTATCTGAAATTGCACGGGCCATTACTCAGCACACAAAACCCTTCTGCTGTGCAACGGGAATTCATCCGTCTCCAATAAAAAAAATAACACCCCACAATGCTACTTAGAAAGCTTTTAATGCATTTTAGCTATTTTGCAGTGCATTCTAATGTCTGGACCTTGAAAACAGTTGGGTACATGAGGAGATAATTCTTTGCTAGGAGTAGCAGGATCTTCAGTGTTCACCACTAAGAACTACAGGACTACAGGACTGTTAAGTGCATTACTTAAGTAATTACTAAGTGCTTCAATCTTCCAAGAGATACTGCAATGACAATGAAATGAAATATTATTTTCTCTTTTGAAAAGTAAAATTTTGCTCATGATTTTTCAAGGAATAGATCTGTATCTAAAGTATCGAAAGTGTATCTAAAGTGTAAAGCTACAAGAGGAAAAGCGAAATGAAGGCACGCTGGTAAGTCTCTCTCATTTCATCTTTAAAGCAGAGTGGCAAAACTCAGTCCCATGTAACTGTGTAAATAGCCCTCTTTCATTACTTTCAGTGAGATCAGGATGACTATTTAGTTTATGGAACTTCTCAGATAGTAAAAAGTAAATCTAAGTAGTACATTTGGGAAAAATAATTTTAAAAAAATAAAGAAAAGAACAGGGAAAACCAAAGGGACGCAAAAGAAAAGTAAAAGAAACTTTTGTTTACAGGAAGACTCGAATTTTTTCATTCTCCTTTACATCAACCATTTGTAATCACAGAAAATCATCGCATTCAGATCTCACTGTAAATACGACTAGAAAAGAAATGCTACAAAAATTTTAGCGTTGAAAGTAGAAAAGAAACATAAACATTAGATTTCTAAGAGATAATCCAGCTGTCAACTTCTTACCCATTATAACCCTCCAAGGATTTCCATACATTAGAAATTACCCTGATATCAAACTTTGTTGCAAGATTTAATTATTTTTGAGTAAATTTGCCAACTGTTCATATGCAAACTTTAATTTAAGAAAATGAACTATTATAATTAACATGCTATGCCAGATTTCATAAAGTACCCCTAAGCTCTTTTGTTACAGTTTTTCCTGCCTTGGAGACCTTACATACTTCTATCCTGGTTTAGCTGAAACCTGGACAACTTCTTCATTGGACTCAATGTTCCTTGTGGGTCCCTTCCAATTCACCTCATTCTGTGATTCCTATTATAGAAGTATTTTTAGCATAGATCTTGCACATTCTTGTAGATTCTACAGTGATGATAACAAGATGAGTAAATAAACAGTAAAGCTCTAAAGTTGAATAACTTTTACATAGAAATACTTTCATGATAATACTTTCTTTTAATTGCAAGCCTAGATTATCCTCCAAAGTAAGTATTTCTTATTTCTCTTTTGGAAAAGGAGATCCAGTGGAAATATGGCCATGTATCTGTTGGTGGCCTCTAGACTGATCCTTCTCTTCTTTCTTTTTAGTTTTTTTTTCTTTTTGTTTTTGAATCCAGTTCATTTAGAGGTTTGTTTTTTTTCACCAAAAAACACTACAATTTTTTTCCCCCTGCATTTTAATATTACTCTAAAAGCTTTTTTGGATCAAATTTTATCCCTTCAACTTTTTGTAGGCAAACCTATTTATTACTATAAATGAAGCAGGAAATAGCTCTTAATTGATGTCACTCTACATGACCAGCCATGTCATAATCACTTATTTGGCAGCTCCTTCTCCTCCCTAGACTGAAGTTTAGAGCGTTAAATTTCTTGCCTAGAGTCATAATAAATATAAGATGGACCAGATTTTTTCTTTTTTAACTCAGCAAAAAATGATGTGAAGTCAGACCATGGTGTGCAAACTAATGTTTTAGCTTAAATACAGACTGTCTCAGCTCAACTGCATATAAATACCAGACAGAGATGAAAGGTAATCAGAAGGTGGAATCATATCCCTCTACATAAACAGAAGCAGTGGAAAAATCTCATTTGGCATTTTAAATGCTACCAGATGCACTGTTGGAATTGTACATAAGCAAGAGTCATGGTAATGCAGCACCAGTATGTACCACCCACAACAATCTAGAGAATTCTGCCTCAGATGTTGCTGCTTGACAGCGTGGACTAAGAAATACCTGCAGCAGAATCTGCTCTTCCTGCTGACACTAGCTGTGACTTCACCTTACATAGTGCCTTGTGTTTGCTGGGGTTTGCTGGGAAAGACCAGTCAAGGGCAAAGCATTTAAAGCTCTGAACCTAAGACACACTGTGGAAGAATTTCACTGAAAAGCTGACATTAAACAGACTGCAGAGATAAAAAATGCCCTTTATGAACAGTGTCCTTTCCAGGCAATATATGAAGAGATAGTTATCTTTCACCAGGTCAATTCTGAGTTTAAGAGAGGTTGAGTTAAATGCTCCCTCTTGTCTCAATTCATTGATTTTCCTTCGTAGAGGTTTATCATAAACTAATAAAATGCATAATGCAAATTTTCAGGTAACTCCTCACATATTTTGTTCCTCACATAAATAAAATTTGATAAAATCTGTAATTAATACTGTTAGTAAAATGTATCTGTGACTTTTGGGGCAGCTCATATCGTATATTACATAGTGAAGGCGAAAAATTATGAAAAATCAAGTGTGTTTTTTTTTTAAGAGCAAATGACAAAACACTGAAAAAAAAGACTGGACTGAACTGAACTACTACAATCTTAAGTTCAAGTCTTGAAATAATTATTGTACTGTAAATGATGGATAATAATGATCCATGCTTTACCTATTTCTATTTACTGTATTATGAAATGTAATAAATTATATTTACACAGTATAGTAGATTTTTTTTTCAATACTAAGGAACTACATTTAAAAGAAAACCAATACTAAACAGATGTGACAATTATATCAACCAATTTAATAAGGATTTTTTAGAAGTTGATACATGTTGAAATAGGCCATAATAATCAAATAAAGCAAGAAGTCAATTCACCAACTTTACTCCTTACCATTCACAATAACAATTATGTCCCGAAAGTCAATTTCTCCTCTTGCTTCCACTCTTCCTTCACATCTGTAAACTCCTTCATCACTTTTATTGATCTTAAGAATTTGGAGATTATTGTTTGCTAATATGGCAAATCGATCTAGAAAAGAAAATAAGAAATCAAGTGGCATAAATCAAGTAAATCAAGACAACATGAGGAACACTAACTTAAATTAATATTATTTAAGTACTTTCTCTGTACAATCAGAATACTCATTGATAAAACATTTGTACATTATAAAAGAAAATGTAGGCTGAGAAATTTGGTGTTTCTTCATTCCAAAACACATGGAATTTCCTAGAATTCAATCTGGATCTTCCATCCATCATTTCCTACTTACTCCAAGGAGTAATCAACAGTAATAACAATTTATTGTTATACAACAATAAATTGTTTATATAACAATAAACAGTAAATAACAATTTATTGCAAAATGAGTGGAATACTTTTGAGCATTTACACAGAATAACAAAAAGATTAAATGAAAAAAAACCTCAAAAATTAAATTGAGGAATTTTTAATAAGATATGCAACAAAATGCTGTTTCCCTCTCTATCTAGACTGTCTTTGTGCCCATTCTACAGCCCAATATTAAATGATTTTCAGCTTGCTTGCCCTCCTTCCCTCCTCCTGTTCCTTTCTTCATTCACTCTTGGTCAATGATATATTTCACCACCCTCTAACACTTCACAGAAATGGCAACAAAGACATAACCCAAAAAAGGAAAGCACTCTATCTTCTGCAAAGGCCAGCATAAACTGAAACTCAGTAGACATTTTGAGGAGCTGAAGGACACTGTAAAATCAGGCTCTGAAAGAAAACCATGTACACACTTTTCTGCACATGCAGCAGCAAAATTATAATCTTCAGGACTAAACTGGATCTGAATTTAATTTTTCCTCTCCCTTCTCTCTGAACTAGTGTATTGGATTTATGTGTTGATCTGTTGGCCTCAAGGATCAGATATCCCCTTTGTAATCCATGGAAGACCCCATGCTACAGCAAATCATCCTGAGCTGCAACCCAGAGAAAGGATCCACACTGGGAATGTTACAGACTGACCACAGGCCCCATTCCCCAGTCTCCCTGCATTCCTTGGGGTGGGCGAGGTAGAGGAGTCAGTAAGGAAAGAGTAAAGTCTGGGAAAAAAGGAAAGGGGAGATATTGCTTTAATTTTGTCTTTATGTTTCACCTTTCAACACTATTTAACTTGCAATAAATTTATTTAATTTTCCCCTTGGTCAAACCCATTTTGCTAATGCTGGTGAGCATTCTCCCTGTCTTATCTCAACACACATTTTGTCTCATTTTCTCCCATAATCTTGTTGACTTTAGTTTTTTTGGCAAGACTGTGTGGGGGGGATACAGAAGTGGCTTCTTTGAGAAGCTTCTAGAAGTGTCACCCTTGTCTTAGAGAGCCATTGCCAGCAGGCTCTAAGAAGGACCTGCCCCTGGCTTAGTCATCAGCAGCTCTGGGATAACTGATTTAAGAAAGGGAAATGTAATGTGCAACAACAATTGCAGCCAGGGAGGAGAGAGAAGACTTGAGCAGAACCACCCTGCAGACTCCCAGGTCAGTGAAGAAGGAGGAAGAGGAGGTGCCAGAGCAGAGATTCCCTGGCAGGCCATGGTGCACACCATAGAGAGGCAGCTGTGCCCCTGCAGCCCATCAGGTCCACAAGGCAGCAGAGATCCACCTGCAGCCCCTGGATGACCTGGTCAGACCTGGTGGATGCCTGAAGGAGCCTGTGACCCTGTGGGAAACCTGTTCTGGAGCAGGCTCCTTGTGAGCCCATGGAGAGAGGAACCCAGGCCAAAGCAGGTTTTGTGCCAGGACTGGGATGCCCATACTGGAGTGGCCCTTGAAGAACTGCAGGCTGTTGGAAGCATTGCTGAAGTTCATGGAGGTGTCTCCACACTTGAGCAGGGGAAGAGTATGAAGAGTCCTCCCCTGAGGAGGAAGGAACAGCAGGAGACAATGTTTGGAGTCATGTTAAGCCTGAGAAAAAAGAAGGTGTGGGGGAATTATGCAATTTAAGACTTTTATTTCTCACTATTCTATTCTGATTATGTTGTAAATTATATTTTCCTCGAGTCAAATCTGTTTTGCCCATGATGGCAATTGGCAAGTGACTTCTCCATGTCCTTATCTTGATCCATGAGCCTTTTATTATATTCTCCCTCTCCAGTCCAGTTTCAGAGGAGGTGACTGAGCAGATTTGGTGACAGCTGGTGTCCAGCCAAGATCAACTTCTTTAGGAGGGTAAGTGAGAGAAAGGCTGGGTGTGTGCCTCGAAGCTCAGCAAGGTAAACCCACCAAAACTAGTCAATATTAATGCACTCTTCTGAGGAGGATGACTTGCTGCAATCCACTGAATGTGGGTTTTGAAAAACATGAGAACATGAACCCCTGTTATTCAGCTGTTCTTGTTCTGTTTTGCACCTTTCAATATTGGAGGATGATGAGATTTAGCATTTAACTTTCATTTTTAACTAGCAAACAAATGACTTCTGTATTAGTAGCAAGAATTCTACCATAAAATGAAGAGAGAAATGTAAAAAAAAGAAAGAAAATCATGCTTCACCTGATAGAAGTTTACAGAACATTAACATAATCAACATATTTATGCTAATTATTTCTGGTTTGGTAAAGTCCTGCTTGAATATTATTGCTATTTCATACACTACCATAAACAAAATATATATTTTCCTATTCTGCTCCTACACAATTACCTACACATAACCATGCCTCCAAATGTTTTGAAATGGGGAGATCCAGCCCCTATTTAAACCTTTAGGCATTGGTAAACCTTTTTTGGTTAGTTTTTTTGGCATTTTTTTACCATAGACATGCAATGTGTAAGATGAACAGGATAACCTCCATTTCTATAAAACACTGAAAAAATGAGGGTTCACTTAGTATGAAGAAACAAAAACTAAATGTTGGCTGGAAAACTTTTCAACTTTCATTGTAGAAAAATGGATACAGCAGTAGATATTCCCATGAGTATACCAGAAGTTCCATGGATATCTTGATAAAATTGTGCCCTTTACTAAACAGATTTGAGTTGGTGAATCTGGAAGTAGCTGGGCATGACACGACTCCAGATCATCACTGCATTTTCGGGACTCAATCCCCTGAGCTCAACTTCAAACGGCTGACTTAGAACAGTGAGTGGCATGACCTCCCCCTTCAGTCATATCTCATGTTAAGTGGTGCGGCTGACAAGAAGGGCTGATGTCTTGCCAGCACCACTCAACCCAATCTGGAGGAATTTTTGGCTCATGGTTTGCAAATTCTGCTGTGTATGTACCAGGCTTTGAGCCAGAATGTCCAATAAAATTCTATATAATAGTAGGACACTACTAAAGAGCTGTTGAATAAAATATTGAAATTTTTAGAAAATGTTGAAGACCAAGACTTTTATTAAACTTTTTCTCATACAACTGGCAATTCTTTTGTAATATCTTCTAAACACAATTAAACACAGCATGTAAACCATCTTAAAGCAAGCAATCACATTTGCATGTTAGTTAATACAAATGTATTTTAATGGCCCACATGGGCTCTGCAGGGCAGTAGCATCACATCTCCAGTACTGCAATTAGAACTGGAAGAGCTACTGATTTGAAGTGGAAAAGAAATATCAGAGACTATGCTGCACTGAGGAAGCAGCAGGACTGCATTGCAACAGCCTGCCCAACATGATCTAGAAAGTTAATCTGGCTCATTAGAAGACTGCCTTAAGTCATCTTTCAGAATAAGAGAGAATTTGATCACCCACTGCAGATTTTGAATCTGGAATTATAATATAAAACAGAGTCATTTTTATTTCACTAGGCATGGAAAAATTTCTTAACTGTCAGACAGCTGGCATGCTGTTTTTCATCTGTATTGTAAACTCACATAGACAAAACCAACTAAGTTTACAGTGTCCTATTTTTATGTGATTTACAACTGCAACCTCCCAAACATGACTGGAATTGTATTTGGATGCTGTTCTAGATCAGAACATAAGGGAAGTATTCTACTATTTAACTTAAAACTTGTTTCTATCACTGTAACTTTTAGCACTGTGAAAGAAAATGGTTTAAAAAATAGAAGTTTATTCATTAAAATTTTAGAAACTCAGTTTTCATAGTGCATGATTTTGAAGGAGAAAGGAAATGCTGCTTCATCTGCTTCGCTAATCCTACAGGTTGATTGAAAACCAAAATGGCGATAAACAATTTGAGAGAGATCTTTGGGGCAGTTCTACTTTTTCAAGCTCTATCATCCTCAAATGACTTTCTCTTAGATTGATAATTCTTGTTTTATTTACAGCATTCTTTTTTTTGAAAATTTTCCATGTTTAATTATATAGATCTATATAAATAAATTGCAACTATTTTTTTCTAAGTGTAGAAGGTTGCTGTTTCCTTTTAGTCTCCATGTCTAGATGACAGAAGAAACAGGATATACTAAATAAGAAAGAAGTTTAATCAAAAGTTTCCTTCCCAATGGAAAGGAACCTAAGACTGAGTCCAGAAATATCAACCAAGCTTTTTCTTTTCTCCCTAGCAACTGTTTCACATTTAATTATTTGACTTCATAAAGCCCCCAACAAAATTTTCATTTTCATTTGGAAATAAAGAAAAACAATAAATTTTGAAAGAATAAGAATTTTAAGAGTTTCATTAAATGTAGAGAGAAAAACTGATGGGAAGTTAGAAAAGCTGATTAATTAACAATGTTAGTTCCTTTCCCAGAATATGTAAAGAAGTCCTGTTTTGGCAATGATGATTATTGAGACAGCACTGAAAAAAACGATTCAAAGTTTTTGTGGGGTTAAGTAGAAAAAATACTATTTGCCTTGGTAATTGCCTCTCTAGAGACTTAGAACTTGCATGTTGGGAAGGTGAGATTTATCTTTGGCCAAGCTTTATAAGTCCAGCCTCAGCAGATTACTTATATCCCATTTACTTGTAACTCAGAGGTTAACAAGCAAACTCTCACAATAATGCAAAATGCCTCTCCACCTGGAATTCTCTGAGCAACTGGGCAAGTATCCCAAAGTCAGGGCTGTGCAGGGTCAGTATCACAGCTTGATCAGCAGTGAGGTTTATCTCTGTGTGTTTTAAATGTGTTCAACTCCTACAGACAAGGCACACTAGGAAGAGATCCTGTGAGGGAGCTCCCAGCAATCTTTTGGGCATTTGGACACTCATGTTACACCTAGTCAAAATTCCCAATTGGAAAAAAAAGACTCATGGGGGAAACCATTGTACACAGATTCTCTGCAGATCACAGAACCTGGTAAAATTACATTTAAATTCTCAGGCTAATCAAAATCCCCCACTAAAATCCACCACAAAGTCCACTAGGATTTTAAAAAGACCTTTCTTAAAAGAGTGTTTTTATTATGAATTGGAATGTATAACTTAAAGAGTTACCAAAATACTAACTGTCAGCAATAGCTGTGACTTCCTCATTCCGATACAACCAGCTGACAATGGGAGCAGGTGAACTCGTGACACGGCACACAACTTCTGCATCTTCTCCCTGCCTGAACTCTTGTGGAGACACTATGTCCCGAAAAGTGAGCTTTTCTAAAAATGAAAAAAAACCAAAAAAACACAATACAGTAAGAGTCTTAACATAGCATTAAAATGATATTCCATAACAAGATAAACACCACTATTAAATCTACTTATTGTGATAGCACAGAATTATTTCCATAACATAATTTTCCCACATAAGACTCAAATTATCCTGGACTCTGCCTGTAAAAATTACTTTACAATCCTTTTGTATTATGCAATTTTTATTTGTTTATATACATTCTGCAGGTTTTAAAAACATATTTTCATTGTTTTCAATGTTCCAGAGCACAGTTTTTAAACTCTACGTCTTAGAGGTTTATCTATTCATGTTGATAGTTTATTTACTCTCTTGTGGGTTTCATTCCTCATTATTCTGTTATTGAATTAAAACCTCATGTTTTTATTCTATTAATTCTTCCATAAAAAACATTAAAATTTGGAAAATTCTCATGAGAAAAGTGGAATTTTTGCCTCACTGTGAAAAACAGCAGCTGAGTAAAATACAACATTAAAAGGCCAGTGAGAAATTATTAGGTCAATTATGACTATTAGGTCATAAGAAATTGTATCATTATTTTTAGGAACTAACAAGCTTGTTTTAGGTCTGCTGAGGCTTTTAATTTTTCCAAGTTCAAAGAACCAAATGATATTTGATTTTCCACATGTGTCAAATAAACCCAGTATTTTTAGAAGTCCAAGATACTATTAATCCATGATCTCATACAAGATCTAATGCAGTTGACTAGCGCACACACACACACACACACACACAAAAGTAAAAAAAATCTGGAAGAATTCTTGCACACAGAATAAACAAACCAACCTATGTTCTCTCAGGCCAAAGATGGAAAATTATATTTCAGAGTAAAATGTGGGGAGATTATGCCAGAGATGCAGTTTCATCTCTGCTTTTTTGTATTGATATGAGTGCAGGCTCAAATAATCCACACACTTTCCACAGGAGAGGGAGAACACTTTTGGTCTTACACCTCTCATACATATTTGTATGAAATCAGAAAAAAAACCTCTCACAGACATCTGAGAGTCCTAAAAACCAGGCTCAAAGACTACCAAAAAGCTATCCTGCTTTTTTCTTACAACACAAAAGTGAATAAGGAAATTTTACATGTCTGCTCCCACAAACCTTAACATTACTTATGTAGGTTTGCAGGTTTGTCTGACCTCAGAATTATTAAAATTAACACATGCAAATGCTTCTAAATATTTCTACTTTTCTCAGCATTCTGCTAATGGAGTTACAGACCGTTTTATGCATACAAATGAATTCCTGACAAATCGAAATCCTTTGATTTGTAATGTTTCAAGCCACCATGTAATCACTTCTAACTGCTACCACCCTTTTATTGGTTGTTTTATCAGAAGATTTTTTTTTAATCTTCTTTTTTTAATCTATGTCTTTTGTTATCTGGGTTATCTGTACCTCTCAGAAGCAGTGCTTTACCATTCTACTCTGTACTTTTTGTCTCATTGTAATTCCTTCAGATTTAAAAAACCTGTTCTCCAATGAATTTAGATCCTAACTCAGCTGATGGGCTGCTGGCATATGCCCCATCTTCCACCAAAAAAGACCTTGCCTCAAATCTTCATTGTGCTTGCTTAATGCACAGCTTTTAGGTATTTTTGATTGATCTAAAGAATGTGATACAATGTAGTTATTCAACACTGAGGAAAAAGCTACTCAAAAGTCTCAGAGAATGTCATACTACAAAAGAATGCATTTATTTTTCAAATATACTCCTCAACTCGTTGCTTACAATTGAAATCCATTTTGGTTACCTATCCCACTGAGTTTCAAATGCTTATGTCAAAACTCATTCATAAGGCTCAGAATAGCAAAAGATAGAGATTAAAATAATAATTCAGTAAAAAATAAATTTTTTAAATGTCATATATTGCACTTCCCACACTTTTATTTATGCACTTATTTGTAATATTTTGTAATTTTTAAACTGTCCACACACTTGCAATACGAATTATACCGATCTATTTTTTTTCCTCCTATTTTCTTATTTCTTTGAGGGGCAGAGAGTGCACCCTCATAAGATGGCATTTTAAAATACAGGAGAAAAGCAATCTGCAATACTTATAAGTGGCCTTCCAATTATTACAAATCTTTGTCATAATGTCTACTAACTAAACTGCACGGGATGCAATTATTTGGAAGATAAAGTTCAGAGCTTGGGATGATATTTTGAGAGGCTTTACTTTCTCTATGAGAGTGTCTTTTAAAACAGAGTCTTTTATTTGTTAATTGATGGCATTTTACTTACGATAAATCTCCAAAACTACGGTAGCTTCTTGAGTTTGTCCTTTAGCATCTGTTGCCTGGCACCGGTATATTCCAGCATCCTCTACGTTTGCGTTATAAATGGTAAGGCGTGAGCGGACACCTTCCTTCTGAACCACCACCCTCTGACTGGAAACAATCTTCTCTCCTTGGGGGTTGTACCAGTCTATGTTCTCAGGCTCACCAATGGCTACAAACAAAACCAAAACCGACGCAGATTTAGACATTTAGAAGGACATCGTGCAACGCCTACGCCTGCACAGTCTGTGCAGCGTCAGGAATTTAAACTGAATTCAGGATGAATTTTTTTCATGGAAATGGTTCTCAAGCACTGGCTACCCAGGAAGATGGTGGAATCACCCTGGAGATGTTCGAGGGGTGACTGGATATGACACTCAGTGCCATGCTCTAGTTGACAAGGTGGTGATCATTCAAAACTTAGACTTGACAGTCTTAAAGGTCTTTGACACCTAAGTGATTCTGTGATTCTGCCATGTCAGCTAATTGCTAAATTATGCGAGTTGTAAGAAAGACAAGCAGGACAAAACTGCAGGCAGATGTACAACCTTTGAGACAGGGTAAATAGCAGCTAAAGGATCTCAGGAGGGGGGGAAAAAAAACCACAGAAAACTAAAAAGTCTTATAGGAAAGAAACAGGTTGTCAGTCACTGGATCAAAAGGTCAAGTCATCAGGTAATGGCACTCCCAATGTAGTCAGGCCATGTGTCACTATCAATGGAACATCTCAACTCAGCACCATCAAGGATCCAAATCAATCAGCTGCAAGTGCAAATTCTTATTCTCCTGACTGATTACTGCCTCACCAGAAAAAAAATCTCCTTGCCTGTCTTGTTAGGCTGGAGAGGATTTAATTCCTTAGTTTAAATAAGTGACAATTTTTTAACTACAAAAGCATCCTAACAGATATAAACTACCTGTACTGATATAGAGAATTCAAACTGATTAAGTGTGTGAAATGAAGAGATCCTAGACTGGAAACGTGAAGCCAGTGAAGTCTTAGTATTTGTCACAGTTCTCACAAGTCAATGTGAATGTACAACAATATGTCAATTTAATATTTTGAAACATCTTCTTCAGTTACAAATACATTAAAAAAATCAAAATTTAACACAAATTTTATACTTACAAATAAAATTAATACATACCTGTGCATGTGAAGAACTTGGATTCACCCACACTGAGCTCAACTTTGCTAAGTGAAATTGTTACTTGAAGTAAAGCTGAAAAATATAAAGTAGATTGTAAATTAATTTAAGAAATTTATCAGTTTAAATCTTATATTGTCAAGTTTTTTATTGCTTTCATTCTACATATTGAACCTGTTCTACAGGTATGAAATTTTAACTAAACATTGTTTTGTTTTGAACTAAAGTACATATTGAGATAGAGAAAACAATCTAAATAATGATGTTACAGGATAATGACAGCCTTATGTCCCAAACCTGAGGACATAATTAAAGAGGGGGAAAAAGGAAAATGTGATAGAAAACGATGTGATATGTGATGTGAACATAAAACTAGAAATTAAATGAGAAAAAGGTGATTTGTAACTCACAGAACAAGGGTAAATCATGCCTGACTAACTCTACCATCTTCTAGGATAAAATTACAAGTTTTGAGTTTTGTGTACAAGAGAAGAACACCGGGTGGCAATTACTTTGACTCTACAAAGGCTTTTGGCTTCCCCTCTCACAATATTCTCATATTTGAGTGTATTGGATATGAAAAGCAAGGTTTTGTTAGTGGGGCTGGTTGCAGGGAAGGGAGTTCAGGGGTTGTGCTGTGACAGATACAGGCAGTTCTAGCTGGGTCATGATGGAGCCACTGCAGGACACAACTGAGAGGGCTGAAGGAGTTTGTAGCACCTCTTAGAATGCCTAAGAGAGAGACAAGAAGGCCAAAGGGATAAGAGGTGCTCCATGGCACAATTTGCAACACTCCAGGACTCTGGCCAATGCATGAGCCCATGAGAGAGCAAACACATCCTGAAAGGACTGTGGATAACCCACAGCAGAAAAGAGGAAATGAGTTAGGCAGAAGGAGCAATGGAAGGAAAGGGTAAAAAAAGAAGGAATGACAGAAAGGAACCACTATGTCCTCAGCCCAGCCTCCTGCATTATCCATCACCTCACTGAATGGACTGTTACCTGCATGGGTGGTGGTGATAAGGGGAGTGAAGGCCAGGAATAGGAGGGAGTGGTATCTGGAGTCTGGGAAAGAGGCAGAAAGATGTTTTCCTTAAGTCTCTAGCTTTTTTTTTATGTGACAAATTTTACCCGTGAATATAACTTCAAAACTCTCTAAAAGCCACAGCTATTCAGTTCTGTTGACAGGAAATATTCAAGAAAAGCTGAGCACAGAAAAACTGTCAGCAAAGTACTATCCATACATATTAACATGAGAACTATCACAATTAAGAGAAAAGTGCAATAAAATAGATTTGCTATTAACTTTTATGTAATTAGCCTAAATAAGCAAGAATTAGACATGATATAAATCTTTTATTCCAACAGTCATAGCAAAAGCTACACCAAAAAGGCAAAGAAAACTGAAGATTGCTTCAGTATCAGTCTCTCAACCTAAACTTAACAGAACTGGGTATTTTCCACAAACATTCCCCACAAACAAACAAAAAAATTAAACATCAACTATCCTTATAGCACATAACATTTTTCATGAGATTCCCTGAATTGTGAATGCTTTTCCTAAGAAGATCATCACAACTGAATTTTTTTAGTGACTATTAATATTTTATACCCAGCTCCTGTAAGAAAATAGCTAAGAATAAAAAAAAAAAGCAAACCAGTAAAAAGCCACAAAGAACATATCCTGCCTCAGGCAAAGGTAAATATCTGTGTGCACTCTGCTAAAATCAAAAATTCTCAGTCCATAAAGGCAACCAGGAAGATGGCAGGACTGCCTGCTCCAGAATAAGCTGAAGGGGACTGTAAACATGTTGAATCTAGTACTATGGAGGAGGGAGTAGTGGAATTTCTAGTGCAACAGTGAGGAGCACACTGAAGGCTCTCTCAGGACATACAGAGCCCTGACAGAGGAAGAGTCAGCTTGTTCTCATCTCTGGTCTTTACACCCAGGGTACCAAAAACAGAAGCAAAACTGACATGTAAGAAAGGAAATGAGTTTAACACAAAGTTTTATCTTGTGTTGTAATAAGAATCAAGGAGGCTACTCCAAGCCTCATTTCTTTATTTACCTGACAGGTAAAGCTTTACTATAACCTCAAGACCTATAATTGCTGGTGGAAACCAAGGTGCTAATAAATACAGCCATGGGGGAACTGGAAGAGCTTGGATATTTATTCCACGTCACATTCTACGCCACCATTTTTCTGATACCATATTATTTTAAAGAGCAGTCTTTTACATTTGCTCCAGAAATATCTATGTTAGCAGTGAAATATGTATGAAATATATATTTCAGCAGGGTTGCTTCAAGGATAATTGCATTTTTTAATTCAAATAACTGATGTTGAACTACATAAATGCAATAGACTAGGTAATACATGTCAGGTAGAATGTAAGAGGTAGCATGATGAGAGGTGCAAAAGTAGGAGACTATTTTTCCTTCATAAATTAAATAGATATTTGAGATTGCAACACAGCTTTGGCAGAGGTCTCAAATCCAATTAAATTTCTTAGCGTGAGTGTAACTACATAAACTCTGTGGAGATGGTAGCTACATCTCTGAAACCAAAAGGAAATATTTTTTTCTACATATGCTACTTTAATATTCACAAAATAGAAAAAAAGAAAACCATCTGTCCCATTTTCCCAGCCTCACCATTTTCCTAGCTCTGCTTGATGTAAATAAAAAAATATTGCTTCATGCAACCTGGAAGTGAAAATATTGCTCATGTTATTAATCTAGAAAGCTCTGTTTTTAGTAGTCAGGCAAATGAAGCTAGGAGAATACTCACTTGTTACTTACTGAAAGCAAAATATTGCAAAGAGACAACACACAGAAAATTTCACTGTACTTCCAAATCTGTCTCAAGAGCTACAGATAGTATAAGCTCTGATGAAGATGGCAGAAATGCAGTCACAACTCAAATTATTACTGTACACTAGCTAATGGATTAATAAAAAATGGAGTTCTTTGCATCAGGTGGTTGTGAATTCTTTGAGTACACAGGGAAATTTTATCAGATCAGTGGAGATATTGTAAATATTTAGTAGAGGTGCTACCTCTGTTAAACTAAGCCCAGAAATAAATAGTACCTTCTTGATAGATCTGAAAAAGAACTTTCTCTTCCCATGTCTGCAAGAATATCACCTAACTACGTATTAAAAAAAAAAAAAAAAGGAAAAAAGGCAAGATGTAAAAGAACTATTCAAGCAGAAGTCTGGGGAGTGTAATGCTACTGTAGTACAGCTGTTCTGGGAAAAAGTGAATTCGTTTGGGGCTGCCCTCAGTCTTTGGCACTGTCCTATTTCATAGCAAAATAAAAGAGCACTACTAGAAATAGGTGATACAACCAATACCTTCCCTTTTGATCAGAGTCATTATAAAGGAATTATTATCAGTTGTAATACACTAAGAGGATTCTGCTGAATTATTCCTTAATGGTTTTAAAAATCACCAAGGAATATAAGTAAGGACAGTAATGAGAGGTCCATTTGTACTGCTAAATATGGAGACAGATGACTGCATTCATAAGGACTAATATTTAGTAGACTAATTGAGTTCAGTGCCATTAGCAGCATTAGCCTTCAGGTTTCAGAACTAACATCACAAATCTGCCATTGGTGTCTGTGCAGATGCAGCAGAAGTGAGGTGCTGTCACTGAGAGATAACAAAAATTGTAGCAATAAGTCACTCACATGTGTACTTCTACTGTCCCTTACCAATGTATTACAACAAGTTCAAAGTGTATACTATACAAATGTACACCTAAATATATAAATATGAAATATAGAAAAGGTACTAAAAAGGTAAAGGAGATGATATTTTATTAAAATCTGAAAAAAATTGATTAAAACTCTGCTTCAGCTAATAAACCCACTCAACATCTTCTTGCTAATACCATTTCTTTAAAAAAAAAAACCTCCCAACCAAACACTGATAAAACTTGAAAGAACTTCCTTTGTCTGCATTGGAAAGACACCAACAAAACATATCATATTTTGTTCTAGTTTCCACAACATAAATTGCATACAGCATAGTTGAACAGTTTCACGCCACATAATACATCTGAATAATTTTTTGAATTTACTTTTGAACCATTAGACATCACTCAGCTGTAGAGGGGGTCTTTCTAAACCTGTTGCACTGCAAATTCTCTTCTCAAATGGGAAGGCAGTATAAAAGAAAAGGATGCAGCTCTGAAGACAATGCATGGCATAATTTGGGATCAACATGGAGTTAAGGGAAGCAGTGACAGCTACAGACACTCATTTGGATAGCTTTGGCACTGGCTTCTAAGAAAAACAAGGAAAGTGCAAGATTTAGCTGAAAGGACGTTTTCTTTGGGAAGGTCCAAGCTCTGTTTAGTGTAGGTTCTCTGACAAAAACTACACCCTTGGCTATTGGTGTTCTTCGACTTCATTCAGTAAGCACGCCTACGTGGGTGATGTGGTTTTGTTTTCAGTAAATGATTTAACTGCTATTTAATATATGCTTAGAAAACTAGGCTTCACTATCCTTGAGCATGAAGAAATTAATACATTTTAATAGGCATCAAATTCAATCCCAGAACAACCACTCACCCAGCTAATCTTTCTACCCTTTACTATTCAGAATTCCAAGAATATTATGTTTAAATGCACTGATGCCCAGATAAAAGTGAATGGATTTTGAATGAAAATTACACAACCCTTGAAGAAATTGATTCTCCCTTGAAGTTCTAATAATTTATAATTTAAATATACTTTGAAACACCATTGACAGACACTTTGTGGGGTTTTTTTATTAATACTATATTTTAGAGCCTTTTGGACCTCTAAGCTGAAATGAGGAAACATAAACTAGTAAATATGCAAAGAAATTGTTAAGTATCAGATAGTTCAAAAAAAATTTATTTTAGGGCAAATGCTAGAGTTCTTTTTAAAAATATGAACAGTTTAAACTTTCTTAACTACTAATTCAGGAAAGTACATAATAAGAATCCAAAAAGATCATTAAACAAGCCATAAAGTTACATTTCCATTAGCAAAAGTCTGATCTAAGCCATTTCCACAAGTAATCAAAAAATTGGGAACAGTATACCTCTCCCCTGAAGAACTCAATTAAAAAACAATATAAAATACAGCTGAATTAAAGTCTGTTTAAAGTTGGTTGCAATTGAGAGGTGGAATGACCCAATGGAAACCATATTTGGAGATATCATAAGTCACCCAAGGTACTATTGTTTTTTTCACATAAACATAGAAAACTCCAACATTTTAGACCTTTGAAGAGGGAAAGGCATGCTCTGCAATATTACACAAGAGATGACCATTATAGATCATGACATAATTATTAAAATGATCATCATTAAACAGCAAACCCACAATGAAATCTTAGGAAAAAAACCCCAGAATTTTACTGCATAATGAGACATCTCTCTTACATCCAAGTGAAATATCTCTGGGGAAAAAAATCTTACTATTCTGTCCTGAAAAGGAGATGATGTTGTTGTTGAGCTTGTAAAGTCTGTGAGACTTGTAGTGTTTAAAACCACCTAATGCATTTGCTATCCTTTGGGAACAAAGAGAATGCTGAAGAATAATCTTTTTTCTATGTGTGTAAGAATCTTCAGTGAAAAATTAATCTAAACAGCCTATTCAAATGCAATTCATTTAATGTTTAAATTTGCTCATTTAAATGTACTTTTTGAGGTTTTTTTTCCCCATCTTTCACAGTTTAATATAAACTACACAAAATTTTCTATTCTTTCTTTCCTAATATCCTGTAAACAATGTAGTCCTAGTTTTTTTCTTATGAATAAAGGTATATTAACTGGCCTAATAATATCCTTCTTCCATTCAATGGCCTTGAATTCTTGTCTGCAAGTTTTGTAAAATCATATGAAAGACAAACTGTACCTGCAAGGATAACAAACATAAATTTAAACCCTCAAGAGTTTGGTTATTTTCAATCTTCTAGTGGGTGACTAGTAATAAATCATAAAGCATCACTTCTCCATGGTATGACAGTACTTAGAGATGTTACACTTATAATTGCTTGGCAGAAAGTTTCACAATTAATTAAGTAGTTCAGTATAAATGAACTTTCCATTTCATCACATTAGCATTAATTTGGATTTGTCAGTAAAGAATACGGTTCTGATTTAAAGTTCTAAGGTTTTATTTGAATTTTTATGGATTCCTTCTCAATTTCTGTCTTATAGATTACAGAGTGTTTTATTTTTAGTTAGACAAAACAGTCTTTGTGTCACCATGAATTCATTTCCTACATCTGTTGAAGCGTCATTTTCCCTGATGAGAGGAACTGGAAGTCACACAAAGTTCAAACTGCCTTCTGGGCCACAACAGATGTTGTAGGGGTGAAATGCACAATGAAAGAGCACCAACACAATCCAGTTTTGTGCAACACATGCTGAATCATAATCAGAAAAATCCTCTGTTAAACATTCTTTTCTATGACACTTGCAGCAGAAACAGTTAAATAGATAAGCCATTAATATCTGAGCAGAGACAGTAAACAAGTATAAACCAGTCTGCTTGCTACAATTCCATTCAAAAGACTAATCTCAAACAGAAATTATTCACTACTGTTCTCCCAAAAGCCAAGCAAACTACACTTTAGAAATAAACACATAAATATTGTAGGTGCTATTGAGATTTCCAGGTGGGTTGATAATGGGAGCTCAGTTCTTCAAAACTAAAAAGATGGGTAATTGGGTAAAAATGGGTAAATTTTTATATAGATTTACAAGCCAAACATATTTAGATATTTTAAAGAATACCTAAGGAATATTTATGAATACTTAATATTCCTAGTCATGGCTTAGAAGCTTATAAAAAAAAAAAATCAAGATTAACAGATAAAGAAATGAAAAAAAATCAACATGATCTATTCACTTAGAATCTGTGTAAGTGAAAGGCACAATAAACATTGGAGGAGTTCAGCTGTAAAGTGTCAGGCATGATATGATGCATATCTTTAATTCTATTTAAATCATTCTAGCTAAATTCACTAGAGCTTCTTATTATGCATGGGAAGAACAGTGAAGTTTACTATTCATTTATTAACAGAATATTAGGATATTTTAATTGCAGAGGAACGTACTGGGGAGCCTTTATCACGTATTGGTCTCAAACACTTACAGATATATATGTGGATAAAAAACCAGCATAGAATAGGATGATCAAAGTAATATAGAATTCTACTTATCAAAGATGAACAACACCTTTACAAAATCTGCTCAACCTGATTATTTTTTTTTTAAGCAACAAACAGAAAGAAAAAAATATTGGATGGGCAAATGACTATTAAGGAGCATGCTTCCCAAAGTGAAATCTCCTACACACAAGGTTAATCTTATCAAAACCAACAAGTTCCTCAATAAAGATACACCTGAAAAATAAGGACCTCAATCTTTTAGTAACAGTAACCTAGACATGCAGAATAAGTGGGAGGTTGGGCATGTGCATTGTGGGTAGGCTTTAATTTTCTAATATTAAATTTCTTTTCCCAAGCAAAAGGCTGTAGGAAAAGAGGAAAATTGGCCTCAAGTTGCACCATGGGAAGTTTTGATTAGATATTAAAAAAATATTTCTTCACTGAAAGGGCTGTAGAGCACAGAAAAATACTGCCCAAGGAAACAGTGGAGTCACCATCCCTGGAGGTATTGGAAAAATGTGGAGCTGCAGAGATAAGGGACATGGCTTAGTGCTGGGCTTGGCAGTGTTCAGTTAAAATGGTTGGACTGGATGATCTTACAGGTCTTTTCCAACCTAAATGCTTCAACGGTGTTTTGTTTTGGGTGGGGTTTTTTTTGTTTGTTTTTGTTTTATTTTGTTTTCTTTTTTAATCTAGTTTAAATTTGATTTAATATAATTTACAAAAGACAAGTGGCAATGTGCACTAACATACAGGAATCTCTTTTTAAACATAGTAAAAGACTTTTTTACTTGGTGGTCAAACACAGGAACCAGTAGCCTGGAGAGGCTGTTGGTTCTCCATCCTTGGAGATACTAAAAACCTGATTGGGCACGGCCCTGAGCAATCTGTTGCTGACCTTGCTCTGAGAAGGGATTTGGACCAGGAGTTTTTTCCTGCCTTCCTGCCTCTGCTGGTCTGTGTTTGTCTATGTGATCTTTAGAACATGAAAATCTAACTTGTTTCTCCTTGCTCCACGGGGCAGCCTTTCATTACAGAACACTAAATCAGACACAGTATAGAGAAAAAAAAAAATTACCTAAGGGTCACATTTGTCAAAACCTGAAAACTTGAGGGTAAAGCCACAAACCTTAGAAATGTTTCTGAAAAGAAGCACTCATGCCAAAAGAGTGCCTCATATTTCCCCATTATATTCCATTTTGGTTGTTCTGAGGAATAAACTTTTTAAACCAGCATTTCTTCATTGTTGCTGGGTATTCAGCACAAGTTTGATAATGTGCCAAGACCATAATTGAACAGGGACACCCTCACTGAAAGGTACACATGGGCTGCCTGGGGACCAGCAGCAGAAAACATGATACTGAGAAAAGAAACAAAACAAAACAAAAGAAAAAAAAAACCAACAAGTGAAATCACTCCTAAAATTCCTCCTTCAAAATCAACTAAAAGCCCAAGTGGTCCTTCAAATTGCAGAGGGGTATTGGATTGAGCCAGCATTCATCCAATGCACTGGCATTTATAACCTAAATCCAAAGAACATGCTTCTCAAATTTCAGGGCAAAAGCTGTCTGCAAAGTTTCTGTTGAATGCTGAACACATTACCCTCCCAAAATAACTAATGCAACAATGACTAATAAAAGTAATACAACATAAATGTGTCTTAGAAGGAGTCAAGAGCCATTCTTAAGCAATACATAATCCATTCTCACAAAAATGTCTGCTTCAGGCACATTCTACAAGGGAGATGTGTGATATTTGTTTCTAATGAGATGTATATATTAAGGGATTTCTCTGGGAAAAAAAGAAAATGGAGCTGCTTAAAAATAGTATTGTAATAAAGACAGGGCAAGAAATCATGTAATAAAATTATGGAATCAACATATCCCAATTGATTTAAAAACAAGAGATCTTTGCAACAAAAGGTGCAATGACTGCTTTTTCCTCAGTTCTCACTAGGAAAATGTTACAATTAGCCTTAGAGTTCAGAAGTTATTAGATGAGATGGAAAAAACCAAGAAGTTGTCCAGGTACAGCAGCCATTGCAATTGTATGACAACTGTGGCTAAAAATGCAGTGCTCTCTATGAAATGTACATATAGGTAACAACTTAAAGCAATACAATATGTAAGCTAAAGGCAGCAGCAGAAAGAGAGGTATTTAGGTCATGGCATTTTGAATAAGACACAATGACTAATCAATGTCTCTATAGCTAAAAAGAGAGGATATTTACTCTGAAAGAATTGAGAAACAAACAACTGTATTGGTCTACCTCCGTTTGTCTTTTTTCCCGTAAAAACAATGACACGTGCAAAAATTACTTGTTTCTGAGAAAGGACTTTTCTAGTAAAAATATGCCTCAAAGGTTGCAGTCTCTGTCAGGAGTTGTCTTTAATGCAAATGTAACAGTTCATTATATTTCTTGGAATTGCATAATGAAATCAGAATATCAATTTCAACCACACATAACCTCACATTTTTAATCGTAGGAGTTCACAGAGACTGTGGAAATGTAACCCAGGGATGGAAGTTTGACATCTCAAGAAAACGAATTAGTGGCCCTTGAGGACAGACATCATCAGGGGATGCAAAAACAACTACAAGGAGTTCCTGCTGCCAGACATGTATATCTAAGCAGCGTCTAAATTCAGATTTAGGAACATGCAGAATTTCTTTTGGAAATAGTCACTTTGTCTACATTGTACTTTTAAAAGGTAGGTAGTTCTTGAGACATTCCAAATTGGCTGAAATATGATTTTATAGACTCATCTTTTCACCCAGTGAAGTTTACTTTGAGCCATTTTTTTTTTTATTTCCTCTTCCTTCCACCACATCCTTGAAAAACTTGAACCTGCATTTTGAAATGCAAGGGTCCACAATCCAGCACTCAAGTTTTCCATTATTACTAATCCAAACTCCAAAATATTATCAACTTGGGGTGATCCTTAAACCAGAAATCTTATACACATCAGCTATGTCTTTAAAAAATTTCGTTTAAAAGAGAGGGGTAAGCATAGAATTACACATTTTGATAAATGCCCTCTTCTGCCTTTATCTTCCTTTATTTTCTGCTTCTGGAACTTACAAATAAAGCAATTAAAAACATAGAGTGCATCTAGACAATCTTATTCAAAGAAATCTTGAAATATAATTAGTTGTATAACTATAGTTTATCTTTCATCAAAACTTTTTTAAAATATTACCATATTTCTAAGCAACTCAAACATAAAATTATTGTTGCATGAATTTTTAATCTTTCATAGTTTAAAATAGAATAATATTAAGTCAGTGATGTGTTTGTTCCTGTTATATTCCCTGCTGAAAACCCATTTAAACAAATCTTAGGAAGTCATAAATTACATAAATAATGCTAAAAATGCCCAAGGACAGAAAGATATTCAACATTCAATAAAAAATGAAAATATTTTAGAAAAATATTCCTTCAACACAAAGTATTACTCTGAACGGTCAAACCTGAAGAAATATAAAATTTGCTTGAATAAATGTCTGAATAAAAAAGCTTAGGCATCATTATTACAGAAGTGTGACTGCTGAGGATATCAGAGCTGGTGTGTGCAGAATGTGCTTGTGTTTACAGGTGCAAACATCAGAGTCCACTGCAAAGATGACAGACTTTTATGCACACAACTTCAATAATTAGTGATGCTCCCAATCCACTTTAAGCAAACAGCTTGGCATTGTATGAAGCATGTTTAATGTTTCAAGAAGTTTTCCAGCAGCCTTAGTATATAGAGCAATACATTAAAAAAGATAGTTATATTAAATTATATAAAAGAAAGAATAATCTATTCAAAGAAATGATTCCATTAGCTTACAGGTAACTATTATTATTCAGCACAAAGCTGGTCATTTAAATCAACTCCTAGGCTAAATTTGGGATGGGTTAATTGAACTATGAAGTTTGACATTTTCTTTATATCTCTGAAAAACTGACATAAAATCATAGAATTATTTAGGTTTGAGGTGACCTCTAAATGTTATATTACCCAGCTTCAGCTCATAGCAAGAATTACCTCCAAACTTAGATTAGATACTTTGCTCAAACAAAAAAAAAAAAAAAAAAATTCTCTTTCACATCTGAGTTCATTTAGAACTTTAGATTAGAAGCTGAAATGATTAGAGATAAAATTCTAAAGACTTAAAGGCTTTCCCCTCATCATGTCAATTGATTTAGAACTTGCTGAAAGTATTTGATCATTAGCTACAATACAATTTCATTTAGTTGTAAATTTATGGCATAAAAAGAAGTAATTTAGAAAAAAAATTAAATTACATAAAAGATAATTTTCTAATTTATTTTAAATATGTTTAACAGCAAAATAATTATTTGTGATGGCATCTGGGCAGGTACTTTGAGTACCAACTTTCTAGCCAATACTGAGGAGGGCATCACTGTAGCTTTGTGTCAAATTTTGGGATCCTAGTTCAAGAGGTAGAATCTGGAAGAGTCCAGCAAATGGTCAGGATTTTAGAGAAAATGTGTCATGAAAAAAATTATGTCAGAAACTGGCTTGTTTATTCTGGGAAATAGAAGGCAAAGTACCAAGCTATTAACTGCCTACAACTTATTTAGGCAGAGTTAAAAATATGTCAGCCCAAACCTTTTTCAGTATGAATGTCACTGGACAACTCAAGGCCATGACCCAGAGGAATGTTTGTGACACTCTTACTGTAAAGAGGAGGTTGGAAGAGATGGCCCCAAAAGATGTTCTCAAATCAAGATCCTATAATCTTTTGGTTTTATGAGGAAATGTCATGAACATTAGGGGACAGAAAAATAAACTAAACTACTTGTTTCCTGTCACAGTAGGGAATGGGCACAAATAATCCAGTTAAAAATCTGAAGAAACAATAGCTCAGAGAAAACCTCTCATGAGAAATAGAAAAAAGAAACAAACTGATTTAACAAGTTAATAAAATCTGAATTATCTCTGACAGAATAGGAATAGTCTATGACATCCAAATACACAAAAAAGCTGATGCTAAGATAAAACTGCTCTCTACAAGCATTTTATAGCTAACAAAAAAAAAAAAAAGGTGTTTTTATTTAATGCTTGTAAAGTACCATAAATAGAGGTAGTGTGTGTATAAGATAGCTCACCAAAAGGAACCAGGTTTGCAGTTCTAACATCATGTAATAAAAACAACAGATGGAGCCCTACTCATCAGAGTACCCTCTCTGACTGATCTCAGGAAGCTTAGACCTGGCCAAGAAGAATAAGGACAGCATTTAAAGGATACTTTTTCTATAAAACTACTGTGAACAAGAGGCCACATCTTTAGCTGATGCAAATAGGTATTTTAACACCAATGAGAAACCTCCTTGGAAATTACATAATAAATATTTAAAATGCAAAGAAGAAGATTGAATTTCTAATTTTGATGTTTCCCTGTTGTCACAAAACTAAGCAGTTTGAGTGCAAACCACATGATAAAGCTTTTGATCTGTGGATAAATGTCACAAACATTTCTGACACATCAACTAAATCATTACAGCAAAAAAAGGTTTTATTTTACATGTGAGGTTTTTCTTCCATATATGCTGTGGTTTTTCAAAATCTATGGAATCAAAAAGGAACCACCAAACTTAAGAGTATGATCTGACACTGAAACTTACTGTTGGAAAATACAAGTACTACTGTTAAGTATCCATTCCTGTAATTTTCAAAGGCTAAAAATGAAATTGTTTGGCAGCTAGTTGAAAGCTACTTTATTCATTATTCCTCATGATCTTTGTGAAAATGAGATTCTAGATGTCTAAAAATTACATTCAAGATAACTGTGTGTGTTTGGGTATGAAACAATTATGCTTTTTTGTACCAGATCACATTTGAATGTTTATTTAGAGATTCAGTATGTTTAAAATACAGGATAGAGAGAAGTTTTAAAAATTCATTAGAACTGCTAGAAGATAGACCTTACTTGACTTTGGGAAGCGATTTAGATGCCTAATAAATTGCTTCATCAACCTTTTTAGCTATTGAAGCATTACTGCTGTCTTTAAAATCAGCAATTGACTACGATAATACTTCATTGAGGAAAACAGAACAGCTACCCTGGAAACAGACACCACAAAACATAAAAGAAATGGGTTGCAACATTTTGCCACTGTTTAACTGAACTTGCAATAGAAATTTCACAGAAAGTACTCAACATGAAGTTTGTTTACTTGTTAAAACTAAGTAAAATTTGGCAGAATTCTTCCCTATATCTTAAGCAAGATTTCTGCTGATGTGCCTTTGATGCATGCAGCTAAGATACCATGAGAAAAACTGGGAACTGCTAAATGGTGAAAGAGCTGCTAAAATATCACAGAATCACAGAATGGCCTGTGCTGGAAGGTGCCATAAAGATCACCCAGTTCCAACCCCCCTGCCATGGGCAGGGACATCTTCCACTAGACCAGGCTGCTCAAAGCCCCATCCAACCTGGCCTGGATATATGTTCTGGAACTATCATCCTGATTCTGGTCCTACGATTGAGGGATTCCTCCTGGGCTCTAATTTTAACAGCATCATTTATAGTGTATGGAATACTCATACCAGTTAAGGTATTGAATTGCACACAGACAACTGCCTATCAGAAAAAAAGCCAATCATCTCTGTGTTTTAAAAAATGGATGACTTGGCCCCACTTGTGAGGATGTTAATTACAATTATTAAAATATAGTTTTCAGTGTTCCAAATACCTTTCATCAGAGGATCCAGAAGTTGTGCTAAAAATTACACAAACCATGGACATGACAGGCCTTGAAGAGGACGTAGAATCAAGACAATTTCAAGCTTCTCAACAACTACATTTTCAGTTTAGTTTTGGCTAAACAGAGCAGCCCAATGGAAAGCCTTCTAGCTTTTGTTCCAAATATCTTCACTGAAGAAAGATATATACTTGGAAAGAGATAAATGTTTGCAAAATTTTATGTGGCTTTTGTGGAAATTAGATGGAACTTCAAAAGTTAAATATTAAAAATAGTCAAAGACTTGGCAATATTATCACTAGGAATTGGAAGTATTACAGATCACGAAAAAACACTTAAAAATCTAGTTAATCTATCTGAAAGGAGTAACTGCCTATTGAGGTATTATAAAAAACTTAAAATATTGCTGTTAATACAGTGGAAGTATTCTCTTTCACTTGTGCAAAAAAGTCAGAGCAGCCTCATGAGACCTGTCTGGATTATAAAAACTTATGAAGTCTCCGGCATAAATATTCTTTCTGTTTCAAAAAATTAAAAGTTCAAGGAAATGCTTATAAATAAGTGACACTGTCAGAGATCACAGGAAATCAGACTGGCTTTTCAAGCTCTTTTTTTTAACCCTTAAGCTCTTTGATCTTTAAATGCTATTGTATGGGTACTAGCAAGTTCCCATCTTTAATTATCTTGATTTAGGAAACTAATTTTCTCTCAAAAGATTCCTTTGAAAAACCTTCTAATTGAGAACCAACAGGGTTGCAATTACTATGAAATTAGTCAGACAAATGTATAAACAATCTAATGTACCAGACAATCCTAAGTTTTTAAAAATCAATCCTTTCATGACATTATATACATATTTATTAAGGCTGCCATAATCCCCAATTAAATCTTTTATGAGTCAAGTTATAGCTTGCTTAGAGATTATCAGTACTTTCTGCATGTAAGCCCCAAGTAAACTCTAAATTTCAGGCTAAAACCCATATAACAGGTCAGAAGTCTGACTAACTGGTATTGCAGCAGTGAAAAAAAAAAAAAAATGAAAAAAAGTAAGGAAATTACACTTTGTTGATTTTTTTTCTTCTTCCTCTCCAAGTGCTGGCATTTTGGCATCCAAAGGTCTGTTTGAAGCATTCAGTTCTAAAATCCCCTGTAACATCACAGAATCACAGAATGGCCTGTGTTGGAAGGGACCTCAAAGATTTTCTCTGTCCAACCTTGAGCCTTGGGAAGAGACACTTTCCACCAGTCCAGGTTGCTCAGAGCCCCATCTGACGTGGCCTTGGACACTTCCAGGGTTGGGGCATCCACAGTGTTTTGGGCAACCTGCTCCATGCCTCACCACCCTCACAGGGAGGAATTTTTTCCTAGTATCTGATCTAAACCTCCCCTCTGATAGTTTGAAGCCATTCCTCCCTGTCCTGTCACTCCAGACCCTTGTAAATAGCCTCTCTCCATCTTTCCTGTGGACTCCCTTCAGCCACTGGCTGAAATTAGGTCAATCCAAAGACTTGACTTCTCCAACCTGAACAATCCCAGTTCTCTCAGCCTTTCCTCCCAGCAGAGCTGCTCCATCCCTCTGATCACCTTGGTGCCTCCTCTGGCCTGGCTCCAGCAGGTCCCTGTCCTTGCTGTGCTGGGAGCCCAGAGCTGGATGCAGCCCTGCAGGTGGGGTCTCAGCAGAGGGGGCAGAGGGGCAGAATCCCCTCCCTTAAAATGCTGGCCACATTGTTTTGGAGCCCAGGACATTGTTGAAGCATCTTCAATATCATCTAAGTCTGTAAGATTTCTGGCTTCATCAACAGCTTCTGACAGTAATTAAATTATTTAATTTTACTTGTCCAGAGAGGAAGTTGGGTTCTTTGGATGGTGCCAGATTCTTCCACTGTGCATTTTTTCGTTCTTCTATTCTGATTGTCACCATGTGTGTACTGATTTCTTATTCCCTTCCTCTGTTATCTCCTGATTTTATAGAATTCTACGATCAGTCTCTTCTCTATCTGCAGAACAAGGCTCAGTGAAATTATTATAATTCATTAGGGCCTTCCAACTGACAAACCATTAGGCAGAACTTCAGAAGGTAAAATTCCCAGGTATGCTTGATAACTACACTTTTAAAGATAATATCTCATAGCTAACTGTGACTTCTTTCCCTACTTTATGTCACTTTGTAGTAGACAAGGAATAAACAAAATCTGTATTTGCTATAAAGAATCAGATTTCCCTGCAATCAATTACAGAATTATTAGAAAAGAAATAAGAATGGTATAGCTACCCACTAAAAGTCTCCAAACCTGAGCTGTATTGAATAATGCTGTCCTGATCACTGAATAGAATTATGAATAAATATTCATTTAATTTCTTACATATTGTGATGTAACATTAAGAAAAAAAAAAACCCTAAATCTTCAGCTCTAGAATTTTTGGAATTATAGTTCCCCAAGGATAAACCTCATATGTTCAGACTCAGACTACCCAATATTGTTAGTTCCACAGAATTTTTTCCATGTTACTAGAAAACACAGTAAGTTGCAATATTTTAAATAGAAAACCCACTGGGAAATGTGTTACCTATGAAGTTCTATTCTTTAAATTGCAAAACCACCAACGATTCATGGGTGTCTAAGAGACACATCTTATTAGAAACCAAATAAAAATTTTGGAAAAATCACGTGATGATAACTACAGATATAGAACTTTTAAATTTATATATACATGGATAACATCCTGTAGACTACATATGGCTCTAAAATATAAATAATAATATAAATATAATTGCTTTATCTGCAATGACTCATGCAGATATCTCTAACTACACTTCTCAGTAGTATTGTCCCCTCTCTTTCCTAAAACACTGTACCCTCCCTTAATTCAGTACAAGGGGCAGCACAAAGCAGGACCAGTGATTTCAGTGGTGGTGATAGATAATGCTGAATTAATTCAATTACAAAACCTATTCAGGTTATACATCACAAGTTGCTTCCACATGAACAGAAATTTGTCTTTGATTCAAGCCATAATAGAACTTAATCTAACTTAAATATTCCATCACAGTCAGTTCCACTTCTTCTTCCTATGATTCTACTGAATTAATTTTTATCTAGAATAAATAGCCCTCTAAGGAAATCTGGGATAAAACTAGATATGAGATTTTTAAAGGACTTTCTATACCATCCAAAATTATGAATGTGAAGGGCTAATTGATGGGAAAAATAAATCAAAATCAAAAGCTGGGTTAGTGAAAAATCATAAGGCAATAGCTCATTTTTCACAGATATTACACACCACCTCCCTAGAACATAAGCCTCTAACATGCTATCCCTTTTCTCACATCCCTTAACTACACCCCCTTTTTTTTAAAAAAAAAGGTGACTCTCCTGCTGCATATTTCCAAGAAATCCAACTATCTCTCTCTGATTTTTTTGTATGACCTGGAAGTGTTCAAGGCCAGGTTAGATGGGGCTCTGATCAGCCTGCTCTAGTGAAAAATATTGGAATGAGATGTAACTGTTAGGTCCTTTCCTGCCCAGGCTATTTTAGGAGTCTGGCTTTAGTGTCAGGTCTGACTTAAATTGGCCAAGGACTTTTATACTTATTAAGAAAAACAACAGAAAAAAAGTAGCTGAATGAGCCTCACTTTCTAGGTGTGCAATTTCATGCAATTCAATTATATTTAAACAGTTTTTTCAGCCACTTAAAATATAAAGACATAATGGTGGCAAAGAAACCTCTCAAAATAATAGCTATAGCAATGCATTTATATTTATATTTATATTTATATTTATATTTATATTTATAATCATCATCATCTCAATAATAGCTATAGCAATGCATCTATATTTATATATTTATAATTATATTTATATTTATAATCATCATCATCTCTTCTGCCCTCATGAGACCTTTCCTGAAGTACTGCATCCAGGGCTGAGGTCCTTAGTACAAGTTGGAGGTAGGTATGGATAAGAAAACAAAAAAAAATTCAATATGTACTCAAGACTGAGAAGGAAGAAAGCATCATCCCCATGTTCCTTTTGAAATAGTAGGATGAACCCACATCATGCAGGCATTGAAATCCTCCTGGCAAAGACCTGGAGATGCTGATGACTTCACAGACACTCTCACCTCCCCTTCCTGAGCACAGGATTTCTAACCCTTGGGAGCTAGGTAGAAAACTATTAAATAAAGTGATTAACACCAGGAAGATTTTTTTATATGATAACTTTAAGGGCTTCCTTCTACTCATTAGACCTAACAGGCAGTTTAAATTCAGTGAGACCAACAATAAATTCTTAGAGTCATTCATATGTTATGCTCTTTTTTGCCCATAACAGGATTTTGAGTCTCAGCACTCCAAGGGACTTGAATTTGTACCTCTCATTTTTAAAGGTAGCATCTCTACCTGAAAGCTACAGGGCATTTTGTGGTGGAGTGCTCTCAGTTTCTCCCCAGAGGATATTTGCTTTGCAAAAATACTTAACACATACAGAACAGGAAGTAGAAGCCAGGTGTTCTCTCTTTCACATGAGCATTTTAATACACTGCAGAGCCATTCTCAGCTTCAGGCTGAATTCTGTAGGCAGAGTCCATCTCTCTATATATGGTTACTTTGCTCAGATATGATATGACATTCTGTTACAACTTCAGGAAAAAATGTGTTTTATTTTTCACTCTGAATATTTTCATCTATTAAAGAGAAAAATACACCAAAAGAATTTTATAAAAGTCTTTATTAAATCAGTATCCTAGCATACCTTTTATGTAATTCTTTAGAAGGAAAGTGAGGCAGGATGGGATAAGGGAGATAGGGGAATGAATTATTCCTTTAAGGAACAGAAATAGCAATAGCTTTGTTGTATGATTCTGTAAGGGTTCAACCTTTCCATGCTGCAGCAAATTGAACATATTTCTTTCACTGATATAATTAGTATTTTGACTTACTTTTTTTATGGAACTTCATTTTATGAGGCCAGTGGCCAGACACTTTATTGCTCTCAGACTAACCCTGAGATCAATGCTGTGTGTTTTTGTGCAACAGCTCTTTCTGAGCACGTCCCTCTGACAAGAGGGTGGGAACAAATTCCCATTGCATGCTGTGTGAAAAATCACTGAAACCAGTATAACCCCCAGGACCTGAGGGATATCTGAGCCAGCAAAGCTTCCCAAAAATGCAGCAGAATCAGAGACAAACAAAAACCCGAGACAGAAAAAAAACCCAAAACTTGGAATATTTGCAGACTAAATCTAACCTACTTTCTCCTTTTTTGATAATCTCTATTACCTAAGATAATAAAAGAGATGAATTATAAAAAAAACTCCAAAAAACAACAAACTTAGTTTGAATTTTATAAAGTATTTGGATCACTATTAGTTAACGAAAACAAAACCTGGATAGCACAATTGTTTAATTCATAGTAGCATAGTAGTACTGCTGTAGTGCTCTATAACCACTGAGGGTATCATCTACCATATTTAAATGACTCTTTTTAGACAGTATCACACATGAAATACTGACTGCAGGGGGAATAAACATTTTTGGAGACAATGCATTGTATCCAAAAACAGATATCTAAAATGCACCAGCTGATTCACAATAAGTGCCTTTCCATTTTTTTTTTAATTAGTTGCAAAAGGAACTTAACAAGAATAGGCTAATATCTTCTTAGAAACTTTACATCAAATACTTGATATATATATTTGTAATGTCTACTTTAATATATATTTCATATATATTGTGTGTATGTGTGTGTGTATTTGACTTGAATATCAATTATCCATTGATAATTGAATATATTTTCTATATCTTTCTGAGATAACTTGAAAGGTTTGAATTTATGGAACTGCTGAATATCCAACATTTGGAAATGTTTCTGTATATTTTGATGAAACATACAAAATCCTTGGTTGGATTAGAAAATAAAGTTCCATTCACCACTGAATATATTAGGAATTAAATAATAGTTTATATGTGCCCATATTCATATTTTTCTTGCTTTGGAATTTTAATCTCTCTCATGTTACATGTTGCCCGGCTATCTTCCTCACCATTTCATTATTACAGTCCTCTTTACTAAAATTACTTTGGCCTAATCCTTAGTTTTTGGCACATGTTCATGGGTAGGGACCAGCAAAATCTGGAATATTTCTGCTACATAACAAGCTGTACCTTTATATGCAACTCAGTACTGAGTTCCTCACATCTCCTCTGCCACATGGTTTACAAAAAGGGTAAGATTCAGCAGCTTAAGCAACAGAGGCCAACAGTTGGAATATTAAAACTCCCCATTCAATACAGCCTAAGGAAAAAAACAGATTTTTGTTATATATAAAGCCAGAAACCCAGGAGTCCTTATCTAATACGATACATTAGAATTAAAACTTAAGGTAGCATAATATAAAACAAAACTGTTTTCTAAAGCATAAAGAAGATTTTCTTAGGTTTTTAAGCACATTTTCTTTTAATGAATATTTATTTTGCCTACTGAACTAACAGATTAACAAATAATCTCTAGTTTTACTTAACTGACTTAATCCATTATGATAGTCCATGATTTTTTTCTTTCCAGATCATTGCCAGAGGAAATAGAGGGGAGCTAAATGTTTTTTTCCACAATTTGGATACATTATGTGTTAACTGTTGACATTAAGTACTTGTCTGTATATATGTATAAATATTCAGATATAAATACATACATATATATGCATACATACATATACACATATACACACACACACACACACACACACACATATATATATATATATATATATATATATACACACATTCAGACTCTTTTAAAACATTGTATTTTTCATGAATAATGTTACTTATAGGAATAACTGGGAGTTAAACCTCAGCTTCTCTCCTGATTTAACAGAAAACTGATTCAAGGAAGTCATGATGGAAAATAGTTTCACAAATGGCTTATTGTTGGTTGGGCAAATAATCTGACTTAAGGAACTAAGGGCAGGGAGAAAAGGGAAGGGAATAGACATGTACAAAACCCTAAAGATGTTCCTGTGTCAAATATATGAACGAACTTATATGTGAAACTGTCCTTGAAAAATACTTATCAAAAAGAAAAAAAATTATGAGAGAGAGATAGAAGAAAACATTCCTTGCCTAAATCAGAGAACATAGTGTTACCATTTAACACCCAGAAGCTCCTCCTCCTACCAACCCCTACAAGAGTGGCTACCAACCCCTTCAAGGAGTTTGAGTTGTGCACAAGTAATTCAGTGCTAACATGGCTAACACACATCATGTTGCTCCTGTGAGCAGAAAATGCATCTTCCACACTCTTCTTTACCCTACAGAGGTCATTCAACTGCAAAATCCCTTCACTATTATCAGATTAGCTTGAAGAATGTATTCAAGACAAAGAACCCCATGAAAAAACTGAATATTAATTGATCCAGGAGATAAATATAGCTACTTTGGTTTTCAATTATAAACATATCTTGACATAATTTATTTGAACTAAGCATAATGAAAAGAAAACTGCATAAATATAAATTAATCTAAGCTAGTTTAATTGGAGGTGTCACATGTGGGGAAGATGTGGTCTTTGATATTAAAAAAACAAGTTATTACTTCCAGATTATAGTAATAAAATATAGCCAAGAATAAATGAATTTACTTGAATCCTAATTTTATACAAAAATAGTTTACTAAAATGACTGCATTTTATTTTTATTTCATTTTTAATCTTCTGAAAAAATCCATAATAAATAAAACAGCTAATTTTCTGACTTCACATAGTGTCACCACTTGAACTAGTGTCAGGTGCACATTTTTAATTATAAACATTTGCATTAGTCATATATTAAGCATCAACTAGTAAAACCTAGGTAAGGACTAAGCAGAAATAATATCCAAAGTAAATGTCCTGAAAAAAACCAGATATTTAACCAAACTTGGTTATCTGCATAAAAAGACTGAACTGAAAGTGAAGTGACTGAACTGAAAAGTGTTAATTTTCTATTCCATTCCTATTATATATTTATCATATCAAGAAAAAACCCTTATTTCCACCATAAAGTACATGCTGTGAGAAAATACAGTATGTACTTCCCTGATTATGACATTTTACTAGAGCACCAGTACTTTACAAAAAGTAGCATAAGCCAGAAGACTCATCTCATTAAGCCAATTCATTTTTTCTTTACAACACAAACCAAGATATTTAATCTGTATTTATGCAGACTAAATCAGGCTTGGAGACTGGAGGTTCAAAGAACTGCAACTGCTTACACTGTTTAGATTTGCAAACCATCACTAGTATTAGAAAATGAAAAAGCCAAATCAGATTCTGAAAACTGATTATTATTTTGGACTTTTGTAGGAGTACATGCAAAGCAACTTGCTCAAAGTATTTTTCTATAAAAAGACAAAACAAAACAAATAAAACCCAAACAAAAACAAACAAACAACCCCCCAAAACACAGAAAGCCCAGAGAAACATAATGCTAGGTAAATTCAATGTGCCAGTTATTGCATAAAATAAAGCCCTATATAGTAGATAAATTCAAATTAGAAGATAACTTCTTGGTCCATACTGAAACATTCATTGCAGAATGCTCTGGTAAAACTGGAAATCAAGAATGGTGCCAAGGGATGCCTAAGGTAGTAGTCAGAGTTGTCTTATTTCAAGAAGAAAGTTAAATAAAAAATGTACATAGTTCTGGACAGAAAGCCTATTAAAGTTGCTCATCTAAAAGTTGAGGAGGGGAAGCTGTAATCCTCTCTCCTTCAATCTGGAAAGCCTTGGTACTTTGAATTCCAAGTGATAAACTTCAGCGATATCTTAGAAACTCTCTGGTATTTCTGCATCTTGATTACCTACAGGTAAATCTAGATCACAATTACAGAAACAATGAAGAAGGAATAGTCAGATGGCTCGTTCTGGGTCTTCCTTGCCAAAAGGTAAAAGGAGAGATGATAAAAGGCTCCTGTGGTGATTAACATCTGCACATTTATAGACCTCATGAGATAAGTTTGTGTGTGCATTTGTTGTGTGCATCACTGAGCACTGGAGTTGTTCTGTTGTTTTAATTACTTATGGTCAGCTCATTAAAATAGGACAGAAAGAACTGAAAAAACTTCCTCTGTCCATCTCATCAGTAGAATTCTAGAAGTAGAGGGTCTTAGAAAGACTTTGAGTGAAATGGGGTACAAAATGCAAAAGAGGGATATGTAGTGATTGCACAACTTAAAGAATTCAAGCTGCAAGCAGAAAAGCATCTCTCTGTAGCATTCCAGTGACAGAGCAAACATCTATTTACACTGAAGGGCATCTCTTAATCTTTCATTGAAAGGAAAAAAAAAAAAAAAAGAGAGAGAAAAAATACATTCCAGTTTCATTCCTGAATTGATTGAGGATGACAAGGGATTTATTAAAATGGTTGTGGAACATTTGGTGGTGCCTTGACAGTTGTCACATGCATTTCTTAGTGGTACCTCCCATCTAGTCTGAACTCCAGAGAAGTGTCCTCACCTCCACTGTGAATTTGGAGATTTAACAATAAACATTACCCAATTCGAATCTCAGCATAGAGATTACAGCAACTTCTTAGCCTTCAAAGGAACAGTCTTGGAAGCAACTTTCCAAGCTTATTTTTCAACATTTCAAGAAGGCATGAGAGAAACGACTCAAAAAACCAATTCCCTAAATGACACTGAGAGGAGGAAGGATAAACTCAGTATGCATCAAGTGTAGAAAAAGGTGACAGATAAATTAACTTCCTGGCTCAGCTAGAATTCTCAAATCACCTTAGGAGAGCTGTAAATAATTTCTACAGTGCACTGTATCCAGAAAGAACTCAGTATACAGGAGAATAACCAGGAAGTTTGACTTTTTCAAGATGCTTCTAGAAATAGCTTGCATCAAAAAGGGCATTTTCACTGACACAATTAACTAGACTATAACTGTAAGCAAATCAGTAGCAGACAGATTACCAGAGACACCAGGTTCAGATTCTGTTCTGCACAGGACTGCAGCTCTTTTGTTGGTAAAAGTCCTGTGGCTGACACTTCAAAAATTTGAAGGCAATCTTTTATTACAAAACCAGAGATAGCTCACTAGGGCCAGTGATGGCTCTTTAACCAAGCCAAAAGATAAACTAAATTTCTTTTGGTCCATGAAGTGAATTAGAAAGGCAGAAAATGTCTGTCATGGTGAGGCAGAGTTACAGGAACAGCAGGCCCTGTTAAGACAAGAGAAATCCCCACAATTTCTGTTTTAATGAAACCATTATTCAGGACCTCTCTCAGGGGGAAGATACAAAGTGATTAAAGCAATCCAGCACTCAAGCCATAGGGTAGAGCACTGAGGAAATCTAGGTTAGAAATTTATCTCAGAAAATCTTTTCTTTTTCTTTTTTTTTTTTTTTGTGTGTTAGTGGAAGATGCCAGATGGAGGAACCCAGTTCATCAAATTCCTTGTGCTTCCATGATATGGTTATATTACTGAGACATCTTTTTTTTTTCCCTGTAGGTCTCCTCGCTCTTTTGATATGTGTGCTTGTATTATTTGAAACCTGTCACCATGTCTATCATGATAAAGCTTTCAAGGAAAGGTACAAAACCCTGTTTCAGTGCTGAACTCCCTGAGCAAAGAGTTGCAAAGGAATTAATCTCTTCAGCTGCAAAATCCACTTCCAGAGAACTGGCTGCTAATAACTCTGAAGAGGTCATTTATTTTAACAGCATGTCCCACAGCCTGATATTAAAAATAACTGAAATTTCACATTTCTCTCATACAAGTAGCTCAGGAAAACAGAAATCCTGGAAGATACTTGAATCTAATAGGCTCAGGCACCAAATGTAAGGGATAAGGAACAAAAATAAACATGTTTTAATGGGCAATAGGTATGTGTATGTGCTGTGGGAATGTACATGTGACTAATTTTTAGGTTTTCTTTTTCATCTAGGTCTATAAAATATGTATGAAGTTCTGTTTTAGATGTGTGCATTTCAGAAGTATACAGAGTTACTCTTCCGGACAAAGGCAAATAATGAGATATTGCATCAGCTAGCAAAGTTTTTAGAGCCTTTTACTATTTTTAGTGAGCTGTTCATTTAAAGAAGACTGGCTTGTGCACAGGAGAGAGGAAGAAAGAAATTGAACTATCAGAAGGTTGGGATTTGCTGACATTATATTTTATTACCTTGGGATTGACCATGCTAAAATCTTCACTGACCTTTCTGAGGAAGCATGGATGTCTCCAGAAAGCCGATTGGAATCAGATGGTGTTGGCATCACCCTCACTCCAGCTGACTCCCTAATTGTTACTGCACTTTGCAGTACAAACACCAAACCCCTAAAGGGGCTCCTTCCTCTGTGACAACTTTGCAAGCAGAGCCCAAGCTCAAGCATGCTCGAAATCCCAAACTGTGTTTTGCAATACCTGTCTCATAATGACAACAAGGCACAGCTCCAAGAGTTTCAGGAAAAGAAAGGGCAGGATAACACATGGATTAGCCACACCTGTGCATATTTTGGGTTATCTTCAGCAGAGCACAGCTTTAGGTGACATTTACTTCTAAATCTGAAAGTGCAAATAAACAACTCTGAAACAAAGAACAGCTAAATTTAAATGCTAAAGATAAGAGAAGACATTAAACAACTTAATCTTTCTAATTTCTTATTACTTCTGCTCACTGCAACACTGTTTACAGTTTTTACAGATTTAATTTAGATCATGTTCTTGAATACGTGATGAAAACAAAATAGAAAATATTAGATTTTCCTTGTTAATTAAATATTTTTAATTTCATTTCCTAGAGTAACATGAAAACACACTTCTATTCTGCAATTATAAATGTTAAAATGATTGATGACTGTCCCTATAAATTGTGTCTATAAAATCTAAAATTACATCAAGGAGTACTTCTAAGGATTGTTTAATAAGCTTCTCTGGTTTAACAGGCAAGTTATATCAACTTTTTTTCAATATGCTCACTATATGCAAGCAGCTCTTAAATTTACTGCATTTTCAGCTAGTGAATCAACTGCATCTTCCTACAGAAATGAGACAAAGGCTGCTTCTGGCATTTATTCAGCTTGCTTTTTTTTTTTCCTCTTAAATGAAAATCAATAGAGGCTCTATATTATTAAGAAAGATTCATTTGCCAGATTATTGCCAAACACATACCATTACTCCTGCCTTTGTCCTTAATATATCAGTAAATATTAATATTGCATTTTGGTTCAGATTAAAAAAAATAAATCTGAAGACAGTAGTTTCTAATACAGGACAGGATTCTCTCTTGATGAGAAATCTTCTCTCCCATTAGAGACATGGAAGAAATAAAATGAGAAATGATTATCAGCTATTTGGTTTAGCCATCAAAAATTCTGTACAGATGTGTGTGGAGTGCTATATTTTGTTTCCTTTGAAGTTTTATCTGAATATCTTTCCTTCTACTCCAGCCTAATCTCAACTAGATTTTCTTTACATCAATTTATTCCACCCATTTATTCTTTTGATGTCAGCATCCACCTCTTCCTCCACTCCAGAATCATGTTTAGACTGCTGTTCAATTGCAGGTTCCTCCCCATCTTTCTCCTGTTAGTCTAACACCCAAAGCCCTTGCTGCCATTGATGTTTCTTTCACTCTCAGCCTAAATTGAATTTTAGCTTTCCTTTCAGCACCACTGAATAGTCAGGCCATGTTTTAATGTTTCTCTTTTGTAGCCTTTTCATGGTGTTTTCTGGGTTTGACCAGTATTTCTGGAGCAATGTGAATAAATTTCTACCACAGCAGCTTCTCCTATTTGTCCCCCCAGTTTCTCCTCATAGATCTGAATTGCAACAGCTCACAAAATAATCAGACAGGGAATATTTTTTACCTACAAAATACATCCATGTCAAGAACTCCTCTAGAAATTTGTATTTCAGGGCCATTTATTCCACTTATTCTGGTGCAATCTAGAAAGCCCCATAAAATAATTCTGTTTCTCGTTGTTTTCCTCCAGACAGTGTATAGGGGAACTCTAGGTTTCTAAGCCAGGAATGAAGACTCAAATAAAACACACATACACAGATACTTCTGTGAACCTTGCATGCTAAACATTTTCAAAGGAAGCCTGTCCCAAAATGGTTTTAGCACAATAACAAACCACAAAGGAAACGGTCTGTCTGTTCCCATGGATGGTCTTTATATATTCCAAGGACACAGTGAGAAATACCAATTTTCCTCTACATTATCTCATTTTCCTCTTAAAAAAGGAAAGAAAAAAAAGGAAATTCACAACGTCTTTCAATATTTCTCAGGCACTGTATAAAAGACAATTTTTTCACAGTGAGGGGCCCAGAACAGGACACAGGATTCAAGGTGTGGCCTCTCACAGGGGGATGATCACTGCCCTGGTCATGCTGGCCACACTGTTGCTCATTAAAAAAATATAGATGTTTTTATATTAGTAGTTTGTATATGCATATTCTGATACAAATTTCTTACTATTAAATATTAAGAAAGATTATTTTTAACAGTCTTTTAACTTGCCTTAGTGAATTCACTAATACACAGACCTACGAAGTTGTGCAGTTGATAGTGAACAACAGTAAAACAATGCAGTATTTATATTTTTCTGATGAATAACTCAAACCATTAAAACAGGTTAGGGACCTGTTCTTATAGCAAATGAATCAGCAAAAAAATGCTACCATGACATTCATTATTTTTCCCTGGGATCCCCTTCCCACATGTTGTATGTGTTTTGAAGTTCTATATTGTAAATTACTCATTCAAGTGTGATAAGAAGACTTCCACAATCCCTTTCCTTTATTTATATTTAGGTCTGTATAGAGCTTAAACATATTCCCCCCTTCCTAACCCAAAATATCTCTATTTCATTTCTTTGCTTTAAAAGCTGATACCATAACTAGAATTTGTCATGAATAAGTGCCTAACTGACAGACTGTCTGAAGGAGTATTCAGGATTTTGGATTAATTAAGTACAGAAGAGTATTTCATCAGCCTGACACTCAGCATATTAGTCCCACATCACCCACTGAGAAACAAATTAAATTCATGAACAAGTACCTCTCTACTTTTTTTGCTGCAGTACTTCAAGATATTTGAACTTTTTGCAAACTCCCAGGAGAGTAAGAGAAGTAGAGAAATTGGTAAGCATTGTTTGCTGCTTGCTCAAGAGCTTAACAAACTTCACTTTCCAGGACTACTACTGGTCTTGTCAGGGTTCTCAGCACAGCAGTATCAGGCATTTGAAATGTGAAGGGGCAGCAGCTCCAAGAGTAATGGTTGAGACCTGCAGTGCCACTCTTTTTTCCTTGGTGCAGGAACATGCTAAAGCAGCCTCCCCCATCTTCTCTTGTTACAACAAAACCAACTCAGCACTGCTATAGAAGAAGGAAACCAGGAATTTATAAAAAAATCCAAAAAGATAAACTTAAATATAAAAATATAAAATAGAATTCAAGACTTGAACATTTATCACTTCTCTCAAGGACAGGTTTTCCTTGTGTGCTCAAATGCTTCGTGTGTTAATGCATAACTGTTGAACAATACAGGGCCTATGGAGATATAAACATTTCAGGCAATGGATGCAATCCAGACCAGGCTGGGAACAAGTCCCATTTCCAAAGAACTGACTCCATGACAAGGCCAGATTTTATAAGAACTCTGGTTTTTTCAGTCTCTTACATATATTACAGTACAGAATCTGTGCAGAGCCTTCACTGAATCTGACATAAATGAAACAAAGTTTTAAACCTGATGTTCTTTATTGATGGCAGGAGCTCAATAAATGTTGTTTCAATTCATTGGCTACACTATAGAAAGGGTTTGCACACAGTTATTAAGGGTACACAGATATGTGTCTAGGTATATTTTAATATCTGCCTACATATACATAGATATTTAGAATATTTGCCTTCTAATTGAAAATTTCATCAGTTTCCCCAGCATTCAACCATATCCAGAACTGCCTCCCATGTTGGTAAAAACATTTTTCTTTGCATAAAAAAAAAAATATTGCTCTCAGAATAATGACTTCTTATACCTTTAGGAACTTTTTCCATTTTTTTTTTTTCCCCAAATAACAGCACTGAAGAAAACTGAAAACCAGTTCTATTTTGAAAGCTGCCATAACCATTACTCTGGAATTTGACTTAGGTGTGCTCTTTATGAACAGCCTCAGAGAATTGACCATGCAGTGGTTTCTGTCACAGGAGTGAGTTATAATATTACGTAACTTCAGCGACTGACCCTCATTCCTCACTAGCTAATTGTTATTGATGGCATCTTAGCTTCACAAGAACAAAATCTGCTACTATTTTGGAAGAACAAAAAAAAAAAATGAAACTGCCAAGTAAACTGAGAAGCCTTCATAGTCTTTTAACAGTTTAATTAGTGAAGCTGTAGCCTTTTTTTTGTGAATTTCCGTACTCATGCTGGAATAAATATTTGTTATGTCTTTTCAACAATTCTGGTTATCTCCACTCATGTGAATTAGGGAAAATACAGGGAACAGTGCATTACACACAGGAATAATAACCATAGTTCCACAGCTATATCTCTTAGAGGATTTTGCACAAACAGCACATACTGAGATTATTTTGACCTTTATTTACAAGATAAATATTCTGAAGGCAATATAGGCACAAATAAAAAACTTCCCTGTAACAGCAACATGTGCACACTGAAGAAGCTGCTCCTGAGCTACAGAAATCAGAACTACCAATTACAGGGCTGCAGAGCCCTGGTAAAACAAGAGTATTTTCTAGAGTTCGGTCCATTGGTTAACTTCGGCCCAAAGAGAGCCTGTGTTGATTTCAAAATATGGCAGCAGGGACTACAGAACAATTAACTGCTCATTATTCTTTAGTACTTAAATTTTCTCAACTCAATTATTCTGGAGTAATTGCTTTTTAAAATTTTGCTTTTTTTTCTTGATTGTATCTGAATAGAATTCTGAGCATTATTCCAAGTGTTCTATCTGTCACTGGCTGTTATCTTTTCAAGTGAATTTCCTTCTACAGCTATTTTGTTTACCATTCATTCACTCTCTCACTTCCCTTTTTTGAACATGCATTTTGTTTCACTGATCACACTTTCAGTTGGAAGCAATTTTCCCTCTCAGCTTCACACCTTTGACACACAAAAGTGAAAGAAAGGGAGTCAGAATAAAAGACCATTGCTACTGCTGTGGTCCAAGTTGTTGGCTACACTGCACTGATACAGGGCTGCTCCTGGGACTAATGTGGCATCTTTCAGGGCCGTGTCAGATATGTTTTCATAACCTTAACAGCTGTGATAGCCATAAACTGTTAAATAAGTTCTCATTCACACAGAACACGAGCAGTGCTCCCTCAGAAACTGAAGATGTACCACTGCACACACACAATACCTGTGACCTACAATTAGCAGACAGCTATTACAGCTAACCTGATTTTCCCTGGAACAAGGACATGCACTGAAACACAGACTGAGCCTGTCAAACATGCAGTCTTATCCCTGCCAATCACCAGAAACATGAGGTGGCTTAACCTGTTTTCACTAACCTCTGGCTCTCTGATCACTGCTTCATAGATTCCCCACGTAGGTCAAGAGCTGTCACCCCAACCCTACTCACAAGAATGTCCCCCTCTGATCCTTCATATAGGAAACTATTTATAGATCAAACTTATTGGTAGTGCTGGACTAAGAAAAAAATGGGAGAACTTGAGTGAATCGAATAAGTAGATATCTAGTGATGTTTAAGAATTCAAAGCAATGTGCCCCAGGGTTTGGAAATCATTATTCTAGTAATTTTCTCTCAAGTGAGAGACAAAGAACATGTGTCAAGCATAATATAAAATGTCTACAGCTCCCTGCCCCATGTGAGAAAGCTATCTGGGATAAAAAGCTAGGGATGAATAATGTACGTTTCATATATATATATATATATATATAAAAGAATTTTCAGATATTAGTTCTCAACATGTCTAAGATTTTAATCTTTCTCTAGCATGGAAATGGCATATTAAGTTGACTATAATATTTATTCCTGCTATATAGTTGGTGTATTTAATTCCCCTGTTCTTTTTTTAAATTTTTTTTATGTCTTTCATGCTGATTCTGTATTTTCTAGTTACAAAACAACTTTTTTGATGAAGTACAAATCAAGTAGATTAAGCACAAGAAGGACAGTTTCAAAAACGCCTTTTCTGTGCTCTGAGTAAAATATCCATTATAACACAAGTTTTATTCATTTTTATTAGTTTTCAGACCATGGACTATATTTCTGCTCATGGGTAAATTTTCAGAAATTCAATACACTCAATAGATCATGTTTTATAATATAATAAGCAGATCTCTGCATTTGTTTTAGACAGCAAATTAGATTTCATAAGCTTATTTTTCTTTATTTACTTCTTTTTCTCATTTTTTTAAAGCAAAATTGTGATGGATGATAATAGAAAACTAAGAAGTGTAATTACATTATTTAAACCCTCTGTTTAAATGAAAGTTCTGCTGAAAAATTGGGCTGTGAACAACAGCCAGTGCAGTACCAAACCAGCCTCATTACCAGAAGTAAACGAACATCCTTTGGTTTCCTGGCTGCCTGGCTCATAATTAATCTATTCATTATAAATAATTTCTTGCATATAGAGAAAAATTGAGAAGTTCAATCCAGTTGTGCTCAATTAGCTTGCAGATTACATGAAAGGCTAAATTGGAGGCAAAAAAAGATTATGTTGCTGTGCCTTACTGTGCTTTGTCTGCTTCAGTTCAAACAGCACCAGCTCTACATATCCACCCATTTTATATCCTCTATATTCATAGCAAAGAAAAGATGGTAAATTGTGTCACGCATCAACTGATAATAAAAAAGAAAAAAGGAACAGCAAGTGTCTTACATAACTTTGAACAAAGCACTCCAAAATGCTATTAAGCTTAACAGCTTCTCAGGATCAAATTATCGGTGTGATGGGAAAACAAACTTGCTTTTAGCACAAGAACAGGATTATTTATGTCACACCTGCCTTCTGGTGCATTTCTATGCCTACCAAGAAGCTGTGCTTTTTTACACCTGTTCTGGAAGTGTTTCCTAATTAAATCATGTGCACAAGGAGAAGCACTTCTCTGTTTTGCTGTTCATACAATAGGAACATATAATTAAACACCAGAAGGAAGGTTTATACATGCAAATCATTCTTGAACAAAAATAGTAAACCTAATAAGTCATTATCTGCATAGTACTGGAACCCACAGTAAATAAAGGGATGATATGTCATTTAACTTCTATAAAGATGAAAGGTAATTACAATACACGATGTTGTCACAATTTAGAAAGCATTTTAGAGCACTAAAACAATTTTCATTAACTCACTTTGAAGATATTTTCAGTAGAAGTTTAAGAATTATATTATTATCACAGCAAAATATTTAAACATCACTGATGAGAAATATCTATTTTAAGGATTCTTCTACAGTTGAAATTAAAAAAATGGCATTTAAGCTGGTGATTTACTATTAAAATGATAGTGGGACAATATTAGATTCCTATATTTAACTAGTACATCACATTTATTGAAATCTTTCCTCTCCTCATCACCCAAAAGTAGTTTTTCAGAATACAGTATAGTAAAAGTGCATTAGAAAATGGAATAGTTCTGTAAGAAGTACACAGTATTTACTAGTCTTTTTCTCTTTAGGAATAACTCATTAAAATCACAGTTAGTATTTAAGCAAACCAGTGAGTATTTAAGCAATCACAAGTGACTATTTTTCATCACCCAAAAGTAGTTTTTCAGAATACAGTATAGTAAAAGTGCATTAGAAAATGGAATAGTTCTGTAAGAAGTACACAGTATTTACTAGTCTTTTTCTCTTTGGGAATAACTCATTAAAATCACAGTTAGTATTTAAGCAAACCAGTGAGTATTTAAGCAATCACAAGTGACTATTTTTCATTTTTTGCTTCTTTTAATCTGAAGGTTGTCTTGCTCTCTAGGTCCTGTAGTGAAACAGCTCAGGAAAAGAAACATGGCAGTCAACAGGAATTTTGGTTGAGTAAAGGCACTGGGTCTTCACTGAAAGTTCCAACAGGACAACTTCCTGTAGCTGCAGGTTCTCAAACCAGAGCTATTTGAAATAACTACAAACATCTATAGCATTTAGTCTTTATGATAGAGAAAGCTCTTCTTACAAAAACCTTTTTTTTTACCTTTTTACAAAAGTGTAAAAAAAAACCTTCTTTTTTCCATATTAAATTCAGAGTTTTGTATAATTCTCAAGAAATAATATTTTGATTTTAAATACAGATTTTTAGGATGATGTGGAATAGAGGAAAAAGATTTAGATGCTTCTTTATAGAGAACCTGAAGATTCTAAAGCAGTAGCTCTTTCTCAGTGAGACATTTTTACAGGAAGTGGCAGAAAGCATGAAAAGAATTTTGTATTTTTGGACAACTTTCCCTTGGGCTGTATTTTTAAAAGAAGTTAGCATATTGCCTTTAAAATGATGAAGGAATAACCAATCCACTTGAATAATTTGGTCTACATGAGTTATCCAAAAGCTTCATTATACAAGGAGCCCATAAAGGCTGTCTTTTTTTTCAAAAACAGAATAAGTGTCTTTCTGGGTGAATTTTGTTCCAAATATCTCTTTTTCCACTGCTTTCTTGCTCTCCGCTCCTCTTCCAAATGAATGATTTCTCCCTCCCACTGAAACAAAAGTAATGTCTCATCCTCTCATATCTGGTGTCACCAAAGAATAAAAATTGCATGAAATGCTGTAATACACAGTAGACTCTATATTGCCTGAAATACAACAAAAGTAATGAAAAATAACCAAATGTGATGAAAAGAAACTAAAAAGATGGGTAAGGACTTTGTATTTTTTCAGTAGCGTGGGGACTGTTAAGTCAAACTCTTCCAAAGACAAATTCATACTCTACTCTCCCCATCACAAGACAGACTTGAGGGAGACTAAATGAAACAGCACAGCACAAATGGGGAAATACAGATTATGTTTAAAAGCTGAAGCTGCCCCTGAATAGAAATTATCAAAAAGCTTGCCAGGTCAAGAGAAACAATAGACCAAAGCAGTTAGAAAAAAAAAAAAAATTAAAAAATGAAAAGTTTGTCTCAAATCAAAGCACCTGGGAAAGTAGCTATGAACAAATCAACATAGTGAGCAAGAAGGAAGCACCTAAACTGAGGACTACCCAGGTAGGGTCAGAAGAGACTAAGGATGAAAAAGCTCAACTAATAATTGCTACCCAAAACCTCCTTCTCAAAATACATCTTTCTTGACACCCCCAGAATGAAAAGTTGCAAAAATTATATACATCTTAAAAACTGGGTTCCAGGAACACAAGGAAACCATAAAATTGACATGCATAACTTCTGTACTGGCCATATTAATGGACTGCTCAAAAATGTGGAATTAACAAAATTTTAAATATTTGCTTTTATTTTATAGCAGCCCAGGCAGTGCTGTGCTTTGCATTTGTGGATAATTCATGAGTTCTTTGGCTGTTACTGAGAAATGCCTCGACAGCCTCAGGGCTTTCCCTTTGTTCCCCAGCAGGTTGTGGGGAGCTGGACAGAGGATTGGGAAGTACACAGTAGGGACAGTGGACCTCGGATGATCACAGAAATATTCCACAGCCCACGATGCCATGCTCAGCACGACAAGCTCAATGCCAGGAAGAGGAAGGAGGGTAGTGGGCACCTCTCTTCCCAAGCAACCACAATGTGTGCTGGGGCTCTGCTTCCCTGGAAGTGGCTACACACCTGCCTGTTGGTGGGGAGCAGGGAATGAATGCCTTACTTTGCTGTGCTTCACTTACTAAACTATTTTTTTATCAAAATTCATGAGCCTTTTCCTTTTTGCCCTTCCAATTCCCTCCCTCACTTTGCTGGGTAGGAGGAGCAGCTCTGTGGGTTGAAGCTGCTTCTGGGGTTAAACCACATGAACACTACAAATATGAAATATAGATGTAGTAAAAATACTCAAAGGGATGTGACATGTTTACATTTATACAAACAGAAGATAAAAGTACTAATATCAAAAAAGCCCTCTGAAGAAGCTCAGAGCAGAGATTAAGAAAAAAAATCGTTTAAAAGCATGGAAGCTTCCAGTTACATTTACTGTTTCCCAATTTAGGCACTATCCTTGCATCATTATAATCAATTGGAGCTTTATTACTAGATTCCCGCAATGGGAGAGAAAGCAAAAAGCCCTGCAATCAGCAAAATGAAGGTTAGCAGGACTTTTGGAAAGCTGCTAAGAGCAATTCCTTAATTACTCAATATTCAACTGAATTTTAGATGTAGATTTCAAGGACAGCAATCCTTAACATTTCTCCTTTTTTATCTGATAAAGGCCAGCAAGTAAGAGGTTTCAGTCTATACCAATTTGAAAGAGAAATTATTTATATGGAGAAGAAAAGAGAACAAAAAATATAAGCTAAGGAAATAATTAGGCAAGGCAGTGACTACACCTAGATTTGATTTTCTTTAAATAGGCTCCAGTATGCTTTAAATTAACTCTATAATGATACCTCATGATAAGGCTTTATTCCAATAATACAATGATGTCATGACATTATAGTAAGATACATTCTTCATGTTAGAACATCATAAACAAATTAGAAAGTAAACATTTCACTGTGTTCAAAAAGACAACCCAAAAATTCAGTCAGAGATGTGACCCAAAAAGGATTTTTTTTCTTTTAGGTTGAAATTCTTTCCATTGCATAAATTACCAGATTTTTCATCACTATATGAAGGGTTGGAAAGAATACATATATGCCCACTCCTCATTTCTACTCTGTGGTGTCTACTAGTTTGGTAATTAAAAAATGGAAGCAATCTTCTTCTGCCATGAAAACATCTACTTGGCAAAGTCCTTGCTCACTACTGGTTCACAACTTTTTACAGGTGTGAATAACTAACTGCAAAACTGTGCAAATCATTCACGTTTCAAAGTTGAGAACTTTTGAAACACAGTGCCCTAAAACAGTAGAATGTGATTTCATCTGAAATCCATACACAAACCAATCCTTGGGTCCTTTGCCCTAAAATTACAAGTACCTTATATTTGAACTCTGAGAACTCTAAGGTTTATTTTAATCTTCCACTCAGATAGAAATATCTGAGATCACAATTAGATCACAATTTCACTTTGATATTTTTTCCTTTAATGAGGTAATCAATTATTTAAAGCTGCATATATGGTTATTATAAAGATTTTTAATTGTTATAGATATTTTCTAGACATTATAAATTTTACTGTTTTTACATTATATATTTTAATTATTCTGCTTCCCTTTTCAAGGAAAAGTGTGGAATTGGATCATTGGAGTTATACAGCAGATCTGCTATGTGAATATTTTTTGAACAAGTATTTCAATTTCTTAGCCTCCTACTGTAAATCATATTTGTACATATATCAGAATAATTTATATTCCAAGCTTCTAGATCCTTCTCTATCTTGTTAATACCACATCTGTTCCCATGCTGATTTTCATTCTACTGAAACCTCCCATGTCCTTCACTTTTAATTTCAAATGGCAACTAATAACAAACTCATCTATTTTTAATTTTTATAATTATATTATCCTTGAATTTTAGGTTGTGTGGCTTTGCTGTTTTTTTTTTTTTTAAACTGGCTTTTATTACGTGTGATAGTTACATTCACAACCATAAACATCCTGTTCAGATAAGAAATCCACATTAATTCATGCTTTTAAAGCCTCAAACTGATAGTCTGATCATTTATTTTTCTCTAGTCTGAGTGCTGAGGGTTGGAAGTGCTGAGTCTCATTGTCAAGGCTGTTTCATGGTACAATTACCAGTTATGCATGAATATGATCTTTAATTTTCCCTGACAAAGCAAACAGAGCAAACAGCAGTAAAATGTGATAAGCAGTAAGAATATGAAAAATAGGAGGAGAAAAAAAACACTTTACTGGAAGCTTTACTGAAAATATAGCTTATTCTTAGTATTTTATATTAATATAATGTAGAACAGCTTCAAATGGAAACCAAAAGAATCGACCAAGATATGTAAGAATGCTCATGTTCTGGTACAGTCAGAACATCTTTAAAAGGTCTCTTTTTAAAGAGGGATACAAAATCTGAGGTATTTCCACTCCCTCATTTCTGTGATGGCTACTCTCTTGGCCCACCAATCAACAAAAATGGGCTGTTTATTCGGCATGTTTGTTTTTAGACAAAAGGTTCCATGTTCTTTGAAACTGTGAAATTATGTTCACAATATTGTTTCAACTATTTGGTCATCTGCTACTTCAAATAGATGAAATTGGGAGGCCATTATATATTTCAGAATTACACTCATGTATGCATGGATTTAATTACTACTTAGCATTCTTTATCTAAAATATTTCTAACTCTTAAATTGTGACTTTTTTTAATCCATGGTTCACAAGACCTTATGCAATCATACTGCCTCCTCACAGGTTATAACAGAGCACACATGACAGATTGTATTTTTAAAGGCCTGATATAAAAATACTAAGGGTCCCCTTGCCCTGGGTGCTGAAGACATGGTCTCACTTTTTCTTCTAATTTCTAGTGGTGGCCCAACCATTATGAAAGTTAATTAATCCAAGACAGTGCCTTCACTAGAAAAACAAACCCAAGCCCTAAATGTATGTGAAGCTGTCATTATTATGCTTCTCTAGTGTTGTCATTTTAAAGACTGTTTCTCAGCGATTCCAGAAGAACATATAAAATTTCTCTGACTTTAAAACAGTCTCAATAACTAAAAGATAGATTTAAAGCTGAAGTTGAAATCTGCAGTTGCAACGTTGCTCCACTAGGCAATGAAAAGTCCTGATAGCAAGACTCCTAGAAGACTGTACACTAGGCAGACTTAATGAGCTTGGACCAGGACCAAAAAACAAAAGCTTCCTAAAAACCTTTTTCCTTAGTTTCCATATCTAGGTATACATCTCTGGGCTTGATTCTCCTAAAACAGTATGCACCATAGTACATGTGTAGTGTGCCTGCATGCATATGAAGTAAAAATAATGGAAAACAAAGAAACAAAACATCTTAAAATACTTTTCTAGGGAGACAACATGAAAGCAAACATGATAAATAATAATGGTAACACTTCACACTTTCTTCAAGGTCACCAGATTGCATAGTATGAAATGTATACAAAGAATCAGCAAAATAAATGAGAATGTAAGATTATTGATCATACTTGTGTGACAGAAAGTCATTCAGACACAAGACACACATGGAGACAGGTAGTTGCCAAAACAGAAACGTGGTGGGGTGACTCACACAGCTGGAGCACCGCACTGGATGCCTACAAGCTCTTCAGGAGAGACAGGAAAGGGAGGAGAGGTGGAGGGGTGGCCCTTTGTATTAGGGAGGTTTTTGATGCCATAGGAATTGAAACTAATGATGATGAAGTTGAGTGTCTACGGGTAAGAATTAAGGGGAAGGCCAACAAGGCTGACATCCTACTGGGAGTCTGTTCTCGCCCACCCAACCAGGAAGAAGAGGTGCAAAACTTATTCTACAAGCAGCTGGAGAATGCTTCAGGATCACCAGCCCTAGTTCTTGTAGAGACTTTAACCTACCAGATATCTGCTGGGAACTTAATACAGCAGAATAGAGGCAGTCCAGGAAGTTTTTAAGGTGTGTGGAGGACAACTTCTTGTTGCAGCTGGTGGGTGAGCCCACCGGGGAGGGACTATGTTAGATCTGTTGTTTGCAAATAGAGATGGGCTGGGGGGTGATGTGGTGGTTGGAGGCTGCTTGGGGCACAGTGATCATGAAATTATATAGTTCTCAATATTTGGTGAAATCAGGAGGAACATCAAAAAGACTTTTTTTATATTAGAGTTCTGGAGGGAAGACTTGGTCTATTCAGGAGACTTATTCAGAGAGTTCCTTGGGAAGCAGCCATTAAAAACAAAGGAGTCCAGGAAAGGTGAGCATGCTTCAAAACAGAGATCTTGAGGGCACAGATCTCTTAGATATGTAGCTCACTAATCTGAGATGCCTATCTCCATGTGTGTTATAGTCAGTTTTAGACATTCAATATCATTAATAAAGAGATTCAGAATTACTCTCCTTCCCTGTTAAATATTCTACATTCAGAAATTATTTTTATTGAGATTAAAATAAGAAATTAGTGTCAGAAGTATAGCTTCATCATTTCAAAAGCAAGACTGAAAGTGCTCCATTTTATCATGGTTTATAGCCCTGGATAAACTAGAGAAGTTTCCACAAAATTGTCTTTTAATGCAAGAATTCAGGAACAACTTAGTTGGACACTTGTCATTACACATAAACTCATGGGGGATTTTAGGCAATAGGATTTTAACAAAAAGATAAACACAAAAGCACATAACTAGAATATTAAATGCCTGATTCTTGCATACATCATGTGGCATTCTTGCATACATCATTACCACTTTCACTATAAAATTGGAAAAAAATATCTCCCCATTTTCTTTTCCAAATTCTTTCCATAGCATTCTGCCTTTGACTTGAGAGTAATATTTTCAGCTCAGAAAATTCAATTCTACTCTAGTTCACTAGGGTGGAAGTTGAAAATAGAGTAGAACTAGGGTTATGGGAAACAGCTTCTTTGTATTTCCTGGCAATTTGCAAATATGTGTTTTATAACTGTGGAAAAATAGGCAGGATTAACCTTAAAATTTGACTTGAACAATGTTTTTAAGTGATTGTAGGAATTGCTGTCACATTACAAATAATCTATAAATCTTACTATTCCTTTTTTTATTACCTTATTATTGTGTCACTACTTCTTTATTATCTTTACATGGAGAGATACTATTGCATAATTCTACTGCAATGCAAGGTGATGTTCAACATTTCTAGTTCTCATCATCTGAGCATCTTAACCACAATGAAAAAACCAAACCACACCTACTAAAAGCACAGATCCATGGTCCACATCTCCCCATATCTGTGACTGTTGGTTATTTACCGTAACCAGTGCTCCACCAATGACATCTGGGTAATGACACCAGGAACAAAACACACATGTACAAAGGGTTTAAATTTAATTTATTAAATTAAATTTAATTTTATCAGGAAGACAAAAAGTTAACTTGATGTTGAGATCAGCTCTTCTAAAAGGAAGAACTGAATGCCAAAAAATCCCACTCTGCTGAAGGTATTTAAGAAAGTTCTTGCTTCAAAGGCAGTATTTCTTTCAAAATTCAACTTCTAAACCAGTTTCCTCAAAATAGAAAAGGAGTCACTTATCAATCATCACTGTAATGCCTGCCAGCCTGTCATTGCACATCCTTTAAAGCTGATACTTCCAAACCTTCAATGTACACAGCTTAAAAAGTAGGAGTACTTAAAAATTGATTCCCTTCATTCTGAATGCAAAATTTTTTCTGTGTTGTTTCAGTTGAACTTCACTTTAGCCATTATAAATACTAAGAGCTAGTGATCTGTGTAGAAAAGCAGTAATTCATTAACTTCTTCTCCTCAGTAAATAGTTCGTGTCAGTATTTCTCCCTGGTCTTGTCACTTAAGTTAGTCATGAATAGCTCTAAAACCTCTGGCACTCCAAACCAGTTTGTAGCGAGGAAAGAGAGTTTATCCAGTGATTGATATCTCAAAGTAAGAGAAAACATGTTTGAATAAAAATCATGTGGATATTGGGTATTCTTAAAAAAAAAAAAAAAAAAAAAAAACACAAAAAGTACCCTGATTTGAAAGTTCACTAATAAATCCATGGTCTACACACAAATAATAAACATGTATAATAAATAATAAACACGTCCTCAGAACACTTAAGCGATAACTGTCCTTTAAAATTGCATATAATTAGACATTTAAAAATAATATTAAAAAAATTTGTCACTCAGGAAAAAAACCTCATTGAAAATCTAAATCATGTAACAGGTTACATTACTTACGAACAATCATAAGCAGTAAGTGAATGCCCAGAAGTTTTACTAAGTGATTCAAATTTTATCTCTTTTTTCTTTTCTACCACTACTTTGATCTTTCTGCTGCAAAGAGAAAAAAAACAGCAAAGAAGGTAACTGTCCCAAGAGAGATGTTTCAATGAATTGAGATCTGTACAAAACAAAAGCATTGAGGTATAGCAAATGTCAGTTTAAGAATTTAAACATATTTTCACTGTGAAGATGATTCTAGGAGTAAAAAAAGTCATAGGTGAATAATTGTGAAAATTTACGTGGAAAAATGTAGGTATTGGTTTCTGAGAAACTGGGATAAAAACTGCAGTCATAGTGACATTTTGCTGGTACAAACTGAAAACTATGGAATGCATAATGCTGACAGAGGGATAGCAGTGCACTGCAGAACCAGGCTATTGAATATTTTCAAGTCTTGTAGATTCAGGGGAGCTAGCTCTAGTTCATTCTCATAGTTAGAAAGTGAATAAAATAATACATACACATTTCAGTAGATCTTTAAGAACTCTTCTGCTGAAGAGCACAGAACAAGTGTAGTATAGTAATATCGTCAAGACATTTTCAAGACAAATGAAATGGAAAATTTGGCAAAATTATCTTTCAAAGCATTAGAACATAGGCCTCCTCCCTCTCCTTCACTTCATCCCCAAAATTCCTCATACAATTGGAGAATGTAATTTAAACATTCGTAAAGTTGATGCAAAATAATCTTACTTTATTTTTATTGCTTATAGTTTGGTATTTAGGCACTTGAAGCTGGTGATTATTACAATATTACACATATTTTTGTATTATATATATATATTGTGTGTATATATATACATATACATATATATACATATATATATATGTATGCATTATATTTTTATTTACATACAAGTTTGGTTTTCCTACTCATATGTGTTCAGAAATGTGCCCTATTTTTGGGATGCTATTACAGTTCTTAGGACTGACAGTAACAAGAGGCACTACAAGGATCAAAGAGCTAAAGCACAACAGATAACAAGAAAAAAAGGAGCCCTTTTCTTTATATGTAGCAAAAAGTTTTGGTTTTAAAATGCTCTCACAACTTCTAATTGCCCACAAACCCTACCACAAATTCATCTGCTTGGAACAATCAGAATAATTTGGAAACTTGGGGCCAATTTTCAATAGCTCTAGTATATTCTCCACTGCTAGAATTCACTTTAATAGTATGGCTGAGTTGAGAACAAGAGGAAATCTGACTACCTGTTCTGTTGCCAAAACATATATACATAGGCTAGTAGGGAGAAAAGCAAGATAAGAAGGTATCCAAAATTGATTGTTTCTCAATTTCTCAGCTATTTAGGAAATCCTTGGGGCAGTTGCTGCCCCACCAGTCTTTTTATTAAAAGAAAATGCAGTTTAATTACAGTTTCAATTAGATTACCAGGAACCCATATACACAAAATGTGTAATCGTTCTGGAAGCCTGGCCAGCATTAAATAACTTCAATTTTATTTACTTTTTGTAGCTGAACCCAAGCCAGCATTCTTATTTCAAATGAGAAATGCATTTCCCCTTGTAACATTAGGATAAAAATTAGGATAAAAAACTATGCACACCTTGTAATGGTAAAATTATTAACCTTAAGGATCACAGAGCAAAGACCCCTCATGACAGACTATCTCAAGAATCATGCTAAAAAATGCCAGCATGAATAACTGATTTTAAATTAATTTTCTGACATAATCTTTTTTCTTATCCTTCGTCCTTTCTCAATATTTTGGTTTTTCATATATGTGCATGGTTTAAATGCAACCCAGTGAATGATTCAAATCTCCACTGAAGAGCTCCCTCTTCAATTAATCAGACTGTCTTTTAGATCACACTTATGGGATTAATTTATACCAAAAAGCTTCCAAAACCATCTCTAAAAATTTCTTATGGAGTGCAGCTGTCCTATCAGTTGTAAAGAGCACAATAAGACATTGAAGAACTCTAATGGTTGGCCAGCTTTCCCATATGCTCCTGAATTAATGGAAGTAAGAACTGCTTATAGGATCTGAGACAAGTATGCTTGAGCCATACACATACACTGACTCTGCTACATTAATTTGGACAACTGGACTTGAACACTTAATTTAATAACACAGAATATATTTCATGCAAGTCAAATAATAGGGGAAAAAAGTAATTTTCTATCTGGTTGACTTGCTTTCCATTATTAATGAAAGTAAAAAGAGAGCTCAGAGTTATGTACACCTTCGTGGGCACTTTTCCAGGCTGTTTGTATGGAAGATGATAGTGGAATCAAGTCTGAAGTTATACACGAGTCAAATTTCAGCTCTCTGTATGAACGTGTACATTCTTCTTCCCTACCTTTATTGACTTGGACTTCAGGTTAATTAAATTCAGATAGTACAAGTCTCATTTGACATGTGCACTAGTGGACACATTTTCAATAGCAATTAATCAAAAAAATTATAACTGCATCATTGCTTTATCCAATTGCATTTAATCAACAAATTACATATTCTTTATAACTTCCACTTTTTCTCTCATAGACAACAGAGAGAGTATTTCTGGCCAAAAGTACACGATGCAATACACCTACCAATATCTCAGAAGTATGGCTGTGTATAATCTGACAAAGTCTCTAGATGACGTATCACCGATAAATCGAAAGACGCGTACACTGAATTTTCAAAGGCACCATAAATTATGTAACTTATTTTTTGCAAAAATAATCAAATAAATACTAAAAAACCACTGGCAATAAACTTTGCCTATGTTATGTAGAAAAACAATATACTGATCACCTATATAACATTTTCAAGGCGCAATTCACCTGCCTCTTGGAAAACTATCAAAATGGGAGTGTTTTCCATTTCAGAACCGTTAGGGTTGGAAAAGTCCCCCAAGACTGAGTCCAACTTTTGACTGGCCATCATCTTGTCAAGAAGACCATGTCACCGAGTGCCACACCCAGGCATTTCTTGAGCACATTTGTCTCTTAGCAGAAGAGTTTCATTTCACAGGAAGAAATATGGAAGCACAGAGAGACAGCAAGCACCAAATCTGTCTCAGTAAAATTCCAAGCACGCTGCTCAGAGTTTCTTTGTAATGACTTAAAAAAATTTTACCCCGGGGTCTGTTGTTAAATTATTCCATTACAATTGACCCAGCAACCTCTAGTTATCTTTTCTGAAATATTTAAGATATTTTTACATCCAGCTTACAGTTTACGTTATTTCTCTATTTTATTATTCTATTTCCTGCAGAAAAACTACCAAAAAAATTCATTCACCCTGCCAGTGTATCTATTCCTTGTAGGCTTGTTTCACATTTTAGAACTTACTGAGACCATTTTTTCTTAGAGCAACCCAAACTTAAGTTTATATCCTTTTTTGATTATCTTTCCTTTTGTTTGTTTTGTTTTAAAATGCCACAGCTTGTAAGCAATTCCTTTTTATTTCCTGTTATTCCCAATTTGTTTTCTGGGCAACATATTTTTTCTACTTTGCTCATCCTTCATTTCCCTCCAGGCTGTAACAATTATCTACATTCCTCTGGAGATGCACATTGCAATTACTACCTTTCTTCTTTCTTCAGTACTATTTCCCCTTGGCGCCGACTATCTCAGAGATATGTGGAGTCAGCCACTGCTTCTGTTTTGGTAGGAAAAAAATCCAGATAATTCTTAGGTAAAAGTTTTTGCAACATTTGACTGTCCCAAAGGTAGAAAATTCTGCCTCTTCCTGTCTTTTCTCCTGTAGCTTACCAAGCCTTTCAGCCAACAAATCGAAGCACACAACTGTGCTGCATTTCAATTTTGACTGCATTGGAGGTGCTTACTAAGAAAAATTAAAGGGGAACTTCCTTTAGAATTGTCATGTAATTACAAAGTCAACAACTTCTGCTTACCCACTAATTACAGAAAATTGTATTTGATGGCTGCATAATTTGATCATAATTGCAAATATTTGAGCATCTTTAGTGCTGTTTGAAGAATATTTCAAAATGTCTCCTCAGTTCTTCTGGATTTAAACATATGCATAGTGTAAATAAAACACACTATATGCCAATGGATTGCTTTTATGTATCTGCCAATTCAATTTCCATTACATTAATTCCTGTGTTGAACACTTTCATCTTTTTCAGCAGACACACATAATTTCTGTTTACAGCAGTGTGGAATTGAGTGACAAGGCATTACATCACACCAAGTTGAATAATCCTACATATTTTAGTATGTTTTGGCCTGTATTTAAATAGATTGATTTAGACTTGCATGTGCAACTCCCACACATGCACTAACACAAACTGCTGTGCCTGAAAAAATGCAGTTATGTGTCTAGAGAGCAGAACACTCTAGGGGTGGTCTCTAAAACACCCCTAGAGAAATGTATTTTGCAAAAGTGCCATTAAATTAACTGAAATTGAAGCCATCTAGAGAGGAATCGAACCCTCAGCCACCACACTTGATTAAGTTGTATATAAGCAGGAAAACCCCACTGTCACTGGCTTTCAAAATTATTATTCTCCTTTAGACTCTCATGGATTCATTCCTAAGTAACTTAATTCCTAATCCTCATTTTTTATCCTCATTCTACATGACAAGAATTTATCCATTATAAATGTAGCCTAGACAGAAGAAATGAGTTTAAAATTAACAGAATTGAGTATTCTAAAGAGAAAACACATTTTATTTTAATCTATTATGGGACTTTGCTACATTATCATCCTAAAGTGTACAAGAACATCTCCCTCAAAATATTTGGCAGTTTTTCATGCAGCTCTTATCCTGGTTTTCAGGCAGCATGAACTTTTGCAGACCTTTTCTTTTCTTTTCTTATAGTTCATTTGTCCTTAAACACACCTTTAACAGGGACACAGCTGAGAATTCACCTGGACTATCAAATCATTAGAATTATAATGGATGATGAAAAGATGAAATTTACATTAAAAAATGCATGTAGCAAATACTAAAGAGAATACCATGTATAAAGAAACATTCCAAGCATTAATTTTGCTAGAGCAGAGAACATCAGAGCTGATCCCATTTAAAATTCACTATTTAGAGAGAATCAACACAGACATACTACAAAACCAGCAGAAGTAGCAAAATATTAGTATTCTGAGGTCAAAAAGCACCAACAACTTCAAGTGAAATGTAACACTATACTATGCAGCTTCTCTCTGTCTTGAACTATCCCTGTTAATCTAAAGAAGCAATCATACTGGGGCTAATGGGTAATTCTGCAACTGCATTTGTTGCCTGCTATCTTCATAGGTAAATGACCCAGAATTATGAGTTTATCTGTTGAAATAATATTTTCTGGTTTGAACAAAGTAAACATTTAAATAAATTAAGCTGTATGATTATTACTGTTCACATTTTCCCACTTAAAATAAAGTCAAGTCATTCTTTTTTTTCTTTTTTTTTTCCCTGCATAGGTCCTCCATCAGCAGAAATCTTTGTGGTCATCTTAGTTTGGACTGATATCTTAACCTTCATAGATTGAGACATTCTCCAAACTGTATACAGCAAAACCTGTACAAGGAGTAAAATCTGCATGGTAAGAACGAAGGATGTTGAGAAAGCAAGAAAGACACCTTGTAATATGAAATAATCCTGCAGGGAATTTGGGAAGGGTGTCTGATCCCAACAGAATAATCTCCTTGAACAACAGGAGACATGTCTGATGGAACCACATTAATCCCACAGAATATTATATGATATTCCACAGAATAATCAAGAAGGATGCCTGGCCCAATAATAACAATGAAGTCATGAATAGATGAGGTTGTCTCCTTTTGGGGAGGAGAAAGGAACACAAGGTGAACAGGAGAGGAAATATGGGAAGAAGTTGGACCACAGTGGTTCTGGTTTGTCTTGCATCTTGCGACCTCTTGAGTCTCACCACCTTGACAGGGTGACATCAAGGGACATGGCCATCAGCACAAACTTCATGATAGCAGCTTCTGTGATAGGCTGAGAAGGGCTTGACACAGCAGCCAAATGAAATTTATAACTACTCTGATACCACAGGAAGTCAGTTGTGCAGCAACTCCCAAAAATAAATAGCTTTTCTCTGGTTTGAGAGGCCAACATGTACAGAGAGTTTAACCTTCTCAATTTGCTCTTTTGCTGTAGTTCAAAAATAATCTGTTCCCAGCAGGCCTCATCTTTTTTTTTTTTTTTTTCCCCTCTTGAAAGTGACATCTTAAAAGAAGTTAATTCTGGGAGTAGAGAATACAGCCACTGAACAAAAAAAACCAAAAACAAACAAACAAACAAACAAACAAAAAAATATATATACACACTTCTATGCACATACATAAGTATAAATAGCTATGCCACGATAGGCCCTGGTACTGCTATCATTGACTTGGTATCTCTATCAGGAGAAGAGATAGGAGATAAAGATGAACTATATTTTTCCTCTCTAAAGATGAACTATTTTTTTAAGCTGTCAGCTGCTGAGCTGCTCATTCACATTTCCTATGCTGCATCCTGTTCCCTCCCTCTCTCAGCCTTTATCCAAGTTTCATAAGTAGGATGCAAATAACAGGCACTCAAAAAGATTACAAGGACAGGGGACAGCACAACTTCAGCTTTCAAAAACAGGTGATCTGGATTTAATGTCACAATGATGGATGAATGTTTTTGTATTAGATGTGAAATTAAATTTCTGGAAGCAGGAAGGCCTTTCTGTTCCACTCAGGTTATATGGTGTATGACATTAGAAACACACTGTTGCTATTGGAATTATTGCAAATTAAAAATAGCTATTCCAGAATAGGCTCTAATAAACTATTTTAGTATTGTTCATATAAATTAGTGTTTTGCAAAACTGCCATGTCATTGACCCCATGGCACTCAGATCTAAAATGTGAAACATTTATCTCCCTTCTTATTACTGAAAATTCCATGGTGAGTTCAAGAAGAACTTAAGTCACTGAAAAGATATAAAATTATTTTTCTGAAAACAATATATTTAATCACAAAGCTCCCCCCCAAATATACAAAACATATTTATTGCTTTGATATGAAAGCAAAAGAGAACAATTGTTAAGCAGTTTTCATTTACATAGGCTGCCACAGTTTTAGTAAGCAGGCAAATGAACCCTTTACATTTGAATGGAAACTCAGACATTTCCAGCTCAAATATTTAAAATGAAGTTCATAAGAGCTTGCTTGCCATAGTCAGAAAAAACGAAACAAACATAAATCCCACTAAATTTTAAGACCAGTGAATCATGCAGAAATCAAATTTGAAAAAAAATAGGCAAAAGCTGCCTCATTTTCTATCTGCATATTTCAAATATCTCATGTATGTACATGTATAAAAAAAATACATCACATATGAGCAGGGGAGCTTCGGCTTGGAGTTTTCAGATTGTCACATTCAGACTTGCTAGAGGAACAGTCATACAGAGATGGCACTGATGATGGACAGTGGCAGGTATCAGCAATTGATTTCTTAGACAAATTCTTGGCCAAGAAGAAGTGACAACTCTCTTTTGTCTACCTCACCAGGTTTCAGAGAACTCCGAGAACCTGTGATTGAAAAGGGATCCTTCAGAATCCAGCAAGACAGATCTTGAGAATATTAGAGACTGCTGGACCGTAGAAAAAGATTTGCTACTAAGCAAAAACTAGCAAGAAGGTTCTGAGACAGAAGAAATAGAAATTCACATCCTGTAAAAATCTCAGACTAAAGTGTAACAAATTATATATTTAAAAAAAAAAAAAAAAAAAAAAAACCAAAAACCAAAAAACCTGCCCTTCAGCTGAAATAATCATCTTCCAAATGGAAATAATAGGCAGGGGTCAATAATTTGAATGGGTTGTATCTTTAATTTAAACATTTCTAATGGTAACAAATATTCATCCCTCCATTATCCCAGCAAGACTTCCTTCATCTTACTCACCACAACTAAAAACCAATGGCCACAGGCTATGACAAAGAGTATTATTGTTGAAAGGGGCAATTACTTTATTAAACAGCTACTGTCTCCTGATGTTAGAATTCTTCATTCCACAGGAGGGCTGCTAGAAATGTCACACTAAGTACAGATGGCCACTATTCAGTTTCAAACACAACCCATCACTGTGCATCTTTTCAGAAAAGAAGTATGGCATCATTAAGTGAAAATCAAATTCTTATGTTGAACTAGGAGAGGCATATTTAAATTGCTGCATTCTGAGGAACATTATGAAAAACTAACTTCAAAACCACCATCTGGAAAGTGGCATTTTATAGCTTAATATTGTCAAATTAACATATACAGGTAAGGGCTGCAGAAACTCAGAGATGTAGGATTTCAGACAGAAATTCCTTGCTGAGATCAGAGAAGAGGCTGATTGTAAGAGTCACTACTACAAAATTCTAGGCACATGACACAAATTTTCAATGGTTTTTAAATGTAGCACTATGAGAGCTGTGTGACACTATGAGCACTGTGTAACACGCATCACTAAGAGTGAGAATTTAATGCCTTGTCCTTGTTATGACTACACTCATTGGAACAAATCCCTTGCATTCTAGGAAAAACGTATTTTAGGAACTTAAATCAGCAGGGTCTGTCAAAGTACTTCCAATTATTGATGAATTGTGATATAGATGTCCACATCCAAGCAAATTAATCCCACTATATATGCATAAATCTGTTCCAAGTCCTTGTATACTGCACTAAAACCAATAAAATCTGCTTTAGGTAGAAAGACGTTTCACTAGAACAAGCAGGTGAGACCTGAGCTTTCATGGCACAATTTCCTTGGATTTAGACTTGTCAAGATAATTAGCTGATAAGAAATTCAAAAGTGTCTTAATACTTTTGGCCTTCTTGTGTGCTTTTCTATGCTGTTGTTTTTTGGGGTTTTTTGTTTGTTTGCTTTGTGGTTTGGGCTTGATAGTTTGGGTTTTTGGTTTTTTTCGTTTTCTTTTTTTTTTCCCACAGTGCATTGTGTGCTCTAATAAATTGTTAATCAAAAATACTGTTTCAAGCTGTGGACCTTTAATACTGAGTCACAGATCTGGAATGCATTTAAATGCTTGTTTTTGTCATCAGAACTCCACAAACATAGTCCTTCAGAGGCAAAAATAATGATTTTACAGACAGCTACTAACTACATTATAAACACCATCATATCCTTTTTTGACAGGGATTCATTCAGTAATTAAGAAAAACAAGACATAATTAGGAAAAAAAAGAAGTAATATATTTTTGAGTAAGCATTTGGCATAATTTTACTTTAAAAAAAAGTGGGAAAACATTGTCTAACCAGAAATTAAGTTATTTGAAGGTGACACACTATTTAGTGTTACAGGAATTCTTATACATTGTTTAGTCATCAAGTTCATCTCAATTGCTGGAAACCTATTTTAATCAATCGTGTTTTGACCAAAACAATAAGGGAAGAAAATTTAACTATTTTTAGGTTGCAGCAGTCAATAACAACAGTCATTTATAAAGTCTTTTGCATTTCTTTTTAAAAGACAGTGTTCAGTATTTGTGAATTATATGGTGAATTCATCGGTGCCAAAACCCCAAAGCAATCACATCCTCCTCTTACTTAAAAATAGAAACAGCAGAAAACCTGCTCTGAAAATTAATATGGCCACTAAAGTAGAGGAAATTATTGCATCAATTCTTAAAGAAGTAGACCTGGGAGATTTTCTGTACTAATTCTTTTATGGAATGATAGATTTGTGTACTAATGTTACCAAAAATTAATCAGCTCATTATGTCTGTAATGAATTACAAAGGAAAACTGAGGATAGAATGATGACAGTGATGATGATGATGATGATAATTATCATGAAACCAAGCTGATATTTTGTATGACAATAGGAAAAAAAGGTTTCAATCTGAACAGAAATGATCTGATCATCTTGTTCTGTCCAGTATGTAAGGAAGATATATAAACATGTTTTGAATTTTTGAATAGCAAACACACTGTTTAGTAACCAGACCAAAAAATCATGTCAGATTGTAAATGTATTAATTCCTTAATCCAGCAGTTTATCTATATTATAGAGGTAAAATAATTTCAACTCTTTAAGACATTGTGAACAATACTGAAATTCAATGGAAGACAAACTAACCTAGTTAACCGAAATAAAATTTAAAAAAAAAAAAGAAAAAAGATAAATGAACAATTTAAATTATTATTTATAGTAATCTGTTTGTTAATCACTTTTGGTGCATATGAATAGCCAACTGTTTTATTTCTGAAGGAAATGTCTCCTACTTTAACACCCCTTAATCTTTGAAACCTTGATTTTTTTTTCTAATTTGCAAATACAGACTCAAAAATGTGACAAATAGTGACATACACATAGAGCATTCATATACTTCCACTGTGCACAAGACTAACAACTTTTCTGTACCAAGTATTCCATAAAATAAATTTTAGTTTAAGTTACCAAGCAATTAAGACATTTCCAAATCCTTATTCTTACAGTATTTGCATTTTAAAAATAAAAAATACAACTGTTAATATTTAAAAGCCCTAAAACACAAATTGCACTTTGCAGAACAAGGACAGCAAAGTCAACAAACAACACAGGGTACAGGAATATTTCCCATGGAAAATACACTATTTTCATGAAGCTTACTTCCAACACTCACATTTCAATCTTTAGTTCTTCTATGCAGAAAAAGAATACGAGGTATAGGCCAGAACTTGAGTTTCCATACCAAAGAAGTTTCCCAGAGTTTTTTTTTCCTTGTTAAAAATATTATTTATGATGAGTAAAATTAAATTAATTTCTAAGATGCGTTTTCCAATTAATCATTCAACTCTTTAATAACCTTAAAGGTAGATTAACAAAAACATAACCATTAATAGTTAAAAGGAGAAATGCATCTTGGGTTAAGGAATTCTTGATAGCCTTGGACCCCAGATTCATGGTCTCAAATTCGTAAACCTATTTTATCTTTGCACCAAAATGTCACAGAACTACCTTTCCCAAGGTAACTTTTAGTAAATAGTACTTTCATACGTCACTAGTTCACCCAAACACAATCTATCAGTCTACGTCTCTACTTTTTTCTGTAGGTTATACATTATGAAAGAAGTACTGTTTCAAAAACACAGTTCTTCAAAAAGCAATAAATCATAGAGGTGGACTAGGTGTATAGAGAAGAATTTCTTACAGAAGTATATTAGATTTTTTAGTGTACTACTGCTCCATCCTCAACCTTATAATAGAAAAGAACAAGCAGAAAATTGAAGAACAATCAAACAAGGAAAAGAAGAACTCAAGAAGGGTTTACCTTGCTGTTAGCACTTGTTTACAGTTTTTTAGCACATCCAGCAGTTAAACAGATACATACACTCATACACAACCCCCTCCAGCAAAGCTTCTCACAGCAATTTCATGCTGCAGGCGTGGAAAGAGACAAACACACCCCAAATTAGTCCCTTCTGCTTTCAATAATGTTCTTGACAGTTTCATGGCCACTGGAGGAGATCTCACACAAACCCAGAGAAAGCATCAGACTCCTGCCTGGAACATTGTTTCCAAGATCCCTGAAAGTTAATCTACTGCCCACAGACACTGCACCCCTGACAGGAAAAGCAATTAATTTCTCCCAAACATTTCCTTAACAGATGTTTGCTACAGGCTACTGTTAATTTTTACTTTATTGCTGTATGAACTTTTACCAAAGCCTTCCATCAGACTCTTTATCCAAATCTGTAAATTTACATGTGCATCCTGATTTGCCTTTATGAAAATTTCCCAGAACTTCTGACAGTATTTCCTGTGAATAATCTTAGCTCAAAATACCTCCTATTTTTATCACATGCCATGCAGTTTATCAATATTCTTTCAGTATTTAGATTGAATACAGCAATTTAAGGTAAGAAACTTCTGGAGTAACAATTTTAAGAGTAGTAAGTAGTAAGCTAAGAGCAACTTATTAGACATTTAAATACCTCAAAAACCTATCTTGGTATATATTTGAATATCCATGAGATCAAGTAGACCACGAGAAATCCATTAAGGAAAGCAATATGTTAATTATTTCTTTTCCTCCTTTAATTTCCCTCCGTTCATTCTTGGCAAACCTCATGCAAATGAGAGTATAAGTGATTTTATCTCTATTTATATACCTTTGATTTCCTCTTAAACGACTTTTTTTTTTTTTTCATTTGCAGCTTTCCTATATGAAGCAGAAACAAAAAAGGTAAAAGCTTATATAATAGGCATAAATAGGCATGAGTCCACCGTTAGTGTTTGTAACACATAAAGTAGACACTCTTATAACTAATAATACAAATCTTTTACTCTCCTCTGGACTAAGAATCACAGAATCATGAAGTTTGATTTGGAAGGGACATAATAAAGGCAATCCAGCCCCAACAATAGGAACATCTCCATTTTTCTTTCACTCTCTGATGAATCAATCCACTGTATTGGTTTTTAGATACAAACAGAAATTACTTTTCCACTTTACACAAAATTTCACTTAAACTTCATATTTGCATCATATCCATTTCTTTCACGAAACGTCTCCTCTCTGTAATATTTGATCTTGAAAGAACTTTATGTAGAAAAGCATTATGGGACTAGGTATTGCTGTAGAAGTGCAGCGATAACTATGCATTAATTATATTTAGATTTCATTAGCATTCTAGTCATGCAGATCTATAACAATGCCTGGAAAATATGGAAATACATTTAATATTAGTCTTTAAATACAGAAAAGTTTGGACCTTTCTAAATTTGTTTTTGATTTCTGAAATTTTTCTCCTGCCTACGTCACTTGCCATTAAAGCACTTGTTTCTTTACATACTTTCCAGACCTTTTTATAACCTACAGTGCAATAAGAGGATTTGCTGCCCCCATTTCCAACACTTTGTACATTGTAGCTATTCTAACCAAAGATATATTTAAGACCCAATACTGATCTCACAGAAAATGCTAGAATATTTTAATAATGGCAGCTTTCCGGGAGAAAAGATTTTCAGAAGAGCACCCAAAACCACATCTCCTGCAGCAATTTAGGCTTTGCACACCTTAATCTAGAGAACTGAGTGACTATTCAACTCTCACAAGTCTCAGAAGTGTCTCTTGAAGCTATTTGCCTAATCTGTAGTCTTCTAAGTCACTCCTCAGCTTGCAAAATCACATCCATGAGGGAAAGAATAAATATTTCCCCTGATTAATGATCTTCGTCAGCCTTTACATTCAGTCTTAAAAGAAAAAATGTCCACTAAGTGAGTTAATCTGTATTATACCATGAATGAAAACATCATTCCGGGACACTCTGGACACTGAATGTACCAATTCACATGCTTTTCAAAACACACTTAAGTAGATTAACAGGTTGCCAAAATTAAAGTAGTTTATTGCCAAGGAAAAGGACGCCACTCCCCAAGTGTATTGTTATTTCAGGAAACGTGAAAAGCATGGAATTAACTGACCAATAAATTATCTCTGACAGTATGTGATGTCAACATTTTTGCATACCTACCATTATTTCAAAAATCAAAATGGGACAAATGAGTGACTGCAAAGTATGTTTCCAGAGATTGTCAGTCCTCACTGGCAGCAACCACTTTGGCACCTGCAGCTGAGACACTGCAGCATTAAGCATGACTCTTCTAACTATCCTTCAGGTGAAAGGGACAGCTGACAGCCAATGGAAGAGCCATCTTGAGAACCACACAAATTCTTATTCTTACTTCAGGAAGCCATTCTGAATGTAGTAAAATATATTTGTGAGAATGCCAAAAAAACAGAGGTCTAGGCTTTTGATGCAGCATTACTTGAACAATCATAATAAAGCCATTAAGAAAACATTAATAAAAAAGTTGTCTCTATCAGTCTTTGGTTGTTGCCACAAAAGATCATCTTCCTCTAGCAAAAGAAACTGTAGGATATGCTTGGTTTATTCTAGAGACAACATTTTCATACATCTCTGTGTTAATATTTTCTCTCTTACTTTCAATTAACTGCCTGCCTTCTCTGCTCCTACTGTGAAGCAACAGCTGGATCTTATCCAGTTTAGAAATCTTTCCCTTTCTCTATGCTATCAATTTCCTTTCTCCCTCTTGTTTTCTCCTGCAGTGGATTTATACTGTTCCTCATCTATAGGCTTCACTTTCTGAACTCTCTGCCACTTAAGATTCAATTTGTCATTTTAAAATGGCACTCCAAGTGCGACCTAGTCAGGGCCAACTAGGAGAAAAATGATTATTTCTTTGGTGGACAACATGAGTTTTCTTAATAGCATTTAAAATAATAGAGTCATAAAAATATAATTCTCATTTTGTTCCATTGCACATAATACACAGATAATTCCCTCAAAACTACTGTTTCAATATTGTCAACCCATTATTTAATAATTTCTCTATCTGTTTAATGCATGAGACTCTAGACAGACAAATTACTATAAAATTACATGCTAAAGGAACAGATGAAGCCATTTAGCTATCTTAAACCAATGGAGCACCACCTCCTTCCATGTACATCCCTTTAAGGTCTTGTCTGTGTTCCCAACCTTTAGTCTAAATGAGTATTCATTCCCTCTGAAGTGATGTGTAATGAATTTACATGGCAGTTAGGAACATGGCTTTGTGGTGGAGTTGGTAGAGTTATGTTAACAGATGGACTGAAGGGTCTTTTCAAACCCAAATCATTCTACATTTCGATGAAAATATTTCTCTTCAGTCAGGGAAGCAGACACAAAGGAAAGACAACTGTCCCTGTTATTCAAAGGACCACGTGAGCTTTTTTTTCACTTAAAAATAAAAGTGAACACAATCACCATTAGAAAAAAGACTCCTCCTCATTTAACTCCATTTGTCCACCTACTCCACTCTTGGCTGTAGCATGGCCATGTTTGAGCTATCTGAGAACCCTCCTGGTGCCACCGTGCATCTGGCTGTCTGGGCTCAAAGCAGTAACCAGGGAACAAGAGACACAAAATTAAATTTCTTCAAGTATTCACATTATCGAGATGTTTTTAAATAGGCCTTCTTAATAAATCTAAAGGTAACTATAATATTTAAATAGGTAATGCTCTCTGAAACATGCACAATATTTAACTACTCTGGGCCCTATTGACTTTTTCTATTCTCATTATTCTTTTCCCATAAAATGTTACAAAAGAGAATCACAGAACACCAAGTCATTAACATTTTCAAGTGGCATTTTATTTCTATTTTCATCCCATTAATTGCATACAAGTCCCTCCACTCAGAACATTTCACATAGGCAGCTGTACATGAACAACATGTAACTAGAACAAGATTAAGGAAAGGTGAAATGGGGCAAGAAAACCTTGAATTTTACTTTGTAAAATGAGGCACAAAGAAGAAAAATATCCGGTCCAAGAGCTCAAAGAACTTTCTGACAAAGCAAGGAGTAGTGCTGTGGTATCTGTAAAACGCTATGATTAATAAGCAGTTTACCAGTAATTTATCCTGAATTCCTCTTTCCCCTTAACAGGCTTTGGGCTTTCAATTTGTTTCAGAGACATCTTAGATAAGTTGTCCTCTTAGATAATCAGGCAGAATTTATTTTTGCACGACTGCATTGGCTCTTACAAGGTTTTACAGAAGCTATGGATTTTAGTAAGAACGTGAACGTGTGGGTGTCATCCCAGATTCCCCATATAGGATGTCTTTTGTCTTTTCTGTATGGGAGCACTCCTCTTCAGACATGTGAAACTCACTGTCCTTCTCTCTCCTCTGCCTAACACAGCTACAAAAACCTGTAGTCACCTCGTACATATCCCTAGGTACTGGAGATAGGGAAAGGAAGGACACAGAAAAAGCATCTAACACTCTTCCTTTCTGTAGAGACAAGTGCCTCTAAACATCAATGTGAATAACCTGATTTTCAGGACTAACTGCTTCTCTAATTCAATAAGTGGCTCCCAGCTAATAAACATAAACACCAAGAAAATCAATCTTCATTTCCCTGGACCAGCTGAAATAAAGATTCAAACCCACAACGTCTTACACTAAAATCCACTAGTTTAGTTTAAAGGGAACTGCAGCTTCCTAAAATACAATTTGAAAGGCAGAATATGCATGGATACTCCAAAGACTTCAACATAAAATAAAAATTGAAAAAAAAAATTCTTAAATACAAAACCAGAAAAAAACCCTCCAAGTTGTTCAGGTATGCTGCTGAAAATTGCAGATTGTGTGATAATCTGACCAGAAACAACCAAGACGAAGGGGTTTGCAACGCTTCCAATACAGGATGATGTCTGAAAAAGTTTGTTATGATTCTACTTCAGGATTAACTCATAAGCCATTTAGCCAAAAGAGGTTTCTTTAGACTGGTATGTATAGAGTTTAGAAATAGATAAAATACAACCTGGTATTTCCTTTAGATCTTGTGCCTTGTCAGATACACAGTCAAATCTATGTAACTCCCATCTTTTTTACCTAAACACCAATGAGCCCTTAACAGCATGCAAAATCCTTATGCACTGAAGAAATTATTATAGTTTTTACTGCTTGAATGCTTGAATAACAGCATCCTTTTAATATATATCAAGTTCTATGATTTACTTGGCAAAGGAAGTTAAGATGCCTTTTCAGTAGGAGTTTTCTATCAATGTACCAATGTCCTCTGTTGGGTCCCAGTGCTGGGGAAACAGTGGTGTGCAGGGTTAGCCCTGGCTTCAGTAGGAAGAGAGTAGGCTGAGAGGAAATGTAAAACTCTTGGTTGCACTCACATTTCATCATTTGTCTCATTTCTCAGACAGTGAAAGAGCTTCACTCTTAGAAGTTACACAGGCCAAGGACAAGATTGTTTTATTATAAATTTCTACTACATCAAAGACATCCAGCATATCAAATACTTATGACAATTAATATTAAGGAAACCAGAATTTCACTGAGCTACAACTCTTGGCTTGTGTTTTGTAAGCATTTAACTTTGTGATAAATACACAAATATCATAAAACACCATACAGCTTTAATTTTATCTTCATAGCTCTTATTCTAGTCAGAGTATTAATGGATTACTTTAAAAAACCCCACCAAGTCAGCAAATGACTGGCCTTATAATTGAACACAAGGTTCCACAGCACTTCGTAAAATACAATTTAAATGCTGTTAAGTGCATCCCAGGTAAACAGCTGCTGGCCACTGATCCTGGTTAAGCTGACAATCCTATTTTCTGAATTCTAAAAAACCAGTGCCAGCTGTAATGTTCCTCCTTTGTACAAAACCAAATCCACTTTTGTGTTAGCAACCTGTATTGCCTGATAGTAACTGCTTCCATTTTTCAACGCCAGTCCCAAAAAAGCATAAAAGTAAGGAAGCTAAGATTTGCTCATCCTATACCTTACCAAAAAAAAAAAAAAAAAAAAAAAAAAAAAAAAAACCAAAACAAAAAGCTCTCCCACCTGAGAAAAGCCAGTCTTCAGTACCTTTCCTAGAAACTTAAGGACAAGAGGTAAACTTGATGATTAATCTCAACAAACATAAAAAGCCAAATTTGCAGTGTATATTTGCCTGTGTATGAGTTTCATTTCCAGGATGATTTTGAAAGAAGCAAAGTATATTAAACAAAGGACCTTTCTTTTCTAAAGGATCTTTTGTCTTTTATTAAATTTTTGTCAAGTTCAATTTCTTTCACATGAACAAAAGGGATAAACTAGATAAAAGAAGCGAAAATCATGTACAATTGTGTCAGTAAAAAAATCTTACAGTTTCCTGTAAAATTCAATTTTATATTTAGACATATCTATTCAAAACATTTTCTACAGGCTGCTACTCTAAGCATAAATTTACCCTGGCTTTTAAACTGCATTAGAGAAAAACAGGAAGCTTGTCTAAAAATGCATATTCTTGTATGCATGCAGATCAAAAGGCAGAGAGAGAATGTATTTTACCTTAAGCATATGAGATATTTTTAATCTTAAAAAGACCCAGCTAAACCAAACCCATTAAAAAATCCCCAAAAACTTAAAATTTGTGTCTTGTGTCTCTATGTATATCAGAACAGTATTCAGAACTGCAGGTATTTTAAAGCTGTGCATTTATTTTTGACTCCCTTAATAGGTAGTGATTATTTTTAGCAGCTGTATTGCCCCATGTAAAACAAAACAGTTACTTTTTATACATAAATAAAAATTCTCAATTTGCATTTAGATGGTAACTTCTTATTTTATAAATAATTTAGCCTGAAGAAAAAAAGGCTGGGGGGGAGGGAGGGGCTTATTGCTCTCTACACCTGCCTGAAAGGAGGGTGTAGGTAGGTGGGATCAGTGTCTTGACCCAGGTAACAAGTGACAGGACAAGAGGGAATGGCCTCCCTGCATCATGGGAGGTTCAGGTTGGACATCACAAAGAATTTCATTGTGGGAAGGATTGTCAAGTGTGGGAATGGGCTTCCCAGAGTGGTGGTGGAGTCATCAACCCTGAAGTGTTCAAGAAACAGCTGGACATGGGACTTGACGTTCTGCTCTTTTGACAAGGCGGAAACAACCTTTTGATGGCCCAAAAGGTCTTTTCCAACCTCAATGACTCTGTGATTTAGAAATTAGGTAAGCATTTTTTCCTGCTTTTTAATTGAAAATGCAGTTTTTTGTTAGATCTGCCAACCAGCATTTAGTCAAGATCTTCCAGCAGTAGAACAAAATCCATACTGTACCAGCAGACCTAAAACATGCACATGGTACCTACAAAGATCTCATAATGTAGATATGGTTTTCCTTGGTGTATCTAAGGAGCCATGTGACTTCTGTTGAGAGGGAGAAGATGCCATTTCTATTTCCTCAGACTGATTTGAAACTGCTGTCTTTATCTTTTTGGAAAGCATTCCAATCTCTAAGGCGTTTTACCAAAGTGAGGTACTAAAACCTCTACCTTTACTTGTGCCCTAAAAAAAGAAGCCACATTTTGGTTGGTTGTTGGCTGAGTGCTCCCAAGTGCCTCCCAAGGAAGCAGCCTGAACTAGTCTGGATGTGCACAAAACATATAATATATTAAATTTTTAAGTTACAACATATCTAGAAGGCACATATGCATATGCACCTGCAGAACTGGTTGCAGCAGGGGTAACAGGTAAGCACAGACTCATCCCCTTTCCAAGCACAAGAGCTTGACCTCATTTGAAGCAGACTAACAGCAATCTAAACAGGCAGAGGAAGATGAATCTCCAACTAAAAGAAAGGCTAGTTTCAAAATATACAAGGTAAATGTTAGGATAGCTTCTCTGGGATATCTACCTGTCTCTGGAAAAAAGAGGAGACAGAGCTTTCTCACATGTGCTAAGAACAAACTGGTTTATGTACTTACAGGAATTTTCCTTTGGCTTACAAGTTTTCAGTACCAGCTGCCTGAAAACACCTAGAAATAACAGACTTTGGATCTTTATTTTCTTCTGATCATATTTATTCCAAAGACAAGAAGATAACTATATACAAATGCCTGTGCATTTTATAAAATGTTTTGATTGTCAGTTTCCACTATGCTGAGAAGTCTTAATTTTTAAAATTCAGATTTATTTGATGATTTTCTTGAAACATGGTTTGATTTGCATGAGATGCAGACACAAATGTTGGATGAGACTTTAGGATGACTATGTGATGTATCATTTATAGTGAAAACATTTTCTTATTTATTTCATTTCACCAAGGGCGTTATGTTTGGATTTGTGCAAAACAATGTCAGAGGCCAAGGAAAAGTTCTAAGGACTTTAGGAGTTAATTCTACATGTTTTTCAAGTTCTCTTCTTTCTCATTGTTTTTTTTGTGATATATGGATGTCATGGAACACCAAAAAGCACTCTGGCTATCCCTGCAAATGGAATCAGGGATGCTGGACAGAGCTCAAGAATTTCTTGAGAATCCTAGTAGAGTTAATAATCAAATCTGCAATCAGATGTTAAGCCATTTTGTCCTTGACTTCAGCTGTGCACAGCAACTTAAGAAATACAAGGATGGTTAGGACAGAATGATTGTAAAGCAAAATGTTGAAGAGCAGCAGTAGAGCTGGTTCTGGGTCAGTATTGTCATCTGCCTGTCTTCATATAGCTGCATGTACCAGCAAATGAAAACACAACAATTACCTAAGTAAATGGCAAGGTTTGAAATATACCAGCCTAGGGAGAAATAAAATCCAGGAATGACTCGATATATTAAATTAAAAGTAAGCAAAAAAAGCACATTCAGTGAAATAATCAGCTACATTTCAATCTACATTAATTTTGTAACACCGGCAAATTTAACAAAATGCGGTGATTCAAAAATGATGTTTTGCTTTTTCAACATGATTAAATTATAGAACTATTAAAGATAATAGTATTCCGTGTCATAAATGAAAGAGACATAACATTTCAATGACAAAAAACATTGTTTTAAACTTGACCTGAGTAAGTAGGTCACCCACCTTTTGAGTACTAAAGGATCTTGGGTGTCTTAGTTTAGGTTTTCCTTCCTTCCTTCCTGTCAGTAATGAATAGACTTTCAGAAGTGAAATGGATTTATCCTTCTCTCTGGGAAATTCCACATACAGGAACTGCAGCAGACACATCAGGGACTAAGTTATCTCTTAAGAACCTCCTAACAAAATGATAATTCCTACCTGAAGATGAATTTTGGTACACTTGCTAATAAGCCAGTGCACCAGAAATAGATTAAATACCAGTACTCTATTTGTTTTTATTCACAAAGTGGAATAAAATTTTCAAATCTCCAAATAAATCCAATTACATAAGAGGCTTAATTATTAACTTAACTAATATATTTAGCATATTCTGGAATAGTCTTTATAAACAAAACTTAACCTGAATTTTTTATTTTGTTGATTTATAAGCCATGTGAAACTTCACATTACGAAATCTTAACTTTGTTCTGTATATGGCTTTAATTGGTTACCTTCAAGACTGAGAGAAAATACATTTTTTACACTAGTTTATGCATTGAACCTGCTCAGTAGGCAAAACTGTTACTGAGAAAGCATGTCAAATTATTGCTCTTCTGATTTTCTTTAGACTTCTTTTCTCTATTTTATATGGTAAATCTTGAAAATGACAATTAAAACTAACATGAAATTCACAAGCGCATCCACCAAGCCAGTTCCTACCTATCTGATTTTGCTTAGGTAATACACATCTTCAATTTTCTTAGTAAAATATGATTAGCCATGTTCACCAAACCAGATTCAGATTAAATCACATTTAGGAAAGTGCGACCCTGCAAATTAACCTTCATACAACTGTCTTGGCACAGAACCACCAGGAAGAGATGAACTCGAAAACCTTCCAAGTCAAGTCCAGAATTAGAAAATTTTTTATGTGGAAGTTGATCAAAATTCCTCTCAACTAGGGAGGAAGCCAACCACAGAACAAGTGAGTTCTGAAAAAAAGGTTAAAGGCAATATGCATGCTTCCTGGCAGAAAATATTAGCAATGACTAAAAGATTGAGAAGGTGACAGAACACTCCAACCATTTCCCATTTTCAGGAAGTTCTTCTGGTTTTCACTTTCCTTTCCTATTTTTTTTTAGGCTTAGGCTACAGGATAAATGTCATTCATTCTTAGAAATTATTGACAGATAGGATATTTCTTACTGAATGGACTTTCTTTCTTCGATACTTTGAGAATTCTTTGCTGATGTGATCAGGTAGTTGGAAAAAACTGAACTCCCAAGTTCTACAGCCTGCAGAAACACCATGATTAGAGGTCTTTCTGAAAAGATTATACATGTTTGTGCTAACATAGGTGAGTTAGTGTGGGATGGTGCAACCTTGTGAGGAAGGAATATTTTTTGTGCTTCACATTTCAAGTGAGACAACCTGGTAAGGACAGTTGATGACTAATTGTGAAATGCAGTACGAGAAAAAAAAATCAGCTGCAATTTAAAATGTATTGGCAAGTACAAGTAGATGTAATATACTAACTTGTTTTTTTCCAAAACTTCCCTTACATTTATGTTCTAGAATAGATTCCATTTAATGGCTATTCTAAAACAGGTACTTAACAAAATTCTTCTGCACATGCAATGCTACAATTTCAGCTGAAGAAGACCTTAAAGTAATACCATATCCAGTCTGTACTGTAAGCTAAGATTCCCACATAAATCTGCTTTATGTAAAAATTAGTTGGTCTCACAATAAATGTCCTTAAACACATTTATGTGTCTCATGTTGCTGCAGTCCTGTCACACTCGTTTCATGTTCAAAACTCTTCTCAGATCCACTTCAGAATAAAATGAAAAGCAAGAACTGAACAGGAAAATCAGAAAGATCAGTGGTGAGTTTGAATTCTCTGCACTGGCACAAATCTGAAGGAGGCATTTCTACTTCTTCTATTTTTGTCCTTTTAATAGGAATTAATCTACAGAGATTAAAAAAAAGAACAAACATTAAATCTTAAATAATCTGCATCCAAACTCATGAGAAAAAATTTCATGGAACAGCACCTCTACCTAAAATGACAGAAATGGCCACAGGTGAATTGACAATCAGCTAATAAGAACACTTAACTCACAGTGACGTGCCCTGCACCATAGGGCATGTTTTGCTTATGGCACTTCTGGAGCTGCCTAACTCCTCAACAACACTTACTGGATTTTTCCTGGAACTCAGAGACAGACATCAAATTTGCTGCAATCTGTGCAAAACAGCTGTTCCTGAATGAAACCTTGGATGCCTGATACACCAACCAGGGAAAACAACCAAGGGCTACAAGCCAAGGCCATGCTGTTTTAGTAGGACCTTCCCTATTATGGCCAAAATTTGTGGAAGCACCATCTGTTCTGACAACAAAGAGCACGACTTTTCTTTATTTTCTGGTTGATCCCCCAGCTCCCAGTTAAATATCTTCTTCACCTGTGACATTGCAACACGTCCCTGGCTTTGCAAAGTGTGCACCACATACCACAGGGAACAATCTTCTTCCAAGCTTTGCATTATCTAGCTCAGAGTAGGGAGCAATCCCACAAATTAAACTTCAATCACACAAAGTTGTTTACAATGTAAAGCACAGGGAGTTTTCATTGTTCAAATGCCATTAATGAAATCCACACAAATAAGTCCCTAAGCTTTTTCCTCAAAAATAATGCTAAAGCATTTATTCATAACTACATGTTCTTTTCAAAAGACTAACAATTACCAGGCTTTAATGACATCTCTTTGGAGAATATGGATATATAATATGCATAAACCTAAAATAATTGTTTGGCTGGAAGCCTGGTTAAATCACAATTCTGTAAGTGAAAATCTTTCAGATGAAAATTTCTTTCATAGTACAGTTATATTCATTGTACAAGTCAAACTGTATTTTGAAGTCAGTAATTTGGAGAAGTGATTTTCTTCTTCAGAAGTTAGGGAAAAAAACAATAAAATGGTTACTATTCAAAGTAGTTGACATCTTTCTTACAGTGTTGGAAGAAAATTGGAAAAACCTGCATGGCAGCAGGAAAAAATGGCATGCTATGGAATTATGTTAACTTAAAAATTACAGAAAGAACTCTAATGGGCTCATGTACAGGATTAATAAAAACCAACAGAGGTACCCTGTTCTAAGAGTTAAGGTGTAAGAGCTGGGGGAGAGGAAGAGATTTAAAAAAAAAGGAAATGGAAAAGAAAAGAAATAAATAACAAGTGACTAAGGCATCAATCAGCTGGGCAGACTATTTGCAGAAATTAATGAAAAATTAAAAATGGCTGGAATATTTGGTCACTAATATTCAGCAAAACTCCTACTAAACCTAAGTGTTGTTTCATTTTTTTCCCCCAGGAAAACTATTTTATTTTCCCCATATCAGTGGTTTCACTCAAAGTTAATTGTTTCACCACACTAACAAATAGATCTACAATCCAAAATCAAATCCATGTCCAGGGATAAAAAGGAAAAAAAAAAAAAAAAAAAGAAATTAAGGGAAACTAATTACTTTCCTTCATAGCTAAACATTTAATGAACAGGCATTTAAAGGCTTCTATTCTTATGTAAGAATTCTGTAATTTTAATTTCTTGGAGGGGATTTCATAGCAGAACCAGTGCCCCATCAAAGCATTATTTTCAAGGGACAACTTGGTGACCACTTCTCTAAACAAACTGCAGGTCTGATAAATAGGTAAGATACACAAACAATACTTAATTACATGAACTACATATCTTCTAATAAAGTATTTTATTGTATGCAAGTTTTACTATAGTCACAAAAAAATCAGGATGTTTTAAAAGTAAGAGGCAATTGCCTAGGTAGCCTTAAGAAATCAGATAAATAAGAGAGAAATCATCTCCAGTTTACAGATGAGGAAATAGGCCACAAAGAGTATTTTATATTGAGGTGTGCTTCCATACAGCCTATTTGCCACCCAGATTTTACACTGTTCAGCAAAAAGTGTGGACATTTTAGACATAACATTATAAAATATTTATATGAACCCATTAAACACAAGTCTACATTGGACTGGTTTTATTTCTCTCTACCTTCTTAGCTGTTTTATTGGGAATTTATGTTGTGTTTGACCACGTTTTCCAGGTGAATGAATGCTGTTAATTTTCCAAGAATTCTGCAAGGAACAGAGCTGTGACCTTACATTCAGTCCATTAATTTCAAAGAGTATAAAGATTCCATGGAAAGTCTATATAACTGAAATCTTTCAGCTATGGACAAGCTTTTTCAAATAAGTCTGGTACTCATAATTTCTTGACTTAATATGAAATTTTCATAAACTCTCAAACTTCTTTTCAAAAAAAGTCTTATTATTTTAATAAACATAAAAAAAGGATAACCATTACAGATAAAACCTAACTTAATTATAAAATAGACACGAATATAATGTAGTATGTTTTTGAAAAATGGTTTTCATGTGGGCAGATTCAAACAATGCAGAATAATCTTAGGAAATAGAGACCATGAACTATTGTATACTTCTGAAAAAATCTCAAAATCACTGGGAAGCACACTAACTGTACTACTTTTTAATTGAGTTTTAGCTAGTCTGATATCCACAAAAGCCTCAAGATTAAAAGCTTATGTTGGGTTCTTATTACTGGCAAGCCAATTTGAATTCTGCTTGTCAAACACTGCCCTAAGACACAGTAGTAGATTTGACCATGTGATCAAACTCTACCAACTTCATTCACTTTCTTTCATGAATAGACCAAAACAATTTAATTTTTCATCCAATGTGACCAAAACTGAAAATTATGGGTGGGTCTGATAATTAAGGTAGAAGACTTTGCTGACAATCATACTGCAAGGAGCTGAACGAGTCACAGTAGCAGCTGTCCCATCGAAATTGAGACCACTGACAATCCAAATGCACAGGGAACAATTAATAATGGGTCTATCTGGAAGTTTGGTAGAAGGTTAAGCATTCTGTCTTTACTTTTGAGTTCAAGAGGGTACTGCAGGAAAGTCTCACAGATTTGCACCTGTTTGGCTTTTTCCTGGCTTCAATGCCTTACATACAGATAATTAAAACTATGCTCTGAAGTAAAAAATATTTAGTTATGGACTCACTGTCTTACTTACAGTACCATAAGAAGCTGAAATGTAAGCCTTTTTTTGTAAGATGTTTTGCCTATCTTCCTTCACTGAACTACACATTGTCTATTTCTATGATTTGTGTTACTATTCACACAGAATATTCTAAAGGCAAACATGCTTCCTTTACATTTTTTTTACAAAGATGCATTAACCCAAGAAAGACTAATAATGTACTGAATAACACACTGAAAGACTGAAATTCTGACCTGTAGGAATGCATACACATAGCATCATTTTCCACTTTAGTGGGAAAAATATCAGTGACTTGAGCTGTATGCTTCTCATACTGGGAAGGCCACTGAAGGAGAGACATAAGAGATCTTTGGGTAAAGAAAATAACCAAATGTAAAGAAAAAAATATTGATGAGTTGCGTTGGCAGGCAGAAGGAATAGTTTAGGAAATACTTAAAGACACACCATGGCTATGGATACATGCTGACAACTGGCAAATTCAGTTTTCTCTCCCTCTGCATTAATATTGGCTGCTGTGGTTAATTCATGTGACAGCTTCATCTCCCAATCCTTAATAAAACAGGTATGTCTGACCTCATATAAGACTGCAGCTACAAGTTGTCATGCAGGTATCAGCATATCTTTAAAACTAGCATAGTGTTTGAACTACAGAAGAAAAATTTAGCTCAGTTATGGAGATTGATTCTCCATTTTTAAAACCCCTGCATAATATGAAAGATTTGTATAGATAAAGTGGCAATTTCCTACTAGAAATGATAAAATACCTTTTATCAATTTATTCATCTGAGAGATACAAAGAAAATGCTGTCTGCACTTTTCCATGTTGACATCCCCTCATTCCCTCTACAGGAAATCATTACTCTCATATATACACTTAGAATAATTTTTAAAAAATGCAAACTATTAGTAAAACCTCTCATATGATTTGGGCCTGAGGCACAAATCAACTATTTGCTGAAATTCTACTATTAATATAACTTCCAGGTAAATTTCTGAAAACTGAAGGCACATTTCTGGTTCTTATTTTAATATGAGCAACCTCTTCGAGCATTAGAAGGAAAATTTTGCCTTATTCAATAAAATTAACCCCAAAATTCAGTCCCAACTAGATCTTACATTCAGTAACCAATGCAGAAAAATGTATCTTAAGCACATTTAAGAGTAGGGAGATCCTAGGAATAACAGGAGTCACTGAAATACACTACTGAATGAATAAATAATAGTAAATGAACACTTTTCCCACTGAAAATTGTGCAAACATACTTAAAAACATGTAAAAATTTACTAATAAAATTCTTCTGCCTGAAGTTACCATGATCCAGTATTTCAAAACATGTGAAAACACTAAACTATGAATCATAGGGGTATTTTCACAAAATGTTTAGAATTTAATATGCTTTCCATAAGCAACTGTACTTGTCTGCAGATGTGCATCTATTACATCAACATTTTAACTATAGATCTATCACCAAAAAGAATATTTTTACAGCTTTTCAATGATCTAAAAGGACATGCATATGGAATAAAGAAGGAGGGAAAAGATGGAAGCACCTCAATAAATATAGACACTATGCTACTGAAAAAAAAAATCTCAAATGAAGTTAAGAATCTGTTCTGCATTCCAGGTTTTACTTAATTATTCAGCTTGTTATGAGACTGCTACTGTGAACAAAGAGCAGGAACTATGAGTTTCAATCACTTTTTAATTGCTTTCACAGTTCATTCATTGGGCAACAACCAGGTAATGGTCAGGATAAATGCCAGTAATATTTCTCTTCTGGTTCCTAATTCTAACCCCAGTCAGACAAATTACTCTACCAGATTTTTCTCCAACAGTTCAGCTCAAATCAACCTCATTTAACAGCAATTTTTTTTTTTTGTAGTTGGAGCTGTTGAGAGATAAAATAGGGAATTGTTTTGAAAGCAGTCTATCTCATGATTTTGTATATATCTAGATTTTATTTATTAAAAGCTTTTCATGTTGAGTTAATTTTTCATATTTTGCACAGTAATTTTTTGCTGAATGGATAAACAATAAGAGAAGCCAATAATTTCTCTTGAGAAAAACCCCACATAAATATATTATTTTTTTGATTGTTTCCACTTAGTTTCCTCCACATTTCCAGTAGAAATTCCCTCCTCTTTGTTCAATCTAATTGTGAACACCATGTATTCAGTCCAGAAACAGAGAAGGAATAAATCAGAGAGACTATTTTTAAGCAGTATCATGGCCTCTATGCCATCTAAATGTGTGTTAGCGCTTGTGCTGCTGAACCAAATATCTTATATTTTCTATGATTACAGATGGAATCTTTCTACCTAAAAGCAAGATCTATTTTACCTAACAAATACCAAAGTACATAATAAAAATATTTTCCTGCCTATTTCTTCCTCCATGTTGGAAAAAAGCCCAGTTCTGATTAAGTATCAATAAAATCTGTTTTTTCCATGATTAGCACGGCATACTGATTGGAATTCAGATTGTGCCTTTTCTCTTCACAGACACTACAGAGACCTTTTAGCTGCAGGAATTTATGTTTTCTTCTGCTTGCTATTGATTAAGCCCTGGCCAGTTCTAAAGAATGATATGGCTCATCTTTCATTTCTAGTATTTCTATGTTTATAGGACGTTTTCAGCCTTGTTATTCATAACTGAAGTGTCAAATAAAAAAATTTGCTTATTTTAACACCTTATAAGAAATATAAAATATGAAACTGCTAAGGAAACCATGACTGAACATCTGCCAGCCTCAGCAAGACTATGTTGCTTTTCCTTCTTGGCTTTAAACTAGCATTGACTAAGTGAGCTCTGGAACCTGAATCAAAAAAGAGTTCCTCAGAGGAACTTAGTTTAATTTCTGCCCCCTCCAAAATAAAAATACAATATGCTGAATTGGAGTTGGCATCTCTGGAAGGCACCACACTGAAACCTTGTAGACAGGCAAGCATCCTGATGCTGGCTTAGGCATCTCAAGTACATTGAATCAAGAAAAACAACTTTTTTTTTTCTTTTTTTTTCATTTCTATTACTATTGAAACTTCAAACAGATGAAATTTAAAGTTTGCCAGTTGGTGGCTGACACTGCTTAATCTCCCCACTCTGGTTTGAATGCTGACTACAAAGCAGGTACAACATACACTCATAACTTTGTTCACACACAAATCTACATCAGCTCAGACAAATGCACATCTGATTGATCATTTCAGTTCTGCTTTTCTCCTTCTGAAGGTGAGGCCACATAAGTTACAACAAATATTTTATACATATATTCCTTCCACTTCTGGCAAACAACTTTACCTGTATTTGAATCAATAAAAAAAGTCTTATAATTTCAAACAACCCCATGTATTTTAGTTATAATTTAATGGGCTTAAGCATGCTTAAACTTTTGAATTTATTTGCATATTGGGCAAGTGGAGTCACAATCCTTTCTTAATCATGTACAGTACATCATTTGAGGAAAAAGTCTCAAAGGTGTGAAAATGGGGCAAAGGAAGGACAAGAAACATGGACAGAAACAAATATGCAGGGGGAATGTAAAGAATTAGGTGAGAAGAATGAGTTTAAAATCTCACAAGGACATGAGAATGATACCTGGTTTAAATCACAACAAAATAAATTATTCTGAACAGTGAATACATGCTTTATACATATATTATTTCTATGTGCTTTTGATAAAGGCAAATGCAAAAAGCAATTTGCATTTTTGTAAACCATAACTTCAATCTTCATTGTCAAATGGTAAAAAAATCATCTTTCATAGGCAACCTATGATCCTCATTTTAATGAGGACTTTGACAACTGACAAAAGAGTGTGAATTTCTGTTTCAAGTATATCTTAAGTGTGCACCTGAATTATAAATTGTTAGAGGCTATTTTTGTTTCTGATAGTTCTTTTGGTACACTCTAAGTGAGGTTTGTTAGCAACATTTCTACAGTCAGACAACACTGTTAAAACTCAACATGGGCATTCCATCCTTAGGGAGAAGGGGATTAGTGATTTCTGCAAAGAATTTTGCCTCCAGAATTTTAGTTATTTCTTAAGATCGTTAGGTCCATGTTTCTCATGGTTAATGCTACATTTTTATTACTCTATTGTTTCTTTATTGTTTTTTTGTCTCAATTCCTCCTGCTTTATTACTTGTTATTTCTGTTAGTTTAATTGTAATCTGCTTTCACTGAAGCAGAAAGAATTATATATTTCCAAAACTGCATTGCACATGAATTCCATTAAGTTAAATACATTTAAGTGACTATATTAGGAAAGAATCTTAGAAAAAAACAGCATAGTGGACTTTTTTCCTAATAATATATTATCATTATTCAATATTACAACAGAATGTCACAAATTGTAACAATGAAAATATTATTTACCATATGAATGTTTTCTACATTTTACACTCGCACACTAAGCAAACCAAGTATGAGTTATTTTGAAAACTGAATCTTGTTTTAAGGTCTTTATAAAGAAAACATTCTGAAAATAAAATTCTCAAGTATATTGAAATGTTAAAGGTATAATACTATAATGACTTATCAAAAACTACCAGATTAGATCTTAATGCCTTGTATTTCAATAACTCTTGCAGAAAGTTCATGGGAAAGGCATCACTGATTTTCCAGTATACTAAATGTGAATCTTTGCTTTCTTTCCGTGTAATTGTCAAACACTGAAACTAAAATTTAGCAGTTCCTTATTTTTATATGTTTCATTAGTAAACTATTTTCCCCGTGAACAGATTTTATTCTTTAATTTTTTTTTTTTTTTTTTTTTTTTGCCAAAACAGAGACTGAAACAGGCTCTTCCATTTACTTTAACAGGAAAAAATACAAATTTGCGGTTTTTTTAAATCCCCTTAAGAATATTTTTCTCTCTCATTTTTTCTTTGCTGGGTTTGCAGGTGAACAGTTTTTGCTGCCTTTCACTACATTGGCTTGGAAAAATCAAAATCTTCCCATGCTGAACACTGCAAGTTTGAATAACTGAATTACTTTGCAAGAGCACTTACAAAGACCCTATTTGCATTTTACCTTATATTATGGAAATCACAATACAGAAATATAGTGATTAAGTTCCACTTAAAATCACCATGTGCTGCCAAAATCTCATGTACTTAGAAATTTAACAGCATTTAAGATTTTAAACTGAATTGAAAAGCACTGTTTAAAACCTCCACCCAGGAAGGTAGCATTCAGACTTTCTATATAAGCTGTAAAATCCTCATCTGCTTGTCAACAGCTTCCAAAGGCAATACAGAGCCTTCAGTGCTCTGTATAAAATAATAGAGTTATTACAACAAGCACTGGAGAATCAAAATATAGAAAACATTTCAAATATTTCCTTCAGCTCAAATATTGACTTAAAAGGAACCTTTTTTAAGAGGCCTCAGTGTAGTAACAATTACAATGACAGATGAAATCAACAAAAAACTATCAGTGTTTTGAACCAGATCATCTTGCTTAGAAAAGAATAATGATTTTTTTTTTTTTCATCACATGGAAGAGATAAGATGCAAATATATGTTCTAAAACATATTTTATAAGATTTGAAATTTTACCTCCTGGGTTTTGTGAGATAATACTTTGTAAAATTGTGATTCTTTCAGTACTGTACCACTAAGGTAGCTTTAAAATGCTGTGATTAATGACCCAGAAATGTTTAGATAATTACTGTAGGTGGTTTGGCATTCCTTGCAGAAAGGAAATATGCAGGAGTCCTGGCACAGAGATTAAAGTCCTTAGCAGCAGAGCACTGAGTGCCAAGCCAAAGAGCATAATATCCAGAATTGAAGAGCCAGATGTGAGTGGAGTTCCATGAACCAGCCACAGGATCTTTCACATTTCATGGCTTGGTGGCTTCTGACAGTTCAGCAGCCACTTAGAAATATGACCCTGCAATTAAAGGAGTCATCTCATCACTCCCTAGACAAAAAGCAGTGGTGAAGGCACTTCTGCAGTAAATTTACCAATATTTTTTTGGAGTTTTGTGCACACCAGGACATCAAGCTGAAGAGATAATTATGGAGCCTGCCACCCCATCCCAGTCTACAGTGCATGCAAACTCTCCATTTTCAACTTCACAATTTAGCTACTCCAGATTCCTAAATGTGTGAGGATTACCTGGCAAAGGCTTCTGACTTACTGAAGGCTGCTAGTGAGTAGAGTTAAGGGACCTCAAACACTCAGAGGAGTTTAACATACTAGTACAAAGTGCTGGCTATTTAATAAACTTAAATGTTTCAATCTAAGAGTAATTACATTATGAGAAGACTGGAAAAAGAAAAAATGGTTTTTTTGCTCATAGCCACTCCACACAAGCGACAAATTTTCAATGTTACAGCTAAAGCCACAGCATTTATGTGTAGCTTGGCCTCACTGTCAGCTTTCATCTCTGTTGCTGAGGTGTCAAACCAGATCAGCAGCAATAGGGTTATGGTAAAGAATGGAAAGAGAAAGAGGAAACAACAGCATTGAAGGAATTAAAATTTGGAGTGCTGCTGAGATTGAATCCAAACATCCTTCACCTATATTTACTTTTTAGTAAGTCTAAAGCAGTAGGATTTTGTCAGTTGATGATGATTATTTATGTCAATGGTAGCCACATTAGAAGTTGGGATATTTATAAATCTCTGATGATGGTTGGGTCATACATTATTCAGTTAATGACTATATCATGGTAAATACTCAAGAAAGATGAACGGAAATTAATCATTGGCCACTCTGCCAACAGGCAGACTGGAGAAAAAGTGGATTTTAAACAGCTGATTTGGTTTAACTCAACTGCCTCATTTTTGAAGTGTCTTACCAGCTCGCCCCACTCTTTTCTCAGGATCCAACAGAGCAATTAGTTCTAAATGAATATTGAAGGTGTAGAAAACAACAAAGACACCCAGGAAACCAAACAGTTACTAATTTTCCATTCCCTGAGTCTGAGCAATGGTCATCCTCAGAACACAGAGGCATGGTTCATCAACTCTTTATCCCACATACCCTAATGCTTCCTACTCCAACAAGCTTAAAGGTATAAAACTACTTTTGGAATAATTCCAAATACTAGGATTTCAGTGGATCAATATCCTTTCACTGCAGGCGGTTTCATAGTGCTTTCTGGATAACTGCTGGTGCAAATGTCCACTCAGTACTTGAAAAGCTTGGTAGAACTCCGATGTGTAATAAATTGGACTTTTTCAGAAGATTCTGCCAACTGACAGTCTTGAAAAAAATAGTCCTGTAACAAAAGAGAAAATGCTGAATATTTTTTTTACCCCAAGAATGCCCAACACTTTCCTAGTATCCATTGTCACCTCTTGCAGAGGGATTGTATTTCAAACCTCCAAGTGGAAAAAACCAAAAAATCGCCTCTCCTACACTACATACACATTTCCCTTCTTAGCACTTTCAAACAAAACTCCTTATGCTGGCAAAAGATCAAAGATGAGAACTCATGTCAGCCAGACAAAGCTACATCAGGTTGACTCATGCTCATTACTGAAAATTTTCAAGGCTTTGGATGTCCAGGGACAAAAAACTTTCCCATATTGTACAAAGCTTAAAACTGTATTTCCCATTTTGAAATGCAGCAGAGGCAAGACTGGAGATGCTGAAAAGTCCATTGCAGTGAATACCTAGCAAAGTGTAACAGCACACTTATAATGAGCAGGACTGGGTTTTTCTCTGGTTTTGTTTTGGAGAAATCAATAGGATATTCAAGAACACATAAAACAAGTTTGTCTCTCCAATAAGGAGCACAGAAAAGGTAATTCCACTGCCCATTTTTCACCGTGGTATTTTCAGTGGATGTTCAGTTTCTGACTAAAGATAAATGTGCTGGCTGTGGTCATGGAATGTGTCTGTGAAGTCACAAGCTTGATGAATTGGCAAGGTTTCATAATTTCATTATTAAGCATGACACAGATCTTGGGATTGGATTTGTCAGCCTTAAAAAGGTATTGCAAGCTGAGAAACATCCATCTATGACAGTTAGTATAGAAATGATGGACTTGATTTGGCAGGGGATCAGATTACTGACAACTGAAGAGAGAAAGACATGGTCAGAGGAAAACCCTTTCATATGGCTACCTCTGATAATCACAAGAGATACTCAGAATAACTGGGGGTGAAAATAGTAGGTCAGACCTAGATGGTTTCAAAAGAATCATGGCAGAGCTCACAGACAGCTGCATTGAAGGCCGAACAGGCCTAACAGTGATTTGGAAGTTTGCAACACAATTCAAAATCATCATCAAAGAATTCTTAGGGAACAACCTGAGGCTCCTGAGTTAACTCATGTGCATGTGAATTTAAATCAGTTCAAGAAAGTAAAGCAGAGCATGCAAACATATGGAATTTGTAACAGAAACAGTAGTACTGACATGGAGATGCTTAATAGCATACTCTAAATTACTGTCTGTAAACATTATTTAATAAATTAAATTTTGAACAACATAGCTGTTAGAAAATTTAAAGGTAATTACAATTTTAGTGGATTTAACAACTGTTGAAATCCCAAATAAATTCCATTTTGACCACCAGTCTTCCCTGCAGCCAGAATTCACACGTCATTCAGGCTTAACGTGCACAAGATGGACTTGGAAAATTTAAACCTGTTTCAAGTTCATCTCCAAAAAAAGAAAAAAAAAAAATTTGTTTCCATCTTTCCCCAAAAACAACAGAGAAGCACTGCTATGCTAATCAAAATGAAAGAATACAAGGACATGTATTTTTAAACCTCAGAAAACAACACAGTACTAGAATACAGAATCTGTGTATACAAAGGATTAAAAGTGTCTTCAGATGAAGTAAACAAGAACCATTGGATCCTCATCCTTAGTTCTTTTATACCCAAGAGTTTTGAGGTTTTGTCACTGCACAGATCAATAGCACATGCTTCCTAATTAAAATTCAGTCAATAATTAAAGTTAGCCAGTATACCAGGGAAGCATTAGAGCATCACTGATTGCTTCATGCTTATTATTGTCAGGACGTTTATCTCATCATTGCAAAATTTTCTATTATTGTTTTATGTCAGCTATTTCTTACACATGAGGTAAAGTACCAGCCCATTTCTCAAAGTCAAGGTAGTAATCCTTTTGACCAGAAATATCTAAAGAGGGAATTTATGGACTTATTTCTAAAAAACAATAAAAGAAGTATTTTACTCATGGAGAGTAACAGTAATACAGGAGCTTTTCGTCTGATACAGAATGAGATATGAAAGAATATCCACTGATGCACATAAAGTTAAACAGAAAAACTCAATTACAAACTGAATGCAGTGGTAGGCGCTAACATGGGACATACAAGGTCTACTGGAGGAAGAAGTGACTTAAAATCTACAGAACAATGGCTTGCACATCCTGTTCCAAACTCCCAAATGACCTTCTCATAGCCACAGGTTTTACAGGCCAAAAAGATCTCTGAAAACTATTGTCAGAAGCCTCTCTCTTTTTCAACATGATTTTAATTTAGGTTTTTTACTGAAAGGCATTTCAGTACTGATTTATTAAAAAAAAAAAAAAATGCTTGAGAACAGAATAATTACCACATGGAAAACTTGTCAGGTAAAAAGAAATGAAAGAACATGCTTATTGGGGAGGAAGAACAGTGAGGGGAGAGACAGAAAGCCTGCAATCCTGGAAAATTGCCATAGTGGCATTAAAAAGATAACAGCTCAGAAACAGAAAGCATTTCAAAGCAAATGAATCACAAGGGAAAGCTGGAAAACCTATTTTCAGGAGAAATTTTAACAACTGGTATAGAATTGGTGCTCTTTTTTTCAAACATATATTAAAAAAATATAAATAAATTTCATCTGTTAATATATCAATATGAACAGAAATCATTGTCAATGCTAGAAAAACACTGATAATGTGATTTTTAAAAGAGTAATTTTTAAAAAGTGGTTAAGAAGCCTGCATCGGAGAAAGAAGTTTGAAGTTGCTCTATGCAGGTGAACAAAGGGACTATTAACAATTTACAAGATTTTAGGCTATTTAAGTAATATTGAATTTTATTCTCTTAAGAACCACCTTTTTATTTTTTTCTGAACTAACACTAATATCTTTAGCAGCACAAGCCAATATACTAAACCACTCTGACTATTTAGACTATTGGGGGGGGTTTCAGTGTTATTTAGAAAGAATTTATATCAGTGAAATTATATTGAAGATCCAGACAAAAAATCCAAATCACTTCTCTCATGATCAACTGGGAAGAAAGGAAAGCCAGCTTTGTAACAGAATTCCTATCTACACAACTTTTCAAATGCATATAGGCTGGAGAAATACACAAATTATTTTTCTTATTTTCCGTGTTTTTGTTTAAACATTGAGAAGGTTATAATAATAAAAAGAGCTTTGAAATTTTTTTTCATTTTCCTAATCTGCATTCTCCCACAAATGATTTGTGTCTCACATCAGTTTAAGTCAAGGAAAACTTTTCAGAGAGGAAAAAAGAGTGCTACAGATTTCTCCCGTCTTTTCCAGTAATAACCTCAAACCAGTCCTCTACTATAGACATACTTCATACTGCTTGGAAAAAAAGACTGTTGTTAAAAAGACTGTGATTGGGAGATGGAAGTCAATAGAGAGGACCATGAGGATCAAAGACATTCCATTGTCTTTCTCCCCCTCAAAACAAATGCAATCACATAATTTATGTTATTCGCAATTTTTTTTCTCCCAAGATTACAAATGTAAACAGCTTCTTAATTTCACTATGCTTCATTCATTCCATATATTTCCATACAACATACTTCAACAACTACTCACAAAGCATTTGGCAACAAAAAGGTTAGATGAGAAGTATCTGAGAGTTGAGAGTAGAACAGTTTCCAACCTCTTCCCACCCTGAAGTGTTGTATATAAGCAGTCTTGCACACTAACTGAGCTACCAGATACAAGAAATAGCTACCAACAATAAGCAAACAATGTTAGGATGGTGTTCAGAGACTAAAAATCCATAATTTTCAAGGGAAATAAAAACCTGGCAAGTACACAATAAAAATGACAGCTCTGCTAGGTAGAGAATCAATGTTGCACTCAATGCCAAGTGTGATACACCAAACCCACACAGTGAGTCTGAATAGTTGAAGTTCTCTTTAGTAATCACATCTTTAAAGCCTGCTTAATTAAGGTATTTCAATCACTAAGGTCTAAAGTCCCAAAAGACATGGAGCTAATTTTTTAAAACTCCTCCATAAGACACTTATATTTTGGTTTCTCTCGTCTCCTTTCCTCTACTTTATTTCCTGACAAGAAGAAAGCCTAATAAAAATTGCTTAGAAAGGGCATCAAAAAGGGAAGAAAACCATCAGGCAAGAAAGAAGTGGAAAAAAATTTAACGTTATTCTTTGGCCCTATTAAATTTATGGAGAGAGTCCTCATTTTAAGTCTTTCAATCACTTTTGGATCCTCACATCAATATTACCATCACACTTAATGTTATTCTGATAATTTCAGTAAGTTTCAACCTATTATCATTTACAGACACTGAAAATTCTTACCTGATTTAAAGAAGTCACAACAACCAATAGCAGATATATAAATCTGTAAAGGAGCCTTTCCAGCAGAATGCTGGCATATTTTGGTGTGATCCAAATTAAAAGCTAATTTAAAAACTGTACTGCTCTTGAAACTGAGACTTTTTTTCTTTAATATCTTCCTTACTGCAACATTTTAAAAAATATAATATACTTATGAAGCTTGTCTTATATTCATCAATGTACAATCTTCACATATCTACAATAAAAATTTGAATTCTCTTTTTACATTTAAATATTAATGTAATACTGCTGTTGTATGGAAAAATATTTTTATCAGATTTTAATTGTAATTTTAATTATTCCAAGTTTACACTATAATCAATAAATTTAATGCAGCAAACAAGACCAAGTCTTGCTACAAATTGCCATACTCCACTTTCATTTAAACATTTATGAGATATACATAGAAACTTTAGAAATGAAATTATCATTTTGAATCATTTTCAGAATAATCAGTTGTAACTCAAAAACCTATAGTGACTTGAAAAATTTTTATAAATATTTTAAGATTTTTTTTCCGTTTTTCAATTTTTCAATTCATTAACTGAATTTTGACAGCAGATGGTAAATTTCTGCCTTCACTTTTTAATCCTGCTTTGCTTTCCTGTTCTTCACTTTCTGTAAAACTCAGGCACACATTTCTTTCCTTCTCCTCAGTGAATACATTTTGTTTGGCTGGTTCCATTGATGGCTTTCCTTAACTCACTTAAGATTGCATAAAACAAAAGTACAGCTAAATTCTTTGTGATCCTAAAATGCTTTTTAACCAACCACATCTTCCTTCATTTGTCCCCTCCAATAGTACATAGCAATTTTTAGGGCTTTAATGTTATATCATTATATATATACACACATTTTTCATAACATTGTGGAATATTCCATTCCCTGAACATGAAAAAGGAAAAGGCAACGGTTAAAGCCACTCATCAGCTACTTGTTTGTTATATGGAAAACACAGAACTAACTCAAAATGCACCAAGATGATATATTCCATAGATTAAAAAATACTGTGTAGGGGTTCCATTCCATAGGATTTGCTTGTTGCACACATCCCAAATTCACTTTGAAATAAGAAATTCAACTCCCCTCTAAAACTATATCCTACTAATTGCCATTTCAGCAATGTATTTGGAAGCATTACCCTCACAGACAAAACCAAAATATTCTGGGGTACCTCAGAATGTATCTGAAGATATCACATTATTTTTTTCAGGTACAAGGCTTATACTTCCTGTATTCTTTTGTCTTATTCATGTAAAGAAGAAATAGTGCTGAAATCTAGGAATTAATGCTACAGTGCATGTAAAATGATTTGTGGTTACAAACACTCCCTTTGGAGAAACAACCATGGCACTGCAGTAGTTACAGCTCTGGTGGCAGGACTGTCACACTGAACACTTACTGCTCTTGAGGCATGAATCATGTGAACTGTCTTCTGCAACTCAGTGCTCAACAACGGTGGCTCTGTGGCCACAGAAGGAAAATGGTAAATCAACGAACCTTGTTAAAGGAAAAAGCAGATTAAACCACATTCGGCAAAGTTCCACTGCCTGCACAGCACCAGCTTTCAGAGCACATACCTGTCTCTGCAGAGCACTGCAGCTCTTCCTGTCTGAGGGTACCCCTGGAGAACTGCACAGCACCAAGGTGCTAAAGAATGATGACCATGAGACTCAAGCATGTTTGACTTAAAGGTAATTAATCTCAATTGACTGCCAGAGAACAAGAAGCATGGAAGAAAACAAACCAAAAGTGTGTTTATGTATATTGAAATGTCAGACTGAGAAAGCTGTAGAAGTTGTTAGGAAATTCTTGCCTTTGAGGCACTTTGAGTGTCAATTTTATACTGGCTTTTTGGTATACAATGACCATAACACGTCTTGGAGTGGGCAGCTTACTTTCACTGCTGCTCACATCTGAAATTATTGGCTTCCTACACAAACATTTTGCGGAAAATTTTATTTGGTAAGAAAGCACTTCTTTGAAGCTTACATTTCTCAATTTATTGCTTCAATCATGAAATTTTGTAACAAAACTGCCATTGCTGTTATGCACATTTTTTGTTAAACTAAGTAAAAGTTAAACCCCATTTCACATTGGAAGAAAACCAACATTCTGTTAAAATTTAGAATTAGCATGAAAGTGTAACTGAAAATCTTCTCTGCCAGCTTTTGTAATCCTAGTATGGTTCATGACAAAAGAAAGACAAGTATATTCATTCCCTTTGATTTCTGAATAAGTTCAAGTATTAAATTTATTCAGGATTTTAATCATGTTTTCTCATTAAAAATACAGCTATGCTAGGATTTTAATCACATTTTCTTATTAAAAATACAGCTATGCTACAAAACAACTCTATTCCCTTTAGATAAACAAGAATTGTACTAGTGGAATAAAAGAGAATTATGGATTAGGGGTTTTTTTTAATAGTTCCACTGACTTTTAAACCAATATAGCAGAAATATGTATGAAACAAACTCTGTTGCATATGCATGAAATTTTTGCAGAACATTTGGAAGAGGCCTCATTTCCTCACAAACAAAAGGAAAATTTTTTGTTTGTGTCCTTGAACATTTGTTCATTCAAGAGATTCTGAGGTAGCTCTTCTCTTTATTCAACCTCTATATGAAGGAGGACATTTTGCGCATGTGTGATTTTAAACCACATCTAAAGTTCAACTTCTGCCTCATGATGAAAGAACTATTCTGTGTTCCAGGGCTGAGGATGGTTACTGACAATGGTCACTGAATAACAGGTTAGAAGGACCTCAGGGTCCAGTCCAACTTCCTGATTCAAGGAGGATCAACTGCGAGCACAAACCAGATTGCTCAGGGTTTTATCCAGACAAACCTCCAAAAAACCTGAAGATGGAAGCAGCACTGCTTGTCCCCCAGTTCTACTGTTGACTATCCTCACAAAAAATATCCCTTACACCCAGGCCATCCAGACAAAAGAGGTCTTAGGAAAGACCTCTTTTCAGGTAGAGTAGAAGCCTCTACCCCTTTAATCTGATTTTCCCTTCTGATTTGTGTACCATCACAGACCATGAAATTATGACTTGCATACACAACTTCACAGCCACAGCATCAGCTTTCCACAAGATTTCTAGTCTTATCTGAAAAGAGAATTGATGAAGAGAGGAATAAAAGCAACCTTTTATGGGGGGAAGGGGGTGTGGGAGAGAGGGGTGATGCCCCACATCTTTCCACATAGATCTTGAATTCCAGTCTGTATGACACTAAAGATGCTCTTGATCTAAGGAATTATATCAAGTCCGATAAATGTAATGGTTCTCTGCCTTACCTTTCTCCACAATGGCAGCTGGGTACATCCTGATTTTAACTCCAAAATATTTAAAAGATGATAGGAAGAGAGGACAAAATTCCTGTGCCATACAAAATAAATCACTGGGTAAAACATCCTCGTGCTTGTCATAAGGATATTCAAGGCCATATGTGGGCCTTGAATATCCTTATGACTTTCAGTTTTGGATAATATAGTTCAAAAGTTTAACGGGAATGCAATGGTCTTACTAAGTAAAATGGTTTTGTGAATCCTATTTTAATGACTAGCATTAACCAATAATTACCATGAGTTGACTCTAACATTGCTGTAACCACCCCCTGGAGGGAGGGATAAATTTATTTCATTAAACTCTGCCAAGATACTGAAATTTGCAGAGCAGTTTCACTTTCTCTTGATTCCCCTAAAAAGCACATACCAGTTATAAACTAAAAGGAGAGTAATTTGGTTCAGATGTTAGGAACAGGTTCTTTCCTCAGACTACAGTGAGGCACCAGAACAGATTGCTCAGAGTTGTGGATTATCCATCCCTGCATGCATTCCAGATCATTTTATTTCAGTATCATTTACAAGTATCAAAACATGGCTATTTGTAAATATTTTTTAAAAATTTATTAAATTAGCATTGGACAAAGAGAGAACACAAACCAGCACAAAACTATGCAAGTGCACAGATGCATGAAAAATTAGTATCCATATGTTTTTTTTCCATGCATATATCATCATTTTTCATACAGCTTTTATTGATTTAAAACAATAGTTCTAGTATTTAGATGGAAATAAGTATATTTGAAATCTTTTTATTCTATTGACTAATTTTATGAAGACAAATCTATCAGTCCTGGGATGCAGTTTATGTGTTTAAACACCTTAAAAGTTTTACATTAAAGACTGGTTCATTATATTGTTACACAGAAAGAGTGTATCAAAACCACTTCCCACATAACTACTTTTTTTTTTGCTAAAAAAAATACAACCTTTTAAAACCTTAAGAAAAAATGGTCATGAACGTCTAAAACCAACAGGGACATAGTAATTTTTAAAGACACCAAAAAGATCGGTCTGATTGGTAATAACAGAGATTATGCCAGTGATTATCAGTCCTGTTTCTTACTTGTGGCCTAAGAAAACCCCTTAGTCAAACGCCCCCTCTTTGCTTTCTGTCAGTTGGCAGTCACAAAGCTTGTACTAAACCTAATGAAGTTAGACAACCTGACAGGATAACATTTTATGGAAAGAAATTTTGAACTAGGTCACAGCAAAAATGCCCTAAACCTCAGTAATCTTCTCCTTCCACACAAACACCAACTTTAGTAGCCAAAGAGAAGCTGTTTAGTAAAGGTTCTCTCCATAAGCTTCAGTTCAGGGAACATGACATAATTGTAATTATTCATCTCTATGCACAAACTTAAGTTCATAGAGTTCTTCAGATTCTTCTATTTCCCTCCTAATTGGATTTTACCATTCTCTCCTTTTAATGACTCTCTTCAAGCTTGGGTAGATCTGGCTTTGCACTTGTTTGTCTGCTGTTCCTCCCTGAACAGCAAGTGTTTTGTTCGAGCTCATGAAGTTTAATTTCAGTCGTGGTAACCAGAGCATGGATAGCATCCTTCCCCTCTCATCCACTGTCCCACTTCTACAATGACTTAAGAGGTAAAACCAAATATTCCAGTGCTACTTTTTGCACTTAAAACAAAATGTAAGGCCCAGAGTCACTTCTGTAGAGCAGTGATACACATTTCAAAACAACCGCAAATCTTAACACATCTTCAAATTATCTAGATCCATTTTTGTCATGAAACACTCTTCTAGTTGCAAAACCTTATTGGTCTGGATCTATCACTAGAATACAAGTCTGCAACAGCAAGTCTAAACATAAAGGCTGGATCTCCTAGGCCAACAAAAATGCAAAAAAAACCAGGCTTACTTAAATGCACAGCCACTAAAATTTCAGGAAATACCCAGGTCTAGTCTCATCTTATATAATTCACTTTCATGCTCTTTAGATAATTTCAGTCTCAGACTGGAAAAAGGAAAAAAACAGCTGCATCCTGCTCACATTGGTTTTAGCACAAAAAACAGATAAGACCATAAAAGGATGGACATGCAGCTGCTGGATACTCAAATGGATACACTTAAAGGCATGCTCAGAAAATTACAGGCATGGAGTTCTGGAAAAACAAGTCCTTTGATATTGCTCACCTTAGAAAACCACAAGTGAGTAAACTCAACCTTTAATAACTTACTAGTGTATTGTTTCTTATCCTCTTTTTAGGATAAGAAAATTGACCTTAATAGGTTTTAATGAAGGAAAATAAATTATTTACAAATTTTTGATACAAATAACTTCTACCTTGTGAAATTTTATGTATTGTTTCTGAATTTGATGCAGTAATATCAGTTCTTTAATAATGAACAAACATTTTTTCAAAGTCCTTCTGCAAAATCTGCAAAAAAAATGTTTTTTAAAACACTTCAGAACATTCCAAACATTCAGGAATTTTTTTCTGAATTGAAAAAAGTAAAAAAAAGAGCAGCCTCACTTGTTCCTCTTTGCCAACAGTATTAAAAGAAAAAAAAAATTCTAAGGAGACATTATTATGTTAATGTTCCTTACTGATACTTTGACATTAAAATATTTTTTATTGAATGAACACAAGTATAATCACAACTAGTCTATAAATTATTAAGATCTGGAAAAAAATTCCTAGTGTATAGCATATATACTCCTAAAACATAGTTTATAAGGTAGATGGAAGAAGGTAATACTTACTTCTAGTTTTCATCAAATATTTTTTCACTTGATAGCAAAAATTTCTTGCTGACAGCAGAGTTTTACACCATAACATCATTTGTTGTAAAGAAAAAGTCACTAGAGTCTCATTTTAATAATTTTAAATTTAACCATCAGATGTTCTATTTGAGTGAACAGCTATGATCACTTACTCATGTCTTCAGAGATCACACTACTGTACAAAGTAGCCTCTACAGAAATACTGTTCTACCATATCCTTAAGACAGAGCCATATAAAAATTATACCTTTATCCCTTATACTCTTATCTTCTATACTTTCTATCCAATTTTCATTAAAAAATATGAGATGTGTGCTCACTTTTTTGCTTTACTGATTTTCCAAAGCAAATGCCTCCCACTGTGTAGAAGAGCTTTTGAAAATCCATATTCCTAGAAAATTTTACCTTCAGTTCTTTTTTATTAATTGCAATTCAAATACCATTCTTCATAGTCAACACCCTGAATACCCATATTTTGCTCCCTCATATGTCAGAGAAACTTGTACAAAAGTCAGCTAATGTCACCTATATTCTTCCTGAAGTTCTGGTGATTAAGCACAGCTTGAAAAGGGAAGAAGTGAAAATAAGATGGTTAATCCTCTCAGGCTGTCTGTACAGAGAGTAGAGAAAGGCTTGCCTAAAGGGGAATTAAAACTGTGAAACCAAATATTCCATCTTTTATAACTGAGGATGTTTCCTAGTTTAACCTTGTAGGAGTAAGGTCAAGCCTTTGTGCAGCCCACTGTCACCCTATTTCATCTCCCATCCAAGGGGAACCAAGGGGAAGCACAGACAAACTAATGCAGTTAGTGCTGAACAAAGGAGAGGCAAATTTATTCTCTCTGAGCATGCCTTAAGGCTATAAAGCTAAAACTATTATTTTATTATAAATTAAAGCTGAGTTGAACAGCAATTTACTAGGAGAAAAAAGAAATTAAAGGCACTAAATTTGCAGCAAGAATGTTAACTTTGATGTTAACATCTTAAATATAATTTATGAAAGCTTATGCTCATTTGTTAAATTACTAGGACTCAATTTTCCTGAACATATTTCTTAAAGAAGTTTCACTGATGTCTGCTAAAATAATGAAAAGAAATATATCCTCATTCTCATGAATGAGAATTTATGCATTGAGTTGCCATCAGCAATAATGGAACTGTATGGAACAGTCCCAATGGACAGTAATACAGAGGCTTTCCTAAATACACAAAGGAAGTGAAAACACCTGAGAAATTCAGACTTCAAAGAAATTCACGAAACATTTATTGTACATTCTGTGACAATTTAATGATCTAGAATGAAAATACTGCCATAGTCAGGTGCCACATTTCTCCAAATCTGCTCTGAAAATGTAATTTGTGTTGGTCTGCTGTACAGAAACTTCTCCAGCCAGGAGCTACCAAAGCAGAAAAAAAATAACTTCTGTCTGCCCTCTCCCACCCTCCTCATTCATGGAGGGCTGAGGTGTCAGGGCAGGACAAGAAAGCCGAAGTTATTCTCAAGGAAAAAGAGGTACTTTTGTTTTCACTCCCAGGTCAGTTAATACACAGAAATACGACATACTCTTCAGCCAGAACAAAAATATGAGTACTCAGAGAGGAACATCCTCTCACCTAAAAAAAATATTACAGCTATATAATGATGAGATTAATACACTACACAACAACAAATGTACAATTTGTGAGAAAGGGTCAACAAAATTTAACAAAGTATTACTTTCAGGCTTGATGTTGCAGTCAGTGAAGGACTTAGAAACCTGTGTGTACACTTTTCAATGAACACCAGTGAGTAAGATGATAATAATTTCCTTACAGAAGTGTAGACACAGACTGGCTCAAAAAGCTTGCATTTTAAAATTATAAAAAATCAAGACTATGGGATGAAGTCCAAAACAACATATTTTCTAGAAGATATCTTCTTAGAATTAGGAAAAAAAATCAAAACCAAAGTGAAAAGACTTAATAAAAGATGAGACAGAATGGGTTTTGATAATGGAGCTAGAACTAAATAAAAAAGGTAAGATAAATTTCCAAAGCAGGGTGGAATAATAGGACTGGAGGTAAAAGCAATTTGCTCAGTAAGCAAGAAGCACAGATGAAAGAGCAAACAATTCTTTTTAATTCTTTGTGTTGATATATATGCCTTATTTGTAAGTAAACAAGTAATGCTCCATAATGATCTTTTATCTCCTAATGCAGCATAATTTTGAAACTTCATGATGTGACAGTAATGATTCTGACTAAATGCCTCGTATTTAGGTTTCTTCCTTGTGAACTGCATTGCAAAGATATGCAAAAAGCCAAAAAAATATCTTCAGATGTTACTAGTTTTTTAACAAAATGAATTGAGAAGACCATACTGCATTATCACAGAAAATTTCCTCATTCATGTAACTTTAACCATACCAAGCCAAGATCTATTCCCCCTGTCCACCCCCCAGCAATATTTTCACTCAACATCTATTTTAGAATCTGACGTGGTTACCAATTAGGATCCTCCCTTCCAATTTTCAGCCAAATAAATCTTGGGAACTAGGAACAAGCAACTAGTTTCAGCAAGTTTTGTCTTCCTTTCTTTAATAATGAAGAATAATATTTAAACATAACATTCATCTTGCGGAGCTAAAACCACAAAATCTTTATCTACCTGAGCAGGCTGTGCTAGGTGGGGGCCCTCCCACCATGTCAGGCTGGATGTGAACCAGACTGGGAGGGGGGTCAAAAAGCAGAAGTTACATTGGGTTCAAATGTTCTACCTCAGCTAATAAATTGGCATGGAGTCACAAAATTAAACATATTTACACAGACACCATTTCAGACTTGTCTCGTAAGATTTGTCCTCTACTGCTCTTTTTCTGTCCTTCCTCTTTTAAATCTGTTTTTAACTTATTAAACCTATCAGGCATCTTTTACATAATAACTGGGTTTGAGCCCAGGTTCCAGATGAAGTCTCATATGAACAAATTTACAAGGAAAAAAAATTCTGTAATTTTTACTGGGTTATCATTAAAAAAATTCAAAAAACTGAAATCACAGACCAAACCAGAGTGGGACCCTTTAAAGTATTTCACTGAACTACTGGGCACCAAAATACTTGATTATTTTAAGTAGTAAGATGGTAAAAATTAATTCTAGAGATTTTTATCTCTCAAATCATCTGTTTCTAATAAATCTTTTCTATCAAGCACTGCAGACACTAAGTAAAAAAAATCTCCTGCAATCTCATATTTAATGAATTATTTATTCACTATGTTAGTTACATGGCCTCAGTCTTCCATAAGCAAGTTGAAAATACAATTATCTAGACAGATCTGCAGATCCAAATAATAAACTGGTATCAAAATTTAACCCAAAATCATACCAGAAAAATACTGATTTCCATTATTTTTTTTTTCATTTACAAAAAATTTCCATACAAATAGTTGGCAATTATTTGTATAGGGCTCACAAAGGCTTGAGGGTTTTTTGGCTTTTCTTCTACTGAGCTGCAGACGAATGCTAAATAAACTGCAATGTAAAGGAAGTATTTTCACCCAGAAAGAAGAAGAGTGCTCTAGAGTGATGTATGAGCTGTCCATGAGCTACATACATTTGTTCAGAACCAGTTATGGACATTTTGATCCAACTCAAATCCAGAAGCCTTTTCATGAGAGCAAGTACACTGGTACAGCCAGTAACTCAGCACAAGTTTGGATAAAAAAGAAATGAATACATTTAGGAAAGAAAGAAAATATTAAGACATAAGGATTCATAGCAGGAAACTTTTGTCACACAGGAATAACTTCAGAAATTACCTTTAGTGATGTGTTAAAAAAAAACAGTGAAGTGCAGTTTGATTAATGACAGTAATATGGATTCTGACTAGAGGAGATCATGTTTAAAAACCTTCTGAAGCTCTTTGGAAACAATTTTTTTTTTTTTTAATGAAAAAAAGAAAATTCAGTGACTATTGTGTGCTTAGATTTTCAAGGAGCATTTGACAACAGCTTTCACAATAGATTTAGCATCAGACTAACAGCCATACAACACAAGGGGCTTCTAAGTAGGTTGTTGTGTGAGGAGTGAAAGGTGCATAGTTACCATTGGATTTCCATGGTTGCTTTTTCAAAACCCCTTGCTCTACAATTAGAGCCAAGCTAATTAAGTCCTGATTGTCCTAAAAGTGAGTTTAAAAAAGAAAGTATTTGTAATGAGTATTATTAATAGGATTATATCTAGTAATATGAGTGTGCATAAGATCACTCCAGATAATTTCCACTTTAAGTTTTAGAGCCTAAATGAAAATAGAATTCAGTAATAATGACATGAAATCAGAGGACTGTGCTTCTCAGTAAACTTTGCAGTTGGGCAATACATTCAGTGATGTACTCCAGAGAAAATGTGGTAGCAGCCAGCAGCTCCAAGTGATGGACACACTGTAGCACTCACATTCAGAGCCACTGCTGAAAACCTGCGCCAGGAAGCTGAAGGTGAGGTGGGGAATTACTTTATGCACATCACTGTCAGCTCTGATAGTGCCAACTTCACATCATCCTTTTTCCTTCTCTGCAAGATGGGAAGAACAAGCCAAGTGTATCGATGAGATCAGCAAGCTTGGACATACAGGACATACAGCTTCTCTTTGATTCACACCACAGAAAAGGATTTTTTTTTTTCCCCCAAACGCTGCCATTGTATGACAAATTTTGTGAAGGTTGGAGACACTATAAAACAAATCAGTTAGGTAATATTTGGGTACTTACACCATATAAATTAAGGCAAAAATTATTAGTCATACAGAATAAAATAATTAATGAGGACACAAAACATGAGTTTGAAAATCTCACAAAGGTTTTAAAAAAGGAAGAGGATTCATAATACAGATACAGCACAGGTATGAGTAAATTCAGCTTGCCAAATCAGTGTTTCTCTGTTTCTCAAGCTACTATGTTTTGTTACTATCTCAATCACCAAATAATCACACTAGAATAATCACACTAGAAAACACAGATTTTCAGTTTTTTCAGTTTTGTGTTTGCATATCCTTTTTTCCTCATGTGCAATCAAGATGAACTTTTAAAAAGAATGAAACTTCTCAGGTCAAGAAAATCTCTGCTCTTTAGCCTCTGAGTTGAAATCTTAAGATTGGCTATTTGAAAATGCTGCAGTGCAAGTTTATATCCACCTTAGAAGCAGAACTAAAGCATGAACTGCGAAGGGGAAAACAAACAACACAAGCAAAACAAACAAACACCCCTTCCAAAAAAGAAAAACAAAACAAAACAAAAAAAGCCACAAAAAAAAAAAAAAAAAAAAAAATGAAAAAACCAAAGGTGAAGCAGTAAGAATGATCATAAGGAATGATTCAGTGCATGACCTTTTATTAGACTAAATGTCACAAATCTCTACCTCACAGTATTACAGAAGCATCTAATCTACAATATACTCCCTGTAGTTTATTTGCTTTTTGTGTAGGGATGCTTGGGGTTTTCTTAAAAGGGATCTCATTTAGCATCTGACAGATTGGAACTCTCATAAAACAAGACCCTGAAAAAGATACCAAATGATTCTGACCCCTCACAGATTAAACATTATTTGAAATGCTTAATGCTTGACCATACTGTAAGGTTTTATCATACCACTCCAGAGTAACTGCAGTGTTGAAAAATATCAATGAGTGTGCAAGTTCAAGTACTGACAAGATGTTTTTATCGCCAAAAGCTAAGATAACATCCCCATGAAAGAAACTAAAGGGTGGCCATGCATCTTGTAGACTTACAATGGCCACAAAAGCTTTTCTCTATGGTGAAATGAAAGGAGTAGGATTCAGCTTTTCTATGTTTTTTTACTTGAAGTCATGTTCCTTGTGTTGACATAGAACTTATATATACATATATATAGGTATATTTTATATATATATGTGTATATATATATATATATATATATATAAATATATATATATATATATTTATATAAAATACATATACTTAAATATACACATACACTTGATATTCCCTTTGAGTTATATTTACTGGAATGACCAAACAAAGGCACCATTAAGTGCCTTTGTTGCTATCAACAGAACACACATTTGATTAGAGAAGCAACTAGCAATGAGGGCAAAGTAAAAAACAGCTCAAAATGGTGAGTTTGGGCATGTCTCCCACCTTGTCTTCCTGCCAAATGATCATTTGATGCAATTTCTACACATAGTTAAATAACCAGAAAAGTATTAGGAAACAGAGAAGAGGAAAGATTGTGTTTTAATATCCAATGCAATACACCATAACTTTAAGTTAATTGTGCTTTATATCTGCCTCGATTAAGAAAAAAAAACTTTTATTTACAATGAATAGGCATTGACCCTTTTATGGGCTTGCTTCACAATAAATTCATGTAAAGTTGCTGGCCATGTACAGTAATAGTCAGCACTATGGGGGGAGGGGGAAAGAAATAAAAAGAAAGATCACAAAACAACAAACAAAAGCCCAAACAAACAAGCAACCACCCCCCTCCCTCACCTAAAAGCAACTAATCAAAAAACATCCAAACAAAACACAAAAAACCCTAACCCCACAACTGCAGCAAGAACTGAGCACAGTTTGAGTGGAAATGTCACCCCTCACACTTTCTAATATCTGCAGCTTTTCTACCTTATGGATAAAGGTTTTGTACAATTTTCATATAGAATTTGGTCTTGGTCAATTACTTGAGGTGTACTAAAACCATCAGAAAACTTGTCACAAAAGGAAAACAGAAAAAACGAAGCAAAGAAGATGAACTCAGCATATATTGACACAAATTTTTAGTGTGCATGTCAGGAAAATGTGCTTCAATGCCACTGCTGTACCTCAGGGGCACTTCACAGAACAGAATCAGAGGCCAGCTGAGAGAGGAAGGATCAGGGAGTCCAACCCCTGCTCACATGAGGGTCAGGGAGAGCAGGCTGCTCAGGATCATGTCCAGTAAGGGTTCTTAATATCTCCAGGATGGAGACCAAAGCCTCTCTGGGCAGTCTCTTTTGCTGTTAAACAATGAAGAAGCTTGTTTAGAAAAAGACAGGGAGATGATTCATTAATTAGTGTTAAAAGCAAAGCAGATTCAACTTGGGGATTTGATTTACTGTCAATTAAGGTTTTAAAAAAAGGCAAAAATTAAACCAAAACCAAACCTCTTCCCCATCAAGTAAATAATTTAGTTTGGGAAAGATGTCACTAAAGTCACCCCCACAGGGTTCCATTTCACTATCAAAACTTTGCCACTTACACTCAACACATTCTTATGCCACACCAAGCTACTTTTGATCTTCAGAAATCTTCTTGAAGGTAATTTTTTGAAATCTTTCCCCTTTGAAAATGCCTTTGAAAAGGTTTTGAGCTAAACAAGAACTCTTCACACACAGCTAATAATTCTTTTAAAGCATTACTTTTTTCAAGATACCCCTTATAGACCAAAGCCTGTAATACAAAAGCACCAGCTGAAGAACTACAAGAAAGCTCTACAAAATAAAAAAGGACCTTAAAAATCTTCTCATGTTCACACTTACAGCTATAAACATTTACTTGCTTAATGTCTCCCAAAAGCAAAAAAAAAAAAAAAAAAAAAAAAAAAAAAAAAATTAAAAAAATAAAATTAAGGCCATGAGATAATATGTTTTTAGAGAGTGAATAATTGCACTACAGGATTCATTACAGCTCTCCACATAAAAAAAAAAAAAAAAAAAAAAAAAATCCAAGTGCAGCTTTTCCTTTTCCAGAAGCCTTTAAGACTAATTAGAAACAAATAGTAATAATAATAAATTGTTCTCTCCCCCAGCATAGGTTTCCAACCTGAATGTGAAAGAATTTTTAAGAAGATCATAACCCTTCTGTGTAATTTATATACACATGAAACACTTATTATTGTTGGTTGGTAATTTTCACCCATCCTCTGTGTTTCACTGAAAAGTGCCCCAAAAGAACTTCTTCAAAAATCCATGAATGACATCTTCAGAAAAGTAATCCTAGAGAGACAAAAGTCTAGTCTATTCTAGAGTACTGTTAGGGTGTAATTAAACACCATTTTATATATCTCAATATGGAAAAAGTAGCATGAAAATGAGTGGTATTATTCTTAAATACCACATCACTCATCACATGGATATTCTGTGTTTGGGGTTAGTCACAGCAAGCAGCAGAAGCTTAGAATTATGAATAACCTAAAAAAATCCCAGATAATGCCAAAATCAAGTTTAGCTACATGAAAAATATTATAAAACAACATTTACTTTCAGTTCTTCCCCATGATGAGTATTTCTGCAGAGAGCAGGAATCTACAATAACCTTTGCCACTCAGACTTCCAAAACAGCAGGAGAGGAAATATACATTTGAGATACGGTTTGAATGTTAATTTGAGTCTTAATTTGAAATACAGGAATCTCTTTGAGTTTAGTTGTAGATTTAATATGGAGAGAAGCTATTGCTTAGAAAGCTGAAAAAAATATAAATCAACTAATGATCAACTAATCAACTTTCATAGCACAAAATCTCTGACTGTTTAATTATATATAGAGAAATAGATTATAGATTAAGTATACTATATTTTATAGTTTAGAAATGACAGATCACATTTTATGGTTATTAATTCAGTGGTAACTAATTCGCTCTAAAACTAATTCAGTGTTAAATCAGAGTTAATAGTAAAACTGTTTTATTTTGATATGTTTCAACATTATAAGGAAAAAACCAATGTTTAAAATGCTTTTAAAAAGCAGTTTCAATGTAAGAACAATTTAAGTGGCATAAAATAAACTATGGGTCAAATACAAATGAAGGATTAATCCTGAAAAGCAACTGTAAATATCTGGGGGTCTTCCTAATGAATGATCAAATTAGTAAATATTTTATCTAATAATTATAAAAAACAAAAGGTTTCTAATGTGTTACTCATTAAAATTCATAAGTATGTACAAATATGCATTTTAGTATCATATCTAATCTTATTTTACTAGATTTAATAGAAAATAGATCCCATTTATATGCAATCCTTATCTACCAGTAAGAATCAAATTAACCACTTTTTCTGGACTGAAACTGTTTTCTATGTATAAGGTTTCCTAATGCTGCGTGCTATCTATCCAAAACTAACTTATTCTGCTTATTGTAATAAAATGTATTTATTTTTCAATCAACATCAGTGATAATTCCTTGAGTATGAGGCCAGTGTTGTTCAGAGCTATCTTAAGTTTCCATCTGAATAAATATGGAAAATAGAAAAAGGCAGGGGTGACTTCAATCTGTCTTTAAACTAATTCATTAGATCAGTAGAATATGTTTAAAGTGTAAAGAAAGGAATAAAAAAATGTTCATAAACATGAAAAAAGGCAACGGCAAAGGGTTTCTTCATCCTACCTCCCCCTCACTCAGCATATCCTGCAAGTTTTCAAAGGTAAAGGAATTTACAGGATCTGAATTCCTTTAAATTAGAAAATGAGGGCCTGCATCTCACTACTCATTGCAGGAATTTCATTCCTCCCTATTTCAGCATTATGGGACACAACATTTTCTTCCATTCCTTATGCATTCTTCATGTCTTCCTGCTGCTCCTGTGCAGCGCTGAGATTAGATATTTAAAAGTATTCAGGTACTATATTATCGTAAATCCATGAGGAAAACAGTAATTTTATTGCATCCTTGTGAGTGAGGATGAAAATGGTTTAGCTGTACATAATATCCTCCTATGCCTTACTACAAAAGTCTTTGAAAAAGGTCAAATCTTCAAACTTCAATCCACTATAGGCACAGTAACACAATCTATTATATGTTCTTGCCCACCAATCCATTGTAAATTCGGTTACATAAATAATATTTTCACATTTGTTCAGCTAACAAGGACACCTCTGCTTTCAAACCTAAGACAAGCACACTTTATGTGCTTCCTGTTCAGTTAAACCATTTTCCCACTGCATTTAGATGTTTATAGACTGCACGTCAGTTCAGTTTGGATCTGTTGTTCTGTTGCTTCTAGAAATCCAGTGTTACATTCCCCTTTTCCATTTCCACACCCATTCCAGTTGAGAGCAGCCCTGGGCAGAAGGACCTGGGGGTGCTGGTGGGTGAGAGGCTGGACATGCCCCAGCCGTGTGCACTGCGAGCCCAGAACCCCCTGTATGCTGGGCTGCATCCAAAGCTACTGAGAGAAAGATTAAATACCAGGAAAAAATTCTTTCCTATGAGTGTGGTGAGGCAGTGGCACAGTTTCCCAGAGAAGCTGGGGATGTCCCATTGCTGGAAGTATCCAAGGTCAGGCTGGATGGAACTCTGAGCACCTTGGTGTAGTGGGAGGTGTCTGTGCCCATGGTAGAGGGGTTGGGACTGGATGAGCTGCAAGGTCCCTTCCAACCCAGGCCATTTTGTGTTTCTAATAGGTACTGTCATTTTTTTCAAATATACTAGAGAATTGTTTATGTTATATACATATACATATATACACACACACATATCCTCAGTGTGATTCAATTCTGTTGCCCAAACAGAGCATCTTAAGCAAATGCAGATAGCTCACCCTTATAGTCACATAAGGATGACTTATATTATACATGTTCCCAAAATACTGCTTGGAGTTCTCCATTTAACCAAGATGATCCTATCTTTTCTGAAAAGGAAGTTGATAATCTATCCCACTAGTTAATTAAGTTTTGTGCTTTCTGAACTCTCATCCAATGCAAACAGTTTAGATTATTAAGAGGGCTTTTTTTGAAATCTACTGTATAGAATAGAAGTGCCAGAATAAATAATTTTTTTTTTTTAAAGATTAGAATCAAGTCAGAACAGTCAGAAGCACTGCAGTAGATTCAGATAATCACCAAATAACAGAAAACATACACATATTTTATACACATAGAAACTGCTTTTCTTGGGAAAAAATTAATTCTTGTTATTCCAGATAAATACAAAACAATAGCAACTATAAAAGCTTTAGCAAAAATTATTCAAGCTACTCATCCCAACCATGAGGGGTTTTGATTACATAAAATCTATTACTGACATTAGAAAGTGAAGGTTATCCATTATTCCAAATAAACACGTTTATATGCACGGGCCCTTTGCTATCACTCTCAGCAAGAAGGATATGACTAAGAGCTGTTAGATAAAACATTCTCCTACACAAACCCTATGCAAGGACATATAACAAAAAGGACAACAGAAAATCAGAAAACTCAAAGAGCTTCCAAATATTGATAAAAGTATTGCTCTCCTCAAAACTACCTCAAACCTAGAAAGGGCTGTTGATCAGAAGGAGCTGAACATGAACACAGGCGGGCAAGGTACCCAAAGGCATCCTGGTTTTTATTAGCCATGGTATGGCAGCAGGACCAGGGCAGTGACTGTCCTCACGTTCTGAGCACTGGAGAGGCCACACCTCAAATCCTGCGTCCAGTTTTGAGCTCTCATGGCAAGAAAGACACGGACGTGTGCCCAGTGCTGGGGAAGGGTCTGGAGCACAAGTCTGATCAGGAACAGCTGAGGGAGCTGGGTGGGCTCAGCCTGGAGAAAAGAAGGCTCAGGAGAGACCTCCTCACTCTCTACAACTCCCTGACAGGAGGGTGGAGCCGGGTGAGGAATCAGCTCCTTTTCCCAGGCAAGCAGGGGCATGACAACAGGATATGGCCTCAAGATGCACCTGGGGAGATTTAGGATGGACATCACGAAGAACTTCTTCATGGAAAGGGCTGTCAAGTACTAGAACAGGCTTCCCCACAGTGGTGGAGTTACCATCCCTGGAGCTGTTCAAGAAATGACTGGACATGGAACTTAGTGCCGTGGTTTATTTGAAAAGGTGGTGATCTGTCAAATGTTGGACTCAATCTTTTAAATCTTCTCCACCTAAATGATTCTGTGATTACATAGATGCAGATGCTGCAATGATATATAAAAGTTAAATAGTCTAAATCTGACACTTTTCTCATATTTTCACTAGAAGCATCATGGGTGAATATGTCATCTCAAAAAAGAAGAAAGGGGAGAATTTATTTGAAGCCTAAAATATAAATGAATGCAACTATCAGCCAAATACCAGGGAACATGACTACCAGGACAAGTCTTTAAGTCTTTCAAAAAACAAATAAGTCTTTCACACATACTGCTCAAAAAGAGCAATGACAAAAACACAATGAGTGAAAAAACAGTACAGCTATAAGGTGATACATGATAACTGGATGTGTTGCTTTACCTGATTTTTTTTTTCTGCTCCTCCATGGTTTCCACAAAGCTCTGGACAAGAACGACTGAATCATAGTGAAAACGAGATTTACTGAAGCCAAGTAAGAATGCTTCAAAAAACATGAGTTTTGTCCACATAAAAATTAAGCGGAAAAAGGGAGGAAAAAAGGAAAAGAAAAAAAAGAAAAATGGGGGCAGGGCAGCAGAAAAGGAAACAAAAAGGGGGGAAATGAAAGCTTCTGGAAAAGAAAGCTTCCAGAAAGGTAAACATGAAAGCACAAGAGACAAAAAGCTTAAATTATATCCTTTTACCTAAGAAGTCAGGACTACTGAGAGAATCTGAGTACAGGACCTTGGCAGAAAAGGAACGTTCAGAAAAGACAAGGCTTCCGCATTAAAAAAAAAAAAAAAAAAAAAAAAAAAAAAAAAAAAAAAAAAAAAATCAGAGAGTTTGATACATGCAATCTGGGCAATCTGGGAAGATCCCTATGTTACAATCTATGTTACAATCTTACTATTCAGGCTACAAGCCACTGGATGCCTCTGAAATAAAAGTTTTAAAAGAAGCTATTGAAGAAATAAAACAGTAAATCGTCCTGAAGAATTTGTCAGGGCGAGACAGCATTCACTAGAGATTCCTGGGAGAATTTACATATGACATGGCATGATAAGATACAAAACAGTAATTCACTCTCCCTTTTAATTGCCAATGTTATTTGTTGGCTTTTAGGACTCTGTGTCACTGTTTACTAAATAATTTCAATATACATATCATGTTAAATATCTGACACTATCTCTACTTATTTAATTAGAAAAATATTTTTTAAAAATATTTAAAACTATAGTATTGCACTCTGACATTGCACTGAATTTCACACGTAATGTACTACATGAAGTAATAGCACAATATGTAGCAGAAGCAAAAGAGTGTGTTCTTCCCAGAGTCTTGGAAAAGGTCCTTGGACGAGAACCAGCTTGAAAGCACAGTTCATGGTAATGAGATTTCACTAAAATACACTAATAACCACACAGTTATCACTACTAATAACCACGTTCAGAGGGAGGAACAACATAAAATTCCTCACACCTTCTATCCATACTTTTGGTTATGTCAGTATGTACCAATTGTGGCTGAGGTAGAATTAATTTCTTTCACCTTGGATTAGAGGGGGCTGTGTGTTGGACTTGGGTTGAAACACAGGGATATGTTTGTTATTGCTGAGCAGCACTCGTTCAGAGTCAGGATTAAACCACAAAATTGTATTGTCAGTCACAGAATATTTCGTAACTTATTCCGGTAGCCTATTCCACAAGGGCATCAAAACACTTATTTCCAGACTCATGACTCATTTTTATTTCACTACTCATATTACCAAATCTCACAAATAATTCTAAATTCAAAATGTTCACACTCTATTTTCAAATCAAGTTTCATCTCTATATATTTAACAGCATTTAGAGTTTTTTTCCACAAAATATTTACCCAAGAATACTGTAATTATTAGTCATCCCTCAATTCACAGATTTAGCTCAATTCAGTTTTTACCCTCTGTAAATGAAAATATAGGAAAAACTTACCCTGATTTTAGCCCTTATTTCTCAAACATGCTGCTGATCACAAGTGAATGCTTCTTTGTAATTTGTTGCATGATGATTTATGATTTAGCTTGTGTTTCCTTTCAAATAGCATCAGGGATTTGTAAATACTACACTATCCACAAGGTTTGCTCACTTTGGGCTTATTGACTGCAAACAATTACAAACAGAGGAAAATAAGAAGATGATGAGAGTCTCTTTCCACCACCCTGGTTCCACAACTATTTTTTTGTTCTATAAAAAATAAGCTTTATTTTTCAAATATGTGTCATTAGGGCACACCAACACAATATGCATACTTATACTGAGGCCCCTATTTCACTGAATAATATAACTAATACAATTTCTACTAGCAAAAGAAATAGAAAAAAATTGTTTAGTGCAAGACTGTATTCATACAGGAACTGCTGTTGAGTATGTTTAAGATGCCAACAGCTGTATAATTTAAGAAATGTTGGATATGCAAATATATTGTGCACGTGTTTGTATTATGCACATGCTTGTACCTATAAATATTGATGCTATGCTACCTAAGAAGCTAAAATATTAACAGATACAGCTGAAAGAATAAATATTTTTAAATTAATTTTTTGAATAATGACTTAACTTACCTCTTATTATATACTATGTGCTGGCCACTACATTTTAAATTCTCTATTAAAAACAAAACCACAGTGATGAAGTTTACTTGAAGCCAGTCGATCTTAAACCAGAGGCACCATTGAATGTAAATAAATCAAGATGAATTTCAGGAACCTACTGGACACTTTTTTAGTCAGGTAGATGGTGGACTACAGGAACAGAACATATACCTGTTGTGCCAGGTTTTCTGCCTACAGAACGTTTTGCTACATGGACAGAAATTGTACAGTGCATCCTGAAGTGAGAGAAGCAAACAGGTGTCAGCACTAACTGAACAGCAGAATAACAACCACTGGGTATCAGTCTCACCTCCACCAAGCCCCCATTCTTTCTTTTCTATTTCTGACCTATAAAGTCTGCAGTTTCTATGAAGATGAAAAGGAAGAACCATTAAGAGCATCTTCTGCTATTATTGGATGCATCAAAAGCTGCCCTTCATCTTTTGCTTCTCCCCTTCTCACCTTTTGCAATTTCATCTGTAGAACAGAACAAAAGCAAGAGATCTCTTTCTTAACACCTTTATGTCCACCAATAACAAACAGCTTCCCAGCTGCACTTTTTACCATTACACCAGGGGTTTATGCCTTTGTTAGTCTCCAAGGATGCAGTGCAGACCAAAGGATTGAATACTTTCAAGACTTCAGGCATTGCACACGTTACATTATAGAGCTCCATGAATGAAAGGTGCTATAACAAAACCTAAATAAAGCCCATAACTTGACTCTGTAATTATCTGTTTTGGTTTTAAATCTTTTCACAGTCTGAGAATACGCAGGGTCAATCACATTCAACTCGGGATTGTGCAAGCAACTTGCACCTATTACAGTATTTGCTCAGGAAATTTGATACAAATGCTTCCTTTCATGAAAACTATTTTTTATTGCTACTGTTATTTTTTATAAAGATTACTGAGCTGAACGAAAATGGAAAATAATTTTCTTGTCTTCCTATGCAGGCAGCTTGTGCACTCAGTATGAACTTCCAGATTCAGTGATCAACAGAGTACAAATGAAAGCTTAAACAGCCAAGGACTGCATTGACACCTCCACTCTCTCTAACAGTGTGTTATGACATTCAAGACCACTTCCTCAGGATGCCAGAAGGAGCTTCTAGGCAAAACTACAATACCATCCCAACATACTAACTTTAACACAGAAAGTTGAAAATACATTAAAATAAGAGCATTCTCTGAAGAGAAAGTAGATTCTTGAAATGCAGAATTTTTTTTTCTAATTATTATCACTGTTTTAATATTTTTAAGGGCCTGCAGGGAGGATATACCACTGTTATTAAAGACATTTTTCCTTAAAAGTCACAGCCTAGTTTCTATTGGAAGTGATCTCTGGAGGTCATTTCTTCCAGTCTCAGTGTTATAGCAGGGCCACCTACAACCCAGGAATTTCATGTATTTCCTTTTTTTTTTTTTTTTTTAATGAGGAGTTCTTACATAATAACATATATTTTCCCCTTGTTATTGTCACAAGGCAAGGAGCTGTACTGGACCTCTTAGGAAATAATCAACTGCCTGGCCTTAAAAATAAATATTGCCGTTTCCTAGGGTTGCATGTGAGACTGTAAAACTGACAGACCAGGACCCCTCACCATCTAGTCTATTCCATCAAATTCAGTAACTACTATAATAATAAATTCAAAGAATGTTCCTAGTAAAATCAGTACTTACTTTGTATAGCCTCCCTCTTCCAAAAACAAATCAAGAGTCAATCTCTTGTGTTAGCTTTGCCACACTTCATATAACATATCTTAGTTGCACATGTTTCCAACTGGCTTGGCCAGTAAAACCACTGCCTAGGTTGGTATTCAGGTCATGAAATTCTGTGTTTGTAATTAAAACCTAAAACCAGGAAATGCTCAGCTTGCCAATAAGCACTGAAGAAGTAAATTCATCTTTATCTCCAACTAGAAAGTTTCTTCAAGAACTCCAGTGATATCATTTGGCATGCAAAGATAACATTTGTTTTCCTTCAAGAGATCAGAAAATACAAAGGAAGACAACACTGCCAAATAATTTAAGGTGATTTAATTTCGTACTCATCTCTTTGTTAAAATCATACCAAATTCTAAGGTATACTGAACCTTCTAGTTCATATGTCTTTGTAAATAGATGTTTTGACAGATTTAAGATCAGTTATATACTATTTGCAATGACAGACACTTCAGTATGAACATATTTTCAGTTAAGTAAATTTATCATCTTCATTACTCTGTGAGTTCTCACATTAATTTTCTTTCCTTCAGGAAACTCCACTCATGAAATAACTCAAACTGAAACAATAGCATTCTGCTGCAAATTGGTCTAAATATCACAATTAAAATCCAAGCCTGCTAGTGTGTATATAAAAAAAAAAAAAAAACAAAAAAACAAACAGATTTTCAGATAAACACATTTGTATTCATTGAACTTTCCTCTAATTTCCAAAAAAAACAAGAGGCAACTCAATGAACAGGAAGTTCCACCTGAACAAGAGAAAGAACTTTTCCATTGTGCACTGACCAGGCACTGGAACAGATCATCCAGAGAGGGTGCAGAGTCTCCCTCACTGGAGATGTTCCAGAACCATCTGGATGCAATGCTGTGCCATGTGCTCTGGGATGATCCTGCTTCAGCAGGGAGGTGGAACCAGATGACCCACGGTGGTCCCTTCCAACCTGACCCACTCTTTGATTCTATAATACTTTTCTCCAATTTTTTCTAAGATTTTTACATGCATTTTATCAACACCAATTGGTCCTGGGTAGCTTTTGTTTAGTTCAGCCTGGTTTGCTTTTTTCATTAGAAGGGGATTTTTTTGGGGGGTATTGTTGGCTTCTTTATTGTTGGGTAGGATTTTCTTTTAATGGTTGACAGCTCTGCTTCTGTAAGAGAAATCCCAAAATCCCTTCAACATTGTTCTTATCTTTTAAAATAGCTACTAGTACCTGAAAATGCACTACTGTGACACATCCCTTGAAACAGGATTTTTGGCATTTAAATGAATGGTGCAAATCCTAATGTGAACAAGTAATCCAAAATTTCTGAAAGTCAGGTTGACATTTTTTCCTTATTATTACATTTATACATTACATGTGTAAACTTTTGGAAATACCTGAAGCTATGTCAGTGATAAACCAGGAACATATCTTTCATACTAACAGTAAGCAAGCCTTTTAGATATAAAATGAAATAACTGCTAATCACTCCTTGGCTCTCCAGTCAAGGAATCAGGGTGGGAATGAGGGAGTCTCAGCTGGTGTGACACTGAACCTGTGCACTACTGTGGTAGTGACTGACACAAGCTGCTCTTCACAAGCTGTTGTTGAGGGTTCTCAACAACCCCACAAGAGAAGGGTCCTCTGCGAGACCAGGCAAAGCAGGCAGCTTCTTAATTTCCTCCATCTCCAAGGCAGCAATTAAAAAATCTAAAAAAACCAATGATGCCTTTTTGGGGCCTTGAAACACTCTCTCCTGAGGTAGTCTCTGACAAGCATACATAGTGTCTGGGCCAGTCACAACAGGATGTTCCAGCCATTCAATTATGGTCAGGCTGATTTTAATCTCCAGCAGAGTCTGCTGTTGGGATCCCTGTCACTCCAGAAATGTAGCTGGGTTATGCCCCTCCACAGCTTGATGGCATTAGGGCTCACTGTGCACGAGTACTGAGAAGAGCCTTATGCTGCTCTGGGTACAGCATTCCAGGCTATGGGATCTACACAGTCCAGCAAATCTGGCTGTCCCTCTCCTCCACCAGGGAGGACCCTCTAATACTGATATCACAGGATTCTCCACTTATTTCTTGTAAAATTGGAATAAAACTTCTCTCCATAGAATCAGAAGTAAAATCAATCTGTCCACACTGCCTGAGAAACTGTGCACTGGAGCAGGAACTTTCCACAAAGATTCTCCATTTTTTTTTCCCTGTAATTCATGTGCTTGTGCCTCTAGGGTTGAGGTAGGCTTTCCATCTCAATTCCTCACATCCTGTCAGTGGTCCCACAAGTAAAACCACAGGGTAGCCTGTGGCTGTACCTCCTGTATCATCTTTTTAGCCAAAGGACTCCTGCAGTCAATCACTGAGGTACGAGTCCCTACAGGTGGGGAGCTGGACATATTTCCTCTGAATTGCTGGAACTCACAGGACAGTTTATCACACAGTTTCTCCACAGCTGAGATGAAGGAGGAAGAAATACTGTCCTACATTCATATTCCTCAAGCTGGTAAATGGCTTCATCCACTGTTGCTGCCACACTGTCCTTCCAGACTAATGTATCCAGTGGGTTGGTGTGTGACAATGGGGCATGCTGGACAAATTTCTGCCCCATGGATCACATGGATTGGACTTGATCTGGATCTGTGGCTGTGTGTTGTTCAGGCCACAATAAGTCATCTCTCACAGGGCTAATTCCCCTAGTTATTGGATACTTGTGTAGTCCATTTTCCTGGGCAACATGGAGTATCTTCCCCGGAGGTAAACCTTTCCCTCGTGATTGATAGGATCACCTCCAGAAGTTGACTGGAGTACCTTCTCCAATTACTTTGTCAATGCCTGCTTCTCTAGAAAGTGATCACAGCTGTTTGCCTTCTCTACCCTCTAATTCCAAACTGCTAGCCCAAATATCTGAGCATCAGAGCAGGTGGTAACCTGTTCACTGGGATGATAGTTGAAATCTTTTTATATATATTTATGTATATCCTGCAGCTCACCCTAGGACAGGGAGTAGTGTTAAGCCCTTGTTCTGTTTCTTCCTCCCATTCCTTCTTTACCCTCTTTGTTCTCCATTATGAAACAAAATGATTTTTTTTTCCACAATTCCTTTTGTACACAGGGACAATGACAGCAGAACATGCTGGTTCTGTGGCTCAGCTCCAGGGGCTGTCATGGGGGTTGGAATAGCTACAGAGCCTGCTGTCCTGTTACCAGCTCCAGGGACCTCCTCTTCCCCTTGGAGAGTACTGAGTAGCACTGAGCAAGGCTCAGCAGGCCTGGGCCAGACCCAGCATGTTACAGAGATTTTGGTGTGTATATGAAATTGCCAGATTCACTTTTTCCAAACCTTTCGCTAGTTATTGCAGATTCTAGACTTACTCAGGTGAACAGTTCCAAAACACTGGAGGCACTCACTGTCCTAGGTACTTCCCCATACCATCCAACAGACCCTGCAACTCATAAATATCCAGCCTCAGGGCAGATCTCTGCCTGATGTTCTTAACTTGTTTAACCTTAAAAAAACCTGAACCATATGCAGTAATGTGCTAGTTCCTGGCAAAAGGAGCAGGTTTGTTTCAAGGATATTCAAAAACCTTTAAAATTCTCAAAAGTTACTATAATCAGCCTGGGGACAAAAAAGGGACATATCTCTCCCACAGGCTGACTCTCCAAGGAGAGAAGGCAAAAGGTGTTATTAATAATAGTTCCCAGTAGGTGACTCTGATATACAGAGGTGACTGGGATACTGAATACTTGTACCTGAATAGTTTTATGCCCAGCAATGCTATCACACCATAAGCCCTTCACATCCCTTTTTTCTACTACAAAGTACAAAATGATAACCCTTAGCTGAGGCCCTATGGAGGATAAACATCACCACAGGGAACACAGAGAGCAAGTCTTAACCCTGAGAACAAGCACAGCTCCGATAGCAAATAAATCAACATTGTGACAGCAAATGCTAAGCCTACACAAATAATGCCTGCAACAAATTTGCTCTAATATGTTCTGGTCAGATCTGGCATTATCGCAACCCTTTGATCTCCATGCTGGGGGTCAAAAAGGATTGTCATGGTTTAACCACAGTCAACAATGACATACCCTGCCTTCACTTACTCACTTGGCCCTCCATCCCACCAGTGGAATAGGGAGGAGAACAAGGAAAACAAAACTAAAAGACACAGGCTTATAGAAAATCAGTTTAATAATTGAAACAAAGTAATTATCATTATAAAAATAATAATAATAATAATGATAGTAACAAAAGGGAGAGGGATGGATAAAACCCAACAAAGACAAGCCATGCACAATACAGTTGCTCACTACCCATTGACCAATGCCCAGCCTCTCCTCAGGTAACTCCCACATTTGATATGTGAGTACGATATTCTGTGGTATGGAATATCGCTTTGGACAGTTCAGGTCAGGTGAATAGCCATGCTCCCTTCAAGGTTTTTGTGCCCTTCCTCAGTAGCAGAGCATCAGACATGGAAAATCCTTGACTAAAGGTAAGTACTATTCAGCAACAAACAAAAGAATCAGTGTCTTATCAACCTCATTCTCACACTGAATCCAAAACACAGCATTGTACCAGCTACAAAGAAAAAAAATAACTCTATACCAGCCAAAATAAGGACACTTCATAAAGTTAATATATTAATTTGTTCAATCTCAGTAATAAATATTTAATAAATTGTGTAATCTCTTTGTGACATAAAAAAGCCAGAATATGTCAGAAAGATGGACTGAGGTATCTTGGACATGGCAGAGATTGCTGAGGCTCATCTATTTCCAAGGTCACTTATCTTTGATATTTATTCATATGGGGACCACTGACATCCCCAGGGGACACTCTGAGGTGACTACAAGCTCTGAACACTTGGGTAAAGAAGTGGGGACTTGGGGAGCCCAGACAGGGCCCCTTTCATCCCATGGCCAAGGAAAATATCTAAGTAAGGAGCCAAATTTTCCTATAGATGAATGAACATCAAGATCCAACTAAAACAGGAAAATCCTCTATATTTGCAAACAGGTCTTGCTTTTAAGGCCAACCAGTAAGAGTTTCAGTTCCCTAGAAAACTGTCTAATTTTATTCAATATTTAAATTTTTCTAATCAACTTTCCAGATGAATGGAACTAAATACTAAAGACACATGATATCACATTCAAAAAATGCCAGATTCAAACAGTTGACCACAGGGAAAAAGAGACAAGATGACAGTAGCTAGGAACTAGAATGGAAATAGAATTAGGATATCCCATTTCAAACTGCTTTGCATGTCCTTATACTCATTTCTAATCATGGCCTGATTCTTTAATACTGTCGATTGTGCAAATTCAGTTCGCTCCATCTGCATTTTCTACTTTTATTTAGAAAAAAGCAATTATTTTCATTTGCATGATCCTTTAAATGGGCTAATTATAAATATAAAAATTCAAATTCAATAGGCAAAGTACAGATGGCTAATCTCAAGGTATAGAGACCTTAAATTATTTTTTTATTAAAAAAATTGAAAATATTTCATAACACTGGACATGTGGTAGTGCATTCATTTAGATGAAATCAAAAAACCTTTTTAGAGTTACCATTTCTAAGTGTAATAAATTATCATAAAAGTCAAGTTGTCAAAAGAAAATTTTTTTTCTGCATTAGACAAATTTTAAAAAAAACCTTACTATTCCACAAGCCAGCAAATCTGATCCTGCTGAGATCATGCACAAAGGTTAAAGTGACATTTTATAGCATATGTCTTTTACCCATATTTTGAGACAGCTTCCCACAGAAGAAAATAGAAGAGAAAAGCCTGTTACATACATTTTAAGGTCATATTATTACATTTGCTGTTCCACAGCAATGGGGAAAAGAAAGAGATTTATTAATGAACATTCTACTTCAATTTCATGTTTCAGCATTAGGTAGAGTCAGAATTTGTAACTCATCTCAAAGATTTATTCTTAAACTACTGTCAAAAGTTAAGTCTAGACTGAATGTAACTTTTATTTCTTTTGACATTTGCTTGATACACAAAATTACATTTCAGGAACAGTCAATCCAAAGACCGTATTTCTGTCACCGAAATCATGTCCTTTGATGGAACTCCACTTTTTTTGCTGAGAAAGTATCCAAGAAAAAAATAAATTATTTACTATGGCTTTGTGAATGTCATGCAAGTCTTCTGCTGAGTTCATCACAAAGTTTTTAATTTGGAAAGGGCTAAACTAAAAGTTCAGCATACTTGGGAATACATCAGTCACACAAAAAAATAAAAACAGCAAACAGAAACCTTAAGGGAGAATACTGTATTTCTTACACTTCAATCTCTGGGGGAGTATCAGGATCCAAAAGAAAAGATGAAACATTCAGACCATAAAAAGTTCTGCAAAAACACTGCATAAATTTAAGAACTAAATACTTGCTCTGGAGATACGGAAATACCCCTATGGTGTGTAAATTATCTCAGGTATTAAAAATTTCCTGAGCTTATTTTCATTCACATTTCTCTAAGCTACAACATGTTATCCAGTATAAACCACTGTGATGTTGCTCTATTAACTAATTACGCTAAAGAGACAATAAAATTTAAATGTTTGGAGGCTTATTATTTTTTGGAGAGTAAGCTTGTACTTCTGTATTTGGGCCTCCTACTGCATTGAGAGATGGAAAGTAAGGCTGCCTTTAGAGCAGCACAGGCAGGGACCTCCTCTGGAAGATCTCCATCTCACCAAAGCACACAAAAATAAATGCTCAGATAAAGAAGCACAACTACTCTGGGTCAACCCATCAGAGAAAAAAAATGCAGCAAAAGGAAATGTTCTGATAACACAGCCTTGAATTTCAGCAGTGTAAGCAACTTTTCCATGCTCTTTGCATTTAATCTTTTTCATATTTTTTATTAAACACTGTAAAAGCATAGCTAGAGGAAACTATATAGCCCAGGATTTAAAGGAAAGCAATAAGGAACATTCTTATACAAATCACTATTTTCAGTTTCAAGATTTAATAGCTTCTAGTAGTTTCTCATTAGACTGCTGTTCTGCCTAGTGTTCATAACTCCAATGCCATCTACCATACAGACTCCCTCTTTTCCAGATGCTTCTACAGCCACCGAATAACAAAAAATATGGGGGTTTTTGCTGTTGTTGTTGTTGGTTTTTTTTTTTTTTTAATTTCCAATTAAGTCTTATAAGCAGCCTGAGATAGGGGATTCTGCCCCTCTGCCCCCTCTGCTGAGACCCCACCTGCAGGGCTGCATCCAGCTCTGGGCTCCCAGCACAGCAAGGACAGGGACCTGCTGGAGCCAGGCCAGAGGAGGCACCAAGGTGATCAGAGGGATGGAGCAGCTCTGCTGGGAGGAAAGGCTGAGAGAACTGGGATTGTTCAGGTTGGAGAAGTCAAGTCTTTGGATTGACCTAATTTTGACCTTCCAGTGCCTGAAGAGAGTTTACAGCAAAACTGGAGAGAGACTCTTCACAAGGGTCCAGAGTGACTGGATAAGGGGGAATGGCTTCACACTGACAGAGAGTAGGTTTTGATTAGATAGTAGGAAAAAATTCTTTGCTGTGAGGGTGGTGAGGGGCTAGAACAGGCTGCCCAGAGAAGCTGCGCCTGCCCCACCCCTGGAAGTGTTCAAGGCCAGGTTGGATGGGGCTCTTGAGCAAGCTGGTCTAGTGGCAGCCATCCTTGCCACAGCAGAGGGGATGGAATGAGATGATCTGTAAGGCCCCTTCCAACCCAAACCATTCTGGGATTCTGTGACCTGCTTCTTACAGACACTTCAATCAAAGTGTTCCTAATCCATGCTACTGCTCAACAGATAATTTTCAGTAAAATTATGGTCAATTAATATAATTTCCTAATAACACCTTCATTCAACAGCTCTCTTTTCAACTTAGAACTTTTAGATGTGTGTTCTCTTATGCCTCTATTCCCTATTGGCTTTTATTTGATGTCAAGTTCTCTATTAACCAGATGAAATTTTAGAATTTACAACTGGATTTTCTCCATTTGACAGTCACACAGAACCAAATTTAATATTTGACAATGTCCCCAAGTCTGGGGGATGTTTCTCTCTTTTCCCTGAAATGTTATCCCTAAAAAAATCACCAAATACAAGCTGCTGATTAATTGTGGCCAAATTAGGTAAGAAATGGTAAAAGAATAACATGTAAGGAAGCTGTTTTCCTACCACTGTAGATCTTAGATAAGAAAACAAGGGCCTTTCCAAGTTATCTGAATTATTGTAGGAAGTGGCTGATGTCTCACAGTTGTAATTATAAGCTCAAACAACTAAGAGCACCATTTTCCTGACCTATATGAGGATGAGAAAGTAAAAATCTTTTCTTTTCCGTGAGAATATAAACTCTCTCATCAAATGGGTTGGCCTTAAAACATGTGGCTTGTCTGACTTACTGAATTCAGTCTGAGAAATTAGAAATTTGAACTCTCAGAAATTGCTTTTACTTTGTAATTTACAATTACAGAATTCACATGACTAAATAAAACCTTTAAGAATTATGTAAATCTCTATATGTACGGACAGCCATCCAAAACCTGCAAGAATGTTTTACAATGAAACAGGAACTATATAAATGCAGTGCAGTGATACATGTCTTTTTCTCAGTCTCTTTCCTGATTACTTCTGCTCAGACATACACATACCCAATTTTATATCATTAAAAAATGTGAAGAATTATCACTGCATAGTCCTACCCTTCTATAGATGCAACTAGTAGCATCCATAGGTGGAATCTTGGAAATGAGCATTTTATTATTACTACAGTTTATGATAAAAATCAGCACTATGTTCTATGATGGTAAGAAAATATTTGTAATTAAAAAACAAACAAACCAAAACAGAAAACAAAAACACCCAACCTACAAGAACAAGTTAACCAAGGAAAATTTATTTAACCTTGGTGATTTTGTACAATCTAAGTAGAGATTTAATTTTTTGCCCTTTCTAAACAGCTGAACCTTATATTTGTTACATACTAAAGAAACTTATTTTCTGTGCTGAAAAGACTTCTGTTGAGTCTAGAAATATATTTTAGTTATATGCCCTACACTCTAACCAGAGATATAAAAAACTGCCATACTTTGTAATCTCAGACTTTTCTCCATTATTTCCTCTTTGACTGTTTTTCTATTATTGTTACTGATGGAATATTAAAACATTTTGAGCACATTAAAGAAAGACCTTATTCAAATATTGAACTGCCTGCTGCTCATTTCCAAACTAGAAATGGGTATATGGAGCTCTTTCAGCCTCAAACTGATCACGCAAACAGACTGCAAGTTTAATGACTTTCTGCCATTGGAAAAAATAAGAATTCTTCTTTCTCTGTATGCAGTTAAAATTCAGAGCTGGAACTCAGAAATGCAGCTTTTCTTCTGTGAGAACAAGACTATAACTACCTCAATTAGATAACAGATGTATAAGTAGTATATGCTTCATTTACTGGATGTAGGTATGATCACTTGATTAAAGAAGTTCTTCTAAACATGTACAATAATCTTCCTACATGATCCCACTATCACACTTTGAAATTACTCATGTTGTAATCAAAGCATCCAAAATTCATATTATTTCATTTCTAAAACCTTCATATCACTGCAATGTAAAACTCTCTTGTAGATACCTTAAAAAGACCAGAAAAAAAAAAACCAAAGAAAACCCCCCAAATCGACACCCCTGACCCCACAAGACTGCTCAGAATTTCAGTTAGTGATAAAATGGTGCACAATGAGCTGCAGCTTTAATTTTAAGCCATTTTTAGTTTTACTACATCACAAAACAACTGTAATTGGTACACAGAAGCAAAACGGGAACAAGGTCAAGCAGGAGCTTCACATATGTAAGCAATACAGAGAGGATTTCAAAAAGAATGAAGAACACAAACATAAGTCTCAGGTAATCAGTGTAATCCCCAAAATATCCATTTAAATTGAGAAGCTGCCCATCGCTGACTTTTGTTAAAAAGGTAACAGCTTCTAACTTTTTCAGAGGTGCATAGTGGTATAGGCAGTCAAAATTTCAGTCATATTAAAGGGTACACACGTCTCTAAAATAAAGTAGCTCATAAATTTCAATATTGTGTATACTCTTAATGAATTCTGACCAAAAAAACGTTTATGCACTTTTTCAAGCATTAGAAACAAACCCCCCCCCCCCCACCCCCAGTGCTTCACAGCAATCGTGGTGTTACTACAGGGCGTAAAGAAAACTTTGTTTCAACTCAAAGCGCGCAAGTGCCAGCACTATATAGAGACACACCATGAAATACACTTGGATGAGCTCCAAGATTGAGAACCAGCGGAAAAGTAATTGAGTGTTTAAGAGTTCATTTGTCTTTCTGACACAGTATGGATTCAGTCCCCCCAGATGAAATTGTCCTGGCAACCTCAGCAGTAAACCAGCAGTCCTAGTTTTACTCTGTCAGTAAACAAATGGAAACGTAAAATTTTACCTCATTGTCCTGTTTTGACTTAAAGGCCAGAGAAAGATAGAAAAAATGCAATATATTTTTAATTGGGGCTATAAAACCATAATTCCCCTAAAAACATAGCTTTTATCCATAAAGATTTTGCTCTCTAAGTAATTATTAAATAGTGGAATATATATAAAGACTGCCAGACAGGATATGTCATGGTAAGAAATAGAAAAGAAAAAAAAAAAAAAAAAAAAAAAAAAAGATGAGCTGGTTCCTGCACTTATATTTTGCATTTCTTTGTTAGCACCAGCCCATGAATCAGCCTTAATTACTCTAAGAGTAGAATTAATTCCTTAAATATCAACAGGAATGTAGTTATATCTTCTAACTCTTAAACCATATGATAGACCACCCTAAGATATATTGAAAAAAAATTTGATTATACATCTCTTTTTGCAGGTAGAGCAAGTGCATAGGTAAAGATATAAAACTTTATAAACATTCACCTGTTTGCATTCTTTGAATTTCTTCAATATTGAAATGAATGGCGATGAATGGAGAAACAATATTTCATGTCACGTCACAGGAAACTTATTAAAGGTAAATAGACCTCTACGAAGAGTATCCATATGTTCACAGCCTACTTAGAACATCTAAATAAATGTTTTTGGGGCTTAAAAGACAGTTTAAACAGTAAGTTCCACTACCAACTCAGTTGAATATAAATTCCCTGTACAGGAGAAGAAGGAACATGACTGCAAACATGCAAAAAAATACAGTTATTTGCTTATATTTTTTTCTTCTTATCCTAAAAAATTCCTTACTTTCAGAGGCCTGCCCTTTTTCACAGATTAGCTCAGATTAAAATAGTTGAAAGGGAAAATAAAAACTGATTTAAAATTAAAGTAATTCTAGAACAAATCAGTATTAAAAGACTTTGAAAAAGTCACTTTCACTCTAAGCAATGACAAAATTGCTAAGAAGAGAGCACAGAATTCAGTGCAATTTACAGCAGATATTAAGAGTCAAAAGAGGAAGAAGTGGCCATAAGTATTAAAGCACACAGCTGCTGAACTATTACATAATGAGATTCTCAAGCCAATTTCAGAAGGGTTTTTTTGGTTTCTTGTTGTTTTGTTTTTTTTTTTTTTTTTTCATACTGCATCAGTACTTCACAACCTCTCAAACGCACACTATCTGAAGTATTTACATCTATGGTAAAGAAAGGAATTTAAATACTCTTTATTCAACTATTTCAGATGTAACACCTGATAGAATGCACTTCTCATCAATTTTTAAGAAGGAGCAAGTTGTAAGCACTAGAAAATATGTATGTATTTGCTACTTTTTTTTTTTTTCAAGTATTAACCTAATAATTGTTTGGCTTACATTACCTAAAATTTCAAACATCTCATTGAGTCTATTATTGAATCAACTTTGATAACTGTCCTTTCAAAATCTACTTGGTTTTCTTTCCTCAACATAGCAAGCAGCAAAATTAATTCCAAAGAAGTCTTGGTATCTCTCAGTGCTGTGAATACATAAACACACAAACACTCTATTAACTGCTCCCCAAAACTCCAAGCAAACAAAGTCTGCACACCAAGCAATGCCACACAACACTGCTTCTGCCAAAATAAACTCTATTGAGCCATGAATGTGGCTCAAGATATGGAGCTGTGCAGTAGAAACCAGGCAGCCACAGGCTTCCTTTAAGAAATCACAGAATATGCTGTGTTTGGAAGGGACCCCCCCCCGGATCACTGAGTTCAACTCCTGGCCCTGCCCAGGACAGTCCAACAATCCCACCCTGTGCCTGAGAGCCTTGTCCAAATGTTCCTTGAGCTCTGGCAGCCTTGAGGCTGTGACCACTCCCCTGGGGAGCCTGCTCCAGTTCCTGACCACCCTCCAGAGGAAGAACATGTTCCTATTATCCAAGTCCTTGCAGCTGAGCATCCCCTGACAGCACAGGCCAAGGGCAGCTTCCACCAAACACAGCCTGTGCCCGTCAGGCCCAGCTGCAAAGCCTGGCAGGCACCAAAGCCCAGCCTAACCAATAAGGTGAGCTGCCCACTCTGAAATGCACATTCTGCTTATCACATTGTCCCATTCCTCTAATATACCTCAAGGATGTAACCCTGTTCTCATTTTTTTCAGGCCACTTGTGGCGTTGTGTGTTTTTAGAATCGGTTGTTCCTTTTGTAACTCAATAATGGTTCGGTCCTCGGTTCCCCCCATGTACTTCCCTCACAATGGTTTCTCCCTATTGGAGCTGCCACCCCACACTCCCACGCCTGTCATGGTGACCACCGCCCTTATCTCGAGAATTCTCTGTGCCAGTCATTCCTTAATTTGATGTATGATTTGCCCCTGGGGTTTTCCCCCTCCCCTGTGTGATCCTCAGTGGCTTAGCTGTAACCCACGCTCCTCCCCGGCTTCTTGCTATTGGTTAGCTTTGTGTCTCCTCCCATCACACCCACTCCCTTTATCAGCGCCCCCCGCTGCGGAGCCCCTTTGTCGCCTGTCCCTGACTCCACTAGGAAAGAAGATTAAAGGATCCTTAGTACCTATATGGGCGTCCACTCCTCCTTCCTTTGCTTCGGTACCTCATAGCCAAGATCCCGCCTGCGCCACCCACGCCGCAGACGGTAACCACTACCAGGGTTCCGGAGGGAATCCGGGAGTGGCACTTCATGTGGCCATCTTCGGCCGGGCCTGGGGCACCCAGCCGGGCTCCTGTACAGCCCCACGGCCGCGGGAGAGAGGCTACAGCCATTCTGAATGATTCTCCTCTCCCTGACATCTGGACATCCCCTATGTCAGTTCAAACACTTACCAAAACATCTGAGTTTCCTATGTATGCTGAAGGCTTACCATGTCATCTAAACTGCACCCTTGGTGTCTGCTTGAAAAAAAGTCAATGGGGATAAAATTTCCAAGAGCATCTAAACAGGCACAGCTCCTATCAGACAGGGGCTTGACACCCTGTTTTTCCCAACAGGAAGTTCACACTTCCGTAGTCCGGGGTCCTTATTCCTGCTAATGCACAAGGAGAGGGGAAGCAGCTCCATTAGGCTGTGTCCCTTCACCCCAAGGTGAAGCACTAGAGCAAGGAACAACAGGAGAAGCTTTGCTGGCTTTCCCAGAAGGACACCAAAACTCATCCAGCCTACAAATGGCACAATGTCCTGAGAGAAAATCAGCAGCTTGTGGTCGGAACCTCTCAGAAGAGGTGTGAAAACATCTTAGTACCTGATTGAAATTTCCAGCTAGAGTTCTGTGAGGCAAATTAGACCCTTCTACAAACATTCAATGTTTTCTCATTTTATCCATATGGTTAGATTGAAAAAGCTAATAGCAATGGTATTTTTTAAAATAGAAAAATTACAATCAGTAAAGCACTAAATTATTTACTGCTTAAATTTCACTTTCTTTAATGATATTTTTTTCATATTAGTTACTCTGCAGCTTATACTACCTGATCTCATCAGAACTGGTCAGCTCAACAGCTGCAGGATGAAATATACTAAAAAATAAACCAAGAAAGAAGATTAAGTTAGCATCTAATCTCTTTTTTTTAGGTGAATTTCAGTTTTATAGCTCCTAAGTAATAACTAGAAATTTGTTATTAAATTCAGAAATATATTTTCAGCCTTGAAACTCTTTGATGGATCAAAGAAAAATGGAATCCTGTTTCCACACAAAAGCTCTATATTTAAAGAAAAAAACCCTAATAGAAACTTTGCCTCAGCCAATTTTATTAGATTAATGCAGTATGACAAATCAACGTAATATCCCCATATTTATGGCTTATAAGAGAGATTGGTTGCTCAGCTATGTAAATGTAATTTGCTTGGTTGGGATTCCTTCCCCTTCCTCCCCTGAATTCATTTTTTCTGCTTCTCACACAACAGAAAAACAAGGTGAGCACAGCCTTTTTAAGACTTTGAAAAACTTAAAGACTCAATGAACAGAAGTGACATATTAACCCCTTGTGCCCCTTTTTTTTTCTATTTAGTACTTATAGATAATAACTTCTGTGGCCCATTAAGCCTAAGAGGACTTTAGCAAAGGTAAATTCTCTAGTTCTTACCTGGAAGGATTATATAGCAATATTTTAACTATAAAGAAGACCCCACATACAGACAATCATATATCAAGTAAAGATCTGAGAACAGGGCCTGGATTTTGCCACAGATACAAACAAATTTTCTTTCCATTTGGTGTCAGCCTATTCTTTGCTTTCTAATTTTCCCTCTTAAAAAACCCAGCCAAAGAAAAAGAGCATCCAAAACCAAACCAGCTTTTCCATGGGAGGTTCTCAAGCTTTAATTTTTTAATAATTGTGTTTAAAACACTAAAGAACTCATCATAAGCCAGTATATGTTGTAAATAGTTATATCAAAATAATTACACTGTTCAACAGAGTAACATAGTAAATGTAAACTCATCAGTAAAAAGGCTAACCTTTCCTTTTCAAAGAAACCCAGAGGTCTATTTAAAAAACACCTTTAAATTTAAAAAATTGGGGTATTTGATTCAAAGTATGTTACTATAACAGATGTCAAATGATACTACATAAAACCAAATAAATTTATAAGCTTTAAATCGAAACCACAGGACTTATTACAAGTTGTCAACTGTTAATTTGTTCTTACCAAACTGTTTTAAAATTATCACTTATTTTTTAATTAGGGAAAAAAAATCAAAATAAATCTATTTATCATCATTGTAGTTTCAGGCTCTAGTAACTAAAACCATGTTTGCTGTTTTTTTATCTTTTACCCTGAATGTAATATTTTCCACAGAAAATATACATGACCACTGCCTTGAAAATCTCCCCTGATGTTAAAAGCATATTTCATACAAGATTTAAGCTGGTCAAATCACCTTACACCATCCAGGCATTGCTGTATCTTTCTTACATTGGAGAATATTTTTGAAAACACAAAATTTCCTAATTTCCTTTCCAAGTAAACCCTCAGAAACACTCTGGGATACTCTTGAAATGGAAGTAGGAGATGTAAATGTGTAACATTTAAGAGATGACCTTATTTGTAAAACATAAAAGGCCACTCAGTTGTGGATTAAGAAGTAATTATGTTTTTCTGTAAAAATCATAGGATTTGTTCAAAAGCATATGGAATTGCTTGCAGGGTACCTCATATGTAAACCTTCTTTGGACAACTGTGCCAATAAAAACTATTTTTGAGAACTTACCTCAAGTCTTTTCATAAGATACTGTTGATACTGCACTTACTGTTCTGAAAATGTTTCTTTTCTTCACTCTGAGGAAAACTGGCAATTCAGCATTTCAGCAAAGAACATTTCTTTGCAACAGACTACAAAACATGCTCCAAGAAAACACATTATGCAAACACTGCACAGCCTAATCCATATTTTATGACTACAAGAATAAGCAGAATAGATATGCTAAACACTCTTGAATGTTGGCTTTCCCCATCAAAATACCTGCATTGTTCTTCCAAAGGGAAGCAATGCAGACATTAATACAATTGTGCCAACAGAACTCATGGCAATCAAATTGCATTCTGAAGGCATGGGATACTTATCAGTTAGAGATCCAATTACACACGAGACACCACATCCAGCTATAAAATATTTCATGCATATTTACAGGGTTTTTTAAGCAATAAATGACTCATCTGATTTAACTAGCTTTGATGTTATGTTTCTGTTAAATTAAAAAATGCTGCAGTTCAGCTTGTTACTCGCTTGCTAGCTATGACATGCTGCCACCAGGTGGAGATAATTTAATAAGAAACCTATTTATGTACAGAGACAGTGGGAGGAACTTCATAACATGAAATTGTTACTGTAAATTAACCAATCAAGGGGAAAAAAAAGAAAATCTCTGAATTAACTAAAGAACTGGGACATATACTTTGTATCTACCACTAACATTAGCATATAGAGAGGCCAAAACTTGATTAAAACTATTCTGATAAATTCTCAGAGATTTGATCTTCAAAAATTCAGAAATTCATACTGAATTTCAGTAAAAAGGCTCAGCAGCAGTCGTCCAACCAGAGAACCAGTTCAAATACAATCCTGCAGCATTACACTCTTTCACCAGCGTGTCTCCCCGAATAACTGCTTAAAACAAACAAAAGACAAAGCAATTTGAGGCAATTGGGTCAGGAAATCAGTTACACAGAACTGCTGCTTCTTGAATATATCCAACAGATACCAGACAAATGTATGTTTTAAGTGATAGCAGTAAAAAATCTGACTGTCAAAGACCATACATGGCTGCTCTCTTCACAGAGACAGATCATGGGATCTCCTTTAGGAACTGTAATGCACCGTGTTTCTTCACAATGCAATATGCATTTAAAGGGAAATACAAACAGCTTTACAAAATAGATATAAGCAACACACAATATTTGGATGATGTAGTAGAGTCATCCCTCCCTGTTCATGTTCTACACTAGCAGTGCAATCCACTCACAAGCACCACCCTGCTTTAGATAACAGGAAGAACAAGCATTCTTTCACCCTCAAGTCCTTGCTGGATGTAGATAATGGAGAAAAGAAGGCTGAGAACAAGGAAGTCACTGTATCATCCACAGCTTGACCCTCGGGCTGTCTCCAGCCAGAGACACTGCAACACTTAAACCACGTCCTGCATGCAAACTTCGCTCCCTCCCAAGGGCAGACACCAGGAGACTCACAATCAGGAAGATTACACCGAGCTGGGTTGGTGAGAGCTTCATAATTGGCCGCATGTCAAAACAAAATTGCAAGAACCAAACCTCCAATTTAGCTTTACTACAAATTATACTGCAAAGCAAAGACGGAGCTGTCTTCCCTGGGAAAAAGGCCTGTTAGTTTTTTGGTGTCTGTCTGTGGACCTACATTATTTTTCACATATTTAGTATTACACAAAACCTAAAAGTAGGCATTCTTTCCTTCAGATCTAGAATTTCCTTCCCTATTCTTCACAAAACTTTTGATTTGGTTTTGTTCTTCAGTACTTTAAAAAAATAACATTAACTTCATATGTAATTGCCTTAGAAACCCCTGCTTTACATTCATTTTTCATAGTATGTATTTGAGAGTATCCCGTTTGTTTTAATTTATGACATGGAATCTCCTCTGTGGTTAGAAAGCAAAATATAAAATATATTGATACCATGAGAGATATGAAGTCTTTTTAATTATACTTCATTACATAGAATTAAGACATTGCAAGAAAAAGAAAAAAAAAAAGACAGCACAAGTATTTTAAGTTGATTCATTTATAATCCTCAGACACAAGATAATATGTTGTAAAATGAAGAATAAAGTAGCAAAGTGAGATTGTTTCAGAAGTCTTTTTAAAAGAAATGCTTTATTTCTAAATTACAAGCCTCTCACTGAAATGCATTTAGTCAAACCTGTTTAGAGAATACAGGTGGAAATCCTGTGTTTGGTGTTTTGCAAAAAAGCTAAAGATGGTGTTCTAATATGGAATCATTGATGAGATGTATCAATTAAAGACATATTAAATAGGAGTTATGATGCCATTTAATGATTTATTATGAGACTGGAAGAACATTTCAACAAAGACCAGAAATAAAAACCAGGTGTTTCCAAAAGCTGGAGAACCATCAGGCTGCATTAAATACTAGAATAATATGTATAGAAAGTTGCAAGAAGAATGCTACATGGAAGCAAGAAGAAATTATCTTCCTGTATCTTCTAAACCTGCGTGAGCTTGTGTACCTCACCAAGTGTCACCCAGGTTTTCTGATGGAACACAAGGGTTCAGGATTTATGGGCAAAGAAAACACATTCAAGCAATTATTAGGTGGTAAACGGGATTTAACAGAACTGGGAATAAATGATTGGGAAACACTGTCTTCTAAAAACTATAACTACAAATAAAATATGTACTTTAACATACACATGGCTACTTTGATATACTTCCAAATAATATGAATTGAACATTAGTAGTGGCATAAATTTCTTTCCTGCATCGACTACAGTGATATGCATCACATGTATCCAATTCAAATATGTGAACAATATTGTATTTTGGTTGTGGTTTTTTTTGGTGGTAAATCTTAAAACCTTAATGACAGAGTGATATCATGTTAAACTAAGGCCTAAGCAACTTTGATTTACATGGCAGAGTATTTAGAAAAAAAAAAAAATCTGTTATGTTACAAAATTTGGAAGTCTATCCTGCCAAAGATATTGCTGTATGAAACATTACAGACTCTTTCCATTTGTCCTTTCTTTTCAAGGAATGAGTGGAACTAGACTTTGACATGTTGAATGTAAGTTACGTGCTGGCACTATGATTCTCTCTTTTTCTTAGGCAAAGTTGCTTCTACAGCATTGACTGAAACCACAAATAGAGAACATTTAGGAGAACATTCGCCTCTCTTATGGGTATCCAGCCTTCTTTGATGCCTCAAAAGGCCAGAAAAAACAGGTACATTGAAGAAATTAATGACATAACCATAGGAAAAAGGCAGAAATTTGTCTTATCATTAATTATTTAAAAACATACAAAAGTCACAATTAAAATTCTTCTCTTCAAGATGAGTCACTTTTTAATGTCTCCTCTGCAGAGAGTACAAATACTGATCATTTAGTGTTTTCAGTAACAGATTGGCAAAACTTACTTCGCTATGATTTCTCTTAATACCTAATAAAGATCCCTCTTTAAACACATCCAGAATAGTTTGTGTCAATTCCACAAAAAAAAGTTAATGCTTCTGTTTTTCTAATGGTCACAACTTCTATTTTCTTCCACTGTTTGAGAATTCCTACTTATTTTGTGAAGTCAAAGCATTTAGAAACCATTTATTTTGGTGACAGGAGTGGACTCTACAGCCATATTTCATAGCATTTGTGAAATGCTACCTATATTTCATCTCAAATTTTGGACTTAATTATCACTAATCCATAATGAGAACATGAAATAAGTGAAAGCTGAGATGAGTCTCATTGCATGATTAATCCCTGCACAGATTTTACAAACATGAAAATCTAGAAAATTTCCTGAATAGATGTTAATATTTAGAATGGATTATTACCCAATTAATTTCAATGTACTTTTTATTTTACCAAATAGAAACTTAGAGAAGAAAAATTACAGTTTAATTCCTAAAATTACTCCAAAAGTGCTGTTTGCCTGGGGTTTTTTATTAAGTTAGAGGTCCTAGTTCCTAGTGTCCTTCTCTAGGCACAGCATTACCACATCACCCTCAAATCCATTTACCACCCCCCCCCCTTAAAATCACTTAATTTTATACAAATATTTTTGAAGTATTTTTTGAGTATTTTCTGTTCCAATTTTCTTCACTCTTATGGACAAAATGATTACATTTTCAGACTAAAGATGTTTAGTGAGTTCAAACTCATTTTTTTCCTTCACCAAGCATATACTTGAATGAGAGAATAATTCTCTTTCCTTCCACCTGCCACTCTTGAATTGTTAAAGAGGTCAAATATATCCCTCCCCTGCTCTTGAGTAAACAAACCCATTTGCTCACATGTCCTGATACCCTTTCTTATCTTGCATGAACACTTATTCCTAAAAATGAAAACAATATTAAAAGAACAGACTTCATTGAAATATGGCAAAATGATACGACTGAATAAAACTAATTATATTTTTCAGATTTATGAGACTGTAGGCTATATTTACACATACAGCCTCACACACCACTTGTGCAAGAGCAGCAAACCTGATACAGACATCTTTTAAACAGAAATACAGAATTTGCTGGTGAATCCTGTTTCATTTAAGATTATGGGATGGAAATATTTTTGCTCATTCATTTTGGCTTCGACTTGCAATTCAAAAATCTTCCTATTGTTACCCCTTACCATCAGTTTTTCTTTGCCCTTTTTAATACCTCCTTCCCCTCCTCACAGAATCTTGGCATTATGATAATGAATTTAAAAGATCTTGGATTCCAGAATGCATAGGATAAACGCAGAGTGTGTTCTATCATCACCAGCAAGCTCAAGAAGTGTTACTAAAAGTAAGAGCAGGAAAATATGGTGGGAGTGGTTGAGATTTCAGAAAGATCTGAGCTGTAAGTGTATAACTTCAGTTAAAGATGGTTTGCATATCAGATGGGAATTACGAGATTTTTTTTATTTAGGTATCTGAAATTGGCTTTTTATCCTAAGGCTTACAGGTCTCCCACCAGAAGGGAAAAGGAGAAGAGAAAGGAGGGGGTGGAGGGAGAGAGACAGTACCACTCCTGTCTTCTACCATGCACACTAAGTTAAGGACAGATAAACAAATCCTGCTAGTGAGTCACAGCCACTGTTCTACAGATACAGACAATTATGCATTACAAAGATAAAGCATTCTAACTTCAGCATAGGGGGAAGCAATGCCTGAAGTCCTTTGAAATGAAACAGCACCCCTGTGTAAAAAGGAAACCTTGGGAATGGGTGTGGGGGTGGCACAAAGCAGGAGGAACGAGTGCTGAGGGTCTGGGATTCACAGTCTTCACAATTCGTCCTCTCTGCATAGGCTGCATCACTGGAAGTGTGTTGGGAGGTAACATTCCATTCCACAAATATATGGGGAAAGTCTAGAATTCCTAGCTATGCAAAGACCTTTTTCCTGCCTACTTCACTGTCTTGCCATGCATAACTTATTTTACAGAACTTAAAAATAAAATGGTAAATTCTTCCACAACTTCCTTTGTATTTAAAAATTCATCTAGATGTCTAGCTTGCTGCCAACCACTTATTGAAACCACCTGTTCAGTATGAACCCAATTTGTGCTTTCCAGAGGGTGTTTTTGTTTGGCTGGGTTTTTATAGATATATAACAGGATGGATTTCCTCCTGATGGTAAATTACTGACTTGTCATTGCATGGCTTGCTCTTCTCTGCCTCATAGGACATCCAAACCCTTCACTTGCTGCAACCTAGAAATAACAGTGCTCAAATAAACTAGTACAATGAAATAATTCTGAATGTCAGCAAAGCTTTATCACCTGCCACCACTGTAAAAAAAAAACTGAATCTGCCCTCTTACGCAATCAATTGACTATGACACCTGTTACAACCCCCCCTTTTGTCTTCATTTACTAGCAGTATCTTCATGCTGAGCTCAACAAGACAGAATATACAAAAATGCACCTCTAAGAGAAAATGAAAGCAAAAAAATGTCATATGCACACTAAAATTGCAAATTTAAATAGCAAAATGCTGCTGGTGGGATAACTGGCTTAAAATTTGGAAAATAAGAGGTCTACATGAAGCTTAAAGAACTAATTAAAGATACAGTGGCTTTTAACTGTTCACAGCAAACCATTATTATTTCATTTGCAGAGGAAACTTTACCAAAAATAATATAGGTTAGACATGAATTTACATTATTGTAACTTTGTGCAAACAGCCTGTAAACTTAAAAAATCCCAAACATTATTAATAAGAACAGGCATATCTGTGAGGAGGAAGAGTATTATTACTGCATTCCTCTAAACTGATTTTTGCACTTCCTTTTAGATAATCTCCCTAGTGTCAGTTTTCTGGGTAATATTTTTTTTTTTTTTTCTTTCTTGTGATATCTTTTTTTCTAACTGGTATCTCAAATATGATTCTAATAGTTCAATAGAGATTTCTTGGAGGATTTTTTTGGGAGAGGGTGGGGGAAGGGAAGGAGGAAAAGGAGTGCTGGTGTTTTGATTTACACATGAGAGAAACAGAAGCTCAGATATTGAATGATATAGTCCTTGATTGAAAATTACCTGTAATGAAGTTATCTGACCATAATTTTGTCAGATAACTTCATTTTCCAGTTATCTGGCATACTTTGACTTGAAGAATTAACTAGGTATTTTTAAATTCCTAAATATCCCTCCTAGAACTAGTTTTAAATTTTCTTTTTTTTAAGTGTTTTTAAGAGCCTGAGGATTTTAGATACAAATTGCACAGTGCTTCCCTTTCATTTGAGGCTGTTTCTGCCTTTAAACTAGTTGTTAACTAGTCAAGAAACAATGAACTGTATTTGTTACAGCTGACACATTCAGAAGTTAATTGCTGACATAGATTTGGCAGCTATCCCAGTACAGGAAAAAAAGAATGTATGGATTCAAACTACTTTGCATTCTGGTCAGAAACACGCACCAGCAACATGACAACGAACTTTGCACTCAAAAAGGTCCCTCTTTCAGAAGGCTGCATTAAAGACTGGAGATTAAATAAAACATCTTGTTTACCAAAGTGACAGATTTGGTCTGTAAAAACCAACAATTGAGATTTAAAAATCAAGGAACATATTACTCGCAACAAACTAACCTGTAATAAAACTATAACTGTTCCTTTCAAGGAGCCTATTTAAATATAAGAAACCGCCCAACATTTTCCTTAAAGTGAAAAAAAAGAATACATGCTACAAAGATACCCACATCATTTTCAAGAAATATTTAAATGCTAATTAAAGATAAGAAGCACTAAAAAATAGAGAAATTAAAGCTATTCTATACACACACACAAAAGTCCTTGTATTTCTGAGCAACTTTCTGTTGAGTTACTCCAGTGATACATGCTATCAATTTTAATCATATTTTATCTTGTTTGTGTTAGTGTAGGTTATACTTTTGTTCATCTGAGTAATCCCTACAGAAAGACAGAAATGTGGTCCTATTTTAACCTGCAGAAGCCAGGAGGGGAGCAAGGGGAGCAAAGCATCCCAGACCTCTGCAGAAGCAGTGCAGGAGCACGTGTGTGTGCCTCTCATGCAATTACCAAAGCTGCAAGCAAGGCAGCTGCCCAAAACATTCCTTTCAGTAACTGAGTGATTGTACACTGAACAGCATCCAGAATAGTTATATGGAAGTTATGTTACTGACTTGGAAGAAAAAACGTACATGTATCCATTTCAAAGGCACATCGTCATTTTTCCAAGTCGTCTGGGGAAGAAGTGCAAGGATGAATATTCATAGATCAGCAGAAGGAGGTGGTGATTTATTTTATAAATTTTTTAAATATTACTGGTTTAAGAGATAAATATGCATTTTCATATAGGATTAGAACTTTTAATGAAATGTTGGGTTCCCTGCTCTCTACATTGCCAATGGTTAAAGCACAAAGAAATCCTACTGCAATGAAACATGTCAATATATATGAGTTACATCAGTTACTTGAACAAAAAGTACAGCTGCATTCTCTGTACCTCTCTTCTCTTTACAATCCCCTTCTTGTTCTTCCACTGGTCTTTTCCAAGTCTTTTAGACCTAACTCTAAATAAATTATGCTGCTGTTTATACAGCCAATTCAATTTACAGCAATAGATAACCTCTTGTGTGTACAAACAGTGAAGGGGACACATAAATTTTGCCCCTCTAATTACTCTGTTCTCTCAGTTGTTTTAAGGGATCTGGGAATGTGCATTCCAATCTACATTCCAGAGCCCTCCCCATTTCTACTTTGGGAAACTACACAGGGTTGCACCAGCATTTGGTACCCTGTAAACTGCTTCCTCAAAACACCTGCCTAAATAACAATATTGCCTTTTTAGAACATTGATTAAATACATTGACTTTAGCTTTTTCTGTATTTGAAACTAATATTATCACTAATTAATTCTGCATTTGTATTTCAATGTGTTTGTGGATCATAGAAAGGCAGCTGTGTAACACCAAGGCACCTGTGTTTAAATGGAAACAAAACTAAGGAAGACAAAATCAGGCCCACCTTCACTCCCAAAAGACATAAAACCACAACTACAGATATCCAGTCTGGCAATTTTAATAAATGGAGTTTGCAGGAAAGAAGAAAAAAGCTTGGTCAGGCTCTGAACATATCAATACTGGAAACATCCTTCTCACCCAATTTTATGCACCTGAAGCATTACCAGTCCAGCATTCACAACCAGCTTAAAACACCAAAATAGCCTGGATGGCCATTGAAGTAGAACAGTTTGGTTATTCTATTTAGTTCTTCAAAGAGATACATGCTCACAGCTCTTATTTCAAAACCACAAAAAAATAATTTCTGATGCAGTGTCAGAATAGTGAGAGGGGAACATAAGCCTTTAAATACATATCTTACAGATTTTTTTCACTCACATTAAGGTGTTTTTTGGCTTTGTGCTGAATTTTTTTGTTTGTATTCCTCTCCTTACCCTCTCCCCCAGTAATGTATTTTCCCACCAAAAAGCACAGTTCCATTTGGATTCCCCGCTTTCCTAAAAAGAACCATTGAGAATTCCCCTCACTAATCTGCTGATTTAAATAAAGATTTCTGAAAGATACTCCTTAGGGTTCTAAAAAAAATGCTAAAGCAAGCCCACCAAACATTTCCGCCTCAGCTTAGGCCCATTTGAGACACAGCTCCTGGAATCAACATGCATAGCACCAAAGACCAACAGTGAAACCAGCTGACAATCAGCACATCTTTTCATGTCAGTCTGGACTCTGTATCACATAATAAAATTAAAGCAGTGTGACTGTTACAGCATTGAAAAGAAATCAAAACAGCTGGTTCATTTCTGGATTCATGATGCACTCTGACTTTTCTCAAAGTTTCTTTATGTTTAATTTCACATCAGTTAAGGGAGAAAATATCCAAAGGGGCATGACTTCACTCATATTTTAATTGTTGTAAGACAGTAGGAAAAGTATTTTTATAATGTAAAAGAAAAAAAAAACCCAAAAAAAAAAAAAAAAAAAAAACAAAAAAAAAAACCCAAAACACACTCAAAACTACCCCCAAACCCCCATTCCAACAAAAAAAACCAAAACCCAGTCAAAACAAGCAAATATTTATTTAGGTAGGAATTAAACCTTGCACAAATGTATTTCACGAGCAATTGAACTTAGACTGGCAATACTTTTTTTTTTTTTTAATGGAAATGTTTACTGTGAAAAGTAGCTTCTGCTTCACTGTGCAGTTTTTTCCTAACAGCTGCTTAGAAAAGCTTATATTCTTATTTCTGCTGTTTTAGTAATTCTTTGTCATAGACACGTGCAGCTATTTTTAGGACCGAATTTCAGAAAAACATCAGGTAACAGAATTTTAAGAGGAGGGATTGTCTTCCAGTCTTATGAGTGCTATGTGAGACTCTATGTGATGCTTTCATTAGGAAAAAAAAAATCATGGAAAGGGTTTTAAAGCACTGAAACAGACTTCCCAGGAAAGTTATGGACTCACCATCTCAGGAAACATTCAAAAAATGTCAGAACATGACAGAAGACAGGGTTTAGTGGTGAAAATGGTGGTGATTCTGGGTTGATGGCTGATAAACCTAAAGGTCTTTGACAACCTTAAAAATCCTAGGATTCTATAAAAGCACCTCTGGACTATGAAAAAACCAAACACTTTTTTAGCAGCCCTACCCGTTAAAAAAAAAAGAACAAAACAGTAAAATCTACATTAAAAAAACCCAAACACCTAAACAAAACAAACCAAAAAAAACCCCATAAAACTCCCACCATTGACCAAGACACATCTCTTGTTGGAGGAGTACAACCATTCAGGATTCCTCCTTCCATACTGCTTGAGTTTCCCATCTCCCCCCTTTACAACACTGGTGTTTTTGATCAAACATTCACAAAAGTAATTAGATAATTCAGTCATTTTCAAGACAGATAGGCATGCTACTTATTTACTATCTAGAAGTCACAAGAAATAGAGTTGGTATAGTTATGAACAGAAATGTTTTTTTCTGCAGTGCTACCTTGCATTGACTTGTATGTCTAAAGACTAAGAGTACCTAAAAACCTTTGAGAACACTCCTCAGTGAACATCACCGTCTGGAAAAAAATCACAAACATAGTTAAGGTGCAACAAAGCAATAGCAACAGTCACTAATCAGACTAAAAAAAGAGTAAGGTTTCCTTAGAATAGCTTTTATAATATTTGTATGATGATAAACTCTTTCTTTTAATTTTCTGGTAGACTCACTGGCTACAGTTATCTGTCCTGTATTAAAATGAGCACAGAGGAACAGAAATCAGAACTCTTACCTAACAGCAGAAGGGCTTTTCCCTGGAAAAGGATGCTTTCTGGGATTGCTTAGTTGTGCTTGTTTGTTTTTTCCCTAAATCAGATCATATGTAACTAAAAATGCAAAATACGTGATTCACAGAGAGGTCTATTTCTTTCCATCACCATTTTTACTCTTTATTTAATAGTTTCCCAGCCATATCTGCTCTTTTATGCAACAGATAAAGTGTTCATTCATGTACCTAGAACCACATTAAAAAAAAAAAAAAAAAAAAAGGCTATCAGAGTGTGGCACAAAGGGCTACACAGAGTGAAATAGGTAATTCCTGAGATTTCAGAACACAGATAAGAATCTTTTGATTTAAACTATTCTTTGCAAATTATATAGAATTTTGAATGTAAGATCAAAATTATTTTTAAAATTAGCAGCACGTACAAAGGCCATGCAGTCGAAGAATTGAAAATCACTATCATGACAGTAAACAGAAACCTATAAATTTTCTTCCAAAAATGGTAAAATCCGAGTAAGTCTGTCATAAGTTCAGCAACACTCTATATAGAAAATACCACCTCTGAGAGAGTTCTCAGACCCAGCAACATAAATTTTTTATAAACACGAGCTGTATAATCCAAAGACAGAATTCTGATTCACAGAAAAGCAGTACACAGGTGCGGGAAAGGATTATTTTGACTAAATGCAAAAAGCTGTTGAACCCAATGTGTGGAATTGCCATAAACTGGCAGAAGTCCCTGGAACATCTGATGGCTCAGACAGTGGCACTTACAGACCTGCAGGCATGACCTGAATACTGAATGCCTAAAGAACAATTTTGACCAGTGTCACAAAGCCACAGACCAAAACAAACAAGTAAACCAAAACTCTCAAAAACTCAAGCAAAACGAGTGATGAATTTAGTGATGGATTTCCATACTGAAAGCTAAACTTCCCAACACAGTTATAGCCTGGGCTACAGCTAAGTGACCATGATGATTAATTGCAATTTTTGCATAAGTTCTCAGTGGGAGACAATGAAACCAGCAGCTTACAATATTTACAATGTAACTTAGGATTTATTATAAAAAGCTCAGAGAAAAATATCCTTTTTGTATCTTGCTCTTTATTTCTTGAATAGAATCTGGCACACCAGAACACCCCTTTAGTTTCCAGTTCTGTGCTCTTGGATTAGCCCCACAAATTTTCAGCACTACTTATAAACATGCCCACTACTTAAATACACATAAAGTTAGGGCTTGATTTTTCTATTCTTCACTGACTCAAAATTCCCACATACTCATATGGAATTTATACAACTCCTGAAAGCTTCAATCAGACCCTGAAAAGTGCAATCAGTAGAACCCCTGAAACACTTGACTTCAGTGGGAGTTCTGTGGCTGCAGGGTGTGCACAGTTCTGTTAGCAGAACTCATCTCACATAACACCGTTTTCTTAAAATAAAAGAAAATAAAAGTCTGGAGATGTGGCATTCATATTATACTACAGACAGTCTCCACTAGGAAAAGTCAGCGTTAGCTTCTGCTTAACTCTAAATTTGGGTATTGTTCCCCAACAGAGAAAGCACCTGAATTGCTGCATTATTTATTACAGACAGCAATGCCCAACTGGATACAATTAATCTTAAATTCCAAGATGAATAAGGCAAGATTTACAAAATCAGCATTCAGGAACAAATAAAAACAAACAAAGCAGCAAAACCCAATGATTCTGTTGCAAAATAAAAATCCCTCATACCACATCATTCAGGTGATTAGCAAAAACCAGGTTTAAATGTTGTGCAATGTTGTCTTTGCAATTCTCTATTATTGCTAAAATAAAATAGAAAAAATTTTTAAAATGCAAAGAATTTAAGGCTGCACTTTGTGAACTGGTGCAGCCTCACTTTAATGCTGTATCCAGTTTTGGCTACCCAATAGAGGAATTCTATCAGAGAACATCCAACAGAGGACCAGGAGGAGAGTGAAGGGTCTGGAGGGGAGGCCACATGAGGAGCATCTGAGGGCACTTGGTCTGTTCAGCCTGGAGCAAAGGAGACTGAGGGGAGACCTCACTGCAGTTACAGCTTCCTCATGAGGGGCAGAGGAGGGGCAGGCACTGATCTCTGTGGTGACAGTGACAGGACCCAAGGGAATGGCCTGAACCTGTGCCAGGGGAGGTTTAGGCTGGGTATCAGGAAAAGGTTCTTCACACAAATGGTGACTGGGCACTGGAACAGGCTCCACAGGAGCAAAGCTGACAGAGCTCAAGGAGCATTTGGACAATGTCTATGGCACATGGTGGGATTGCTGGGGTCTCCTACACAGGGCCAGGAGTCAGATACTGTGATCATAGTGGGTTCCTCCTAACTCAGGGCGTTCTGTGATTCTGAACCACCTTAATGCTAACAACACTTCTTTCCTCCTGCTCATATGCTACAGAGTCACTGCTTTTTTAGTCAGAAATTAGTTTTCATCCTGAAGGGTTGGTTTTGGAGTTTTTTGTTTATTTGTTTAATCATTCTATATCCATTTACTCATGTATCAAGCTTTGTTTTAAAGTATTTCTGCTCTTTCACATGTTCATCCCTGGGAATCATCTTTCTAGCAATCAAATCTCTCTCAGCATTTATTTCACCAGGATTACTGCTAGATGAGTTTTAGACCTCACCTCCTTGTAAGGCACAACTTGCAACACTGACTATAGTGCAAAAGAGATACTTACAAACAAGGAAGCTTTTTTAAAATTGGCCTAATGCAGATCAGCTTAAAGTTCAAGTACTTCACACTACTATTTGTTAAATTAAAATCGCTATTACCAAAAGGATAGGAAAATAATTGCTTAAAAAAAAAATAGGGAACTGACTACTAAGAAAAAAAAAAATCACTGTAAAGCCCATGAATATAACATGTAGTTCTGAGTCCATCACATGAGAGATTGGCAGCTTCTCTGTTATGTGCAATTTCAAATGCCACAGAAGAGTCAAGCAAGGAACTGGTATGACTCCACTACTTTCAGCACCACAATTAAAGGACTGAACATTATTTTTTCAGACCTCTTTTTTTCTAGTGTAAGTTGTTGACACTTTGTACCAAGCAGATCAAAGCACCGGCAGATTTAGGAACAAATTCACGCAACAAAGACCTGCCAAGATTGTTAAGGAAGATCACACAGATATAACCTGACATATCCCTGAACACTGTAGGTACACTGACAGAAGTATCACACTCCTCCTGTTCTGTACTTACTTGTTCCTTTATGACTCCTGCTTTGAGTCTCTGTTGAGGTCACTGGAGCACATCAATCTTTTTCTGATCCAGTAAGCACATTAGTTTATGAGTATGGTGTGTTCAAGAACTTCTTAAAAAATGCTGTACTATGATACTCCAGATAACTGGTCTCCAGTACATTTAATATATCCTCATTTGCTATCCTCTTCCCCATAAATCAGCTACACTGGATTTGTAATTTACTCTGCTTTGACCAATTAAAATAACAATGTCATAATATTAACACAATACAATTGCACCTTGATTACATGTATCCTCTTACAACAACAACAAAAAAAAAAATTGTATCATCAGTTAAAGGAACTGTTCATAATAAGATGCAATATCACCTCTTCCCTCCTATTTATATCTATCTGTATCACATCTTTGCATTTCTGTTTTTAAATACTTTGTTATTTTAACCATGGACCTGAGTTCACGCAAGCCAAATTCAGCTGAGTACAAAGGTCTACAAAGTTAATGGGTTTGAAATTACTTGCAGCTTGACTGAATCTGGTGCAACATCTTTTACTAGCAAGAAAATTGCTGGCAATGAGTGTTTTTAATCTGAATTCATACTATGCTCTAAAGGGCACCTCTTGGGCAAAGGGGTCAGGACAATGACTTCTTGTGAGAAGTATGAATTTTTCCAAGTATGAATTTTGGATCATAGCTGATATTGTTCTTTAGACTACAACTGCAATGCAAAGCATTAGTTTAGTATTAGCTAATGGGAAACATCATCTTGAAAAGAAAAGTTTCATTTGTATCTTTATAAGTTATTCATAAACTACAGCTCTGACTATTGCTGAATTATGAGGCTATTCATCAACCTCTGTCCACTCTTTAGCAATACTACTCAGGTAATTAGAACACCAAATGAAAACCAGTGCAGCCTTCTAAAGTCCCAATATAAATTTTGTTAGAAGGAAAAATTTAACTCAGCAAAATGAAAATGAGCCACTTGTATTTTCCTCTCAATTTTTTTTTTTTTACCAAGAGCCACTACATCTTAAATGAACATAAATTAACATATCAAAGATCTATGCTTTTTATGGAAAAATAGTTCTTGAAGGAACTTGTTTAGTTAAGAGGATATTTATTTCAGTAATGATAGGCAGGACTACTAAAGAGGCTGACAAAACCTCCATAGTACTACATGCTGCTTCCCAATTTTATCTGGATGTTATCCATCCAGGAACTGGCTATTTCAGACAAAATTATGCTTGGACCATGTAAACTGGTAACAAATTACACCCTTGGTTAACAGATCTCCCGGCTTGCCAAATAGGTTGCTGAAAGACTTGTTCTCTTCATCCTTTTTGCAATGATCTTTATGCATCACCTTAAAGGGCAGGTGAAACCAAAGAACTGCATTTTTTTCTTTTCCAGAAGAGGCAGGAAGCAGGTGAAACATTTCAGCAGGTGTTTGGCTGCAAGTTTTTAGCATGTTCTTAAATAGGCAGAAACTGTGTAATGAATCTTTAGTTGATGTGAATCCTTACAGTCACCTTCTTTCCCAGATTAATCTACTTGAGACAGTAAAATGAGTAAAGTACTGGTCCTTCTTGTCTCTCATGCAAACACAAATTTAAGTCAATGGATGGTCTCCTATGACTAAAATTAGCAGAGTTTGGCTACAATCATAGAATGGCTTGGATTGGGAGGGACTTTAAAGATCATCTCATTCCACCCCACTGTCATGGGCAGGGACACTTCCCACTAGACCAGCTTGCTCAGAGCTCCACTCAAGGGGTACTTGAACAATCCCAGGGACAGGATCCACAACTTCTGTGTGAATCCTGTTCCAGTGCCTCCCAAATGACAATATTCACAGATATCTTAGTATCTAAGTACTATGTTATAAATATCTCAGTCTGCAGTAGATCATTAGACTTGCAGTTCAGGCAATTACTCCCATGCATTCATTAATGATCCAGCTGCTAATGCACAAACGCAAAGAGAAATTTTCTGTTAATCATCATTTCCTAAATCATAGCAGCAGCATAAATGGACAGTGTTGCCTATCTCATGCTGTTTCAAAAATAAATGCTGGTGACCTCCTGCCATTTCAAGAGATTTCACATACTCCAGTGAAGCCACTGGAATCAATGGATTCCTGCTAAGAATGAGCCTCTGGTTTGGTGCTTTCATGGAGCCACTCAAATGCAGGACATTCAAAGGCTTGGAAGTCTTGTGAACACAAGGATTTCTAACATTGTTGATGCCTGTATTCTTCTTTGATAACTTTTATTAACACTTACATGTATTTCTTTTCTAGTACACAAGGATTTTAATATTGTAATATGTCACCACAAATAGTTGTAACCTGATAAATGACTTTCCCTGTTTTTATTTCTTTCTATTCAATAAATTAAAAGGTAGGTTCTCTGCTCATCTACAGCAAAACAGATCAGAAAATGTCTTCTCCAATTAATGATATCATCAATCAATAGATAACAGATAATGCAAAAATTCAGGCATGTAATAAAAATAAGAACCTTGGTACCTTTATTTTTGAAGACACCCCATTAAAGATGCTATGGTTTAACAACTTAACAAAGATACTTTTCAGATGCCTTTTAACTCTTTTGTTTCCTGATATCCTTTAAAAATATACAAACACATTCAAACAGTTTTTAGAAGAACTGAGCTACAAAAGCAATAAAAATATTTTGGTAAGGAATGCAGAATTGCATCACTGAAGCTGGACATCCTCAAATTCTTGAAGTAACAGCAAGTAGTGCTCCGAATGCCCTATTTAATACAAAAAAAAATATTCTGAGTTTTAAACTAGTTACCAAAAATTGAATATTCTAGTTAAATACCTAAAATAAGAAGCAGTTAAATACACCAAGGGGGAAGCCATGACACTAGGTCAGAATTAGGCAATGATTGATTGCTCAGGTCAAAATAAAAACTGGTGTTAAGATATAAACTACCAAGAGGCCTTGATCTAGTCTATGAGACTTCAACAAGCCTCCAGATTTGAATCTCTCCATTCTCTCCTATTCCTGAATTTCAAGAGACATTGAAAATGAGATTCAAATGGCCTGCAGAACTTCAGAATACATGTCATCAATTATATTGCCCATATTTCTTAAAGAAAATGTGTATGCTAAAAAGAAAATTAAAACAAGCAAACAAAAACCAAAACACCCGCCAAATAAACCCAAACCAAAACCCAAGCAAACAAATAAAGCATCTGGTGTGAATTAGTTGAAATAAATGGTTTAAAACCTGAATACCAGCCATTATTCGGATTCTTTACCTGGAGAAGTTCATATCCTACTCTTTCAATAATAGATTTTCAACTCACAGACACAAATTACAGTGAAGTTAAAACATGTGTTTCCCAAAATGTCATATTAACTTGACTCAATTGCACTGGACTCAAATGGCATGTGCTGAATGTAACTGTGGGATTACTGGAGTAAATTGAAAGAAAATCAGTAGGTAAATATGAACCACTTGCAAAAGGTGCCTCAAACAAAAGGTCAGTGAAAGGGCAAACAAATACTGCATTTGTTCTCAAAATATTTGTTGAAGAAGGTGGCCATGAAAGGCAAATAATACATAAATTCTTCTTAACAATCCAGCAGCATTTCCATAGATAAAAAAAATGAGTTGGCTAAATAAATGTGTTGTGCTGTAAGAGGAAAAGTCCAAATTATGCTATTCAGCCTCTAAGAATTTGAAGCTTTGTGTCTATGACCTTATTGTTCATATGTTTCATGATTTAGAGTTACTGCAAATGATAAAAGTATCTCTAATTCCATTTGTATGGGAGTGCTTTATTTATATTTATACAAATAAATATTTCATATGTATTTGTATGAAATAAAGCTCTCCACATATTTCTCATCTACCTATTTTTAAGTCAATGTTTCAGAACTGCTCATCAGTTCATGCTTATTTTCAGGCAGGTATTTTGAGTCTCATATTTACCTGAAGAGGAGAACATAGCCTAAAATAGAAAAATCAAACATGATTTTGTCAGATTTTTGTTTAGTTTAGAAGGGTGAAAACAAGAAGGAAAGATAACAGCTGTATTAATCTTAATGCAATAGTACAAAACAACTGGTAGAAAATGTCTAGTTGAAGTCTCAGTATCTGCTTCAGATTTCAGTGTACCATCAGAGTGAAACAGTAGTTCTACTTAGTCCAGTAAGCAAAATCACTGATTTCAAAAATTCCAAATGTCATGGGTTCAGTACACAAAAAGCAGAAAGAAGCAGGATTCCAGACTGCTGGTGAATAAGACACACATACTGGCATCTCCCAGGGGGAATGTTTCTTGTTAACAAGCAATCCCTTTAGAGAACTTGTAAAGAGAAACTTTTCCCAAAATGCAAGAAACTTCATACCAAAGCAGTGAAAAGAAGAAACTTGAAGCACGACATACTCACTCCTATGAATCTCCTGGATGAGCACAAAATAGATTGAATTCAACAGGCAAAACATTTGTGACCGCAACTTAAAAAACAAACAAACAAAAAAACCCAAAAAAACAAAAAAAACCACCAACTAACCTAAAGAAATGAGTATTATTCTGAGTGGTAAAAAAATAGGATTTTACTATTTGGGAAAATGTCCATTTCACCCACTTCAAGGCAGTGTCCCCAGACACTGGTAAAAACCAAGGAAATTTTATTTATCACTACATCTCCTAAAAGGCAGATTTGCAGAGTGCAGTATGCTCTTTTTTGGTTTGTGGTACGGTGAGGAGTATGTGTGTGTGTTTTGTTTCAATTTTCATTAAAGCAAAGCTAATTCAAGCTCAATAAATTGTCTGGACAGCTTTGAAATGTTAAGAAAAAAAAATCCTTTTGTTTGAGCATAATAACACTGCCAGTTGAACTCCTCCCTCGTGATGAAATTAGGAGAGGGACTTTTTGGCCCTGGTAGATAATTATGACATTCATAAGCTCCTAAAGTAAGGGGCTGGGGGAGGGGGTGCCTGTCTGCTACTTGTTCTCCAACTGCTCTGATTTTCTGGAACAGAACAAATACAGCACAGTTCCCTCTCTCCAGTCTTAAACACCAGCACTTCTCAAAGAAAAGGCTTCAGTCATTCTTCATAAAATCTACTGCAGCTATATCCTTCACAATATAAATCCTGAACCTAAGAGTTTCAATAGTTCCAAAGCAAATGATACAAATGTAGTTACTGACTTTTTCTTAGCCATCCAAACTATCTGAAGAGTCATAATCATTTAATACTCACATAATAATGCCTTTCTTAAAAACCAACAAAAAAAGTAACCCTCACAAGCACCACAATCTTCATTTGATGATGTAAGTGTTCCTCACCACTGCATTCCCAAAAAGAAAATAAAAAATCCCCAAGAGTTTTTGGAATAGCCTCTCAAATAATTTGATTCACTTCAAGAAATTCTCAAGATGACTTCAAAGTGGTGTCAATAAAAAAAAAAAAAAAAAAGTACAACAAATCATCTCAAAAATGCTCATTAAAACTAAAAATAATAAACTCCCCCCCAAAACCACTGTAGAAAATGCCTCTTCCCTCGCAACCTAAATGGGTGTATTTTCCATATGCAGATTTTCTCCCATTCCCATTTACTATGCCCTGCTGTGGACTGAGGCTGCACATTTCTGTTACTTCTACAGTCAGTTAAAAAATCGTACTCTGCCACTGAAATTTCCTTCCTTTATTAAAAAGAATAAAAGGAAGCTGTTTCTTCAAATCGAGGGAAATAACTTACTATCAATATTAGGTTTATTCAGCTTTCCTCCTCTTCTTTCCAACCCCCCCCCATAGATATCCTATAATTCTTAAAACTCAGTTTAATAGCATCTGTAATTTCACTCCATTATTTATCCCCTGACATTTGTGATAGTAAGATACCTAAACTATGCAATCCTCCCACGCTGCAGAAATCACACTTCACAAAGTCGCTTTCTACCCTTCCTCCTTTGGAGGAGGCGCATTCCACATCCGTACGCACATCATTACACCAGGTGGATCAATGTAAAGCCTGTAGGAAGCGTTCCCCTTCTCCTCCTCTGCCATCCTAGGGCCGGCTGTACCGAAAAGCCTCCGGAGTGCTCGGGAGACCTCTCCAGCTCACCCCGAGGTGCCAAAAGCAGGGGAGCATTTTCTGTAGAAATTGAGGGCACCTGGTGCTCTCTTTTTACTAACTGTCGCCGAAAGAAACCGCCTGGATGGTGCCAGGCTTAGCCACAGATTCGGGGAAAGAGACTTCGCAGCTGCGGTTCTTGGTACCTCAAGGCACCATGCCTGACCCTCCGTCCCTTCCTTAAGCGCCACAAATCTCACTGCCCCCGCACAGGACACCGTGGGTGACACATCCAGCCCTTGCCAGCCCCGCACTGGACATCGTGGGTGGCACATCCAGCCCTTGCCAGCCCCGCACAGGACACCGTGGGTGACACACAGGACACCATGGGTGGCACACCCAGCCCTTCCAGCCCCGCACAGGACACCGCGTCTGGCACATCCAGCCCTTGCAGCCCCGCACAGGACACCGCGGCTGGCACATCCAGCCCTTGCAGCCCCGCACAGGACACCGCGGCTGGCACATCCAGCCCTCCCAGCCCGTGAGCAGCGGGGCGAGGCCGCTCCGTCCCGGGCACTGCCCGGCGCCGCCGTGGAGCTCGGCCGCCCCCTGGCGCCCGGCGGTGGCAGCGCGGCCCGGGCCGGCCCCCGCCGCTCCCGCTGCCATCCCGCTGGGGCGTTCGGGCTGGGTGGGGTTTATTTCTCCCCTAAAACCTCCTTAGAAGCGGGGACGCCGCCCACCCCCTCGGGTGCAGGGAACGTAGCCTCGCACAGGACAGGGGGGCAGCGGGAGCGGGGGCAGGGACAGCCCCGCGCTCCTCAGAGCCCTGGCCGGACGCCGGGAACTTGCCCGAACAGTTTCCAAACACCGCGGTGGTTATCCCTCACCCAGCGGCTGCGCCCCTCCTGGCGCCACTTCCCGCCCAGTCTCTTGCAGGAGCACAAATCCTTAAGTAACCGCGCAGGGGACATCCAAAAATAAACATATATATATATATATGTGTGTGTGTGTGTGTGTGTGTGTGTGTGTGTGTGTGTGTGTGTGTATATATATATATATATACATTTCTATATATATATATATATGTATATATGTCAGCCCCAGAAAACAAACCCCGTGGCCGCACCACAGCCCCCGAGTCCGCTTATCTCGAAGTATGTATGTGTATAAATACACACACACATATATATAAATATATGCATATAGATATGCAAAGGACGAAGCGTGCCCGAAGGCGCCAGCCCGGCGCGCCCCGATCCCCGCACACTCCTGCCCCCGCGGTGCCATTCCGTGGCACAAGGGCTCCGCACCCGCGCACAGCCCCGCGGCCCCGACAGCGCCCTCCCGTCCGCGCCACCCCGAGCCGGGGGCTCGGCGTCCTGGCAGCGAGCGGGGAAGGGTCTTCCAAAGAGGAGAAACCCCGACAGGGAGACTTCAGGTCAGGTTTCTCACGGACTCTACCGCCAGCACTTCTCCCTGCTCCTAAGAACGAAGCCCAGACTGCTTTCCCCGCGGGCAGACGTGGATTTTAAAGACCAGTGCTCGGCAGATTTTGTGTAATCGCTTCATCTCTCTCACACATTTATTGGGCACAAAAAACCAGAAAAAGACAAAATCCTATGCAAAGGAGCTAAGTGCATTTAGACTGTCCAGCTTTTTTTTTTTCCCTCCTCATAAATGACACCTCTTGAGGACTGAAACGAAAAAAAAAAAAAAAAGAAAAAGGTGGGCGATGAAGCAAGTTTTAGGTCCTTCTTAATTTGGTTCCAGGATAATGCATTGCTTTAATTTTTTTCTCCGTTTCTTTTCCGTTAATTTGAGCGACTGGACAGCATAGGTAAGAACAATAATTAAAAGAAAAAAAAAAAAAAAAGGAAGAAGGCGGCCGCGCTCCTACCTTGCCCGCTACTGAGGAGCAATCCGAGCAGGTAGAGAGGCAGGAGGCTCATGTTCAGGAGCTCTCGCCGGTGGACAGTTCCAAGTCGGAGGATGCTCGGCCAGCCCAGGCAAACCCTGCCGCTGCCGCTTCTGCCGCCGCCGCCGCTGCCCGCGCAGCCCCGCACCCGCGGAGCGCCGCTCGCCAAGTGCCGGCCGCGCCTCCCGCGCCGCGCTATATCGGCGGGGCCGCGCCGCCGCGCAGGGGGCGGGCGCACGGCGGGCCGGCCGATCCCTCCGCCGCACTCGCACCCGCCACAGCGGCGAGCGGCAGACCCGCAGATTCCTCCGCCGCTCTGAGAGGTGGCAGCAGGACCGGAGCATCCCTCCGTGCATCCCCTCCTGGATCCTTTCCCCGATCTCCCCGGGTGTCCCTCCCCGCACGCCCGCCTGCCGGCAGCCCCCGGCGGGGTGAGGCGGCTCCCCCCGCCTCGCCGCCGCAGCCCCTCCGGAGCCCGCTGCCCCCGCCGCTGACGGAGGGGACGCAGCCTAAAACGGAGAGGCGGCGGCTCGCTGGAGAATCCCACTGGGAAGCCCCCAGCATCCCGGGAGAGCGCGGGAGCGGCGCTCCCGCTGCCCGCGGGCGGGGACGCTCCCCGAGGCTGGAGTGACCCTGGCACCCTCGTTCCCCCCGGGAGCGGGCGGCGGGGGCTGCGCGGGGCTCGGCGGGGCCCCCGCTCCGCCCGCGGGCCGGACCGCGCCGCTGAGCCCGCAGGAAGCGGCACCGCCGCCAGCCCCGCGTACGGGCGCGTCTGTAACTAATCCCGTCGGGTTTGTGTTCATTCGGCTGTCTAGGAATTCACTCGGTTTGACTTCTGTTATTAGTCCAGAGGGGAAACATACCTCTGCTATTCACGGCTGCGTGAAATAAAACCGGTAAAAATAAATTGCTTACCGTTTGGATGCTTTGGTGCTGTCTGGCTGAGGATCTTGCTTTGTAAGGAAAAAATACCCGCAACCTGCATAAAGGGGTGGGTTTTTTGTCCAGCTTGACTTTGAAGAGGTAATTCTTTTTGAGGGGGTTAATTAAGCTATAGGCTCCTAAGCAGGTTCCATAAATTTGTCACCTTACCACCTGTATGATATATGGAAGGAGATAGAAGTAGATTTATATTAATGTGAAGCAGTGATAGTGGATAATAAAGGATTAATCCAAATTAACACATCCCTAATATTTTTTCCCGACCCTTCCCTTGCCCTTTTCAAGAGGATTTGGGGAGGAGGAGGGAGACAAGGAGTCCCTTTGCAGCAAACTAATATGAATGACATGATCAGTATCTCCAGCTTGGCTCCTGCTGCACAGTAGTCTACAAAATTCTGAAATATAGGAAGAAGAAATATTTTTCTGGGAAGAACAAGATAGGGGATAAAGTCCAAATTCTTTCCCCAGAGGGTGGTTTTAGGACACTAGGGAATGAAACAGAGTGAACAGAAAATGCTGGTAGAAGGGAATGTGAGGGCTTTTTGCCATTGATTGGTTGATCTACACCACGTAAATCAGAATCATATTGCTCAGCTCCACACCTCACAGTCCTGCTCTTAAGCTAAAGATTTTGTAATATAGTATAAAAGGAACAAATTCATATATATTTAAGTGGAATAGAACTGATATCCCTCATAAAGTTTTGGAAATCCAAAATATGGCAGCCTCAGCAAAGCCTTACAGGTCAGAATGGGATTTATATTTAGGAGGTGCTCTGCTCATGAATGTCGTGAGAGATGCTTAATTGCAGGAACTTTTGGCACCAGCCTTTAGTGCAGGTTCAGGAAAGCACTGCAGAGGAAATTTTTTGGTGAAATTTTCCCAGGTGTAAAGGTTCCATTAGCCCTAGTACCCAACTACAGGAATAGACATCATTAATAAATTAACATAGAAAGGTAATGAAAACAATTATTAAATAAAAACCTTAAGAATAAAAATAAAATTTGCTTGGCAAAGAGCAAGAAACCCTCACTATCAAGTGGGTAGGATGCCAGTTTTATCAAATGTAATATTTTGGAGCATTTTCATCCAGCAAAAGTGGAATAATTGGAGAAAATAAAAGAAGTGTTAATAAATAAACCCAAATAACTTGTACACATACCTGAACATCTATTACTTTATAGTTGAGGGTCAGAAGCACCTTGATCTACACAGGTTCAAGGAATGAAATCCATGTACAGATGCCCCACCACAACACAATACAGAAGCAAGTAGCAGATTTCTTGCCCATAAGAATGCTACTATCTCAAGTTTGCTTATTTTAAATTATCAATATGATGAGAATTTCACCAGTGTCAGGTCTGAGTGGCTAGTTCTTTCTCCTTTGAAATCAGGTGAGGATGCTCTTCTTCCAAACAGGATTCCTTGTCCTGAGAGCTCTGCCTTGTTACTTGTCTGCTGCAGTCACCAGAGCACACCATGTAGGCTGTCCACAACACATTTGGAGAACAGCATTTGGAGAAATCTGTTGTCAGTTCAGCTTTTCAATGGAAAGAGGAACATGCTTTTCACTGCTCTGAAGCAGTGGAGTAAAACAGAAAAAGATGATAAAGCTCAAAAATAACCACATTCTTGTAATACCTCTGTGAAATACAGAGGCCTCCCTGAAGGAAGAGGCAGCAGCTGGTTTGCCCATCAGTAAGCATGTAGCTCAAAGTACTCATCATAAGGTCTCATATCCCACCTAAAATGTATGTTAGGGTATGTTTAGGTCCCTCCTCCACAGTGGAGGGGCAGAGAGAGGAGGGGAGGAGGGGACAATGCACATAAGTGTGCAGGGTTTCATTGTTTCTGCTGCTCGTGGAACAACTCATTAGTTAGAAAATAAAGATCTCTAGATAAAAGTGTCCCGCAGTGAACCACAACAGCAAATCATGCTGAGGTCACACAAACGGGGATTAGAGAGATGCAGAAATTAAGCACAAATTTTCTGCCATCCAAAGCTATATGACTCTTGGTGCTCATGACCATACATTAAATGAACCAAAAGATGAAAATTTCAAAGTGCTGTAAAACATTAATTAGCACCAGTAGCAGACAGACCTGTATTATTTCCCATGCTTTGGCTTATAGTGTTATTCCTTAGAGTGTGCTGTTTACTGGGAGGAAGGCTGACGTGTAGTTTAATGGCTGTGCTTAGACTAGGGCACAAGAAAACATGACTTCTGGATAATACAGCATGTAGAACAAATATGCTGGCAGAAAACAAGCATATGCTATGTAAGTTTTAAATTTCGAAAATTTAAAATCAAGAGCAGAAACAAACTACAGTGAGTATTATCCCATGTGAACTGCTAAGAGGGGCAGCATCAAGTATAATGATCATTCTGCTGGGGCAGTTATTTCCAAGGTGAGGAACTCAACCTTTGATAGGTTCCCAAAGCAATTAAAACACAGCTCCAGTGAGTGGAAAGTCTAGCCAGGAAAATCTCTGGGGAATAGAAGGGAAAGTATTACCTAACGTTACCAATCACGTTTGATTGGTACCTTAGATCTTTTGGGGTATCACACTCAGAATTGAAGTGGATATATCTGTAAGTTCCCTGTCTTTTACACAGTAGCCTCCAGCTTTCACAACTGTGCTACCATGTGCAGCTTTTCTCCCACAAAGATTTACTAGCTGTGAAGTTTGCAAAAAGACGGCAAGAATTAATTTTCCCCCATGTTGCTTACTTGTTTTGCTCAGTGAGATTATTTATACAGGAGTCTGTCCTCCCATATGAATAAAAGCAGCAGAATTAGGCTCTGGCAACAGAAACATTTCAAGCTCTCATCACTGCACTTGAGTCAGTTTACAAGAACTGAGGATCTGTAAACTTGCTGTGACTGAACTTGTCAAGAAACATCTCCATGGTGTTTTTACAAGGATTATTTTATTTTTAAGTTGATTGATAATTGCATGTTCAATGCAAATGTAATTAAATATAGAAACTGAAATCTTGGTGATGATTTGATAATGGATATTTATCCTGAAATGCATGTTCCCCAACGGACATCCAAGCTGCCAGAATATCCAGCTGGATTTGCTTATATGTCTTCAAAACTTAAATGTTAAGGGAGCACCTTAAAATTAGCTAAGAATTTTTGGGGAACGTATGGCACTGGCACAGTTACAAAAAAAAAAAGAAAAAAGAAAAAAAAGGCACAGAGATTGTATATCTGAAAATAACTGGTGAGGAGCTGTAAGGAAATTGGCACAACTTGTGAGCAGTTGTCAAATGTTTTGGGGAACAGGACGGGAGAGAAAAAAGGAAAAGAGATAAGACAAAATACCCCTTCTTAGCAGCACAATATGTTGCCCGTGCAGGATAATGCCTTCTGCCAATAGGGTAATTTTCAGAGGTGCATATGAACCAAATTGCTGATCGTCTCCAAAGTGAGTAATTATCCCAACTAGGATGCTTTCCTATGAAAACTGCAAACACAATTGAGGTGGCACTAAGATAAATTATACAACAGTGAACAGCAACATTATAGTGGTGAGGAAATGATGCACAATAAACAAAAGAGTTTCATAAATGTTTGCACCACATTTATGTTTCAAGTTCTTATAATCTTATAGAGACTTTCATAAAGATATAACTATCATAAAGATCTAAAATTACTATGATTTTGGATAAACATTTTATGAGAAAGAGACAAATTTGTTGTTTCCACTCTGTTTCAAGTTACTTTTAAATAAAGAACTCTCCTTTCTGCTAGAGGAGCTTAAAACAAACCTGAAATTATTCATATACTAAGAAGAGATTCACATATTTTTTTTGAGGGGGTGGGAAGGGATAATTCTTTGTATCATTTCTGGAAATAAATAATGACAAGGACAAATAAAAAATAACTTTGTCTAGGTAAAGAGAGATGCTTAATTTTTGGAGATAGCATGGTTGTTTGAAGTACAATGTGCTAATTTAGTTAGAATATAAAACATTGTGCTGATGAAGAAATCAATATGCTGAATTTATATGTCTGAAGGAAGCATCATGCACTTCTCTGTTGGTGCAGTGAAAGTAGCACTTGAGAGATGAGACAAGTAAACTTCTCCCGACTCTGGAGGCAGATTTCCATAGGTTCAATGTTCCTACATTTCTATAAGTGTGACTTTATTCCTCTTCTCAGATCAGTCACTCAAAAACCATGAGCCAGCAACAGTTATTACCCCATCACTATCAGGGACAGATATTTGGGCAGGATTATGGACATGTTTATTATTTCACCTGAGAATGAGACTGCCAGTGCTAAGATGCTCCAGCTGGCTCTACATAATTGCCTACATATTCAGCAACATGGCAGGTGTGTACTTTTTCTCTTTTATGGGTACTTACAAACAGACTTTTTCATGGTAGTTCCCTTCTTTCCTATCAGTTAGCAGTGGTTTATTTCATACAATTTCCAGAGCAAAGATGCTTTCTGTTTTTTATTTTTTCCCCCCAACTTGGTAATATTATGAATGCTACCAAACAATGCTTCATAAATTACTGCATTTCCTTAACTCATTAGAACTTTCACCTTCATGCCTGACAAGTGTAAAAACTGGTTTTAGTTACTGAAGTCCCACCAGCCATTTGTTACCATCTCTTCAATGAGAACTATCCTTCCATGAACTATATTACCAGATCATACAAGTAATAATATCTGGTTTAGTGCAATATCAGTTAATTTAATTGAAGGGAGCTTCAAGAATATTTTATTACTGAAGCACTGAAGAAGAGGCAACAAGATTTTCTGGCCTGAGCCAAGATGTGCAGACGTTATTTCAGCATGTGGAATAGCAAAGAATGGTTGCTACATGGTGAGAATTTGAAGAGCAGTTGTTTTTAAAGTGGTCGTGTGTGCAAAACACAAACCTTTCTCAGCTGCTGTTCTGTGACTGTGAAACTTGTTCCCTGCAGTGCTTTGAATCACGACGAGTTTTGGAGACATGCAGAACAAAATTTAAATCACCCTTATTGAGCCATCCGTGCTTTCATTAAGAGCAAAGACTAAAAGCGTACAAAGCTGCAGACCAAAGTAAGGTGACCTATAGAATGTAAAATTAGAAATAAAGGGGAAAAGTTTATGGATGCCTTTGGTTACATTTCTGTGTTGTGTTGCAGGTGATCTGGAAGCCAGACATGCCCTGGCCGTGTGCACTGGGAGCCCAGAGCCCCCCGTGTGCTGGGCTCATCCAGATCCCCGTGGGCAGCAGGGCAGGGAGGGGATTCTGCCCCTCTGCCCCCTCTGCTGAGACCCCACCTGCAGGGCTGCATCCAGCTCTGGGCTCCCAGCACAGCAAGGACAGGGACCTGCTGGAGCCAGGCCAGAGGAGGCACCAAGGTGGTCAGAGGGATGGAGCAGCTCTGCTGGGAGGAAAGGCTGAGAGAATTGGGATTGTTCAGGCTGGAAAAGAGAAGGCTTTGGGGTGATCTAATTGTGGCCTTCCAGCATCTGAAGGGAGTCCACAGGAAAGATGGAGAGAGACTATTTACAAGGGTCTGGAGGGACAGGACAAGGGGGAATGGCTTCAAACTGAAAAGAAGCAGGTTTAGATTAGATAGTAGGAAGAAATTCTTGACTGTGAGGGTGGTGAGGCCCTGGTACAAGTTGTGGATGGCCCACCCTTGAAGTGTCCAAGGTCAAGTTGGATGGCACTCTGAGCAACCTGGTCTAGTGGAGGGTGTCCCTGCCAATGGCAGGAGGGCTGGAATGGCATGATCTTTAGGGTGCCTTCAACCCAGGCCATTCTCTGAGTCTGTGATTCTGTGAAATATGCTGTACATTTTAATTATTGCCCAGATTAGGATGTCTGGGATTCAGAGCTATCTGACTAAGAGACATCACTGTTCCCATTTTCATTGGAATTGGGTAATAATTGCTGATTTATATGTGATACAAGTGAGCAAGGGCTGTTGACAGTCAGGGAAACCTTCATGGAGGACCTAGAAATACATCTTTATTTATATACATTAATAAGTCTGGGGGAAAGGGAACACATGATTTTGAGTTTATTCACTTGTCCAAGTGATAAAAAATCCATCCAATTGCCCACATATCCAGTTCTTAAAATGATCAGGATGAAAGTGCTTAGCTGTGATTTCAAGAAGAGATCAATCAATAAATAATGATAGAAAATCCAAAAAACCATTGTTTTTAGTGCAAGACTTTAATGAAAGCATGTGATCTAAACCCCATAATTTATACCCACACTTATCTTTTAATTCAATTTCAGACCTACAACTTCAGAAACTCTTATTCATGAGGAGACATCTGCTGTTTTAATGAGATATTCTGAGCTCTTGACATCTTCAAGCATATTGATACAGCAAGTGGTTTCAAAGGTTAACCATGTTGGTTACACATTTTATTTCATTAGGTTTACTTCTGATGAGTTTTGAAAGATTGGACTGCTCAGTTTTGTTTCTCTACATGGTGCATTTCAAGAATGAAAATTCTCTTATATCTTTTCTAAATGAGGTGATCCCAATTTACTAATCTCACTTGCTTTTCCTCTTGTCTTTGTAACATGTCTTTTCATTCTCCTTCCATATCTGTTACAAATCTCAGTAAGATGAGGAATTAAGCACACAACTGCACATGAGGATGAACTTCTGATTTACAGTGAATTATTTTTACACCCAGATGTAATGTTTTTTAAGTAACTGTCATAGGCACCTTTCAACTGACTTCAAAACCAGATTGCAATACCACACGTCTTCTATAACTTAAGAAAAAAATCTGAATTGTCTTTGTGCAAAAATTTAAAACTTACAAGATCCTTAAGTAGAACAGAAAATTAATTTTTCATTGCCTGCTTATTCAGATTTTCAAAGTAATTAATGCATGTTTTCTAAAAAATAACAATTTGAGTTTGCAAATATCAGGGTGTTAAGAAATTTGTCCTAAAAAGAGGGACAAAATATTGTATTTTTAAGCTAATCTATGTTATCCAAAGTACATAGATACATAAAATAGGATTTTTCTTAAGAGATACATAATTTTCCCAAAGTTTTTCAGCCATTCAAGATTTAATATTTTTCTTACTCACATTAACAGAGTCTGGTATACCAAGAAGAGTAGTTATGGAGCAGTAAATCTTGTAGGGCACTAAAATTTTTTTTGCTCAAGGAAAAGCTCAGTTAAAAGATATCTAACTTAAAACAGGGAAGCAAACAACCAGCAGTACTTCCATACATTGCTGACAAATGTACTGAAATCACATTTACCTAAAACAATAATGCTTGTGTTTACAACACACTCGCTTATGCCTTTTTAATATTAAATTTCTTCTGTGTTGATGTAGTTACAGTTAAATAACTAAAATATGTTTTGAAAGGGAATTTTTACACCAGCTTTAACAGAGGTAAAATTTGAACACATTTTTAAAATTCCATGAATAATTTATTTAAAATGTTTGTTTGGGAGTAGTGGCACTTGGGATATTTATTGCACAAAGAAACATTTTCCATAAATCTATATGTTACAAATTGAAAACTTGAGAAAATCTATCTGGAAAATAGTCATTAAAATATTTGAAGGTCTAACGTTTCCTGACTTTTATGGGAGCAGACCTCAACCTTCCAAGAGCTTGAGAAAGCATAAAGATCTCTTTCTGCTGAAGTAGCTGCAAATGATGTCCTCAAAGACAGATTTTGCAGGTGAATCAATTCTTGTTCTCAGGCACACATGATGGCCATGCATGTATTCAGACTCTTCAAATTTGGACAATTCCACAGTGGTAGTTACGTCCCAGAATAGCTGGAAGCACAGTAAATAAGATCAATTCTCAGACATTACTTTGGGTCATCCTTCCAGCAATTTCTTTAGACCCACCCTTTAACAATATTTTCAAAATTATCTCTTTCTTACAGCTTTATGAGAAAAAGCCTCTGAGTTCTAGATGCATTCTTTGAAAACAAAAAGAACATTTTAAAAGTCTCACATTTGCCATGGACACAGCATGATTGCCACAGAATATTTACATTACTGCAGAAGAAGCAAGATTATCAGGGAAAACAAGCTAAGAGATCCTTTTTCTACAACAACTGTGCCAATAACACTGATGAAATCATCAGTTATGTTTTTGACAAGCCAGAGAAATCAGTGTACTGAATGTAGTGCTGTGCTGACTTGTATTTCATGGGAAAAAGAAAGGGCGGAGAATTGGGAAGGATCAATATTTTTCAGAAGGAGAGTTATAAAAAAATATTACATAAGGGACTAATAAAAATATAATTTTTTCCTTGAAGCTTTTCAGTTTGTTTCTTACATTTAGGAACTCAGCAGAACATAACCAAAACTGATTTAGGACTGGATTGCTCCCTCAGCTCACAGAATTACAGGAGATCAAGATGAGAAGGTTTTGAAACACAGAGTAGGATCTCTGCAGCATTGTCCACTTTGGACCCAAGGTACTTACTGAAGTAAAAATGATTCTTTGTCTTGGGAGTATCCATGTTGAAAAAAGATAGTAAATGAGACACATTTGGAGCATTGGGTTCCTCAGTACAAAAGAAAGAGAGAGGGGCTGGAGTAAGTCCAGCACAGGGCCACAAGGGTAACTAAGGCCTTGAAGCATCTAATATACAGGGGGAGGATGAGAAAACTGTGAGGATTCAGCCTGGGAAGAGAATGTTCAGGGGAGATTTTATCAGTGTGAAAAAATATCTGATGGAGGACAGGAAAGGAGATGAAGCCAGAATCTTCTAAGCATTGTCCAGGAACAGGGCAAGAGACAAAAAGAATCCTTTAAATATAGTATTTTCATAGTATTTCATAGTATTCATAGTAAACATAGTATTTTCATAGTATTTATAGTAAACACAGTATTTTCATAGTATTTATAGTAAACATAGTATTTTCATTTCTCTCAGCATCCTGGTTGCGTTAAGAACTTTTCCTCCTATTGAGTGATTTCCATGATGCCAGAGGTAGCAGCCAGAGAGGGAGTTAAGAGGTATTCTGGTTTTTCATTTACATTAATTGCCAACTAAATTTCTATTTGAAAACATTTAAGCAAGGGAAACATGAAAGTATTTCTTCCATTTTTTCTTCCTAAAAACATCGTTGTTGTGAAATTTCAAACAGTCCTAAAAAATGATCAGTATGAATTCTTGAATTGCATTTTTTATGCATAATGAATTTAAATAATAATAGTAGTATTAATAATAGTAATTATTAATAATCTCCAGGAAAACTTGAAATTACTAAAAAAAAAAAAGGGCTGGTAAAGAAGAACAAATTACTCTTTAATTTAGGCAAATCATACTGTGTATTAGAAATGTCACTTAAAAAAAGTCACCCTCAACTCAGACTGTCTATAGCTCCCATAATAAAATAAGTTTTTTAGAGACTTGTGGAAAATTATTAGACATCAGAACTTCTATCCAATAAGTTTTGTTTGTTCTTGTGGGATATCTCTAACCAAAGTAGTGGTTCAGCTCACTTTTAGGGGTAGGGCTATCAGCCTTATCTGTGTTATATATGTTACTGCACAAAAAAACTCTTTTCAGGGTGATTCTTTGATAAGAGCTCGTAGACACTCTCTGGTTTGACCCTTGATATCCAAATCTTATTCAATTTTCCTTAATTCTATGAATTAATCTTGCATTTTCTCTTTCTTTTTTTTTTTTTTTTTTTACTAAAATTTGCCAGTTGTTCTCTTGGTATTTTCCTTAACAGTCCCTATTATAATTCTTTTGCCTTAACATCCTTAGATACCCATAAAAGTGTAATTTACTTACTATAGATGATTGCAGACTATGTCTGCTCTTTATTTTTATACTACTGCAGATTATATTTTGGCCGGACTTTCACGTTAGATGGGCACTCAAAATATTTTTCTGCCTCCAGTTATCATTCAGTGTGCTAACATGGCTACTGAACTGGAGTATGTCCTTTTAAAAAACTTTCTGGTGGCCTGAGGATGCAAGAAGTTTGTGCTTGTTCTCCATCACAAAGGCAGACAGGCAGCTCGCGGAATTGACGCACGTAGAAGAATTATTGTTGTGGTGATGCAACTCCAGTTCACCTGCTGCAACAGGCCTTTAGCACAAGAAAAGGCAAAAAGAGTTCTAAAAAACTTTGGCCACTAAGGCCAAAATGTTAATGCTTTTCAAGGTGTTTCAATAAATATTTCAACTTTATCTGCCAAAGTCTCGTTAATATTGCGTATAACTTCAAGCCAAGCTTTCTATTTCTCACGTGACATTTATTTATATTGTTGCAAGAATTCCAAACCTGACAGTAGTATATGGTATAGTGACACTGAAGCCTTCCTGAATATTTCATTGCCCTTCCTGTCAGTATTTCTACTTGGGAATCCTTGAATCATAGAATCACAGAATGGCTGGGTTTGGAAGGGAACACTAAAGATTATCTCATTTCCGTACTCCTGTCATGGGCAGGGATGCCACTCACTAGACCAGGTTGCTCAGAGCCCCATGCAATCTGTGCTGGGACACTTCCAATGTGTGGGAAGTGGGGCATCCACAGGTTGTCTGGAAAACCTGTTCCAGTGTCTCACCACCCTTACCGGTATTTTTCCTTGCTTTAATGTCTAGTCTAAGCCTACTCTATTTAATTTTAAAGTTATATCCCCTTGTTTTGTCACTCCATGATGGAATTATTTTGGATCAGTGCTTTGATTGTTGTCTAAATGGGATTTGAAAATACAAATCTGGATTTTTCTTTCTGTGATCAAATAAGACCTGTTGTTCAATATGATTTCAAACATTTTTCCTATTCTCAGTGAGTAAGATTTGCATAGCTAAGAGGATGCCTTTTCATAGATAACCCTTTCTCTAAAAGGTAACAAAACAGTCATGCTATGAGGGTTTCTCAATCCTTAAGACCATCTTGAAGACAGAGAGAAATCCAAGCAGATGGTCTCATATTTTTTGATCTTTTTATTTTAGTGTTGAAAATAATTTATGTGATTAGTTGAAGTGTGAAGTTGTACATCTATAGTTTTATAGTTATGCCACCTTAAATACCAAAATGAAAAAATATCAGCATTTGAAAAGAGAAAAACTACTAATCTAGGAAAGAGATTATTTTCACAAAGGTGTGAAAGTAAATAGAGAGTCAAGGTCTTTAGCAAACTAAGGTTTAAGACATGTTCAGAACAGCTGCAATATTTTCACTTGAGGGACTAAATTCAATTAAAGCAAGTATTTCACTTCCCTGTGTGTTCTACCAGTTATACACTGAGACCAGTGACTCTTCAGTGACTGAGTATAAAAACTCACTGTCTTAGTGTTTGAAAAGCCTGTGCCAGGAGGGGAGGTTCACCTCTCTTTGAAGGATAACAGATGGATGTGCACGATCATACTTAGGAAGGAGATATCCTTGAACATCTAGCCAAGGAAATGAGTTTTGTGTTTGATTCTAATTGTTGTTGACTGGTTTATGAGTTTTAGTCCTGTACTACAGAGTGCCATAGCCTAGATCTTGCTCATCAGATAATTCCCCTTACTGTTTCTCTGATTGCCTCTAGCTTGGACAATGTCATTGGGATTTGCTTGAAATGCAGTTGCAGATCATGGGAGTCATAAATGAAGTAGGCTGCAAGGAACTTTCTGGAGGTCATGTTGTCTTCCCTTTTCTACTTAAAAAGTGATAATTTCAAAGTTAAATTAGGTTACTCAGAGCCTTATGAAGGCTACAGAGAGCCTGCCATATTCCTGAGCAGCAAACAGAAGAAAGTGGTTCAGTGAATTTTATTCAGTTCAGAATAAATAAAAGCTGCTGTGCTCTGCATTGGGTGGAAACATTTTGAAGGCTTTGTTGTTTTTTTCCTTAATTCTTTTAAAAATTATTGAATTTAAAAATATCTAAAATATTGAATGATGTAGGAACATCAGAATTTTTTACAGCATAACTGATTTTTTTTCCCTTTAATTCTCCTGTTTATGAACCAATGCCCCAGTCAATGAATGGCTCAAAAAAAACCTCCAAACCATCAGCAGATAATCTGACATGCATCTAACATTTAAAAAAAATAGCTGATAATTGCAGATATTTTTGTTTGCACAAAAGATTCATTCATTTAAAAAATCTTCATAAATTTTCATCTTTAGCAAAACTTCATGTCAATGAGTTTTAGGAAATTGTGCAAGAAAAAAAAAAATCTTTATTCATTCATTTTTCTACAACATGAAAATGGTGTCATACTGTCTTCCTTCAAAATATGTGTATTACACAATACCAAGACAGCATTCTTTTTGTTGTGCAAAAGGTATCTGAAGCTGTAAACTGTTCTATGACAAATTAAAGGTATGTTTAATGATAAAATAGTCCTATCTAAACCAAAGAGCATTATGTTAAGTACTGATCACATGATTAAATTATGATTACTTAGAGGTTACTTGGGTAGGAATATTTCAAAAATCAGAATGGCCAAGCACTCCGGAGTTCTGGTCAAAGAATAAATTTCATTCTTCTCTCTCACTGAGTGCTAGGACACAGCATTCTACTCAGTTTCAAATGTCATTATGTGAAATAATTTGTTATAGTCTGTTTCTGCTTTCATACACTGCACGAAAATTACACTGGACACAATTCCTGATGAAAAACAAATCAAAAAGAAATTCCCAGGACATCAGTGCAGTAACATCCACATTCATATCCACAGAAAGGAGTTCTTCAGATCCAAAAATATCTTGACAGTAGCTTCAATTGGATCAAATTTGACATATTTGAGATAATGGTATATTATTATCAGCCTATTTCTATTTATTGTTTTCTCATAATTTTAAATATTAAACTTCACGTCTGTCTTCATCTGTAAGTTTCTGATTCTTGCTACCATTCTAAAACTACTATTTTATTTGTGTCTCATAAACATACAGATACTTTTTTCATAATCGGTTTTATTAATGAGTTCTTTAATGATATGAAGATCTGCTATCCTACAGCAAATTGCTTTTTTCAGCTATACAATTAGAGCCTGATTTTTTATTAAAATTTCAACTAAGTATGAGACAATTTTTTAATTCTTTAAGGGAGAAAAACATTTTTGGTAGCTGACAAATGAAGAGGACAAAAGTAAAACTATTAGCAAATGTTTTACTTGTGATTGATTAACTTTGCCCAAAACATTGACTGAAGAATGATGTTTCACTGTAAAAGACATAAAATTGAAATAACAACAGTTCATTTCAATTAACAATATCCATTAGAAGCCTTACACCTGTAAAAAAACTATAATATACACACATTGGCCAAAAAAATTCATATTGGTCTATGGTAAAAGCTGGAACCAGCCCTAAATGCTTGTGTCTGACTTGTCAAATGGTCCATTAACCTACTCAGATTTGTGCAAATGGCTGCTTATCTCAGTTCACAGAATACAAATTAATGTAAAGCAAAAAAAAAAAAAAAAAAGGAAGGTTTGATTAAGAAAAAAAAAAGACACATTTATGCAATGAACAAGTTTAGGAGAACTCTGTTTGCCTGTTTTCTGTGTTTTATCCTTTACTGCCTTTCTGTTGAGGAATACTCCAATAAAAGTAGTTCTTTTTTGCTTCAACTTCCAGCCTAGAGATTGTGGTTAAATTTACAAGGAGAGTTTTATTCTCTGAAGGGAAAGAAACAAGAAGAAAACATAAAATTGCCCATTAAAACCAAATTTCTCTGTTTGTTCCTGGCCTGCTCATCAGGAACTGCATGCCCTGTAATTGAAGTTAACTACCCATACCAGCACATATGTGAGTAACTCTACTGCTCTGCTATATTCCTCCAGTCCAGGAGAGTAATGAAACATAAAGCAATACATTTAATCAAATCCCAGATTAGGGGGGGTGAGAAGGAGAAAAAAATACTGCTGCAAGATGTTTGGTATTAAATGCCCAAATAAGAAAAGCAGACCTCTTACTGCTGGGGACATTTCCAGGAAGGTTCCCTGCTCAATCACTCCAGTGTTGTTTTCCATCACAAATATTTTTGCACCATATTTGTTTTAAGGACACTTGGGGTATCAGTTATAGGAAAGATCTGTTGAATTCCCAGAACTATGTGCTGAATGTTCATTTGCTACAATTATCTTGGGCTTTAACACACAAACAAAGCAGGTAGGTGCCAAAGGCTTGAAAATATTCAAACCAGCAAAGTGTTCACTGACCAAAAGAGAAACTGACCCATGAATATTGCATTTTTTTTTTTTAAATTTCTTTTGTCAGTAAAAAACCTGAATGGAAGGTGGTGTCAGAAAAACTGGATAGAGTAGTGAGGGGAAGAAAAGACAATGCATTTAGATACTCTTTTGTGTCTATCTGTTACAGGACAGAATGATTCGTTTTGAGTACATGTTGTAATAGAAGAATTTCCTTCATACTGTCCTAATTTTCAAAAGGAAGAACATAAATCAAACCTTTTTTTCTAAGACTGGTGAGACTTCTTCACTAAACAGTTTTGATCAAAGATGCACATAGAGTAGTTGAGGGATTGGGCACTTAGGTCCTTCTTTTTTTCTGTCTTTCTATTTTTATTATTTTTTTTTTAATCAGGAAATAATCATAACAGGAGAGACTGATACAAACTAACTGGAAGAAAATGACAATAATTCTTCTGTACCTTTGAATCTAACAGATATTAAGATCCATCCTCAAAGAGACACAGCGCAAAAAACAAATTCCTAATTCAGGAATGGAAAAACCATATCAAGATCAGTGGCCTTGGGGAACACCTGCCCTGGTCTCTGGCAGAGAATTTGATGGCATGAGATTCTTGCTCAAGACACAAACTCAGGCACAAATTTTGAACAGCAAAGGTCACAATCAGATCCATGCTTAGTGTGTAAACTCCATACTCACACTAAAACTTAGCTGTGGATTACATGGTTTAGCTGGGTTTCGATTTATGTTATCTTGGAAAAGTTTTTAATAAGTTTATTGAACACAGGGAAGACTCCAGCATATGGACTCCAGCATTGACTCTTTCATAACGGACATGATTAAAGATTGGTAAGTTCTTTTATCTTTTATAGTTCAGATTTCTTTTCTGTTCTGTAGGATCTTGCATTTTTCTTTGGTTTTATAGCAGATACTCTTTATTACAATTTACCTGTCAAGCTTAGGAGAATATAGCAAGCTAATGTAGATGGGAATATGAGAACTAAGCCTTGCAACTTTTGATTCTCCCCTTCTTTTTGCAGACTTCACACTCAATTTTTAATGTATTTGCATATGTTGAAGCTTGTGCTATATAAGTATACACCAGTAAAATTTATTATCTGTGTGCAATTCACATCCTCTGTGTACATCTACAGCTGGGAATGCCACAATCCTGAATTGAGGACCCCAGTTCCTCTTGCTTCAGCTGAATCCAGCTATTCAACTAGTAGTTAGAAATGACTATTCAGTCAGATACACCACTAAAATTAGATATCTCTTCACAAGAGCATTTGCTTCTCCTTTCCTTGTCATCTTTTCAGAAAGTCTTTGTCTGGAAATGAAAGAGAGTTCCATTTTACTGCTCTGATTCATCCTGAGGGAAAGTTATACTTATGTGGGTTTTGATTAGACTCTTAATCCATAGGGATGACAAAATCAAGCCTCTATGATATTTGCTAATCATAAACACCTTGTGTCAGGGGTTATTGCACTTTGTTTGGCCTTTTATGTCATGAGGTGCCACAGTGAAGCTTTGGCTGGGAGAAGTCACACAAATATTTACATAACTTTTTTTTTGTCTTTCCTTCATACTTGCTTCTCTAAAGGACACATTTTCGTATAAACAGTTTTGAGAGAGCAGTATTTATTGCAAAAAATGAAAGGCATATTTCTCAGACAAATAAAAAAAGATAGATTATATAACTGAGAAGAGCATTTAAGATTTGTAAATGCAGTACTTCATATTTGCTCCTTGTACAGTTTCTGATGTGGAGACAGGCATTGACTCCTTTACAGCAGTAAAGTATGGCTCTCCAAAGACATCACTGAATTGGCAGGACATAGAATCATGGTTCATAATTGGGTAGACCTGGCATTTGTGAAGGCATGCAGAGATCTGAAGGATGTTACATATTGGGTAAAATCTCCATTGGTCAATAAGTGACAATAAAAAGAGCAGGGTATTGATTCAAATTTGCTGTAGATACCTAAGGGTTCTTTGCTATAAGACATGTTTGGGCCCAAAATTCAGGCCCAAAAGTCACATCAGGTCACTGCTGCACTTGCACTGCTTCTAATAAGACTTGTCCTGCATTTGTTCAGATGGTCTCTGCTATAATAATTCCTATAACAAGCAACAAATCATGGCTTGCAACAATTTAAAAGTATCTCCATTACAATCTCCACCTCTGGTTCTTTTGAGCTGGTTTATTGTGCTAAACATTGCAATGCACACCTCCCCTTGGTCCCAGCCTGGCTAGCAACAAGGGGTTCCTGCATAGGTGAAATTTCCACAACACGAAACTCAAAACCTGCTTTGCAACAATTTAAAGGCAGTTTTGTTACCATCTCCACCCCTGTCCTTTTTGGACCAGAACACAGGTTTCAACACTGGAATGAACTCCTCCTTTTCCCCCCCACTTCATCTTGCACTTATCTGGAGACTGCAGTCCCTCAGGGGTGTACTCGATCCAAGTGGAGCCTTATCTGCGAGCCAGCCTCTGCAGAGCTGTAGCTGCTCTGCAGAGCTGTAACTGGCACAGACACTTGGACATACACCTGCTTTATTGTGCTCTTATTCACAGCCACAAATGTTCCAGGGTGTCCTGCTCAACCACAGGTCACCGTGCTCTTGACTGGAGCTCACACCGGAGTTCCAGCCTGCCTAGTGCAGCAGCACAGCAGCAGAGGTGATGCCCTGGCCATGTGCCAGCCAGATGCATGGCCCCTGCAACTCACAAAATGTTCCCAGAGTGAAATGAGAAGCAGCAGAGCACTACAGCAAGCAGCAAAATAAGAGCAAAGCCACTAATGAACACTAGAGTGGAATATACAAGGTGAGCAAGCCCCATGGCAGGCTCAGGAGACTGTCAGCTAAAACCTAAGCAGCACTGACAGCTCTGCATTTGATTTAGCACATTTCAATCAAATCTGTTGTTACCTCGAAATCTTTGAGCTCCATGCTGTGTGCCAAAAAGGACTGTCTTTAACTCCAGCCAGCAACTGCACCCCACACAGTCACCTGTACACTTTCTCCCTGGTGGGATGACGGGGCAGAATCTGTAGAGCAAATGTGAGAAAATTTGTGGGTTGAGAAAAAGGTGGTTTAATAGGGGAAGGAAAATTCATACACAAGCAAAGCAAAACAAGGAATTCATTCCCCACTTCCCAAGGGCAGGCAGGAGTTCAGTCATCCCCAGGAGAGCATCCTACCTTAGGGTGACTTGGGAAAACAAATGCCATCTCTCCAAATACGCCGTTCTTCCTGCTTCTTTCCCTAAATTTATATGCTGAGTGGGACACCATATGGTCTGAAATATCCCACTGGTGACCAGGGTCATCTGTTCTGGTTGTGTCCCCTCTCAACTTGTAGTGTGCCCCCAGCCTTGACACTGTGAAAGCACTGCTCAACTGTAGCTAAACAACCCTGTGCCAACAGTTTTGAGCACAATCCAAATCATAAAAGCTAATTTGGAAAAAAAAAAATCTATCCCCATCAAAACAAGCACAAATACATAGCATAAGAAGCACAAAATCACATTACACAACACTGAACATAGCCATTAAAAATGTTGAAACCAAAAGACCTCTATATTACTGCAAGGCTAAAACATACACATTAGTGTAAGGTTGACAATTTAATTAAAGTTTTAGTAAGGTGGTCTCTACTCAGGAACTTTTATAATACAGATATCATCAAAACAAGTATTTTAAGGGGTAACTAGCAGAATGTCAATCTGACAGGTCTGCATATGCCTCAATACAGTCGTGAAATGTAATTGTCATCACAAAATTAAAAATTCCAATGTAACAAACATGAACAGAAGGGAATACTATATCTATTATTATTTCTAGATTTTGAGGTTTTAATTTATGATAAAAATATATAAACACAACATATACCCAGAACACTATCTTGTACTTGAGTATGAGAAACGTCTCAATATAAAGAGCTTGAAAGATCTTTTATGTGTATGTTCTCCTTCTTTTCTGATAGGTTTGCAAGGTTAAATGGCAAAACATATATTAGTCATAGGGACTACTATCAGTGAATGAAGATAAAATAATAATTACATTCAAACCTTATTTGTAGGAGAACCGTGTTGTGACAAGCAGACCAGTAAAAAATACCAAGAAATCAACCCCACAAAACAACCCCCCAGGGAAAAAAATTACATTTCTTACAGGTTGACTGAGACTTCATATTTATCTCCAAGAAGTGAGTTGGCTTGCTCCAGTGCCTCAAGTTTTCTCTAACTGACGTAGAAATTAAAGGCATTGCTTAGAATATATTGCGAGCCGTTGTAGAAAAAGTTAATTGAAACTTAGAGCTAGCAGCTTAAAGATTAATAATAGCCAGGGCAGACAAAGCCAGCAGCTTAAACATCAATAGCTAGAGTAGGCAAAGCTTGTAGATTGTGGTATATGAACTGTAACAACAGTATTCCAACATGCTGAATGACTAACTGGAGAGGCTGACCTGAGGGGATGTGATATTGTAGAAGGAGACAAGCACTTAGCAACTGCTTAGTAACCAAACAGGAAACAAATCAAATGGATAAAAAACAAGGGGACCCTGGACCTTACTATTGTTATTGGTACAAAATTTCACATTTGGAGTGGAGAACTCAGACTGTGGGGATATAATTGCCAAGGGATTTTTTTGTATGGGGTCCCTCTTTGGAAGCACCCAGCTCAAGCTGTAGTGCTGTTAATAAAAAGTACTTTCATAAAGGAATCTCTCTTTTAGCTTAGGCAGAAATGTGGAGACAAACCCTTCTCCAGTGGCTGGCATGTGCAATTTCCATAACAGAGCTTAACTCATTAGTTATTATAAAGCATATAGGCCTTCACATAAAAGGTATTACTGAAGTGCAAGGGTACCATTTTAATATAAAAAGGAATAAAGTGTGAAACATAAAACACAAAATGCTTCAAGCACAGAAAAGGATGGGGAGTTTATAGAATGAGGGCAAAAGAATGAAAAAATAATTTTAGGGAAATGTGAAATCAAGAATGAACTATTATTGCTGCAAAAATATTAAGGAGGAAGGTAGTCTCCTGTAGTGGATAACCCTTTAAGAGACATTAGGGATAATTTATTGGTACAGGTGCCTGTCACCACAGGCTATTTACATGAACTGTTCCTTGAGCATTCTCAAAGGAGGAAAAAAGGCTGAAGAGAGAGCTAACACCAGAGAAATACTTACACCAAATCAGAGCAAGAGCAAAAGCCTGAAGGAACAAAGTATTACATGAGTAAAAGAAGAGAACAGTTTGAAAAAGGAAACATATCTACAAAAGATGCTAAAATCAACAGGACCCAGTATAGAACAGAAGAAACCCAATGCACAAGGTGTGAGCCTTCCTAATATGAATAATCACTAGAAGAACCTCAAAAAACACACATACGAGTCTGGAATTATATAAGGAAAGCAAGATAATGCTGAGTAAAAAAAAAAAAAACAGAGAAGAATGAACAACAACACTGTTTCAGTCTTATCAGGATGGTTCCATAAAATACCTTGGTGACAAACAGGACAGTGTATAGGAGCAAGTGATACATAAGATTTGTCAAAGAAATTTTGACAGAATGTACAGCCTTCAAAGAAGCTTTATAAAATATTTCATATTATTTGACTGCCCAAAGACGACTTTTATCAAGGCCATCTGGTACTGCAGGAGATATTTGCAGTTTAGGAGGATAAAGGGCTATCTTGAGTTATAAAAAATTAACATGAGAAGAAGCAAGCAAAAATGGATGCATGTGTCACATGCAGCACTGCAAACTCCAGTATAGGGTCCTGTTGTTTTCCCTGTGCTTGGCAAGAGAAGGATGCTCTATTTAGTCACAAAATATTAAAAGGAAGCAAAATGAATAGTGGCGGAAGACAGGAATTAAAAAAGCTGACAAAGCAGTTATACTTAAAATAGCCTGAATAGTTAAACAACTTAAATGCAATTAAAATGCACTTTTTTAAATCTCAGAGCTAGTCACAAAACGCTATTAAAATACAGTTCACTAACAAACATGGAAAATAAGTATCAAAATAATCTTAAATCCAAATTTTAAAAAAATAGTGTTATCTTTGAGGTTTACGGTGGTTTGGATATCATACTCTTTTTAGTAGTGAGGACCAAGTAATTTCATGCATGATGAAAAAAATTAAATCAGAATGTGTAAATAGTAAAAGAAATTATTATATAAAGATTATTTCTTCCAGGACAAAAAAAGGAATCTAGTGGAAAATTAATGAACTAATAATGTTACTTTTAATAAATAAAGTAATCTATTTAATAAATAAAATAATGTAACTTTTAATAATAAAGACTGTATTTTGGTCCAAAACACTGCGGACATTTTGCTAATTCTAGACAATTTCAGATTCCAGTTGACAATTTTTGCAGCTTCCTGGTATTTTGCAATAGTAGAAAGTAAGCCTTTCCTTGATCTATGATAACAAGTGGTTATGGCAAAGTTATATTTAGTATTATAGCTGGAAGGAAAAAAAAAGAGCTTGAGAATCTATTAATTTGAATGTATTTTCCCCTTACCTTCAATAATGTGGTTTTGTAGATATTTCCCTAATAAGATTATTTGCATTTTGCAAATATTGCTTAGGTGTAAAAGTGTGCTGCAGCATGTCATAAGGTTTAACCACAGTCATACAAAAAGGGAATAGCAAGCAGACACTATTTTTTCTTTTGTCTTTCCCCTCTTTTTTTGGAATCAGATGTTAATTTTTCTCAAGTTCAAACTGTTCAATAAAGGAATTATTTTCCAGAGACACATGTAAATTGGATACATATCCAATTCTGCGTCACACTTGAGAGTTAGTCCTGATTTTGTTTTACTTAATATGTGTTTTAATTTCTGCTTTTATAAGAGACTCTCAGAATCCCTTTCTGTTGTAACATCATTAGAGAAAAAATAATGGGTCCTGACCTCTTTCTGCTATGCTTTTGAAATATTTCTAATAAAACATGTTAGTGGGGATCTAGAATGAAAATGGCAAGTAGTTGTGAAGCCACATTATTGTGGCTTCAAGCCTTATAAAAGTATGGCTAAGACTTAGAACCCAAGGTACATTGAACTAGTATGAAAAAGTAAATTATTGTTTTTTTTTTTTTGGTTTTGTGTAAGAGCTAACACCTGAAGTAGCTTTTTACACCACCCCATGCAAGCAAACCATACTTTAAAATGTTTATTAAAGTTTGTTAAAATGCTTTGTGTTCCTAACAGAGGGAGCCAGTTGCAACCCAACATGTTTGGGGACAGGTCTCAAGCCAGCTCTGACAGAGTATGCATCCTGCAGGCTTGGGGCTGTGGGAGTGCCTTGGATGGAGTGATGCACTTCACTGGTAAGAGACAGGCAGCAATATGTTTATTGATATAAAACAGAAATTTATCAAAATTAATGGTAAATGTGACAGGGCTTTAACAAGTTCTGATGACTAGGAGAGGACAAAGTCAGACAAAACTGTCAGAGAAGCCCTCCTCTTGAGTCACAAGGTTCAGAAAGGACCTTCTTGCGTTCTAATCTCATCAGAGGGGAGCTTAGTTGCAGCTGGATCCAGATTTACTCCTAGTCTTTATCAATTTCTAAAGGACTATATACATGTGTACAATCAAGCCCTTATATCACTTAGCTAGGATTTCAAAGTTCAATGTGCTCATTCCTGATTTACTTACTGAATGTCTGGTTAGATAAGGAATCTCTGAACCTTGAGCAGCAGCCTTTAGAGGTGTCCCTGCTCAGGGTAGATCCTGCCTGGTACCCCATGCAGGATAGCTGAGTGTGCCCTGGGCTCTCCACTGTTTATGCAGTGAGGAAATGGGCTCATGGTCATGCCTGCATCCTGACTACAGCTGTCAGTGCCTCCCAAACCTGACTTTAGTCAGACCTTCACCAGCACTGGGGTTAGGAGTGCCCATGGCTCAAATTAGCCCTTGGCCATTTGTGTTGTTGTCTGTCGCCCCTGAATCCACTGGTACAATGGCAAGAAAAGGAATCAGCTGAATGGGGCAGTCTCCTGGTGACAAAGGACATGGAGAAGGCTGTGCCACTCAATACTTTCTTCATGAATCCCAGGCCCTGAGACTGATGAGAAAGTCTGGAGCAAGGATTGCTTGCTGTCTGTGGAGGAGGATCAAATTAGGGACCATTTAAACTGACTGAACATTCCCAAGTCTCCCAAACCTATTGGGATGCATTCACAATTGCTGAAGGCAATGACATGAGGCCACTCACAGTTATCTCTGGAAGACTATGGCAATCCAGGGAAGTTGATGAAGACTGGAAGAAAGAAAAGTATCATCTCCATCTTCAAGGGCAGGGCCAGGGAACTGCAGGCACATCAACCTCACCTCACTCCTCAGGAAAGGGATGTAGCAAATAATCCTGGTAGCCATTTGTAAACACACAAAGGACAAGAAGGTGACTGGGAGTAGTCGTATTGGATTTATGAAGGGAACACCATGCATGAAAGGCCTGATAGGTTTCTATAATGAGATGACTGGTTTGGTGCATGAGGGGGGAGAAGTGAATGTTATTTATCTTCACCTTTGTAAGGCTTCTGATATTGTCTTCCATAATACTCTCACAGGCAAGCTGATGAAGCATGGGCTAGAGAGGTGGACAGCAAGGTGGATTGAAAATTGCCTGTCATAAGCAGGGCAAAGAGAAGCTGGAAGCTGGTCCATTACCAGTAACGTACCCAAGCAGTAAATACAGGGCTCAATCCTGTTTAACACCTTTGTTAACCAGGATGATGGGAAAGAGTCTGTATTCAGCAGGTTTTCAGATCATATAAATCTGGAAAAAGTGGTAGGTACTACAAGAGGTTGTAATTCACAGGGATTTTGACAGGCTGGAGAAATGGTCTGATGGGAGCAGCTGGGTCTCCAGAATAATCCTTGACTCTCCATCCCTACATATTCACAAGCTGACGGGACACGATCCTTAGCAACCTGCTCTGGCTGACCCTGCTCTGAACGTGGGGTTGAAGCTGCCTTCTTGCCTCACCATTCTGGGATTCTGTATTTAAAATGTTCAATACTGACAGTCTTCTGAAGCCTTTGAAGTTTTAAAATAATCAGATGTATGATATTCAATATCGAGAAGCATGTTATTCTACACAAAGCTGGAGAGAATATAAATTTCTGTAAAATTATACTGAAATAAAATAATAAATTAACTTTTGAGGATAAATCTTGTAGATTAAAAAGAAAAGTTAAGAAATATTTAACATATTTATACAAAAAGTAGAAGTATGTTATTCTACACAAAGCTAGAGTGAATATAAATTTCTGTAAAATTATACTGTGAAATAAAATAATAAATTAACTTTTGAGGATAAATCTTGCCGATTAAATAGGAAAGACTAAGAAATATTTAATATATTTATACAAAAATACCAATTTGGATAGTTTTAAAAGATAAAATCACCTTTAATCAATATAAGTATCAAGAGGAGATGATCAATAAATAAGCAAGCAAACTAAAATACAAGTTATAAACTAATATCTAAAATACAGTCAGCTGCAAGAAACAGACTTACCTACAAACCACCTGGATTTCAACTCTCATCATATTTTAACCTAAATTAAAGGTGTCTTGAAGGTAGCATAAATGGTAAAGAAAATGTTATTGGCTTCTTAAAGCACCCCATTTATTCTCTGTCTCTTTCAACACTGAGAAGGCTATGGGAAGATATGAGCAGATATTTCTTTCTAAGGGGCTAAAGATTGGAATTTTCTGGGAAATAATGTCTATCTAAATTCATCTCAGAGAGACTTCACTTGCAATTCTCTCTCTAGGAAGGAACATTGTTTTCTATCTATTTGTGATTCTTCAGGAAATGATCTGCTCAATTCTGTAGATTATGATATACTGTGTTCGATTTTAAAGTATTGTGCCGACATCCAACCTAAAACCTAATTTTTTTTTTTAAGGCATCAGTGCCTCTCCTAAAGATAAAACCTTCTTAGTCTTCATAATGAGAAAAAAAAAATCTTCTTTTCAAAACCTGAAATTTTCATGTTAATTTTCATTTGATTTCAAGAAATGCTGATAAAATGGTTGAACAAAACATAAAAGTAGATTTTACTTAAGTAGTCACTTCATTTTCTATTATCAGTAGACTGTTTCATTTGTCAGAGAGTACATAAGTACTTTGAGAAGGGAATGTTTACAGGTTTAATTAATTTAAAATTATATAATTGGCCACATTATCACAGTTAACAGAATCACAGAAATTACTGAGGAAAAAAGCCTATTAGATAACTCTCCCAGTCTCCCTGCCAAAGCAGGAGTACTTCCTAGGCTATTGCTCACAACACTTGATTTTTATGGAGTTTAAAATACTTTGTAAAAGGTGAACATATTTCAGCCTCTCAGGAAACTAATGAGTGGAGTTTCACAATCCTACATCTGCATGAGCTACTCAGATGTAAGGCCCTGAGTTTGCAAATGTTATGTTAGTCAGTTTTTATGTACCAAGTCAGTCACTGATATCAGCTGATGACAATCTGTGCCCACTGGACCACAAAGTACATGAGAAGCATTCTTCTCAGCTTTTCTGGGGAGTCTGATTTACAATTTAAACACTGAAAAGCAGTTTTGCTGTGGTAAATGATAATATATATTCATGATCTGAGTAAGGGCAGTTTTCAGTCTATCATGAGGGAAACAGGAAAGAAAAGAAATAAGAAAGGAATGACTCAAATTCTGTAATGAAATTTCATTAAGCAAATGTGGAGATGATGGGAATGTAAGGAGATAAGGAAAATTTTTGTCCTAGCTATATATGGGCTTAAAATAGCCACCAGATGTGCTAGCTGTTGTGTTGAGCTTCACACTTGGAAATCATCACAATTCAGGAGCTGACTGGATGTTCAGGGATCGTAGCTGAGTCTGAGGAGAGGTGGTGGGTGTAAGGCATAAGCTGTGCCTCTTGATTAACCTTCTAGAGGCAGCATAATGTGAAGTGGATGTCCAAAGATAGCTCATTCCAAACACAGCTTAGGAAAAAAATTTATTTTAAACAAGGGATGTGGTTCTCATGGCTACCTGAGAAAATTAGAACTTCACTACAGTTGCATCATCAACTTTTAGACATAAATACAAAGCTAAGCCCAGGAAATTCAGTAAAAGTGACAGTTTTTCAACAAAAAATACTGTAATATTAAAATAAAAATACTGTAAATTTTACTGTACTGTAAAATTCTGCTTGTCAAAACTATTGTTAGGAAACACCAATTTCAAGGATAAGGAAGGTTTGAAAGAATTTGTGCATGAAGACAGTTTTTGGTTATTTGTGCTCAAACTCATGTGACATGTGCTGAATAATTTTCTATTCCTTGTAGAAAAGCTCATGTGATGTTTGTCAACAGATTATTCTAGGAAAAAGAGTTCAATAGATTTCCTCAGTGTTTAGAATGATTCTGATTCTCTTTGTTTTTCTTTTGAACATGTCATTGAAAAACTATATCAGTAATTTTTTTAGGCAAGACGCAAAAATGAACAATCTTATGTTTTTCCAAATATCCATATTTTCCTTCAGCAGTGAAGACTATTATCTTTCATACCAAGAAGAAAATGTAAGCTGCCTTTGCAACAAGTAAGGTAAGGCAGAACAACTTTGCAGAGAATGCTGAATTCAGAGATTTTCAGGTATGCTTCTTGAGAAGAGATTGTGTTTATTGTAGCTGGTGACAACACCGACAGCTGAAACATCTAAAAATAATTTCCATCACTTTTGTTATCAAGCAGTGGAGCTGGAGGAGCTATCCCCTTTGAGTCTCACCTGAATTTGTTTTGCAGGACTTTGGCATGGTGTGCTTAAATACATCTCCTAGAAATCACTGGACCAATTAGGTTGGAAAAGACCTCTGAGATCATCAAGTCCAGCCTTTGACCAATCACCACCTGGTCAACCAGCCCAGAGCACTGAGTGCCACGTCCAGGCATTTCTTGAATACTTCCAAGGATCAGGATTTCATCATCTCCCTGGGAAGTCTGCTCCAATGCCTAGCTTCTTGTTCATTGAGGAAATTCTTCATGATATCCAACCTGAATCTCCCCTGGTGCACTGGAGGCCATTCCCTCTAGGCTTGTTGCTGGTTGTCTGGGAGAAGAGCTAGAGAGCTAGACTCCCACCTGGCACTACCCTCCTGTCAGGGAGTTGTGGAGAGTGATAATGTTCCCCCGTTCCCCCTGAGCTGCCTTCTCACCAAGCTGAGTCTCCCCAGCTGTCCCTCAGCTTCTCCTCATCAGACTTGTGCTCCAGACCCTTCCCCAGCTCCATTGCCCTTCCCTGGACATGCTCCAGCCCCTCAATGTCCTTCTTGCAGTGAGGAGTCCAGAACTGGCCTCACCAGTGCTGAGTGCAGGGGGGCAATCACTGCCCTGGTCCTGATGGCCACACTTACTGAGTACTTGTGGCCCCTACTAACCAAGGTGCTATTTAACACTGCAGAGTTTCTTTGTTTCACTGATTCTTTCTGGCCAGATGTTCCTAGAGCATCTGTTATTGTGATGCTGAGACAGAGCTGAGTGCTCATCACATACAGGGACAGCAGGGCACAAACCTCCCTTTTACCATCTGTTAAAATGATTTGCTGAATCCACCCATCACATCTAAGGAGGCTCAGTGTTAGCCAAAGGGAACAAAATGGTCACATATCAGTTCACTGCCAGTATTCACACAACATGCAGGGCCTGGAATGTCCTGTGACCCCACATCTACAGTATAATACTGTGTGTTTCAAAAATATTTTTCACAAATAGGAATAGATTGGATTATTTTATGTAATGACAAAGATATGAGTACAGGATCCAAGTTCCAAGTGAAAACCTAACAAGAAGCTAGCTACATAACTTTATCTCAGTACTGTAGTGGAAGAAGCTGCTCTTCAATGCCCCATTCTAGCCAAGAAAATTGAGAGTCTGTTGTACCTGCTGTAGTATAGAGAGTTGTTAAGACTTCTTACAAGATTAACATTTAACAAAAATAAGAAATGAATGAATAAGAAAAAAACCCAAAACTATTGCATTGCCTGGGAAAATAGGATTTAAAATAGTAAGGACAATGTGCATTTTATGCAGTGTAAAACATTAAATATCTTTATGAGTAGATCAGACTGTCCAAGAATATAAAAAAGAGTACTCTAGTATTTGGTTAACATTCAGATTTTGAAATAAAGAATGAAAGCACAGCAAGGAAATGAAATGTTGACACACTGACTAGACCTTTACTTATTTGAATGCATATTTATGGATTTCTCCAGCCCTGCCTCCCTGTAAGTCACTTACTTAGGTTTATAGAGGGAGTCCTGCTAGGGAACACCCAAAGGCATCATACAAAATCAATACAAGAACAAATTCACTTAAATATTCATGAATACAAATGTATAATGCACATGGTCTCTGTTTAGTCTGAAAAGCAGGCAGGGATTCCAAGGATTTATTCTTTTCATATTCAAGAAAATACCAATTTTGCAGTGAAGAGTTCATTAGAAATGCATTAGATTAGATGAATACAAACTGTACAGATAACTACATGCTCTGTAAAAACCTGCCATCATTGTCTCTGTGGTGGCACTTGAGCAGGTAGAAAAGCAAGCACTCAGCTGATTCATAACCCTCACAGAAGCCTCATAGTTGCAGTGGCTGTGAAACATCATGATCTCAACTCACTTTCCATGAGAGAGATGAGACAGTACCACCTTTAACACATATATATATCCCTGAGAAACAAATCATCTTATTATAAATGTTGTTGTGTTATAAAAATTTTCCTAGACCTCACTTATTTCAACAAGTCCCCAGTCTCCTTATGTCTGTCACCCAGCAATGTGTTTTATCTCAGTTATTCCTGGAACACTGCTTTAACAGACATGAGTTATGTGAGGTGCAGATGATGAATATGTCTGCACAGTCCTGAGCACTGTGCTCTAGGGAACCTCCTTGGGCAGGGAGCTTGGACTAGATGGCCTCCAGTGGTCCCTTCCAACCTTAAACATTCTGTTATACTGTGATATGAAATCAGAGTTTCCATGAGATACAGAACTGTTGAGGTTTCAGTTCCTCATTTCCTAAACAATTAACTTTCTTTCTGGGCACTCTAACATTTTGTGCTGTTTCTGCATGCACTTTATAACCTCCCACAGAGTACTTTGGTGCCAAAATGAGTGCTATTTCCATTAGTAGCAGACTTCCTTTGATTTTATGCAAAAAATCTTGTTAGCATTTGAGCTAATAAAAGCTATTAACAGTGAACTTCTGACTCTTCAAGTTGTGTTTATCCTGCTGGCCCACTACCTATCTTTATGAAAGCAGAGATAGCTTATTAAAAACCATTAGAAGGAGATGCAAAGACTCATATCCAAGTCTCCCCAATGCCTCACATTGTCATAAGGTGCCTTCATGGGTTATTTCAGCAGCCCTTTTTGAAAATCAGTCTTTTTAGAGGTGCTGTCACCACATGAAGCCATTTCTGGAGTAAGGATTTTGGAGAGGCCTATTCCATACTCAAGATGAGGGGAATATTATGTGATTAATGCTCAGCATCTCACTTCCTTATCCATTCCAAGCAAGACTTTGACTATCCAGTGTAATGGCTTTTTAGATCACATAATAACTTTTCTTATAGTTATGACACCAAGAGAAAGCTCTTTTTTAGTCAGACTATTTTTTTTCCCCATTTGATTATATTTGAAACTGTTAGCTCCAAAAAAACCTGTATTTGAGTGTCTTGAGTCAATGTGTTCATAACTTGGGTTGAAGGGGACAAAAGAGAGAAAGGGCTTGATCCTAAAGGACAAGTTTGTCTTAACAATCCAGCTGAAAACCTTATGGCTTGCAGAGACTTTGTGTTGTGTTTGAGCTTAGTCAATGGTGTGATGTCCATCCAGTGCTTTTTATAATGTCCTGTTGCCACAGTGCCTTTTAGAGTTCTACAGATCAGGACCTGATTTGGATTAAAAAATACACAGAGATATGTATGTCTCATTAGAAAAAATAAATCAGCTATGCATACTTTATTACTGTATGCCCTGTGGATATGTGGATATAGATGAAAGAGGCTTAACTTTCTGTGTATACTGAAATTTCTTTTACATAGAATCATAGAAAAAAACCCCTAAACTTAGTTGTTTGGGAGCTTTATTGAAATAAAACATGGTTTCTAGGGCAATGGAGCAGGGTTTTTGGGAAATATTGAAGACTAATAAAAATATTTACTTTATTTCCTTCAGTATAATTTAAAGAAGACTATTTAATGATAGGTTCGTTAAACTGGAATGGAAAAATTAGTACCCAACAAAAGAAAATCACTTTAACATATTTCCTAGTGAAAATTTGAAGACAAATTAAATAGTAATATCACCTTATCTGCTCTGTGCAGCAAAATCCAGAAAAGGCTGAGAAAATTTGTCTTTAAAATCAACTAATTCTTATTCTTTAAAAACAATAAGTCATTATTTACAGTAGAGTAGGTGAATCTGGGTACTATTTTCTCTGTTTTAAAAATCTGACCTGCTATCTAAGAACTAATGTGTGACTAACTCTAGGACCTTTTGAAGATTAAGTGAAGTAATTCCAGAATCTGTCTAAATAAATAAATACTTGGCATACAGAAGTCCACTCTTACAAACATAACTGGATCTCATTATGAAATTTGACTTTAGGTGAATCAAACTGCAATAGTAATTGTTTAACTTTTGGGAAAGAAAAGTATCCCTGATACTGAGTTGTATCAGTAAAACCACAATGAAAAGCTGTGCCTAAACTTGAAAGTTTCCTTCATTACTTTTAAAAAAAATTATGTTTTATATGTAGAGTTTCTGAGTTTTTCACATACACTTTTGGAAAACTACTTTAAATATTAAGCATTATATGTCCATTGTTCATATTTGAGGAGTTTTATCTTTTTTCCTTGAGTTCCTGGTCCACACATATCCTGGGAAAAGTGCATCACTTGAAATATACAGAAAGCTTTTTTTTAATTAGTCATGAATATTTAAGCCCAGACAGCCCTGCCTGAGCCCTACTGGGCTCCATAACCACAAGGGGGCAGAACAAACATTAATCACAGAAGTCCAATTCTACTTTCTCTCAAGAAACTCATTCCTTAAGCATAGCACCAGATTTCTCTTCCATCTGGATTAAAACATCTTTGCTTTGCTAGAGACATTTTTCCAAGAAGTTTTTATGTCCTTATCTTTTATAATTACAATATAAAAAAATCAGGAAAAAGGAAAAAGAAAAGGGAACTGTATATTATTTTCCCAGAAATCTTTAAAGCACCACTTAGAAACCAAGGATGATAAAGAAAAAGGGATCAATTCTCTTGCCCTTTTTTTACTCAAATGTAAAAAAAAATAAGGTTTTTATTTTATTATTTAAACAAAAACAAAACAAACCTTCAAATTCTGAGAGTTCTCTCAATTTAAGCTTTAAAGTTTTCTTTTAATCCTTTTGATTTAAAACAGGAACATTGATGTTTAATCCTGACAAGGCAAAGAACACATCAGTATGATTATAATGGGAGTTATACTGAGGGCTCAGGAGTTAGTGATCTTCTCTGTGAATATAGAATATATATGTTAAAGGTTGCAAAATAGTTCTTGTTATTAATTTGTTCATTAGTTCATTTTATTTTGATGCATTCCTCCATAACTATCATAAACCTAAAGGTCAAGATATCTGGTGCAGTAGTGAATTTTCTGTGTTAATAGTTTGTATAATATAAGGAAAACCATGTCACATACAGAAAGTCTGGCATTTAAGTATTGCCAAAGTAGGTTGTGGGTTTCAGCACTCACAGTTCTTTACCAAGGAAATACAGCTCAGATAAAAAGGGGGAGAGTGGATGCACTAGAAAAAAATCTGCATCCAAATAGTTGCAAGTCCTGTTTACAAACAGAATCTGTTTCAGAGTGCTTGGAGGTTATTTCCATAGAAATGTTAGCAGACCAATTTATGGCTCACATTCACATCTCTCTGCTTGCCAAATCATAAAGTGGTAGCCAGACTGAGATGTGTGCCACCTTCATTCTGGCTCCCAGGAAAACGCTTTGCTGCGGGCTTCTATGGAGTTTTAATGAGCTGCAGAGGACTGGGAGCATCTGATGCATGGCAGGAGACCAAGCTGTGTATTAATACAGTTGTATAAATATATTAAAACACATAAAAATCCATAATGCTCTGCACATACCTGCTCTGCTTCTGACAGAAATGAAGTGCTGACAGAACCACACATTATTACAGTTCAGCTAATGGCCAGAGTGAGAATAATGCTGTGGCTGCTAGACAGACAGGAGGCAAATTGCACTGCCTGAAGGAAAAGAATGAATTTCCTCATCTTCATGTTATACAAACCATGGCCTCAATTGCAGGCCATTCTCTGGCATTTTTAGAGGATTCTGCTTCCCATACCAAGGTGGAACGAACCTTATCTCAAGAGCACACACCACCACAGGTGTGGCACATTTTTGGGATTGGGATCGGTATTCCAGATGATTTTGGAAAACTGAAGAAGAGCTCTGTAAAGAAACTAAAAGGAAAGATAATGGAAATAAAAACAAAATTGTGTTTGGTTGAAAGAACATGGCACTTGAGTACAAGGTGTCAGCTGTCTGCTTTCTAGGAGAGAAGCTAAGGATTTATGGTTGCAATTAATCATCAGGCTGCTTGGGAAAAGATAAACTAGGGACAATAAAAAAGAGCACAGGTGATCAGATATGTAATTTTTTATTAATACTCCTTTCTTTTGCATTGATAGGATCTCAGAGCATGAAGAAGAATTGGAGTAGATAAAAGCATTGTAGACTTTTAGACTCCAGAAGGTGAGAAAAAGTACACCCATTGGAATTTATTCAAAGGAAACCAGGAAGGATATTACTAACAAATAATGCCTGAACGGGGTTCTTTAGTTAACAGGAGGGAGAGGAAAAATTAAAAAAAAAAATAAAAAAGAAAAATTGTGTCTGTTTTCAGATCTGCAAAGATTGCTTCCACAAGGAAGGGATAGCTGATTCTTCATATCCATATTTTAAAAATTGCGGCAAAAAAAAGATTTTTAAACCTCTGACACCACTTAGGGCCAAGACATCTTCAGCCAAATGGCAAAACCTATCAGCATGGCAGATAAGCCCCTGCTATTTTTCCTGTTGTAACTTGGCACTTGCTGGCCACAATATTTTTGCCTTGATTGCAGTTCAGTTTAATACAGTCGGGATGGTCTGATAAAAATCGAGAGTGAATTTAGGGAGGAGACCATTTTTCATACCACAAAAAGTGAGTCAGATATTGACTTAATGGATTTGGAGAAGGCTTGGATGAGTCATTCTTCTCCTGGTTAATTGATATTGCTAGGACATGCTAAATGTATCCCTAAATAGCGAAATAATTTATAGAATGTGCTTTTCTGGCTGTTAATTGTGCAGCTGGATAACTGCATTTAAAAGCTCATCCAATTCTCTTGAAATCACTAGAAGGTTTTCCACTGACTCAGAGGAAGCTGAAGTAGCTTTTCAGGGACCATTGTCAAAGGCAAGAGGTGATCTGACTGTATAAAATTTTCAGGATCTTGTTACTCTAAATGTGCTGTATCCTTAGAGTTGTTCCAAAGCTCCAAGGACAGAAGAAACCCTCCTTTATCATCCTTTTACTTTTCTAAAAAGGAGATAAATCTGATGTTTGGTTTGTATTTTCTTTTTTAAGGACTGTGACCTTTTCCAATAGCCTTAAAACATTTCATGCATACAAACTTCAGGCCACAAAGCAGTTGACAGTTTAACAGTTTGAATTAGAGCTCATTTGAGTCCCAAGACTTACATGGTATTATCTCCTCCTGATGTATGTCTTCTGAAGTGCTTATATTACAAATATTTACTATAAAATTTCCTGTGATAGTCTCTAGGTTGTTTTTTTTTTTTTCCCTCTGAAGTACTTGCAATACATGTAATAAACTCAGAGTAAAAAATACAAACAAAATAGTAAAAATTCTAAGAATAATGAAGTAACTTGATCATTCATTAGTTATTGACATGTAGTATTCACTAATCCAATCCCAGGGAAAGGAGGAGCATGTCCCCTCTAGTGCTTTTTTAAAACAGATATTCTGACTTGTATTAATAATACAATATATTAAGAATATAGATGCTAATGAGGAGAATAAATACAGGAGAATAACACATTCAGCCACTGAAAAAAACATACTAAGGTGCTGGGAAAACAAGTCAATTAACATTATCTTGTGCACATAAACTAGAATAGTTTGTGGTACCTTATTCTGTTGAAACAGATAAGTTTGGAAAGACATGCAAATTAAATAATCCAAAAGGAGGAGGCCCTTTGTATTCACATGAATATCAGCTCTGGGCTTTTTTATTACAGTCAAGAATTGAGCAGGAAAACATCTGAAGAAGAAGGAGATATATCTGCTTTCTTTTTAATAGTTAGCATTTGATTTTTTAATTTTTTATTATTATTATTATTTTATCAGGAGATCAATAGACTTGAGTTCTGATAAACAGTCAAAGGAGGCAGATTCCAGAGACAGTCCTCAGAATGGAACACTCAAACTGAGACAGAGCTGCTGAGCTTTCTTCCAGCTTTTCTCAGCTGCAGTAACAGCACTAGGGTCTATCAAGAGCTATAAAAGTCACAAAAACACCTTGAATTGTGGAAGAAAGACGACACAAGGATTTGCCTTGGGATAAAATATTTAATTGTCTGTGTAATGCAAAGTTGTCCATCATTCCAGCTGTAATAGAGTTTGTGGTGTGAAGCTTAGGGAGCAGTTGATTGATCTTCAGCAGGAAAATGTTAGGAGATATGGTCACAGGGTCTGCTCCTAGGTGGCATGAAGTGATCAGGTCCCTAAAACAGTGCAGCATCAGCAATGTCTGTATCCCATGGATCTCAGGAGGGGATAAATCACAGATTAAACCAAGAGGGCAGAGGACTGCACTCCTTTGTGAGCTCCTCCTTTTCTTGCTCATGACAAAACTTGCCAGAGCTGCTCATCTTATCAAAATCAGACCAAGGAAAAATACAGACTTGGGCTTCCTTGTACATCACCTTCATATAAGTAAACAAATATGTCAAGTAACTTTTTCAAACAACAGCATCAAGAGGTAAGTTTTCTGACCTATAAAATGAGGAACTGAAATTCGGGAGTTATGTAGTTACTGAGCTCCAGTCTCTTCTTCCCTACAGAAAGTAGTTGGGTTGTTTGTAAGGAGACAAAATCTTGGCCTGTTAAAGAATTTATCAACAACTCAACATGCCTGTTCATATGGAGAATATTCCATATGGAAGACTTTATTCAAAAATCCAGTGTGAATTTAGGACAGTGAAAATTTAGGTACATGTCCAGGCTGGGTTGTATATAGCTCTGAGCAACTCAGTCTAGTAGGTGTCCATGCCCAGGGAAAGGGGTTAGAACAAGAGGATTTTTAAGGTCCTTTCCAACCCAAACTCTGCTTCAATTCTGTGATTCTCTGTGTATCATTGTTCCTTGATTAACTCTACTGAAACAACAACTCTTGACAGAAGTCTTCAGCACCATTCAAGGTGAGTGATTCAGCTTTCTGAGATGAATTAATATCCCCTTAAAAAAAAGAAAAAAAATGCAATAAGTGCTTAATAGCACCGTGCTACATCATTGAATTAATTTGCACTTTTGGGTTTTAATCTGTTCATCTTTGGGAGATGAGTATTACTGTAGACAGTGCTAGTTCTGGACAGTGCTTGGAGAATTATTTGAGCAATGAATTAGAGAAATAGAGGAAAATTATTCATCTGCATGTGAAATAGTCTGAGAAACCCTTCTGCAAGCACAGCATGGACTAGAAGCCAAAGACACAGTAAAGACCATGAAAAATATTCTGTATTGAAGCTGTATTTGGCTCAGCTTTATCCAATTCTCTGTCATAGGAAAACAATGATCTTCAGCTTTTGACAGTGTGCACAGAGATTAAAAGGGACAAGCGAAAGCATTACTATCACTATTTGGAGCTCTTTCAGCATATCAAAACCAAAGTACTTAACTTCTGCACCTCAATTATTCTACTGTATCTCTGAAGTACTTTGTACAGTGCCTTATCTACTAAACCAAGAAGGTGCATTTAAAGAAATACCAGACTGAAGATTTTCTATTCCTTCCCTTAGCAAAATCTGGTATCTAGGCAGCTTTAAACATTCTCCTATCTGCATCTAATATTAATAGCTTATTCATTATGTCAGCCTCTGGAAAGTTAAGAATTATTACCTTCATTTTACAGGCACAGTCAGGTATGGGGGAGGGTCAGGGGAGCTGGGTGTAGGCGGCTTCCCGAGTCAATAGGAGCTGGTTTGCACAGTCCTTCTGAAATTTGATTCATAAACTATTTATCAGTGACAGGAGACAAATAAATCTGGATTAGCAAACTTTATGAAGAGCAGAACACTGAAAATAAAACACCTTTGTTAGCCGCATAGAAATTTGATTCATTTACGACCCTAATTTCTTGCTACTTTGAAAGAATTTGAGTAAATGGATTAGCTCTTGTACAAGGTTTTAATAAAAAAGCCTGCTGTTAAGTAAAACCCCCACACTACCACATGAGACACACCATCCCTTTGGCATTAAAAGTCCTCACCTCGCACTAGTTGCAAACCTTCTTACCTCAATAACTTAGCAAGCAGAACAATGACACGAGGGTTAGGTGACTGGCAGTACTTAATGATGTGCCAGGAGCAAGCCCTGAACAGCTGAATGCAGCTGATCACCTCCTCCCTCAGCCACGCTCCTCTCAGGCTGACAGTTCTGAAATCATTATACTCCTTATAAATGGCTTGTGACTGTAAAGTCTGCTTACATTGCTGCTCAGTGGTCACTAGGACCAGTCTCCCAAATTACTGTTATCATCAGGTCATGATACCTTCCACCAGAAGCTTAAAGTACTTTAAACCTTATGGCAAAGGAGGAGTGAACTGTGTTAATTGCATGCTTTGTCATAAAACACAAGGTCTATTCTTAGGTAATGCCTTGTCCTTTAGCTTCAATACTTGATAAAACTTTCTGCAAATATTTTAAAATATGCTATTTACCCAAATATCTAATATTAATTTCCTATGTTTCATTCATGTTGAGAAGGTTTTCTTGGTGTTTCAAGGCCCGTGTGTCTGAAAAACAAAGCACATCTATTTTTATACAGGCACAAAGCAGTATAATAATATATTATTTGTTATTATAAATAAGGTTCTGAGCTAGAAAACTACATATATTTCTTTTGTTATCTCTATTGTTAAAATTGCCTCGCCACCCTCAAATAAAACCTATGATTTCAATGCTTTACTGAGTTCATTTCAGTGAGTATATTCCAGGTCCCTGGTGAAATCTCACCTCCCCCTCAGATGCCAAAAAAGTGTTGACTTCTATGAAAGCTCAGCCTTAAAAATGTCAAATATACAAATGTCTTATTATGTAAGGGAATCTTAATCCAGAATATAACTTAATGTTACAATCTGTACAGCCTGGTTTGATTTTCCAATTAAATCTATGTGAGATACAGAACTTACTTCTCTGTTACAGTTTCAGTGGGAGTGTAATAAAACAACAGGTTCTGAGGAAGACCATAACCTCAATGATTGGGTTTTTTTGTTAAGTGGAAAATGGAATTCAGTCAGATTGTTTAAGTGACTCATTCAGCCTTGGAATGGGAAACAGAACCACTAGAATATTTTCCAATTGACAAGTAGAAAAGAAACAAAACCACCCCAACAAAACCAACCAACAATAACCTTTTCCACAAAGATGGGAAAAACAAGAAAGCTTCCTCCTGAATTTCCAGCTGCAGCTACATTTCCTCCTGGAGTTATAGGTTCTTAGAGCCTTCCATCTGTTTTCTTTGTCCTAGCTGCCAGTTAAATGAACAGAAATGTGGAAGAACCTCCTTTTCCTCCTCTCTGAAGATTTAATTCTGTGTCCACAGCTTATTGCATTCTGGTTTGCTTTCAGTAGCACTCAAAGAGCACCAATACAGACCTTGTGTGGATGTCAAACCCATATAATAACCATGCAATGAATGCACATCCCAAGATGACTTCAAGAATAATTGCAGTTGTATGACTCTATCTGACAGGATAGTGCAGCTGCTTAACATTGTCATTACCTGCACATCACCAGTCTTTATCTGCAGACTACAGATCATTGCTTACCTCATGCATAACTATTTTCCAGCATGACAGGAGCTTTAAAATAATAATTTTGTAGTCATCAAAGTTGTTTGAAAAGATCATGGCCCTTCACAAAACATGGTTGTGAAAGATTTTTTTGCACCAAGAAAAAGAAAACAGTTCTTAAGATACCTGCTACTAGACCTCCTCAGTATTGGCAATGACAATTTATATTTGCCAATGACATTAAAAATCTTAACCCAAGATAGCAATTAATTTCTAAGAGGGAAGAAGAGATATCAAAGATAAAGCAGGGATGATGTAATAATAGTATTTTATTTAGCAAATCAATCTATTTGTTGAGTAGAACAATTTATAGAGCTCTGATATATTATCAGCATTTTGACTTCTTGGCTTTCTCTAATTATAGTACTGTCCTTGCTGTTGTAGTAAAACTATAATATCTCTACTTATTCTATTTAATATTTATTAATGCTATTTTAACCCTACCATGGCAGTTCGTACTGCTTCATTTTCATTACACCCTATTGCCTTTGGAGAAAACTAAATTACTGCTAATTCATCACCAGTATCATACGTCAGTTTCTGCATTCAGAATTGTATCAAATTATCTAAATCACAAAATTAGGAAATGAAGTCTGATTTCAGGCCTAAGAATCATTTTCTTACTCACCAGCACAAATAGCAAGGACTACTAATTTCATCCCTTTTTTTCAACAGAAAATCATAACAGAAAACATGCAAGAAAGTGGCCTCATGGTTACAGAAAAAAGAATGAAAAGCTACTCTCCAGTGTTCAAAATTCATATCCACATGTTAAGTCACAAATTTTTTACCCAATAAATTCACTCTAACGATTTTACCTCTATTTTCTTTCTTAGATTATTCACTATTTTTGCTCCTAAATTGCAGCACATGGGAACACTCGCTGGTCCAGGCACATATCAAAGTGTTTCCTTACTGTATCCTGCCAGAGGACCACACCCCATCCTCCTTTTTCTCCTCAGTTTTTTATTTTAGTTGGAGACAAACTGCAGACTCCTGCAAGGATGGATTCGTGCAGCCATTAGGGAGCACTCCTGCCTCATGTCTCTTCTGGGCTGGAAACCACGTGTTGGTCCATGTGAAGCTCACTGTAAAATTCCTTATAACCTTGGTAAGCATAGGTAAGGCTTTTCTTTTTTTTTTTTTTTTTAAGAAAATTCTCAGAATTTGCACTGGTGGACACTTGGGCAAGTCTCCAGCTGCAGAGATCCCTGACAAAACTGGGAGAAGCAAACTCAGTTCCTTTCCCTCAAAGACCGAAAGCAGTGGGAAGGTGGAGTAAGAGACAAGCAAAGAACAACTGCCCCCACAGAAGAGGAAACTTTTCAGACCCTGTGTCTCCCAGGGCAGCTACCAGAACAGGAGTGCTGGGATCCGTGGCTGTTCCTGGAGATGATGATAACAGCTTTCCTGTGATGCTGCAGTGGAACATCCATTTTCCCAGGGCTTACTGCCAGCATGAATAAAGAGCTCTGACTTCTGAGAAGAGGGAGTGTACCACAAGGCAGAGGGATTTTGCCTTTCTTGCTTATTTCAGGGCCATTTTTGTGCTGCTCCAGCCATGGATTTATCAGATAAACAGCAAACAAAGCTCCATCACTCCTCTGAGAGCTGAGAAGATTATTCCTCTGCATGCTTTGTTTTGCTTTCTAAAGAAGCAAAGAAAAATAAAGACATTTTCTCAAGATTCAGCAGGTGACTGTCCTGTGTTGAAAATAAAGCCATAATTTCAACTTACTCCTCACACTACTTGCCTTCTCTATATCCACCAGAACTTATATTCAGTTTGAACTCCCTGGGTTTCTTCCAGGAGCCAATTTAGCTAAAATATTTGGACAGCTGGGACACAGCAGGGAAGAAAATGAGAGACAGGGCTGACTGTGTTACCAGTTGAGTTCTGTTCCTGCTCTTCAGACTGACTTGCATAATCTTGGGCATGTCATAACCTTTCTGTGTCACAGCTCACATGCTTTCAGATAGGTACAATTATAAACCTTTCAGGGTTTTTCTGATGGTGGATTTTACTCTAAAATACATGGCTGAGAGCAAGTGTAAGAGTGAAAATCACTATATAAACAAGTTACTCAGCACTAACAGCCCTCTAAAAATAGAATCAGAAATGTTTTTATATTATCAAATGTTAGACCAAGAAATATTATCTTTTTCCAAGTATCACGGCAAGGTTAATGGATTTTCTTTTTGTTAAGTGCTGTGTGTCAGAATATTATTGTGTTTAATATAACCAGTGTGTAAGGTGCTGCTGTGCCTATGAACCTTGGGCACAGATACATAAAGCACAAAGCAGTTATATTCTGCAGTGATAAAAACTAAAACAAATTCATCATTGCAATGACAGCTTTCTAGCAAATATATTATACAAAACATGAATTTCCAAAGGTACACTCTAAAGACTGCATTTATGGAATTAAATGCATAAATCCTGCTATTTTTGGATTTTAAATAAAAAAAACAAAACCAATCAAAAAGTTGCATGCCTCAATCAATTCAGGGATTTGAAAATGATGTTTGGCCTGTTTGTTTCCAGTCTGGGTTATTGAGACATAATGGGTAAGCATTGCTAACTGACTCATTGTCACCAGAGAGCTACATGAATTTAGGAGAAAAGATCCCACTGACTGGGATCTCTCCCTGTCTGGAAACAAACTCTCTCCCCCTGCCCTCACTTGCTATTTTTACCTTCTCCTCTTTTTTTTCCTTCCTTTTCTCTCTTCTCACTCAGCTCTATAAGAAAGAAAAATAGAGATGAATAAAAGTCCCCAGACCTTTAAACCAAAATTCAGGGTTGTCTTTGTTCTCATGTTTTTAGAAACTGATTATTAATATGTATCTTATTTGTCTTTGCACAATTTCTTGTCTGGAAAGTCAAGAAATTGTATACTGCCACATACTGGTATCCAGTACTCCTGTTTTCTCCAGGGTTACAATCCTGCTTATCGAATTGATGTACTTAAGGGTCCAATCTTCCCCAAAAGGGCAAAAATACAGAAGAAAACATAAAGCAAGGTATTTGAAATCAAAGAGAGAGGGAGATGAGATCTATAGATAGGTGAGTAAGTCACTCTGAGTAAATAGAAATTAGCAGGAACTAATTAATTAGCAGCAGGAAGATGGGTATATAAAATATGTCGTTTCCTTCTTAAATTAAATGTGGGATTTCAGTTCATTTGAATGAAAATATAAGCAACTAAATATGAAGAATTTAAAATTAAGCAAAGAAATATAATCAATTTTGCCATCCCATTTTTAAGAGGGTGTGCTGATCCCACACAAGAAAAAATGCTTTGGCAGGTAATTAGCTTTTAATAGGAGTAAATAAGGTTTGCCAAGCTGCTACCTTTAAGGAGCCACTCTGCTTAAAGACAGGCAGGTCTTGATCAGCCTGACTCACACAGATGCCAAGATCAAAGGACCAAGCAGACATCTGCATTGTCCCATCCCTAATGAGGGGAACACCTGAGTTTTGTGGGTGCTTGTGGTCAAAAGGAACAAAAAAAGTCAGAGTGCCCTCAAAATCTTACCAATTTTTACCAGTAAATCACACTCTTGACATGGAAATAGGAATGTTAGTCCCTGACTAACATAAACATTCCCTGTCCATATAAACACATGGCAGTGAGTTTTGGGTGATGGGTTGGTGACAGCAGGGAGAAAAAGAGAGATGAATTAAAGGTGGGGAGAGAGGAAGAAATAGACAAGAAACAGAGGGAAAGAGCACTAGTTCTGGCTCCAGTGTTGATCCAGCTGGGATGTCAGGGTCCTGGGGTGCATGCACAGGGCAAGCACACTGGGCTTGATGGGATACCTGGTAATAGATAAATTCTTCCCACCCTGGAGACAAGGTTCTCACTTTCAATGCATATTAGTTCTCCCACACAGTCCATTCTTCCAGACCTTTCTGGAAAGCAGTTGGATGTTTCAGGGTCTCTGGTAGTCTTGTTCACCCCCTGCAGTCCATGCCTACCTGTCAACCTCACTCCTGAGCTGTGCTGAGCTGTGCTTAACTCCAGGAGCAAGAATAAGGATGTTTGTCCCAGAAAAGTGCTGCCCTGCCTCCATATGGCCCTTGCTCCATCCACACCATTTCTCACAGTGTATTATTGCCAACAATGCTTGGCTGTTTTTATCAGCAATCCATGGCTGGCTCCACATCTATCTGTCTCTCTGTGTTTCAGACATACACACTAGCCCCATCTCTTTTAGGCTTCTACAACATCAATATCTGAACTAATGACCTTAATGCTGCCTTAACAAACAGTGGAGCAATGGAATCACTCTTAGAGCATGATACAACATCTGTTGTGTCCCAGAAGTGCATGTTTACTTCATGGGCATAAGAACACCAAGGGCAGCTTGCTTCAGAGACAGATGTTTGTAATTTTCTTTAGGTAAGCTGGGTTGTGTGCCACTTGGGAAGCCACTGCAAAAGACATTTCCAATGCACTTGGATCTTTCAATCCCTGATGCAACCAATGCTGCTGAGCTGTAAGGGGAATGCTGCACAATTGCAATGAGCTGTGCTTTTTCAATTGCTCGTGCCAATAGCTGCAAAGTCAGGCCTAACACAAGTCTTCCATGGAAAGCACTACATTCAAATGCTGTACTAATCACTGAAATATGTTAATGAAATTGGTGAAATCATGTATTTATTACTACGACTGTTTCCTGACGCAGGGTTTTGATTTTCCTGTTTCCTCATTACATTTTGCTGTGTTTATTTGCCACATTCACAATTTCATTATGGGACTGGTGGTGAAAATACTTGGCAAAGCACACATGGAAAAAAACAGATATTGAGGAATTCTAACAAATTAGCTTAGTCACAGAACTATCTAACTGGTATTTGACAGAATAGACAAACACATGATCAGTCTTGTACATTGACAGTTAGAAAAAAAGTCTGAAGCATTGGTTAAGAGTTAGAGTTGATTCCATGGCCATTATTAGGACAATTGAGTGTGGTATTTGCCTGGTCCCCAGGATGAAGGAGGAGAATCTGACTCCATGTTCTTAGAAGGCTATATATTATATTATTATATTATATTATATTATATTATATTATATTATATTATATTATATTATATTATATTACATTACATTACATTACATTACATTACATTACATTACATTACATTATATATTATTATATATTATTATATATTATTATATTATATATTATTATATTATATTATATTATATTATATTATATTATATTATATTATATTATATTATATTATTATTATATTATATTGAAAGTATCCTTACAGAAGGCTTAACAAGATATTAATTAAAACTCGTGCCTGACTGCTCAGAGTCCTGTCAGAGCTGGATGGGGATTGATCACTAAGTAAAAACAATTCACATGAAACCAATCAACCAATGACCAGATGGTAAACAATCTCTAGACCACATTCCAATGCAGCAAACACAGGAGAAGTTATCAGATAATTATTGTTTTCATTCTTCTCTGAAGCTTCTCAGTTTCCCAGGAGAAGAAGTCCTGGCAAAGGGATTTTTCAGAAAAATATGACAGTGACACTTGGGTTCTCTTTATTTAGGAACAGCTGAAGCAGTCAGGTAGACTGCAGAAGCTAAAGGAGGAATATTCTGATGGAGAAAGTCAGAAGGCCTAAAACAGTGATAATCACAGTCTAACAGGCAATACCAATTTAAAAGAAAAGCATTCCTAAATGTGATACATATTTGATGGGGTGGCAGGTTGGATCCTTCTAAGCATTAAATTGCATTATATGAACAGAAGGAAGATCCCTATTTCTCATATAGATACCATATATTCCTATGATATATCATAACAAAGACTTCTTATACTTAAATGGAGGTCATTCTGCCATCATTGCAGATTTTGAAATTTCTGAGAAGGATTTCAGTGTCTGTCTCAACCACATGCCTCTGTAGCCTTCATAAAAAGTTTTGTCTGTAAATTGGAGGGAGTATATATCGCCTTCATATCTGATAGGGACAGTAAAATCCAGCAATGACTGAACTGCTCAGAGAGTAGCAAACAGACAAATGGCTGAGAGAATTGAGATCATTAATCCTGAAGAAAATTGCAGCCTTCCAGTACCTGAAGGGAGCCTATTTACAAGGACCTGGAGTGAAGGGACCAGGACAAAGGGGAATGGCTTCAAACTGTCAGAGAGTAGGTTTAGATTGGATATTAGGAACAAATTCTTTACTCTGAGGGCAGTGAGGCCCTGGCACAAGTTTCCCAAAGAAGCTGATGCTGCCCTAACCCTGGAAGTGCTCAAGGCCAGGGTGGATGGAGCTCTGAGCAACCTGGTCTAGTGAAAAGTGTCCCTGCCCATGGCAGGGAGTTCAAATGAGATGATCTTTAAGGTCCCTTCCAATCCAGGACATTCTATGGTTCCATGAAAGCACAGACAAGCCTAGCAGTGGTCAGCTCAAGAGTGTCAAAGGCTCAAGTACAGCAGTGCACTACTGAAAAATAAATAAATAACAAGAGCTATTTTCAAAGGCACAAGTGTGACAAAGAGCCCCTCCCTCTCCATGTCCCTTCTATTATACTTGTGTGCATAAATGGCCATACACACCTTAAAAAACTCTAGAGGGGTGCCAGAAAACAGCAAATAATATGCACAGGAATCATTTTTACAAGTTAGGCACAAAGTTTTAACAATGAGGTCATCTTTGATACAGATGCAAATGAATTTAAAACGTTTCATAGCAAGCAGTTCCCACCCAGGGGATGTAAACAAGCTACTCCTGCCAAAACACAGCATTTGCTTTGTATCTAGAGCTTCTTAAAAGGAAAAAAAGAGAGAAATCATAGATTTTATGAAATGCCTTATTAGAAGACATTTCCAGGGGGAGAAGAGGTGTGGAAATGCAGAAGCAGTGTCAAATGAAGTAAGTTAATAAAAAGCAAATAAAATCCATATGTTTTAAATAAAGCCTAATACATTATTCATGCAGAAGGTCTTTCTCTCACAAAGAAAGTTTAATGCATCATCCTGTTTACTATATTTTACAGCATCAATTAGAAAAGAGAGATTCTCTTCCTCTCCAGTTAGTAATGCATCTTCACCATACAAGAAAAATTAATTTGGGGTTTAATAACTTGATGAGAGATGCGTAAAAGTAAGTCAGCAAGACTGTAAGAAAATCAGCATGTGAGAGAGGAAAAGTATTTCCTTTATTGTGAAAATGCATTCAGTTTACAATGACTAGGTGATGGCAGGACTGTTCTTCTCTTTTGGACCAGTTCACCTTAGCTGTGACTGTGGGAAGGAGCAATGGAAGAGGAGGATGCTGTTCCCAACTACCCCCAGTCTTTTCCTTCTCCAGAAAAGGACCAGATAAACTGTGGTCTCTGGTTGTGTGTGGGGAGACACAAGAAAAAGCAGATTTAGAAGCATACATGGAAATTTTTATTTACTTTATTTTCATTGTAATTACTCCTTAGGATAACATCTAGCTGGGCTCAAAGCCTGTGCTACACAGATCTAGCTGAGCTGTAACTGAATTTTAAGTGTTTTTCATATGAATTTTTAATAATTTTTAAGCTAAGAAAAGGAAACAGTTCCAAAGACATCCTTCCAGAGATATTTTACTGGCTGCACTATGGACATATTTTATGCTTACAGATTTGTCTTGTGCTTTTAAGATTGTCCTTTCATTTTATTTTTTTTTAGCTGTAGACACCTAAAAACACAGCAGTGTCATGTCACAGGCAGATGCAAAAATTATCATGGACCATTATTAACTCCATTATTAACTGGAACTTGAATATTCACATGACATGAGTAAGGAGAATAGACTAGGTTTAAAAACACAATGTATATGATGTGACAGTTTTGAACCTAGTCTGTCCTTAAATGTTCTTATTCAGTAGTGTGCTCTTAAGATTACACAGATTTGGGTAAATAGGTGAAAACTTCAGCTCAAGTATCTTCAGCTCAAGTAAAGTATTTGGGACATTTCCCAAGTATCTTAAAAAAATTCTATCAGAGGGCTTTTCATAGTGAAAGAGCTTTGGAGACTTTCAGATTTGGGTTGCTTTTCTCTACATCACATTTTCTTTTCCCTGACCTCACCATATCAATTTACTAGCAAGTGTGGTGATGACTTCCAGTGAAGAAGAATTAAAATGATAACTTTTCAGGAAAGCCCTTTGAGAAGATGCACTTAGTCCAGATGAAAACTCTAATTGCATGCACCAGATGATGGCACAAAATCAGGCATGGGAAACACATTTTCATTTACATTTCAAATATACTCCATAGACTTTTATATTTGAAAGTCTTCATTTCCATCTTCAAACCTCAGTTCCTAATGTTCCCTAGGAGGCTAAAATCTACTAGGAAGATTTATAGGGAGCAAGCAAAGAATCCTGTTAAGTACTGGTAGATATGCTTTCAGCAAGTGTGGGTACATATATCTCATCAGCTGCAGAATCCACAGGGCATGTGTGAGGAGCTTCCAGAAATGAGCCCTTTTAACTGTGTTAAGAACAAACTTGTCACCTCTGCTCAGGTTTTTTCCCTGCCCACATAAAATCTCAATTACATTTATAGAGTCTCTGCTTCATTATTTGATTAGTGGTTAGACTGGCTTCCACTGGGAAAACAAAGGACTATGGGGCATATGGAGGAGGCCCAGAAGATGTTAGGGATGTGTGACCCTTGCAGATGTGTAAGGTTGGGAATATTCCTCTATGGCAGATACAGAGATGCAAAGGCAACGTGTCCCACTGCCTGAAGTCACTTAGCAGCTCCATACCCTCGTATCACCCCAAAACATGCAAGTTATGGAAAGGTTCTCAAGTTTTAGGGTTCCCAAAATAAAATTTTAATACATTGTCACCCCTGTGCAAAATAAAACGTCAGTAAACCGAAAGCTCTTTTTAAGTGTTAGTTAACAAATCACCAGTTGCAAGCTACTCTTTCAAGTTGTTCTTTTTCCCTTCTTCTTTATTCTTGCTCTCCCAATGGTTATAAACCCATCAAAGTCCCCAGTTTGTCCTGAATTTGTCTCTCTCTAATTCAAATATTTTTTTTTTCCTTAAACATCCATGACCCAGGATGCTATGAATAACTCCTACTTTGGTTTGGAAAATGGATGCAAAAAGAACTTACAGGTAGGCTGGGGAGCTGGGAGACAACATCATCTCCCTTCACTTCTGCATCTCAGCCTGTCCTCACCCACGCTGGGGGCTATTCAGATTTGCTCCTGGCTTTAGGCTCTGCTGTGTAAGGATCTCTGTTTGGGTCTTGAAAAATACTGAAGATGTTTTAGACAGAAACAGAAACGATTAGACAGAAACAATTAGACAGAAACATCAGTGCATGCAGTTAGTTCATTTTTTTAATATGAAGAGAAGAATTCGCAGGAAGTATATAAACATTTGAGTGTATAAACATCCTGTCATTTATGTTTTCCTATCTCTGTATAGGAAAACATAAATGAAGGTATAGGAAAAAATACAACTATTGAGCTAATAGCCTCTGTAAAAACTTAGTAAGTGAATAGATTGAGGTTAAAAAATAGAAGCTGGAAATTAATTTTAAAAAGTATTTTTTCTGTTCCATTTTAATATTTTTTGTAGAAATATTTCATAGTATTAAGTGTAAAGCTTGAATATCAACTTAAAAATCGATTATAAATTTAATATTTACTTTGCTAATAATATAACCAAAGTGTATCTTATCAAAAGTTCCATGGTAAGGTAGACACTTATGAGAAAACAAACTGAATCACTGGACATTTAGTAAAATAACACTGAAATGCTTTCTTTTAGTTAAGTCAAATTTCTTTGAAGCTATATCTTCCCTATACTTATATTTTAATCTTAATACTTTATTGCTAAATTGATAAATTCCAATTTCCTGTCCAATGCTAAACCCATAGGGTGGGAGTCTTCTGACTTATCTGGGGCTCCTGAAATTGGCTTTAGAGGCATTATTCCAATTGAAGCCTTGGGATCTTATTTCAACATTGGCTCTGACTTAAGAGGATAACAAAATAATAAAGAGAAAGTATGGAGAGGTGTAATAGAGGTATCATTAATGAGAAAGTACCATTAATGTATCATTAAAATCAAGGACATTAAGGCAGAGAGTTATCTATTTCATCAATGAGTGTCAAGGAGCTTGAAGGAGTTTTGTTCAAAGAAAAGAAGTCAGCTGAGAACTTCCCCCTAAGTTAATTTATGGAAGTGAGTAATAATGGGTCCAGCCAAAAAAAAAAAAAAAAAAAAAAAAAAGGTGATGGTCACACATATTAATGATTCAAACTGATTTCCAGGGTTGTCTACACTATAAACATATGTCTAAAGAACAATTTACAGGGTCTGGCTTAGAACAAAGTTTCAAGAATCTGAGGAATTTTTACTGAAACCTCAGGATCTATCAAATCTTCAGGTCATTGTATTCATCTGACTCCACTAGATAATAAATACTGTGGTTCAAGCAACAGTGACCTAACAAGTCAGTTTTAAGTTTTTAATTTAAAATAGAAGTTCAAAGAAGAGCAGAAATTTGGAACAATGACAAATCCAAACTATTTTGAAGATTCATTGCCTTTTGGCAGGATATCCTTAAATTTCAGATTAGAAAAATGTGTATTAAAAAAAAAAAATCACAAAGACATTTTGTCCAGTATTAGCATAATACTTATCTTGATTGCTTTCCTAGACATTGCACCCAAGTATCTTAATTTGCTTTGTGCTACAAAATAGGAAAAGAAAGAGAAAACTCTAGCTAGTGATTTATTCAAGCATTAAGGTAATATAGTTCTGGGCAATTATAAATACCTATGTATGTTATTACCACTAAATCAAAAAGTGTCTTCTGCCAAAAAGGCTGAACTCCCTGAAATCCATTTCTGATGAATCAGCAGGAGATAACAGTAGAGTTACATGAGACACACCATTCTTGGGGGATCTAAAATCAATACTTTCTCTGTGATTTCAGCCTCTGCTGGCTCCACAAGTAAAATGCTAAAGTCTGTAGTTCTACACTAAAAATTAATTTGGCTCACTATGTCTGAGGCTTAAACTTCAGCCACACAGTTAATGATGCATGATATCACTAATCACTTCCTCTATGAAATAGCAAACTGTAGCTAAAAAATAAGACATGAGATGACAATTGCTTATGAGGTTAAGAAAAAAATGTTTTGAGGCCTTGGCAATTTACCAATGCTTACTCCTTTAAATAAATTTTGGAGATCCCTCTGTGCATCACAGTTGGCAAATATTGTACTCAATTAATTTGACAGTACCTGTTTTGGCAACATTGTCCCTTCAAATAAGAGAAAAAAAAAACTCCTTCACATTTCAAAGACATGCAAAATGCAGCCTTGTGATAAGAATGTTACAGCACTTACTCTTCCATTCTAGCTTGTCCCTATGGGTCAAGTGCAGAACTCTGAAGAAATCTGCTTCTTCCTCCAAGTGCTTAATTTTATTTTTGCTTTCTATCACCCCACGGAGACAAGTGCTGCTTTGATTGCCCTTACCAACCAACCTAAACAAGGTATAATTGACCTTTTCTACCCATTACCATGTTCTTGGGAAAAAAGTCAGAATCATTTTCTTTGTAGTATGTTTATTTAAGAGAGTAGAGTGATAATAAAGCATTTCAGGAAAATTTGGTATATTTTGTTATTTAGAAACAACTTTCAACACAACATCATATAGCAACTTCAGGGCTTTATCCCAGCCTTACCTACAAAATACAAAGCTCAGATATTTGTTCAAATATATAGGATAAGGATGACTTAAGAGTCCTTGGCTTGGTTCTCAAGCAGTATGACTTAATCTTTTGTACCTATTATTCTGTTTGAACCTGATGTCACAGGACAAAGGAGTTACCCACCATAGTGGCAGGCTGGGTTTAAAGTTCCAGAGACAAAGATGATACTTGTTACTTTTATCATCTGAGTAGTGAGCACTGGATTCAATAGAATCGAGAAAGTAGAAAGAAAACTATTGTGTGCACAGTGGCAGGTTCAGACCTAAATATCCTCCTTATAGCTTCTTACATTGAACATTTGCCAGAGCAGGAGCAAGGACAAGAAAGGGGGACACATGGTGTCCTCTTTACATCATCACTGCTGAGAAAAATCACTCCTATGGTAAGGCATAACAAGAGGTAACCCAGATGTTTACCAGATAGATAGTTTCCCCCTTTTTTTAGACAAAATTGGAAAGAAAGCAAATGCAACAATTGAAAGACCATCCAAGACCATAGAAAAGACCATCAAAGGCTGTAAGAAATTTGACTGGTGCACAAGTGACATTTATTAAACACTGTGGCAGTTCTAAGCTAAAGTTAGTTTTTAGAGGAAGACATAGCACATTATTTTATTTAGACTACTGTGTTATCTTCTGGGGTCAGAATCCTCTTCTACCATTTTTACTCATTATATGCTGATAAATCTGCTTTTAAGACTCATCCCTTCCTTTCATTTTGAGAAAGCTTATCCTCTGCAGATACTTTAATGAAAGAAAAGCTGATTGTTTGAAAACACAACTTGATACTTATCATGTTGACAGATGGTATTAATTTGTGGTAAAATTATACTGTACTCTCACTCATAATTGACCCTGGAACTGGAGATGTTGGCTAGTGAAATGCATTAGGTGTACCATAGATGCCAAGATTACAATCACTGAAATAAAGCTTACTTAGGGAAATATTTTAAATAAAATGCACTACCTGAAAAATCAGTTTAGTAACTAGTCCTGTCAGTAGTCAGAATTACTATATTTTACAGGTATAATTGTAAGAAGGAACAAAAAAAATTCATATTGAACAATAATCTCTAACAGTTATTCAGCCAATGTATTTATATGGAAAAACAATAAAGATAATACACTGTCAACAATCAATGTAAATGGCAAGTCAGCAAATATCTTCAGCTTTCTGTGTTCTGTAAGACAAATGTGGTAAAAGTAACAACTGACGACTTTAAAAATCATTGGTAGGGTTGGATTTCCATGTACTGCCTTCTCACAAAAATCTGAATATTAATTAATAGAGGGAGAATGTAACCTTATACAATTGGGTTCAAAGAATAAATGACACTTTAAAATACTGGAATGGCCTAAGAATGTTTTATTAACCTATCCATATTGCATATTATGAAGTTGTTCAAATGCATGCAGTTAATGAGGAGAGCTCAGCTCAATTTAGTATTTTCCCCCTCTATTTTCTTAAACATAGTTATATTTTTAAATTACTGAGCTTTAGATTTAACTTTTTTTAAATTTATCTATACTTCCAGTCCCTTCCCAGAAGTGAAAATGTGAATAAGCAATTGCTTTATAGTCAGTAAATTTTACCGATAGTCCCAGAGATTTCTCTGATATCACAGTGGTAATTATTACTATGGTAATAATCATTGCCACTCTGTACATATTTGTGTGGTTACTTGTTTTCTCTCTGCAGAATACACAAGATATGAAAGGCCTCAGTGCTAGTGTATACTGTGATTAATCAGTCCTAATTTGACTAAAAATGTCTCAGCTTTGAAACACTTTTCCTTATAATTCCTGTGTAAAATATAAGAATTTTTAGACAAAAACAATTTTTCTGTGTTATGGTATTTTTTGCTGTGTCATTGCCTAGCCAAGAGTTTCACCTCACATACTAATGGATTTTACATTGGCATTTTAAATTTTACAGTTACTTTTTTATGATAAAAAATTACAGATTTTCCTTTTTAATGTGTTGCCTATGTGATGTATGTTCAGCCTGTAATGATGGTTTTAGGAAAGGCTTTAAAAAATATGTTTAAACCTCTTTGAGATCTGGGTCATTCAGTGGGAGAAATGAGGAAAAGCTGTTGCTAATTCTTGTAATTTGGGATGCTGTGGTTCCTTCCAGTGGAGAACCAGACTCGTACAGAACAAGACAGTGTGTCATGGATGGGGGAAAAAAAAAAAGCCACCAGCACTCCAGGAAAGAAAAAAACAGAGAGGAACACCTTCAATTTGACCATTGCTAATGTACATCTCACAAGAAGGTAGAGACAGACAGAAAGACCAAAAAAAAAAAAAAAAAAAGGTAAATAAATATGTGAAGACACCAACCCTTCTCATTTATGTTTCATTTAGCAGGCTTAGCAATGATAATGAAAAGCAGAAAGGTGAGAATGTAAAATTCCGATGAAGTGAGAAATACTGCAGGAATAAAGAAAACACAGGTAAGAAAGAAAAGGGGTATTTGCTGCAATTAAAGATCTGTCAGAGCTTTCCATTACAACAGCTGTACAACTGTAAAATAATATAAGAAGGAAGATTTTTGGAAGACCCTAGAAAGGCTTGAGAAAGTGTGGCAAAAATGAAACAAATTGAAAATAAAGAAGAAACTCACAGGAGGAAGGGAAGTGAAGGACAGATACCACCTGACTGAATGATGGCAGCAATAAATCCACATGAGTGAGAAACAGGATAGGAAAGAAATAAAATTAATGCTTTTATCTCATCTATTTCTTCAGCAACTGAGCAATAAAGAAAAAAAATTAACTAATATGAGAACTCTTATTTTCTCAAGTATAGCTTTCTTTTATTCCTGTTTACTTGAAAACCCATTAATTTAAAATATGCATGAAGAAAAAGGAAAAGCTGTTAGTCTAAAGCCATGTACAGCAAGGTTCAATTTGAAGAGCTTTTTTTATGGCCAAGTTCCAAAGAGCAGTCAAATGGGATTTACAGTGCCAGTCTTGACAGGATCTTAAGCATAACAGCATTAGGAAGCTGCCACCATAACTTCTGGGGTAGAGAGGCTGCAGTAAGTTGTGGGCTACAATTAAAGCTCATTCATTTCTCCTTCCTTCTCAGCATTGAAAAGGTTAAGGACATAAGGATCTCAAAGCCACTAAATTGTCTTTCTGGTTTAGACCACCCATAAATACCATAGAAAAGCTCAAGCAGTTTTCTTTTTTTTCCTTTGAGGGGGAAATTTTTTTCCATTAGGAAGCGGTGAAAGGACAGAAAAAAGGGAAACATGATGAAATCCAATACAGTTGAATTTTATTTCGCCAAAAGATCTCCTTTAGATCTGTTCTAGAGAACATTTTCCCTTACTCTTTTCGTTAAAAAGCCCAGCCTCTATAAAGTGTCTGGACTTTTATTTTGCTCTTGTTGTTGCTGTCACAAATTGTAAAAAATCAGAAATACCTGTGTATATTCTTTTTAGAAACCTGAACTGACAAAATGTCAGTGAGATGCTGGGCAATAACTTGCCCTGAATATCACCAGGTTGTGTCTGAGAAATACCATTTCAGGCAGCTGACAGTCATACACTCATCAGAATCTGAATTCCCATCAGCTGACTTAGTAAGAATTTAATAATGCATAATGCATTATGCAACCTAAAAAACCATTAGCTGGGTAGTTCAAGAAGATAGAGTTATCCTATTTTGTTGGATTCTGACAATGAATCATCACTTCCTTCATATTACGTGTTGCTGGCTGCCTATCTGGTTGATAGAATCTGAATCTGGAAGGAAAGTGCTCCAGGCCATTCACACAGAAGTCTTACAACATTAAAAATATGTCAGCTGTAAATTTTCGATTATGATTCTGGTCTGGCAAGAGACACTATGACAGTCTGAATACAGATTTAAAAATTTTATAAGCTTAATATTGTCAGCTAAACCGATATTATATTTTTCCATGCCCAGCACTGAATTTTGACTTCAGTGTAGTCTCAGGATAAAGCATTCCCAGCTAAAGCTACTCAGTGTCACGTCTGTGCTGAGATAAATCATTTGCACTGGAGCCCAGAGCAACAAGTATTGTTGCTGGCCTCAGGATACAAAGTAGAAAACACATTTTGACATAGTTTTCCTGACATGGTTTGCCTGTATCTCATTAAATAAATATAAACAAGAATCATTTTTGGTCTCCTCAAAGGTAGGAACTAAAAAAAATAAAAAAGGAAACTACAGCTGGTACTAGACTGAAAACATCCTAGTGAAAGGCAAGATACCAGTGGCACTTTAAATTCTCCAGAGGAGTAAATGGGGAGGGGGTAAAATCAGAGTTTATGGACTCCCTTACACTGACCATCTACTCTGGGCTACTCTGAGGAAGGCTTCTTCAGTCCATCCTACTGTCCAGCCCCTTATAACTACTCTGATGTTCTATTTCAATTATCTTACTTTTCTAGGGGCCTTTTGACAGGAGAGTTTTCTAGAAGCTGTTGTTATAGAATGCTTAGTCTTCAGGTTTCCAATGTTCTGTTTTGTTAGAGGAAGGCTTGAGCAATGCTGATTGATGGTACAGTGGGTTAGCAGACACTGTTGAAGGAAATTCAAAAAATGGGCTCTGTAAAATAAGTAATAAAGGAAGGTTAAGAACTGAGATGATTTAGGATTATATTTGGGTTGAAAAAAAAATTATCTATGAAATGTGAAATTACAAAGTAATGTCAAGGAACTTCAGAAAATACAGTTATGATAAAAAATGACAAATTAATTCTGCAAGATATCCCTTTTTCTCTTACAACACAGCTTCACCTATGCTTGTTAGAAAAAAGACATTGTTTTTATGAAGAGATAATATCCTTAACAAAATTGTGTCCATCATTTTCTCTGAAAGATAAGAATTTCTATTGACACTAGGAACTGTATAGAGGTCAAGGAAAGACTGGGGTGCCTTCTTAGAGGACCTTCCAGGTGCTGCATCAGTAGCAATTATTATGATAACTTAATATTTATCATGTTATTTGTATACAGTATTATTAATGTCATATGTGTGCATATTACCACTGTGTAATTTATTTTGACTAGTTTGATACACTGCTCACACATTTTTTATTATTCTGAGGTCTGAAGAAAACACTGAAAGGAAATGAAGAAAGGAAAAAAAAAAAAACAATATTTCACATAGACCTATAAATAAAACAAAACTAAATTTTCTCTGAACTGCCAAACATAAATGCTTTTACAGACAAATTTGTAATTCCATACTATAGTTTCAGTGATTCATGTATTTTTCCATGACTGTAGCACTATCTAAGTGACTGCTTTAATGAAACTTCTCATCTTCAGGCAGAGCAGCTGAATGCTGCTGCCATGTCCATTTTACTGCCCTGACATGTAAATGTTGTACACCTCGTTATTCAAGCTGCAGGTAGCAAACTACCTGTGAATTATCAGCTTTGCCAACAGGTAGAGCACAACAAGGATTTAATTGCCTTCCCCTTTGGAATCCTTCACCCTCGAGGGATGGCAACTGTTATTCCAATTGTAAGACAGAGCAGCTACTTAGTGGTCTTTCACCTGGAAAAGGAACAATGTAAGTGTTAATGATGAAGAATGTAAGTGTTAATTAATCAAAATTTGAGTCTGTCAACTGCTTTTCCTCCAATCCTTAAGATTAAAATGTTCTTCTGGAAGAGTCTGCAAACCTCGGGGTCTGTGGTCACCTTGTGGTTTTTGAAAATTGTGTCCAGACCACTGGTAATTAAAAGGTGAACAGGCAAGGAAAGCATTAGAGGTGAGATAAAAATTATTGGCTTCTGCTCCACGTCTTAGCAGTTTCCTGAAAATCAGTTCTCACCATTCTCACCACACAGTATCCCTAGGATCTGTGCCCTGGATGGGCTGTTAGGTGTCCTGAGCTCATCCTTGGTTGAGCAGTGATTTCTAGCAGTTCCACAGAAAACATTGCAGCAGGCTGGCAGGGCAGTCTCCCCTACAGGAAGCTCCAGCCAGGCTTTCCTTATGTTATGATTGGCTCTTGCAATTAAGGGATAACTATTGTGTGAATATTAAGAGAAGCTTTAGTGATGTATAGTTATGTTATTGTAGTTTAGATGTCCTCTGTTGTCCCCACAGTTCCCTTTCCCCCCTGTATTGTTGCCATCAGACAGCCGGGGTTGTCTAGGACAGGTACAAAGAAGGCTGCACGTGTGTCCCTTGCATGGGGCAGTGGGGAATGGAAAAGCTCAGGGGGTGCTTAGGGGGTGCAGCATGGCAACACCTGACCTCCAATCCAGTTACAAGAGAGCAGTCTCCATCGATAAATGGCAAAGAAGAGCTGACTGACAGACTTTGGGAGGGCTGGGCTGGCTGATGCAACCCCCAGAAGTATAAAAGACTGAGCATCCTTCTTGAAGATGAACCGGCCATGTGGTGTGCACATGGGCAGTTCCCAGCACTGCAGCTTTTTCCTTAGGTAGTCCTTTTGTTGTATTTTTGTTAGAATTTAATAAACCTTTTTAAATTTTCAAAGTGAGCAGTTGTTCCTCACCCATATCACAAAGGGTTGCAATCCTGCACTACAGCATTGCCACTGCCAGAAGGCTGAACCGAGCTCGCACAGCCTCAGCAGAGAGGTTTGCCACTCCCATGCTGTATGAACTTTTCTTGACCTGCCTGCAGTTTCATTTTACTTGCTTCTGCTGTGACAGCAGTTTCTCAAATTCACTAAGTGTCCACAGTTAATTTTCCTGCTTTTGTTTGTCTTGTGTGATACAAGTGCAGTTTTTATGGCAACAAGCACTTAGTGCAGAGTAAACTACCTACAACACAGACAGTGCCATGAAACACAGCCTTGTTATGACAGCAAAGGAGCAGAAAGGTGTAAAATTGTTACAAAATGCATAAAAAATAATCCAAAATGGAATATAGACCAAGGAAGAGGCAGCAAACCACATCAGCATCATCCTCCTGTCAGTGAAGGACTCCAGATACTGAGGACTCCCACAGCACGCCTCTCCCCTCTCAGCACTAGCACAAAAGACCCGACCCCAGGAACCAGAGGAGCAGAGGGAGAGTGAGCATTGCTCCAGGACATGGGGCATGTACACTGAAATACTTTAACTGCACTGTTTTTCTTCCTGTAAAAGTTACATCTGGATTAGTGATAATTAAACTTAAGATTTCCATTGTACTACCAATAAATTATTGGTTTTATGAACATGCAGTTCTGTAAATACATGGTTTTATGTACATACAATATGTACATACAATAGTAAATACATACAATTTATATGCATATCAGTCAGTTACCTGCAATTATGTACATACAAGATACAATACTGCATCTTCACCCACAAAAATTTCTAAGATAATAAAATCTTGGCTTCATGTAAAAATATGTAGAAACTATTTCCTCTTATCTTTTGTGATTCAGAACTGCAATGTATGCTCCTGTATATAGAGAATGTTGCATGAATTTTATTAGCTTTGAAAAGATTTAGATAATTTCACTGCTTTTACCAATCTAGTCACTGTCAAAGTCAAAAAATAAGAGTTTTTAAACTTTTAGAAACTCTGCTCTCTAGAAACATTTTGACAATTATGTCAGTGTTTTTCTGTGTTGAAAACATTAATTTCATCAAAACTTTTGAACTGGGAGATGTCTCTTGACAAGGATGGAATCTCTGATCAAAAAGGGCAAGGGAGGAAGAAACTCAGAAACTACTGGGTAATTTGTTCCTTTCTCATGAATTTGAATCTCTCTTGGGAGTTATTTTTCAAAAGCAGAGATTGAGTCTATAGCAATCAAAACCCCTCAGTTGAGACATAGAATATCCATGTTCAAATTCTGTCCCCAAAGCTGTACCACTGTGGGACTGGAAAAGTGTGTGATGTGGCTAGATTTTACAGGAAAAGTAAACTTGCAGCTTGAGGAGAAAGCTAAAAATTAGTCCCATAATACACTACTTACAGCAGAAATGCACTAGCAACATCTTTTATTTTGAGTTGTCACTACAGTGTCATACAGACTAATCTTTATGAAAAGTTGAGCTCATTTTCTTCTTTAAAAAATAGTCTCCTACATAATAATAAAAAAGTTCCTGTTATATCAATTAGATCAGTTTTAAAAACAAAGTGAAGGCAGAAGTAAGATTTCCTGTTAAAGCAGACTTATTCCCATCCCAGAAATCTTAAAGATAACTATTTGGAATATATCTAGAAGGCTGAGAAATCATCTCTCTAAAAAAATCATCAATGTGTAAAGTTTATTTCTGAAATGTTAGAGAATGTGCACATCAATGTCCATGTTCATTCTGCAAGCTTTCTTGCACATTTTCTTGAAAACAAGCTCTGGTGTGCATAAAGAGAAGTTCAGAAATAAAGAAATACAGGTGAAACTTAAAATAAATACTGGTAATACCCAGTACCTCCAGAGGTCATGGTGCATGGAAACATTTAGATCCACCTCACGTGGCTACACCCCAACCACTGGTGGCATCAAGTTGCCTTGAGAGGTCTTTTACCAAGAGCTCTTCTACCAGAATAAGGATGGGTGACACTCAATATATTTTCTCTTGTAATTGAGAAGTAAAATTAAAAGTACTTTTACCACACAAACATTCTACTGCTTGCTCTGCTCTGTTACACAAGATATCTCTTTAGGAAAAATGCTTCAAAGTATAAACTGTCCTTGAGTAACTATGGTAAAGCAACTCTACAAAACCCATACAAAGTCAACTCCAAAGAAATCCTAAACCATATTACTCTGGCCAACCCAAATCAATTTCTGTCAGAAATCCAGTGCTACTGCTCTATGCTGGTAACCCATACCAAATACAACATTTACATGTGTCTTTGCATATCATCATCTGTACTATTTTGCCCCTTCTGTAGTTAATGAAGGTTTGGGAATGAAAGCCTTGACAGAAAACTCAGAGCAGAACAGATATACTAGAAGTAAAAATAATACCAACTTTTAGAATTAATATAAATTTGAAAATGCCTCTGGAGAGGATTGGGTACTAATTTTATCTGTGTGTCTGTTCCTGGCTCCCTCAGAGTGCTCATGCGGTGTGTGAGGTGTGAGCCTTGCTGGTGCTCAGGAAAGCTCTGCTGCCAAAAAGGCACCAAGAACTGGGATGCAATCACAGGCTGTAGCTCCAGGGCTACAAATAACTAGCCTGTTAGAAAGGACAGAGGCTGCCTAGGCCACACACCTCAGGCACTTCAGCTCTTCCCTGGGGTTTATGGCAGGATTTTCTATTCTGCCTAATTACAAATACTGCAGGCTATACAGTTCCAGAAGATGTAGCCAAACAAAATCAGCTTCAATCAAACTTTTACTGTAACTCTTAGGCCCAGAAAGGGCTGAGCTGCACATACAGAGTGACACATTCTCTTCCCTTTCTGTGTGTTTGACAACCCAGACTACTGAATTAAACATTGGATACTTAATAAGTCTAAAGAGTAGCAGTACAATTCTACTTACTGTTCTCTTTCACACATTCCTCCAGGAAAAAAAAAATCCCAACTAATTAGAGTTTATGAGAGCTATGGAGCACTGCTCTGGGTGTTTTATTTCAAAGGTCACTTTTAGTACAGAATTTTATTGCAGCTTAGGAGAATGAAAAATGTAAAAAGAAAGTTTCTTTTTTCACTATCAGGGTGTGATATAAGTTTTCTTGAGAACGTATTTGAGTGGCATGTAAAACACATACAGAAAAGCATCTCCCAGCATTGGATTGGAAAACAACTAATTCCTTCATATTACTTTATTTGCATCTCCAGAAATTTGCTGTTTAAGAGTTTTGCAGTTAAAGCTTTCTTCTGTGTTGTAAGTAATTACAATTCTGAAGAAGAAACAACATAATCGGTTAAAAAATTACTGTTGTTTACTTTAGAGCCCAAAGAAATTGCTCCATTATTTCAGTTTTTCACTTTATTTATGTATTTATTTATGTATGCATGCATTTATTTATTTCTCTATTTAATGTGAGTGTTTTTATTGAAGCCTATTTTTATTGGCTCTATAACAGAAATTACTGTGATGGCATACTTTTCTATGGTTAATGCTTTTAACTTTTCTTTTTACTGTCAAGGTAATGTAAATGCACAGCCTATTGACACATGAACATTTTATTCAGCATGCTGGGTAGTAAATTTGGTATTACTGATATCTGCTGTCTTCCCATTTTTACTGGTGTGACCAGTGCTTGCTATAATATAGAATTTAGATTAGATTTGTCTCTTTCAAAAATCAAAAAGATTGATATATTCCTGACTGACGACTCAAAGGAGAGAAAAATATTCTTCTCTTTTTCTGATTTCTGAGTTCAAAGAAAAAATATTTGGGTGATTCTGAGGATTGTTGAATTGTGCAGTTAAGTGATATTTTTATCACATAAGAGCTTTCCACATCTATGTTTTCTCTACAGAAGTATTTACAGCTATGATTTCCAGATATGCTGGATATTTTAAATTTGGTTGAAGTGCAGCCTGGTTTCCCAAAATCTCCAGGAGATGGAGATTTTGGGAAACCAGGCTCAAGCAAAATATGTACTATTCAGGAGAATATGAAGACTGGCTGAGAAAATTTGGGTTGTTGAACCTGTGGAAGGGAAGGCTCCAGGGACACCTTATATCAGCCTTATATCAGCACCTAACAGGAGCCAGAAAAGGGGGTCTTTTCACAATGATATGTAGTGGCAGGATAAGGGGCAATGGCTTAAAACTGAAAGAAAGCGGGTTTAAATCAGATATTAGGAAGAAATCCTTTATTCTGTGGGTCCTGAGACCCTGAAACAAGTTGTGGATGCCCCATCCCTGAAAATGTTCAAGGGCAGGATGGACAGACCTTGAGCAGCCTGGTTTGGTGGAAGGTGTCCCTGCCCATGGCACTAAATTGGTAAGGAATATAAATAATTCTTTTCACAGGTTCTGGCAACATACTCCCATCTCAAACCCCTCTTCAACAATACATTCCCATTCCCTAGCTGGCACTGCTGTTGATAGGAGGTTATCCTATCACTGTAGGTTATCATATCCAGACTTTCCTCTAAACTTCTGTACAAGCTTATAGAAAAATTCAATTCTGTAATTTTTCACTTTTTCAGTCTATGTCTTCTGTTTGAATAATCTCTACTTTACTTTTTGGTTTGGATATGTTTTCTAGACAGGAATCCTTGGAAATAATTGAAAGATACCTACCACTCCCAGAGAAAGAACTTGCAACAGGGATAAGTTTTTAGGAAGAAATACCAAGAAAAACCATGAAAAACTGATCTATTTTTCTTCTATTTGAAATGTACAGATCAATTAAAGATTTTTTTTTTCCCCACAGGCAATTTACCTTGAAAAGTAAATAGGTCACTTTTAAAATTTTATGTACCACAGATCTCTCTTGTAGGGAGAATTCATATTCCATAATGTATGTGTTTATTAAGTTAAAAAATAAAAATATCTATTTTTAACTTATTTGTCACAAGACAGACACTTAAAATGGTAAATTTTTGGCTTTAGAACTCCCATTCAAGTCCTGAATGCAGAGGATTTTTTGCCTTCCCTTCTGCTACAACAGGATGTCATATACTGGAATCTACTTCTGCATTGTTTAAAATGTTCAAATACAGCTGCTAAATAAATCTTACTGGAACAACAAAATTAGCTTCAAAGTGAGTACTAGAATAAAAGGATCATAATTCCTCTTGAGTTATGTGTTTCTTTAAAATTTATTTTAAGAACAGCCCAAGTTACAGTCAGAGATTATCCTAAATAAAGAGCATTTCTAAGGCTACTGGTAACCAACATATGTCATGAAAGGGAAGAAAACATGAAATAATGAAGCTTTTCCTTCTATTTAAATTAAATTTGTTGATAATCAATTTTTGTGATACTTTTCTTTCAAGTTCACAGGCAGAAAGGCAACAGCTACTGTGTTACATGACTCAATTAAATCTAATTAAATCTTTTCAAAGTCTAACTAGAAGAAAGTATTTCATGGCCACATTTTGACTTTGACAGATAAATATCAGTGTCTCCCAGTTCAAACCCTTTTATTGCAGGCTTAAAAAAATTATATATATATATATATATATATATATATATATATATATAAAAGTAGCTGCTCCTCCACCACCCTACCAACTTCATTTCCATACCTTTGGAAATGTGAAATTTATTTGGAAATTTATCACACTTATCTTGGTATGGTGAAATCTAATTTTTGGGCTTATGTTTCTAATTTTCCTTCTCTGAATTTGTATCTTCAATAAGTCTTGTTCACAGCTTGTTTTTCAGGAAACTGAATCTTCTCAAGGATTCTTACATACTGGGATTAAGGCTGGAAGGGCCCTCAGGAGGTCCCTGGTTCAACCAGGGAGTAACAAAGCCCTTGGTTTCTTAGATATATCTTATTTCCATCCATAAGCAGAGAAAAAAATTCTCATTGCTAATCAAATGACAATAGGCTAAACAAGTTAACAAATACAAATTATGTGCTCTGCAATTTTTAAGAGCTAGTGAAGCAAGTTTTTTAGCTTTGATACTCATAGCAGTCTTAAGCATAGCCAATTTAGCTTCCAGTCACCTCATTTCTCAGAGATAATTTGAACAGTCAGCAGGAAATATCCTTAAAAAAGCCAGGTCCAAACAAAAGATAAGATACAAAAAACCCCACTGCTAATGGAGAATTAAATTGGCAAATCAGAAGTGCCAAGAGGAGGAAGTTACTGTTAACCCTTCTGTTCTCCCAGACACATGTAAAACTACAAATCCCAGGCTGGTTTCTGCCCTTCAGCACACCCTGCTGTTTTTCCTTTCAGTTTGGATGTCTGCCTTACACTTTTCTCTTTTAAACATGTGACTACCCTGGAGGAATTGGTTGTGTCATCCATTTCCATTGCAATAAATTAACTGACTGCACAGAACTCAGAATTAGGTACAGAGAAATTTGTTTTCCTTTTCCAAAAATTTACTGTGGACTTTCCCCACAAACATACTACAGGGAAGAAACAACTTGCAGAGGGCAGAATACATTGAAAAAATACCAATCATTTTTCATCAGCAGCTTGATTTGTGAGTGGGGTCTGTGCTACTTTTTGTGCATGAGACAAAGGTAAGGCATGGGCCACACGTTTACCTTGGTACTTTGTTTGAGAGGGACAAAACCCAGGATCAGAGCTAATGTCATGTTAGAGTACACCCTGCTCAACCCACCAGTGGCAGAGAGGTGGAGGGTGCACAGAGTAAAATGCTAACAAATACTTGAAAGAATAGAAAAACCTTGTATTTTCAGTAATAATGTATTTAAAATTCATTCCCACAAAGACCTTAATTGATAATCTCTGCAGACTAAGATAACAAAGGAAGTAAGAGAAGGATAGAGTCAGTGGCAATTTTTGCAAAGAAATACCAACAAGTATGCTTGAGATTTTTACAGTACTTTTAAAGAAAATTGCAACAAGGTATTCCAGCATACATCTTTGCATTAATTTCTTGTATATGAAGGTAATTGCAATAATTCAAAATTCAAGACTGGTGACATGTCCCAGTAACTCATCTATTTCATAAATAAAAGGAGAAAGGCCATACTATGAATGGCAAAATTCTAGTTAAACTAATCTTATTCATGTTTCACACATTAACACTGATTTCCCATTCAAAAGTCCAAAACCAGAAAACCCTTGTATGTTCTACTATGCTTATTTTTTTTTTTAAATATGGACTTTTTACCCATTTCAGAGTTATTCAAAAGTATCTATTAAATTTTCATACACAGAGATAAGAAAAAAGAGGAGAGAAGAAAAGAAAAGCTGGCTATGGGGAAAAAGGTAAAAAGCACCAGGAAAAAAGTAATAATTAGCAGACATAATAATCTGAATATGAATTCCAGATATATTTGTACTTCTCTGAATAGCTTCTGAGGCAATCATTTTTTTTTTCAAAATTAGTTTCTTCACGACTAGTGATATTAATCAATTTCTTTCATTTTCCATGATATCAGAATTATTAACTTAGTCAGTATTAAACCATATGATAGTTTCTCTAGGACATGTAGCTGAGTGTTATCTGGGAGTTGGGTTTGCTTTGTTATTGCCATCTCAGAGAGTTTTATACAGTGAGAATAAATCTTAGAATGGGACAAGTGTTGGCCACTCTTGAAGCATTTATGCCTCTCCAATATAAGTGACAAAATTTTGGCCCTAAAAATAATCACCACAAGGTCCCCTGGGATGCAGAAACTGGCAATTAATATGGAAACAGAGCCTCTCTTTCACTGTACTGATGTTTGTCCCTCCTGTGCTGCTGGAGTTAGGGACAGCTGGAGCAGAGGCACTGCCTCCAAGCTTCCCCCAGGAGCACTTGCAATCTGGCCTCCAAAACACAGTTTCCATTTTCTCCATGACATTTTTGATTGCAATCCCACTTCTCTGACAGAAAGTATTTTTTCACTAAGCTGCCCTCTCTAACTCAGCACCTCACCTCCAGCCTCCACTTCTAGTACAGGAAATCTTGATTGGAATAACAGCATTTAAGGCTAATAAAGAAACATGTTATTTACAGGTGAATGCTATTATCACTTTTATGCCTTGCATGCTGATATAAATTGAATCATGGAATTTATGTATACACTGAGATATAAACTCAAGCTTGGGGAAAAAAAAAAAAAAAAGAGTTCTCTGGGGTAACCCAGTAGCAAACACCATCTGCTGTTCTTCTGAGCTGAGAATGATGAGACATATTCTTGAAATTTCATGATTGTACAGTGTCCATGGATAATTATATAAAGAAAATTTGTATGATCTATGATACATTATAAGAGTACTTGAAGCATGTAACTAGTACCAAAGGGAAAAAAATCTGAAGTATGTCAATTTTTCAGAACAATATATTAACCTTAGCTGAAATAACCCTTCAATTTAAAACACTGCTGCTCCAGTGTCTTTCTATTGGTCACCTTTTTAAAAAATATTATTTTTAAAAAGACACTTTTTCACCCCTGCCCTCCTGTATTTTTCTAAACACATTTCTATATCCAGGTCCCCTGTCAGTATATTTGAGATCAATTTCCATGCAGGTACACTTGTGGCATGATTGTGAATGCAAGCTTATGCATTTTTGCATGCCTACAACTTCTGAAATCACTAGTTTTCTGACACTTGTCTGTGAAGATTCAAGTCATATACCTATCATGCTTGCTTAGAATTTTTTAGTTGCTTAAATGATTTACTAGGGATATTTTATCAAATCTGACCTTTGTCAAATTACAAGCACTTTTAGAATGATGTTTTTTTTTTCTCTCAATAGTGAGGGAAGACTAGGAAGGAAAAAACTATCAACTTCAAGAGAAGTTATTTTTACCTTTAAAAATAAAACACCAAGTATCTGTATTCAGAGATTTACTCAGTGGCATTACCACAACTTTGGTGCTTTATAGTCAATGGATCTACTTGACTATACCATGTAAGAAGGCTCACAGAATGCTTGAGGTTGGAGGGCACTTTTGAAAGTCACCTGGTCTACTCCCCCTGCTCAAGCAGGGTCATTTAAATCCTGTTCCCTGAGGCAGTATCCAGATAGCCTAAGAATATTACCAGGGATAGAGACTCTACAACCCCAGTGGGCAGCCTGCTTGGTCCTCCACACAGTGAAAGAGTGTTTCCATGTGTTCAGAGGAACCTTCTGTGTTTCATTTTGGGCCCATTGCCTCTTGTCCTGTCACTGGGTGCCACTGAAACGAGCCTGACTCCATCCTCCTGGCATCCTTCCTTTCAGAATTTACACACATTGTTGAGAGCCACCCTGAGCCTTCACTTCCCCAGGCTGAGCAGTCCTATCTCTGCCAGTCATTCCTTATGTGAGAGGTGCTGTAGCCCCTCCATCATCCTTGTGGCTTTCCAAAATAGCCATAAGGACCATCAAAGACCCAAAGGAGCTTCAGCAGCCCCATCATGATCTCCTCTCTGAGTCCCTGGCGAGCAGCAAACCTTCCTGGTTAATCAGAAGACAGAGACCTTCATCCCTGTCTGGAAGGAGTCTCCCGCTGCCATCGCTCACTCCTTCCCCATGCAGCAGCTGTGGGGCCCAGGCCTGAGCAATTCAGGCACTTTGTACCCCTGAATCAAGCATGTACCAGGTGTGTGCTTCATGTGACCTGGCATTCCAGGCAAAGAGCAGGGATAAATCGCTGTCACTTTTTGGGGAAGGATGCATCCATGTGTCAAACCCTCAGGAAAGGCAATTAAAGCTCATGTGAACAATGCATCCAAATGAATGGCAGTGTCTGTTGGGCCCTTGGAGAGATGACAGGAAGAAATTGGTTGCAGTTTGGAGGACTGAGCTGTAGCCAGCCTCTGGACTTCAGGTTAAGCTACACAGCATAAGCAAGAAAATCTTTCTTGCATGTGTAGTTGCATCTAGTGTTTGCTGGACTGAGGTTCAGTACCTTTGGAAAATGTGTTCTGTATCAATTTAGAAACTGCATGTCAACATTGCAGGTACCTTTGCTGTTTAAAACCTTTTGTTTTATCTACACATTTTCTGTTGGATTTACAAATCTTTGACCCCTGATTACAGCTGTTTCTAAACAGCAGTAGCTTCTAGAAACATCCCAACACCAAATGGACCATAATAACAGAGATAGTATGTCAAAGTATCAATGAGGCAAAGTAGCCCAATTACCCAGAAAGATCAGTCTTGCTGTTTGTACAAAGTCACATTGCATCTAGTGTGGTCTGTTCTGCAAATTGTTTGGAGCACAGATACCTCATCTCTCAGCTGAAATAAAAATATTTTGCTGCCACTTTGTCATTCAACCAATGGCAAAGCATACATGAAAATAAGTTTTGTTGCCAGAAGTGAATGATGTAAGTGTTAAATAGTCATCACATACTCAATATGTTACTTAAAAAAAAAAATAAAAAAAGAAACCAATAAAATCCTGAAGGTTTTTTTGGTTTGGTCTTTTTTTTTTTGCATATTGTAGAACATAAAAGTTCGTCTCTGCACACATTATGCCTTTTCTCACAAAAGCCAAAGGGAATTTTCAGCATGTGAGACCTTGCATACCTTCAGTAGAGGGAGATCAGTGACATTTCTGAGTTCTGTGGAACAGCATCCATAAAAGATTGGCTACATTAACATCACTTCCACCAAGAGCGTGAGGAGCCAGGAAAGTTTTGGTCAAAGCAGTGGCATTCCCACTCTACTCCTTGGCACAACAGCCCTGAACAAATGCATCTCTTGGCCTGTGGAAGCTGCTGCAGAAGCTGTGACAGCAACTCCTCTTTAAGCCCTACATTCCCTGTATGCTTTGGGAAGGAGCTGGCACTTGAGGGAAGCCTGCTTTCACTCATGGAAGGCAAGGGGTAGTTCAGGTTTTCATGAATCAAAACTGACAAAAACTGCATAGATCAGGCAGGGAGTGACTTTGAACATCTTGTGATGCTGTGCAGATTTATTGCCTGCTTAATATAAATCCTGTCTGTCTTGAACCACAATTCACAAAAATTTTGACACACAACAGCTTATGTAGATATTTTATCTGCATCTGACTTAGGATGGCAAAATTAAACCTATTATTGCAAAAAGCAGAAATAAACAAGAGCTTGCCTTCAATTTCCATCTGAAGGTTAAGGGTAGGACTTAATAGCAGAATTTGGTTTTTCATCAGCTTGCATGATTTTACGGGCATGCAGAAATTTTTTTAAAGTTAATAACACCTAACTCTGAACCGTAGCTCCACAAATGAAGTTATGGTTTGCCTGCCACAAACAAAATAAATTAAAAAGACAGCCCTTGCTTCTGACTAGTAATGAAAAAAAGAAATTTTTTTATCACAAAGACTATAAAATGCCTGAGATATGAGGTTTAATTAGAGTTTTGACTTTACAATCCAACAGTAAATGCTGCCGTTAGTCAAAATGAATGATACAGTGAATATACTCTGACATAATATAATGTATTGACATTATTCTTAATAATATAAAATAATAAAATAATAAAATAAATATAAATATAAAATATATTTAAAATATTATATTTAATAGAAAAAATGTTACATTTCTACATGCCATCAGACTCTGTAAACTGCTTTCCTAAGTAGTAGAAAGCTGAAAGGTACATGAAGTTAAGGTACCTTTGTGGCTTCCATAATAATGGCACCTTTCAGAGGGACTCAGGTCAATAAAGTGTTCCTCTACCTTCTTTCCTTCCCTGTCAGCAGCTCCTGGTCCACCAGCAGTGTCCCACTTCACTCACTTCTGCTTCCAGTTTTAATTCCTTGTTATTCTTGTGGCTTTCAGCAACAAATAGGCAGCACAAACCATGGACTGGGCAACACTGGAAGAGTGTACAGGGAGTTTTTCTGAATTCTTTGAGAGCTCTTTCTGGCTCAGGGACCACCTGCACTCCCAGATGGAACAACTGCAATGGGTTTGACCTCACTCCAGAGCAATATGAAGCCAAGCATGTATTCAACTACTTCTCCATGGAGTGGATTTAAGCTCCCAAAAGAAGGGAAGAAGCCATGTGAATTGACCCCAGGCATTACATGATCTAACTTGTAGAATTTTATGGAATGAGACAAGAGCATGGTCCTTTGGCTCCACATCCATGTAGCAGAAATCACAGCTCTTTTTATGACACTCACCTTTGGCAATTAAATATACCTTATATACACTTTAGGGTGAAAATTAGGGGTTGTGCTATTAATATTACTTATTTTTGTAAGTAATCAATGGAGAGAAGTGGATGTCCTCAGATCCAAGGCACTAAGCTGACCCTTTGAAGCTAGATGGGCATGGGAATATTGCCTAAAAGTGCTCTAGGAATTCCAGAGGAGACTACTAGGGAGGGAACACTGCATTTGCTAATGCTAACAATTTTAGTGAAAGGGACAAGGGGTGAATTACATGGACTTGTGCGCATTGTGAGTTATAAATATGAAAAAAGAGGGGAGAAAATATGAATGCAGAAAGAGTAGCAGACAATATGGTAGTTAAACATTTGTGTATAGGAAGGCAAAAAACCCCAAATAAATATATATGAGTTATACATTTGATTGCAGGAAACTGCAATGCCATACCACAGAGATTTGTATTAATAATCTTTTTAAAGATAATAGAAACAATTGTTGAAGATTCGTGACAAGAAAGAAAATAAATGAGGACAGGAATAGCAAAAGAGTCTGTGCTTTTAAATATTCAGAGATGGTTTCAGAGTAGAATATTATTATTAATAAAAAAATACATGTCCTATTCTATATTTAATTTATCAACATTTCCCTTAAACTGTCGAGGAAAGCTTTGGAAGGTCAGAGATGTTTAAAATCTTCTTTAAACAGAGATTTAATTTGTCATCAACTTTTGAGGGTTTTCTTCCAAATAGTATTACCCTGGCACAGTGGCTACTTAGAGTTAACTGGCCAGCTGGTGCAAACTCTCAAACGAGCCTTTAAAATGAATTAAATTCTTTCTATTATTTTAGTATGAGTAAGGTTCATGCACGGCCTTTGCATTAGGCTGGCAGTCTTCCAGATACTTTCCTGCATTGTCTATATTATTTCAATATATTTTATTGTAGCTCTTCTGTTCTGGAATTGAGTGGATAAAGCTGATGGTGGACCCCTCGCCTTTGCACCTTCCAAGAGACAAGTACTTAAAAATGTAATATGCAGTGGGACAAGATAAATACACTCTTGCAGAACAACAGCCTCTACAGTAAAAAAGACTAGGACAGCAAATATGAAAAAAACGTACATTCTCTAGAGTGTATCCAATGGGGCAAAGGCAAGAACCTCAGATGGACTTTGATCCCGTTTTTTTTCCTCTTATTTTACTCAGCATTCCAGTCAGCTGCACTATTAGGAGGAGATGGATACAGCATCTTTTTTCCAGAGACCACAAGGGAATTGTTGGAAGATAGCATCCTGGGGTCTGGCAGTGCCCCCAGGTATTTAGGCAGTTCCTTAGTCAAGTTTTTATTCAACACTGCCTAGGGCAGATGGGTAGCAGACTATAGCCCTGTGTTATGGGAAAGTCAGATGGAAATTAGATTGTTTAATTGATGTTTAATTACAGATAAAATTAAGGCATCAATACAATATATATATGTGGTAGGAATCATATCACTCAAACTCTGAATGCTTTTTCTGTATGCTCAGAATGACAATCATGCTAAAGGATGTTAGTCCTAACACAGTAAAGAGATCTCTGAGCTCTTGGCAGTTCCTTATGGTTCATTGGGCCAGTGTCAACTCCCAATATATCAACTGCTGGCTCACCGTCAAGGGCTAACCCCGAATGCCCACCAGGTACCCACCAAATGCTCCATCAATCTCCTTTCCTCAGCTGGGCAGAGGAAGAAAATACAGTGGAAATGCTTGAAGGCTGAGCTAAGGACAGGGACAGCACTTACCAATTACTGTCATGGGCAAAACAGACCCAACTTAGGAAAAATTAATTCAATGTTCTGCTAACTAATAAGAGAGTAGGGCAGTGAGAAATAAATACAAAGCTAAAACCACCTTCTCCCCAGCCCATTCTTTCCAGGATCAGCTGCACTCCTGGCTCTTTGCCCTTCATCCTCACCAGTGGCACAGGGAGGTGGAAAATGGGGGCTGTGATCATTTCAAAACACTTCATCTCTGTTGCTCTGATGCTCTTCCCCTGCTCCAACGTGGCATCTTTAACATGACATCCAGTCTTTCACCAGTGTGGGTCCTTCCCACAGGCTGCAGTTCTTTAAGAGATGCTCCAGTAGGGGAGAATACTTTCATTAGGGAATTTTACTGCCATTGGGCAGTAACTTTTCCCCTCTTGTTAAAAATTATTATTCCTGAGGTACTATCACCATTACTGTTGGGCTTGATCTTGGCCAGGGGCTGGTCCCTCTTGCAGCCAACTGGCAATGGTTCTCTTGGACACAGAGGAAATTTCTGGCACCTTCTCACAGAAGCCAACCCTGTAGCCCCCTGCTACCAAAACTTAGCCACATAAACCATCCATCCATCCGTCTGTCCATCCATCCATCCATCCATCCATCCATCCATCCATCCATCCATCCATCCATTCCCCTTATCCACAGTCCTCACATAATCTTCACAAACTTCATTCATATCAACAAAAAATAATTCTGTGCTCCAGAATCATCATCACAACACCAAACAAAGTGGACAATTTATGCACAATCCAACACTCATCCTTTTGCCACAATTATGACTACTGGAAGTTCTCTAGGATCTTTTCATCCTCTGATATTGTTCAGTCCATATTTTGCTGATTACATTTCCCAATTACTATGTTTGTTCGAATTTGTAATGCCAGATGCTGGATGCCAAAAAAGAACTGTGGGGGACTGACCTTGCCTGAATGCCAGTCGCTCACCAAGATACTCCATGACTCCCTTCCTCAACAGGAGAGGAGGGGAGAAAATATGATGGAAAAAACCTCATGGAACAAGACAAAGGCAATTTAACAAGACAAAGAAAGGGCTGAATGTGGAAGAAAAGGAATACAGAAGATTTCATTCTCTAATTCCCATCAGCAGACAGTGTCCAGGTACTTGCCAGGAAGCAGGGCTTCAGCATAGATAGTTGATTCTCTGGAAGACATATGCCATAAAAATATTTGTCCTCCCTCTTTCTCCTCTCTCTTAGCTTTTATATCTGAGCAAATGCTGTATGGTATGGAATATCCCTTTGGTCAGCTTGGGTCATCTGTCCTGGCTGTGATCCTTCCCAAGATCTTACCTGCTCCCACCTTACAGGGGGAGGGTAGCCTTGCTGGTGTGTTGGAGAGATGGCCCTGGTGCTGTGGGAGCACTGTCCAGCAGGACCAGAATGCTTGCTGACACAGAACTGAGTTACATTTCATATCCCATTATAATTCTTGGGATCTTGGAGATCCCACAGGATTCCAGGGCATACCCTGACAAGATATCCATGGCCTTGGGGCCACTTCTCTGTCCTTTGAATGAGTGAACAACCCCTTCCTTTCAGTTGCTTATCTCCCATCTCTGATGGAAGTGCTTCTCAGTCTAGTGCAAGAGGAGTACCAACCTATTAAACCTATCAAAGGTATTTTCCAACCAAAATGATTCTATGATTCTAGTTCCTAATCATATCCTACTTTTCCTTATCTCACCATTTCTACCCACAAACCAGGATTTCTGTTCAGCATTTGCTCTTACTAGTGACATACAAATTCAGTTGTGGTGAGACTGTAGGAGTGACACACAAGCAGTTCTAAAATTTTATCTGATATAATAAATAACAAGGAAAGAAAGAAGAAAAAAAAGAAAAAGAAAAAAAAAAAGACTTGACATAAGTGCCCAGAAAATTAGTAGCAGATGACTTATGTTCTGGAAGATAATGAGAAGAGATTACAGAAGAAGTGAAATGTTTTATCAGTGTTCCCATGGAAACTGAAATAGGTGCAATAACAAGCTTTTAAATTTCGTCAAGTTTCCTAAGAACAGAAAGTTGGATCTTGCTAACAGCCAACGCCAAAAGCCTCCTGGTTTAGTCAGAGTAGTGCTTAGTCTGCCTCAGTACTCAACCTCCCAGGTTATGCCTAAGAAGGAGAGAGGAAGAGCCTTGCTGTAGGGAGATAGGCAAGGGATAAGGGAGAAGGACATGAAATATGCAAAAGCAAGTCCAAGACAATAATTTTTTCTGCAGATTATGCTAAAGAAATATTTTTGCAGGCATCACAGCCTCTAGTATTGTCAGAACCCAGTGAGATCCTTCATCCCACAGTGAACTCTGCTTTCTGAAAGCAAGAGCTCCCTCCACAGGCTTTTGACCAGAAGCCTGGTTGATAATCTGGAACTGGAAAAATGATGAGTTCTGAAACTCCCACCCTGTTCTTCAGACACAACACTTCCACCAGGCAAGGAATAATTACTGTAGGTGTAAGTCTTCAGCTTCCTGTTTTTCAAGATGTAATCTTGCATGAGTGCCTCTCACTGCTATAAAATTTGAAAAGCCTTTCTTGTTTATAGTGTGTCAATCCAAAGTTTGGCTTGTTTTGCCTTTTCTTCTTCTGACTGACAGTTTATGCATCTAATATCATTAATACCTCAACTGTTTTCTAAAACAGTAATTTTTGCAATAGGAGAATGAAGTTTCATTAGAAATTTTTCACATGCTGTCATAGAGAATTAAAGAGAAAGCATTTGAAACTGTCTAGTGTTTTAAGAGGAAAAGTCTAACATGACAAGATCTCTGCAGCTCATGAACAGTACAATATACCACACTGTACAAAATACAGTAAGCTTTAGTGCTGCAAGGGAGACATTGCTCCTCATATTCACAGCTGAATTTAGGTTTCTATTTCACTCTCAGCTTTTCAAATATACTCTACTGTGGTTTTAGAGCTACTTTGGCTATGGCAAAATAGGCTTTTTCTCTATCCAAATGTTCAAAGATTTCATTAAATAAGGATGCTAAGATAAACTAAATTGGACAAAAGAAAAGGACTGAGATAAATTAATCTTGTATTCAGAAGCCACTGAGCACTTAGTCTCAATTTTTTATTAGCAAAATAAGCTGCTCTCTTCTGAAAACCTTCCACTTAGATTTTCCTCTAGGCTGTGATATATCAGTGTTAGTGAATCTCTGACAGTAGAGAATGCATGGTAATCAAATGGAGGTATGCTGAAGGGATAGGCTTCACAGAGGTACAAAGCTGGGCAATTGCCATACAAGTTCACTAAAGTGTCCTTACCAAGGACTAGGATCTTGCAAAGGTATCAATAAACACCTACAGACATTATTTTCATTCTCATACTTTTGCTAGGTTCCTTAGATCTTGGTCTACCCCAAAATTTCAAGTACATATCAAAACCACACCCCTCCACCTCCCCCACTCCCACTGTCACACCATAAGAGAACCCCACAAATACCTCTCTGAGCATTTCTGGCCATATGACCAAAATTCTTCTTCCTTCCAACACCAGCCCCACCCCATACATAAGAAACTTGCAGTTTTGTGATGACCCCAAGATCTTTTTAGGTGATGTTGCTTTCTACATGACTGCACCTGTCTTCCCTATCCCCACTTGATTAAGATAATGTAATTTACACATGCTACATCGTGTCAGCCTTCCCTGTAGAAATCAGTGGCCCCCAGAAGGGAACCCACAGGAAAGATGAAGAGGGACAACTTACAAGGGCCTGGAATGTCAGGACAGGGTGGAATGGCTTTAAACTGGCAGACAGTAGGTTCAGACAAGATACTAGGGAGAAATTCTTCTCTGTGAGGGTGATGAGGCACTGGCACAGATTTCCCAGAGTAGCTGTGGGTGCCCCATCCCTGGAAGTGTTCAAGGCCAGGCTGGATGGGGCTCTGGGAAACCTGGTCTAGAGTTTGGAACTCAATGATCTTTAAGGCCCCTCCAACCTAGGCCATTCTATGATAAGATATTTGCACACATTTTGCAGCCAGTCTGATAGAAGCCCCCAGTGGAGACCTTGAAAATGTCCAACGTTTGTCAGTGATAATCTGAACGATGGAGTAGAGATTCTACATTTTAGGAGTAGAGATTCTGCATTTTATGTGAAACCAGGCTGGGTGGAGTGCTTTCTGAATCAATTTAAAAAGTAAAATCCGTTTATCTGAGCGTAATAAGATTGCAAAATCTCTCACTGGGAGAAGTATTTCTCTAGAGGAGATTTCTCAGACTTCAGCTGAAGACAAGTACCGAGGTGCCTGTGCTGACAGAGGAAAATAATTGTTCTACACATTTAGAAAACAAGAAGAACCAAAAAGCTCAGTATCAGATGTTCCATCAATGTGTTGAAACAGCTCAATGGCAGTTTAAAAATATTGCTACAAAAATAAATGAAAGAAACAACTGAAAAAGAAAAAAAAAAGGGGGGGAGGAAGACAGATTTTAAGATTCTGAGATTAGATCACAGAAGATGAAACATTCCAGTCTCAACCAGCAGTATGTCTTAGAATGCAAATAGTCCAATAGAAATGTAGCATATCAGGGCAGTATGCTTTTCACAGGGAAGGAAATAAGCACAATTTACTCACACTACTATTCAATAACTACTTGTAAAAAATATGTTACGTTGGGAAAACAATGTTAAATAAATGCATGCAGTAAACACTGCTACATCTTTACAGAAATAATGATATATTATATAATTACGATATAACAACAGGAAAATCTGAAGGCCAACACCTCAGAGGATATTGGCCCAAGAAATTTCCTGTAAACCTAGAAGAACATAATTTCTAATCAACTCTGATAAACTACCACCAATAATAAGGCAGGAATAACAACTCTGCATTTGTGATTCTTGTGTATTTTGCAGTTATCCTTTCAGGTATCATACTTGTGAAGTAAAAGCTTTGCTGAGTCTGCTGAGTTCAACAGATATTGACCTAACTTTTTGATCCTGTCTGAAATCAGCTTCTAATTTCATTACAAGGCTGTAAAAATTTAATTCTGCTTGCTTGAACCTACACACCTCTGGTTCTGCATAAGAGTATGCTCGTATGAGAATAGCTTTTACAGTAAATATAATTAACGAATTTCCCTTGAAAAATAGAGGATTTTGATGCTTTTGATATTTTACTGGGGGCTTTGAATAACTGAAGGTCTTTCAGATTTCAGAGTCATTCTCTTCAAATGAATGTATTCCAAGAGTTAAAAAAGATTTTGCTTTCACATTTTAATGTACCTAGAAAATATTCCTGTAACATAATTTCACCTTATTACCACAATGTTGTAATTGAGTGGAAACTCAATCATATCCATTTCAATTAATTATTAATGTTTATAGGTGAAAATCTAGAGAAATTGAAATGCATTTTATACAGATTTAAGGATGTCTGAGACTATTTGGAGATACCCAGTTCAAGCTATACACTAATTTCTGAAATACTACAGGACAGATATGTTTCAGTTAATCTCAGCACACATTCTGCCATATCCAAGATTTTTGCATGTCTAAGGTGTCTTAGCTCTGCCCTATTTGTCCCAGCTAGTTTTTCTTTAAGAATAAAGCTTAGCTTTCAATTTTGAAAGCTGACCTGAAGAACAGATTATTTTTATTTGCATTGATGCAGTATCTGTGGCAGCAGAAAGAAATCCAACAATATGCCTTTTAAATACCCTGCAGAGAGCAAACATCCCTTAAACTCTGTGAGGCACCAAAACCTGGCCAGCAAAGCAGTGCCTCCCATAACTACCTGTAATGGTTTAACCTCAGCCAACAACTCAATCCCACACAGCCATTCAGCTATTGTCCACACTGGGATGGGGGAGAGAAGCAGAAGGGCAAAAGGTAGAAAACTTGTAGGTTGAGATAAAGTTTGATAGGAAAGCAAGAGCTGCGTAAATCAAAGCAAAACAAGGAATTCATTCACTGCTCCTCGTGGGCAGGCAGGTGTTCATCATCCCCAGGAGAGCAGAGGTCCATCAAAAGGAATGGTGTCTTGGGAAGACAAACACCATCACTCCAAGTGTGCCATCACTCTCCTCTTGATCCTTCTCCTCCCCTCAGCCCGATACACTGACCACGGTGCCTTACAGCACGGAATGTCCCTTTGATCACCCAGGGTCAGCTCTCCTGGCTGTGCCCCCCCCCCAGCACCTTGTGCACCCCAAGCCAAATTGCTGGTGGGGTGCTGTGGAGGTGATGCTCACCATTATCTAAAATATCCCTGTGTTATCAGCAGTGTTTCTGGCACAAATCCAAAACACAGCCCCATACTAGATACTGTGAAGAAGATTAACTCTACCCCAGCCAAAAGCAGCATGACCCTATTCCCTCCAAACTGCCTTTTTACTCTTTGTTTTATGACACAAAACAAAGCTCTGAATATAAACCTGTATCTGTTTACATAATCATTTTACAAACTAAAAATTTTGTTTTGTATAATGCCTGGTAAAGTTTATAGAATGCTTACACTCAATTATTCCATTATTACCAGTGAAAGCCAAACATGGGTTAAACACCTCCTAATATAGTGAAAAGAAAATCTAAGATTATTTAAATAGCTGTAAGCTTTGGATACCAAGGTTTTCTATCAACACAGATTGTTCATTATATTATTAATGCAATAGACTTTGTGAACAAAAAGAGTCATGATCAAGTACATTGCCTTCAGGTTAGCTGTGAGCCCAGACATAGGGAAATGAGATTGCAAGGAGGGAAGGAGAAAAAAAAACCAAAGGCAGATTGAGTTGTGAGTTACATACATATTTTGCTGTTAATGAACACTTCCTATTGCAATTGTAGTTTATCTAAGTACATGACAAACAGAGAAGGCTTACTTAACAAACAGTTTAAGATAATAGATCTTCTGTGGGTTTTTTGTCTCTACTAAAATGAAAAAAATATTGTATAAGCAATTTTCAAATAAACTAGTTTTCAGCAGTCAGTGAGGAAGCATGTGCTAATTTGCATGACCTATTATCTCTGGTATCTAATTGTTTGTGGTCTTTGCTTTTTGAAGAATTGGCATTAATTATAAGTATGGAAGTAATTTCAAATGTCAGTTCAGAATTTTACAGCTTGGAACAGCTCATCCTTCAATAATTAAGTCAATAAAATTAACTTAATTTAATTTAAACTGCAATGCTTCTTTTTAGACCTTACAGAGTGATTACAATTAGTATTTCATAATTAGTATTTTATTGATGTCCATACACTGGATTGCCAGGTGTCATCAAGATACACTGATGATTGGAAGTAATTTGATAAACATTCAGAACTGTTGCATTAATGACATGCCTCCCAATTATGCATTGAGTTAATGAATGCATTTAAATGTTATGGAGATGAATTTAAAGGACAGCTCAGCCTTAATTACTGTACCATTTCCTCCCTCTTCCCATTCTAATTATAACTTCAGTAGTTATCACCTTTTAGTTTACAAATATCACATTCCTCTGTAAATGCAGAAATAGAATATTTATGTTATTTTTAAATTTTTATTTTTAAGGGTGGGAACAGTACTTAAATAAAAAGGAGTCATTTCTCTGTAAACTAAAGACTTCTAGAAACAGAGAAATTATTTTTTTACCAGTCCTCCCTCATTCGTATTTAATTTTCTTAAAGACTAACAGGCAGGACAGGGCAAGAGAGTAAGTGAAACCCTTTCAACTGATATCTTGAATTTCTCCCCCCCATTCATTAAAGAATGCTGAGAAATAATGGAAGAGTTAGCATCACTGACCAGCAGGTTGTTTGAAAATGAGTATAGGCAGGTTGGGGAAATCTTTGCATCTCTCTTTCAGTGCAATTTAACATCACAGGGATGACCCTGAGTGCTTTGAAATCGATGGCTCCCGAAACCTGCAGTGGTTTTGCTCTCACATGGAAATGATTTGGCCTCAGGAACACCTGCCATTACCTTCAGAAGAGTATGGTGAGGAAGACAGTAGTCCTGAACTCAGTGAATCCCCTGGAAGTTTATTCTCTTCTGAGCACATGCAAACCCAGGTTTTAAGGAAAAACAAAGAAAAATTTGCTATCTCTAAGGGACAGAGATGAATCATCAGCTACCAGATGGCTAATTCATGGCTGCAATTCCTTAACTTTGACATGTTTAAAGGGAAGGCTGATGGAAATGGATGCCAGGAAACATTCCTATAAAAGTTGACTATGCCATTAGAAGATACTTTCCAAACCACAAAACCTACTCTAGCACAGAAAAGAGACTTAGGAAGAATATGAGGCATTTGAATCAGTTGTTCTGGAGCTCTGTAAGAAAGATACAGTTTGCACAAATCCCTTAACAGGTTATAAAACTGGAAGGAACAGAAGTGTGTGATGTCCAAGGGCATTATGACATTGCAGCCTGCCAAAAATAATCTGTTGTGCTTCTCAATATCTTTACATTTCTTAGAGCTTTAGAGGTCCTGATAGTGTACAGTGAGCACTATCTGCATGGAAATAGAGTAAAAGAATATTTAATAACATGACCTGAGTAGAGCTTAAAATTTAATAGTTGATACTTTGTTTAATTCCCTAATTTCTCTCTCTCCCTTTCCTTATTTAGTTTTTCTGTCTAGTTTCTCACAAAGTTTTCACAGATTTTCAGAGGGTATATTTTTTGTTTGTGGGTTTTTTAATTATTTTTTTCAATGTATATTATTGATAGTGGAGAACAGGCAGTTTTGAGAAGAGAAAGACCAAGTTTACTGCTTCACTACAGAAAAAGAAATTATGGTTAAAGGTAGTGGAGACTCAAGACAGTGTCCCTAAAAAAAGATTTAAATTCTACCTCCTCCCACCTTTGAGCAGCTACGGCAGTGCTGTCTGTCGTGAGAGACTCTCTCCTGTGCTGAAAAGGCAGCGTCTGGAAGACAGACACATGCACAACTTGTACCAAGAACAGGCTGAGACAACACCAATTCAGTATCCTACTTGATGTGCCTGCTCCTAAATTATATGTTTATCCATACTGAAGAAATAGGACATGTACAAAAGAGGGTGACCTGGCAAGGAGATATATTTATTAGACTACGCAGGCTTCTCACTGCACTTATGTAAATCCTTGTAAATCCTTTTTCCCTTGCATTTGTGTAGTTTTTTGAAGCACAGTTGAAAAGGAGGGCAAGTGTATTAGCCTTTATGATTTGCTATGACAAACATGGGAATTTCTTCTTCTTCAAACATGTCGACATGTGAGAGAGCTGTGTGCATTTGTTCAGGTCCCTTCCCACCAGTCACAAAAAGTCTTGGATGTGCACCACTCAGCAGAAATCAGGAGCATCCTGGGAAACAAAGGCTGTACTAGTCCAATTTCCCTAACTTTATTGAAAAGGTAGGATAAGAAGAGAGATGTAAATGCAGATTTTTCCAAATTCAAAAAGTGATTACCATTGCATTTAAATAGGGTTTTCTATTCATGGCTAAGCCACAAGTCTCAGTAATGCAACAAGAGGCTCCAAGTGACTCTTCTACATCGCTTAGAATCGTCTTTGCTTTACCCTCCTACATGAAAGTACAATTTGTCTTTCAGCATTTGAGCTTCTCTTAAGAGCTTGTCTTTTAGACCAAAAAAACCCATTGCATTTTGCTAACTAGTGATGTACTGAATGTGACAAAATCACCATCCAAGGATATTCTAAAGACTCTGAAACCGGACAATTAACAAAATGAGCACTACTTTCAAAAACTAAATGTGCCTTTGGAGACCTTACCTAAAAGTTTTTGAACTTCTGAGGTGGGAAATAATGGGTGCTATATCGGCCACTAGTAAAAGTATACAGTACAAATCAAATTGCCTAGACTCAACACAGGTGTCAAATTAATGTAGCATAATGTCACTGTGTTTTAGGTCAGAATTTATTTTAGAAGGCATCACTCCCATTTTTTATTAAATACGTGTTAAAAACAATGCATGAGTACATTACTGTAAGACTAGAATCCTACACACTGAACATATTAACTTGTGGGCCTTAATCTAATCACAAGCTGGCCAAGAAACCTCAAAAGCATGTTAAAAGTCATGTGAGATTTTCTTACAGTTTCTAGAGTTTATGTATTTCCTTAAAGTCAGCTGGCAAACTTGCTGTTCTGGAGCATTAAGATACTAAAAGTTGGAACAACGAAAATTTGGTGTAGAGCCTTATAAAGGAGAAGGGTTTCTTGTGTTTGCATCTTTAATCAAGATGGTCTTTTGCACTTTTTTGCCTGTGCACAAACAAACACACCAGAATGGTCTGGCCAGGTCAACATATATAACACAGAAAGAAAAGAAAAAATGAGAGATGGCAGCTGTCAGGTCCTCACCACATTTTGTGAGTTTGTTTACCACTGGTAAATCACCTATAGTGTGGTCCTGCCAAGGTGAAGACTTTCTTACCTTATTACAGAGAAGATTTCTACATTTTACTACTGGGAACACATCCTGGAATTGCTGTCCTGGAAATGGTTCTCTCCACTCCCAACACAAGCCCGTCTTAACTCCTGTAAAAAACATATTTGCACATTCCCTTTTGTAATTTGTTCATAATGATTCTTCATATGTTTTTACAAAGCTCTACAGAATTCACAGAATTCAGAATGAAGGTTCTTCTTATGAAGCTCTTGTACTCCATTCTAGCACGAGGCTCTTAAATGATGTAATTTGAAGCTAACATTTCTATTACTTTTGAGTTCATCAATATTCAGCAACTTCACATTTATAGATAAAAGCCTATCTAAAAGAACAAAAACCCCAACCCACGGAATTCAACTCCCCAGTTTATTACAAGCTGAGATTTATGCTCAAATTCCGTGAAACATTGTGCAAACAGTAAACTGTTCCCGGCTGTATTTCTTTTTCCCTTGTAAACCAGCCTGTGTTTTGGCTTTAATCCCCTGTATAAAATCAAAATGTAATAACAAGCTCTTTGAGCAAAATGTCATTCTGTCTAGCAACTGAAGCTGCAGCACCAAACTGTGCTAACTAGATCACTGACAGTTCAGCACTGTCAATAAATGACAGTATTGGTATGAGTAATGTGTATACTTAAGGCTACATGTAATGGGAATAAAGTGTTCTTCCATTGTCAAAAGTGTATCATTTCAGAATCTTCATAGCAGAAACCTGCTCGATAGCTCAGCAGGCTGGCAGACAAGGGAGCCAGCAGATAAAGACCAGCCCAGTGACAGGTATAGCTGTTACATATTTTTGGAACATCATGATCTAACTGCAACCTTATTAGATAAACAGAAGTAAAAGGGAAAAAGAAAAAAAAGCCTTTCAAAGGAATTGCCTCAAGCTCACAGACAGCTGTATATGTACTGAAGATAGTGTAATTCTTGACCCAATGACAGAGGGCTGGTGACAATCATAACGAAGAAAGACTGGTTTTGGTCTCACACCCTCAGCATTACATCCAAGTTAAAAACCAAACAAATACTACTACTTTCTAAAAAAAAACCCAGCCAGTTTTCATAAAGTTATTTTAAAAATCATATAGAGTACCATCACTATATATATTCAGCCAGTTGAGTGCTTCTGATGATATTCAAGTATCAGGCCTGATAATGTGAACTGAAGTTCTGGAAGTCATTCTGTTTTCTTACACAAGCCCCTCTCTTCTTCCCCTAGGCTGTTGAGGATATTTACAGCTACACGGGGAGCAACATAATATTGCTGCTATACTGTTTGTCCTTTATCCCAGGGGGAGGAGAACTAAAAGAGACACATCTGGAAGGTGTGACTGTCATATTAAGAAAAAAAGACTGCAAAAGTGCCTAGGGAAAAGTTTAATTTATTAGAACAGCTGTCCTAGTTACGCCTCTTTCATGGCTACTGATGTAGCCTTTATGTTGATCTTCCCCAAGTTCATCGAGCAAAGCTTTCTCACAGGGGTGGGTTGACCTTGACTGGCTGTCAAACCTCCACACAGCCGCTCTCACAAATCCCCCTCCTCAGCAGGGAAGGAGGGGCACAACGCAACCTGGAAAAGCTCACGGACCAAGACAAAGACATGGAGCATTTATCAGTTACCTCCACAAGAAAAATGGGCTCAGCTTGGGGAAAACGAGCTGATCACCAATTAAAATAGAGAACTGCATAGCAAGAATCAAAGACAAAATATCTTTCAGCCTCCTTCCCAAGCTCAACTTCATTCCTTCCCCCCCCAGTTCTTCTGGCTGATGCTTGAGCAGTGCAGGATCCATGGGGAAGGGAGGATGTTCTCCACGGGGGTCAGATGAGAGGCAAGAGGTAGAAACTGATGCACGGGAAGTATCACCTGAAATGAGGAAGAACTTCTTCATTAGGTGGTGACTGAGCACTGGAACAGGTCACCTAGAGAGGGTGTGGAGTCTCCCTCACTGGAGATATTCCAGAACCATCTGGACACAATCCTGTGCTATACACTCTGGGATGACTCTGCTTGAGCAGATGACCAATGTGGTCCTTTCCAACCTGACCCATTCTGGGATTCTGTGTAATATAGGACACTGTCTCTTGTCAGTCTGCAGATGACATTTTTCTCCCTTATTAATGATGTCAGTTTTTAGCAAGAAGATACTTCGTGATACAATTAATAGCTTAAGACCTACACAAAGAGGTCCTGTTCAATACTTTTCATCTGTATGCTTTTCCCTCTGTTGTAAAGTCTTGGATATATGCAAATGGTACCAAAATAAAGCTCCTTATAATATCTTCCCCTAGAATTGATAAAACCTTTAACTGTAATTTCTTGTTACTTGAGGGTGGGGGCAGGGGGGCGGTTAGGGGTGTTTGGACAAGAGATGGGAAGTGGTCTTCACAGTTGTCAAGTAGCCCATGACACTGCTTGAAAAACAAACAAGCTTAAGAGCCACAAAACCAGTTCACAAACCTCATCATACCCCTGAATAACACATTATTTCCCAGTGTAAGAAGAAATCAGGACAAATAAAGAACTAAACAGCTCCAGAGAGATATGTGCATTTTTTTTACCTTTGACAAGCTTATTCTGGCAGTCAGTTGCACAGGACTAACATCAAGATACAGGAGGTCTAGGACTGAAGAAATGAGACAGAGATCAGAATACAGCATTAAGTTACTGACTGAGACTCAGGAAGCAATGCACATGTGGACATGAAATTTCTCACAAAGGTTATTGAAGAAGAATCATGAACATGAAGCCTTACAATTCACATGAACCTACACAGAAAAAACACTGATTAGAGAAGCTGAAGGACAGTAGAGGGAAATAAGTTAAAACATTATCAGAAAGTGCTAACAGTTTAAGTTTAAGGAATCTGATATTCCCACACAAGCAAAGAAAGTATGCTGTATATATTATAGTGTAGCACAAGCTTTGAGATAAGCTGTTAGAGTTTTGCAAAGGATATGGGAAGAAATATAAGTTGAATGGAAGCTGAAAAGAAGCTTCAGGCAAATGCTTTAAGCACTGAATTCAAAGGGCAAAAGAAAAGAAAAAGAAAGGCTTGATATTTTCCAAAAACAGATTGTATTTTGAAGAAGAGAAATACAGAAAATGCTTGTCCAGTTTTTGAGGCAGTCTGAAATTATACTGAAGCAACTGGATTTAAAGAGGAGATTCCCAAACTAGATTTCATTACTTTTAATAGTTCTTCAAAACTGACATATGCAACAAGCAGAAATTACTTGCTGGATAAGGCTCAACTGATGTGTTAAGGATTGATCTCTTTAGAGACTTCTCTGTTTATGTGCTTATATAATAGCATTTCATAGTGTAATTTTAATGGTGATAATAGTTCTGCTATACTTGTCTTTATTAGTCTTTATAGAAAGAACTTTATATTATGAAAGAAAGGTAAGGAACATGCTATTAAGTAGCTGTTAGGAAAGAGATATATCCACAATGTCATTTTTAAATGCAAAATTTTTTCTCTATGTCTTAAATGCAAAAGGAATCACAATCCCTGTGTCTCATGAATCAAATAGAAAGAAAAACAATCTGGCTTGACACTTGTGTGGGACAGCTCTTTGCTCTACAAATACACCTGAACAATGAATTCAAACAGCTTTTTATCTTGTTTCAATCAAAAAGCTGATGTAGACAAAAACCTGCATTTAATAGCATTATGGTTCAGATATATGCTGACAAAACCCTGAAAATTCAAAAGCAAGAGCATCTTTTAAATTACTTATTTGAATTTGAAAGGTCTGGCTTTTGTGGTTTGCTTTGTTCGTATGCTCCAGCGTGGCTTTTCTCTTCTGTCCAATTTTAATACATAAACTGTACCTACACAGTCTCCAAAGGCTGGGAAACCTTTCTAGCCTCCCTGGATGGCAGACAGGTGAATGATTCACAATAGCTGAATTCATTCTGAGGATTTTAAAAAATGTTTACAGTTTAACTGGCAAATATCAGTTTCACAACATATGATTTAAAGAGTCTTCAGGGCTCTTGGGTAGATGTATTTTGATAAAATTAAAAATTAAGTAAAATTGTTAACTACTACAGTCAACAGTAGCTTCTATCCTTTGTCTCAATGCTTTCATTTTGTGGATTATAAATACTGAGACCAACTGTTCCAAAGGCAATATTAAAGTCTTTTAATGCTGATTCAGTTACTAGGCACATGTTCTACACTGATGTGTCTAAATATCATAATGAAATTTTAATTGCAAAGAAAAGAGCATTTCTAAAATGAAATAATGTTTTTCATTTCTACAACACCCAGGGGCAATAATTCACTTATAGACTAATGGCCTGTAAAATTCTGCTTGTTGACTGTTAACTGCAAATTTCAAGCAGTGTGTAAGAACATGAAGTGCTTCCTGTAGAATACAGGCCTTAGAATTATAGAATGCCTGGGTTTGAAGGGACCTTACAGTTAACTTGGGACATTAACGGGGATATTTCCACCAGACCAGGCTTCTCAGAGGCCAATCCAACCTGGCTCTTAACACCTCCAGAAATGAGCCATCCCCAGATTCTCAACAGGGCAACTTGTTTCAGTACCTCAATCACCCTCATAGTAAAAAAACATCTTCTGTATATGCAACCTAAATTCTCTTTCAGTCTGAGCCATTATTCCTTGCCCTGTCACTACAGTCCCTGAGGAAGTTCCTCTGGCTTCCTTGCAGGCTCTGTTCTGATACTGGAAGGTTACTGTGATGTCCTCACCCAACCTTCTCCAACTCTGGAGGTTGAAGTCAGTTTATTTAGTTCTTCATTCTTAGTAGGTTATGTTCCCCATCTTACTTCTTGGTTTTACTCTGCATGAAAAGTAGTAGAGATACTGAAACTGGCATTCAGCACCTCCTCTTGCTGCCTACAGCAAGCTGTAGACATCATCCCTGAGATAAACTTTGTGAATGTGTGTACTGCTTCAAGACTTGTGTGAACAGAGAAACAGAAGATAATTTTGCTAGCTCTGAAAAATTCACAATTGTGCTTGCAAAGATAGAAGGTGCATGCACATGTAGGGAATACCTACAAGATTTTAAGTGCATCATGTTCAAACAACTTTCTGGTACAGAAAAGGATAAATACTCTGTCACCTCAGAAGGTTTCCATATGCACTATCACTGTTATGCATGATGTATGTTCTCATCAGTTGACCTCCCTCTATCTGCTATGCTCTTTAAAAGTCATAAATTCCGGGAAGTTTCTCCATGGAAAGGGGAGAAAACACAGCTTGTGTTAGGGCAAAATTTTTCATAAGTTATTCACTCAGTAAAGGACAGAACACCACTTGAGGATACGAGAAATGTCGTGCTGGGTCAATTTAGAAAGAAAGCACTAATAGACAAATTATGGATTTCCCACACCACCACCAGTCTAGTGGGGAGCAGCATCTCAGGTCCAAGATCAGGGATCAGCCTCAGTACGGAATCTGAAGCTCCTAAAGTTCACAGGAGAATCAAAGCCTGGGAAAATAAGAATTCTGCTTTCAACTGGCCAGGGAAACCTGATCCTTACTTGAATATACATAGTGGATTAGAGAGTGCGTGCTAATAATTTGCCTTTGCTGTGTACCTGTACAGATGTATTTTCTACAAATGCAGTTTCAAAAGTTCTTTAAACAAACTTTGAGTGCAAGTGTGTGGTATTGTTCACAAGGGTCCCAGGATGAGGGAAGAGACGAGAAAGTTGACTCCATGTATCAGAAGGCTTGATTTATTATTTTATGATAGATAATATATTGAAACTATACTAAAAGAATAGAAGAAAGGATTTCATCAGAAGGCTAAGCTAAGAATAGAAAAGGAATCAATAACAAAGGCTTGTGTCTGACCGAGAATGTCTGGGCAGGTGATCTGTGATTGGCCCTTAATTGGAAACAACCAGATGAGACCAATCACAGATCCCCCTGATGCATTCCACAGCAGCAGATAAGAATTGTTCACAGTTTGTTCCTGAGGCCTCTCAGCTTCTCAGGAGGGAAAAATCCTAAGAAAAGGATTTTTCATAGAAAATGTCAGTGACACAAGTGCTTATGTAAGGAGAATCTATGTTAAACACACATACATTTTTTCCGGATTAAAGAAAACATCCTGGATATATAGCATAACAATGTTACACAATTTTTAATTTTTTTTTTTTTTTTTTTAGATTTAGAATTTCAAAGCATATATCTAAACCATGGTGTCCTATTGGACATTTTGATTCAGTTAATCACCTTCAAATATCAACATTGTAAACTATAACTGCAAAGACAACTCGTTTAGTGAGTTCCAAAAAAACAACAACAAAAGCCAAAACAAAAAAACAAACAAAAACCCCCAAACCAAACAAACAAGCAAAAAAACAACACCAAAAAAACCCCCCTCAACCTTCCACCCTCTAAACCACAAACAAGAAACTTATTACTAAAATACAGACAATAACCTGAGAAAGCCTAATTTCCTATGTTGAAGCGCAGGCTTTCTAATAACTGGGCTACAAAGTTATTGATTAAATCCTTTACCAGCATCCTAGCACACTTAAATATCAAAATGAAAACATAGATCTTGTTTTTCTGGGTGGAAAGTTTGCTTTCTAGATCATGACTAGCAAGTTAAATGAAAAGTAGAGATTCTTTAATTCAAATACTTTGGAATTATCCTTAGTGATTTCTTTTTCCATTTAGGAGCATATTATGGGGGGAAAAAAAGCTAGTTTAAGAGTTCTCATTTCTTAGCTCCACTACTTGTGTATGCATAATCCTTTTGACACCTGACCTGTCTAACTGCCCATCAAATATCACGAGACTGGCCTGATGTTATGGAAATTTTACATGCCAGCCACCATAACAGGATTAGACTCCAGGATCCCACTGAGTCAGGAAGCCAAGAGGAGTTTTTTTTACAAAGTTCACTTTATTAATAGTGCTACAGCTTGAGCTGCATGCCTCCAAAGAGGAAACCTGAACAAAGAAATCCCTGTGTAGTTGTACTGCTACAATCCAAGTTTTCTGTCCCTAAAGCAATAGTCTGGACCAATAGTTATATTAAGATCTGGGGTCTTACACCTTTTTGATTTGATTTGTTTGTTGTTTCATCAGGGAAGATATATTTTTCTGCAAGACACAGTGTTTCTCTCTCCTGTTTCACCCCCTCTCAGGCTGGTTTGAATGGGTTCTGTGGTTATCTTTTCAGCAGCTGCAATATGTTTGTTAGAGTTCATGTATCACAATCCGTAGGCTTTGTCTGCTCATGCAATCTACTATTGTTAAGTCTTAATTATATAATGGCTTACTCCAGAACAGTCCTACCTTTGTTTTTATTAACATCCATGCTATTTATTATATGGGAGCAGAATATTTGTAGCCTCTAAGGTGTAAGCACAGTTGAGTATGGCAAGTGTTACAATGTTAAATATAAACAGTATGACAAAGATTATTATAAAAATCAATAACCCAGAAAGAATTCATTTTGCCCAGGCTCTTAAATCTGTTATCTAGGAGGTGAGCCAAGACCATACTTCTTGTAAGCATGTTGAAGTATTATTCAATTGTATTTTATGCACTAATTTTACTTGGTACCACAACTTCCAGACATCAGCTGAAATCCTCCCACTCTGGTCAACAAACATGCAATGACTAGTATTAATAATTGTACACACTCCCCCTTGTGAGGCTAAGAAAGTATCTGCTGACATTCTGTTTTCAGTGAGATTTCAGAGTTTTGAAACCTATTTTTGGAACATCACAATTGCACCAGGAGTATTACTGCCTAAAGTTTCTATTGCCACTGAAATGTTCACTAAGTCCTTTTCTAATTCACTCACTCCCAATCAGATAAAAAAAACATAAGGAGTGGAAGGCAGTTGGACTCCCTACTAATAAATTACTGCATTCGATCCTATGAACAAATGCTTGTACCATGATCCTGATATCACAGCTAAATCTGAGAACAAAAATATTAGGAGCTGAAGATCCTAAGATAAAAATTCTTGACTGAGGCATTGTTCGCAGAGGTCTTAGGATGAGGGAAGAGACAAGAAAGTTGACTCCATGTTTCAGAAGGCTTGGTTTATTATTTTATGATATATATTATATTAAAACTACACTAAAAGAATAGAAGAAAGAATTTAATCAGAAGGCCAAGCTAAGAATAGCAAAGGAATCAATAACAAAGGCTTGTGTCTGACCGAGACAGTCGGTTTACAGTTTGTTCTTGAAGCCTCTCAGTTTCTCAGGACGGAAAAATCCTAAGGAAAGGATTTTTCATAGAACATGTCGGTGACACTTGACCATTCTTCTGGTAATTTTTTGTGAGCTCTCTTACCACATATCCCAGATAACGCTTTGCACTCAGGTACAGGCCAAGGGGTATGGAAAAGCCCCCAACTATTCTTGTTATTTATATGCCCATTATTTGGTTACAATCATGAAGGCTGCTTACAGGAGTTGTATTACTACAGGAGTGTCACCGACATGTTTTCTGAAAAATCCTTTCCTTAGGATTTTTCCTCCTGAGAAGCTGAGAGGCCTCAGGAACAAAATGTAAACAATACTTATCTGCTGCTGTGGAATGCAACAGGGGGAATCTGTGATTGGTCTCATCTGGTTGTTTCTAATTATGGGCCAATCACAGTCCAGCTGTCCGGACTGTCTCAGTCAAAAACAAGCCTTTGTTATTCATTCCTTTTCTATTCTCAGCAAGCCTTCTGATGAAATCCTTTCTTCTATTCTTTTAGTATAGTTTTTAATATAATACATATCATAAAATAATAGATCCAGCCTTCTGAACATGGAGTCAACTTTCTCATCTCTTCCTTCATCCTGGGACCCTTGCAAACACTGTCACATAGGAGCATAAGCTGAGTGAGGCAGGTGTAATGTTTTACACACTGCATATTTGTCCTTTACTTCTGGGACTGCCACCTCCCACTGTTGTGACTGAGCGTGGTCTTGGTGGAAAGAAATATCTGAGCACAACATAGTCCATGAGATGTTATTTGGTACAGGGATCCCTAAGAGAGGAGTGCTCAAAGCCAAGTGGCTTGGAAGGAAAGGACATATTCAATAGTGGGTTTTATCAGCAATTTGGACTATGGTTTTTGATTTGTTGAAATAAATATTTTCCCTCTTGTAACAAGGCTGTATAAATTTAGATACTATCTCATGTAAAAACTCATGGCAAAGGCTACTAACTTTACGTGAAGGATTTCCACAATTTCCTCAGGCATTTGGAAACCTCACACTCAAATGGGTCTGAAAAGAAAGAAAACCTATTTCAGTTTTTAAAACACTGACCATGTTGGATTCTTCCTGCATGCATTGTTGTTCATCACTGAATGACCCTTTGACAACCACTTAACATGCAAGTGATGGATCCAAGCTTCCTGTCCTCTAACTTTTACAGCAAAGTAAGAATTTAATAAGACTATCTGCAACCACTCCCATATTCCAATTTAGATTTATGGGAAAACACTTTTAATAAAATTTTATCTCCAGGCTACAAATCATGTGCTTATACCTCCAGAGACATGGAATAGTACCACTAATCATGATCCCTTTTAATTTTGAAACTTTCCTGTAAGTTTAGGACATAGAGTGTCAAATGCTCATCTGTATTCAAGATGTTTTGGGCTGGGATATAAGTTCCCAGTATAGACAAGAGTCATGGAAAACTTCATCAAGCAATAGTCCAAGGCATTGTCTTGGGGCTTTTCAAATGTTCCATGAGGTGAAATTCAATGTTTTAGGCCATTTTAACCCCGTATATGTGCAAATTTTAACTGTTCTCTCCTTAACAGCTAATTCATCCTTTCTACCTGTCCAGATGCTTGATGGTGATAAGGATCTTCAATCTTTTTAATTCCTAACCTTTTATAAAATCAATTGATTGTTCCTGCTGTGAAACTCGACCTTCTTCTGATTCAGATTTTGGTATTCCATACCTAGGAATAATTTCTTTAAGAAGAGCTTTAATTACTCTTCCAGTGTCTGCTTTTCTTATTGGGAAAGCCTCCAACCATACTGATAATTGATCTCCTATAACTAGCAAATATTTATATACACATATTTTGAACATAACAGCATTGTTTACATGAAGTCTTCAGCATGGGGAAAAAAGGCTGATTTCCATAGACTTTATATTTGAGAATTTCTTACAGATAGGACAGGCATTAATAGTTATTTTAGTGGCTGCACAGACACTCAGTGCCACCCATACCTTAAGCACTGGGATAGCCACTGCTTCCAGTCCTCTGTGAGCTTTACTGTGGAACCACTTGGTACAGTAATTTTTTCAGTAAGACAGATTTTCCCTCCATTTTCCATATAGTCTTCATCTTCTACCGTTTCCCATTTTCTCCAATGTTCTTTTCTTTTCACATTTGATCAATATAGTTTATAGTTTTCTTAGATGGTCAACATTAGACCTCAAGTTCTTGCCTAAAGCAAATGCTGTGATCTTTACCACAAGTTGGTAAGACAAAGGTTTTGCTGCTTTATCAACTAAGGCATTCCCTTTCCTAATTACACTACCCCTTGTATGGACTGGACAGCAAACCACAGCAATTTCTTTGAGGAGTTGGAAACTGTTTCATCATTTCTCAGTGAATTGCTGGGAGTTCCTGATCTCAAAGGAGTGACTGGATTGAGTATTATTACTGAATCTATGTTGAGAAATTCCTCAAACTTTACAAGGATTTTGGCACTGGGCACGGTAATACCTACCCATTAATTGGCAGGTATTACTGTGCCCAGCATATCTGAGCTTTCAAAAGAGAGACCTGTTCTGTGTCAGATACCAGCAGTCTCCATATCGAGACTTAAGTCCATTTTTTGTGGCTACAGAGTTAGACAAATGCATTTCTAATCTGTTACTTGTTTGAAACATCTAAATAGTTTACCAGCTGTAAGCGCTGACATTTCCTTAGGGGATAATTATTTAAGAATTAGTGCTTTCAGAATTCATCCAACTTTACTGTCCACCACCAGTCTGCATCTCTATTAGAGCACATTTTTCATCTCTTGCCTCCTTTTTAGTTTACATTTAAGTGCCTTGGCTTGTATTTCTGTTTGTTTCTTTGTTATCTTCTCAGTTGGCACTACCAACTCTTTTCAATTTATGACAAGCTGTGAATGTCATTAACACTATATCCCACTTCCACAGCAATAATGATGATGATATGCAAATGACTAATTCTATCCTACTGAAGTAAATAAATCTTAACTCTCATTTACATAACTGGGAAGAAAGCCCCAGAAGAACACTTGCTCAGTTCTTCCACTTTGATACAGGTACTTGAACCCACTGTTTTCTTTTTCAGACAGTTCTAATAGAGATCATCATTCTCAAATAACTTGTGTCAAAGCTTAGGATGATCCCTCCACTCTCCCAAATGTGTTCATTAAAAAATTCAAACAAAATGGAAACACATTTCTTCTAGTTTCTTCTAGATAGTCAAATATTGTGCTGATAGTCATGGAAGTTCAATTTACAAACGCAAGTGTTTACTTTACATGTGCACATCAGTAGTGTTAGATGTTAAGGACATTTCAACTCCATCAATATAACTTTAAAAATATGGTTTATTATGTCTGGTGTGGAATATTATGCACTTTGTTGTTTGTTCAGGAAATACTACAGTTTGGTGTGTTTGGCTGGGGGTTTGTTTTGCTTTTTGCAGGGTTTCTTTAAACCAAAGTCCATTCTTCATAAGTCTACAACCGTTACTTGAAAGAAAAATAAAAGGTTTACAGTGGGATACAGAAACTACTGTTTATGCATCAAACATCATGCAAGAATGGGAAAATTCACCCATGCTTATGTCATTGTGGGATATATCCACCATAATTTACAGACAAGAAACACCTTAGCCTAAGCAGCTCCAGCTTTGACAGGCAGCCTAATCTCAGGCAAGTCACAGTTTCTGATGCCCAGTTTGACCATGGCAGGTTAGGAGTCATCTGCCTGACAGCACCTTCACTCACACCTAGAGATCTGTGGTGCAATCCTACATGGTTTATAGCCAGGGAAGAGGAGCAGGACTACCATGGGCATGACTCACACCTTTTCAGATGAAGATGCTGAAAGAGGCTGAGGTGAGCCTCCCCCTAAGGGCCTGTTCACTGACCACAACAGGGACCCCTCATAGCTCACACGGGCTGAAACATCCTTCATATTTTACAGCCAGAGAGGTCAGAACAAATCTTTCCCTCCACCTTCCTAGAACTTAAATTGCTAGAAGGAGCTATAACTTAATCTGAGACTTGGCAGCACGGCACAGGAGCTCCAGCCTCTTTTTCTAACCTTAATTCCACTGCCTATCTCAATTTGCCAGACCTCACTGTGATGCAGATGTGAATTAATTGTTTCAGTTAGCTTACCTGATCTGAAATCAGGACAAATTGCTCAGAATTTTCCTAGCTTGCCCAGCACAAGTAAAGATACAGAGTAGAACTTTTCTAATCGGAACACATTGTATATTTACCACTTGTGGAAAAAAGTGTTATGCTACTGCGCTCGCAGGTGCCACAGCATGAAAACTGTCTATGATTTTTACCTCTCTGAAAATGACTGCTTTGTCAAAAACATGAGATAAGAGAGAAAAACACGTGTATGGAGTTTTGTACAAACTAAATATTTTAATTATTCTCGTAGAGAAGAAAGTTTTCATGTAAACAATGTTGTTATGTCCACAATTTGTGGATATAAATATTTGCTGGTTATAGGTGATCAATTATCAGTGTATTCAATGAATTCAGACATTTAAAAATTAAATTTTAGAGCAATAAGTGTTTGCCATGTCTAGTTCACCAATAGAACATTTTACCAAAATATATTTTTATTACTTGAATTTTTATGTACTATTTCTACTTGCACATAATTTTACTCAGACCTTTTGTTTACATCTCACTTTTTCTTTTAGAAGAAAAACACACCTTAGGTCTCTAGATAACAGAGAAAGGCAGGAAAAAATGGCTTGTTTTACTTTCTTAGCTTATTAAACCCAAACACACTATATCTTTTTTGGTACCAATCCTCCTCCACCTCCCCTCCCTGACCTTCATCTTTTTAAGAACTAGATAAATACTCATATTTGAGCACAATTCCTGTCTATCTATTCCAAATTACAGTATCTATTGATGAATTCCTCTCATGCAGTGTTTCTATTTTTCAGACTCTGATTCATCAAAAGTTTTAGACGTTTCAGTCAGTCAAAGCTTCTCGTGGTACCTTCAAGAGATCTGCAGTTCATTATGATAAATTGCACAGATTTTGTACCATAGGTTTGTGTCTGTACTGCCACTGTCACAGAGCAGGACCCAGGATAAGCAGACAATTGTCCAGAATGGGGAAGAAACTCAGGAGTCTGCTCCTGTAAAGGCTGTGAAGTCAGGACTGCTCATTTCTCTTCCCTAAAGTCGCTTTACCCATTTCAAATTTCACTCCTCCCTCTTCCCCTTTTCCCCTCATACATTGACATTACCAATCCCTTCCTGCTTTATTTTCAATGCACAGCCTCCACAGTTACATCTGCCCATGTCTCACAGTTCCCTCCTAGAGGTCTGTCTCTGCTTCCTTGTGCCCCAAAGATCCTGTTCCACCTCCTCTCTGTTCTCAGAATTTATTTTCTTGTTTTTATAAAACTGAGTTGTGTCCTATCCTTGAGACATATCAGCATTGACTGTACTGCCAAGAAGTAATTAGTCAACAGCATCTGAGACCAAGGTTAAGACAGTGCCACCTGTCTTTAAATAAACACAGTAATATTTGTTCAGAGCAGCATCATGGAGGAGAGTGTCCGAAGCACTGTTTTCCAACAAATACATCCCTCTGTTACCTGTTGCAAATACCCACATACCTTTATTCCAAACACAAGACAGCCCCAAACATTCCAGAATCATTCAGGTTTGTTATTGGCAGTAGAGACATCAAAGGCCTGGGACAGCAACCATTAGAAATCAGAGGTGATTATGTCTTAGCTACTTCAGAATTTTATTCTCTGTGGCTATTCCCCCTCCCCTATCCTATTCTGAATACAGCCACTAGCAAGCCCAACATAGACAGTAGCTTGGAATTAAGAAAGGAAAGGAAGAAGGAAAATAATAAGGCAAGAAGCTGTGCTTCTGCAACATCTGTGCTTAACATAATAGTATTGAAATATTCTGTGCATGCTCCTCTGTGCAATAATCACTAGATAATCCCTGTTACCTTCCATAGGAATCGTGCTTCTGCAGAGCTGAAATCACAGTAGCAGGAAGATGAACATGATTCATTCAGAAAAAAAAAAAAAAAAAGGTTTATTCTACCCAAAAGGAAAGCAAACCTCTTCTCCCAGTGCATTTACAAAATTATTCTCTGAGAGAAAAAACAAAAAAAGAAGTTGCTTCCTTTGTCTTAAGTATATTTCTCCAAGTCAGATGATAAGCATGTTCTACATAACAGACATAAGTGGATAACATATCCAGATTGTTACATGTTGCATTATCACCTTTATTGACTATATGTTGTCAATAGTAGCACTGTTAATTGTTGTTTTTCTGCTATGAAAAAAAAAAAAACCCACAAAAAACTACAAGGACAAACTACTGTTGCCAAGAGTAGGTGTTCAGCTCCACCGACTTCAGGCAAGCTGAACCTGCTGATGCCAGCAAGGACTGTGACCCCAAGTCACACTTCCCTCAGAAGAGTGAGGGTGCAGGATACAGGACATGCTGCAGATTTCTATTTCAGTAAAGGCTTTAGCACAATCTGCATGCAGGGTGTGAAATGCGGCAAAATTGTAGCATACTGAAAGGTTGAGAATGTCCTTTTGCTAACCTACATCTTCAAAGCAATATTCTCTCATCAGCTTTTCCTTCTTCTGGCCCTCTGCTTGAAGTCTTTGTCCTCTTCGCCTCGTCTCTACTGTGCATTAGAATTGAGCTCTGCAGCTAAGCAGTCTTCTCCAGAAGCCAACTGTACAGGCTAATTTTATATTCTTCTGAAAATCCACTCTCCAGTGAAGTGTGCTTTGAGGTAAATTTGAGGTCCTTTTATGTAGTTTTGCTCCTACAGGTCTTTTACTGTTTCCACCACTTCCTTCTCTACTCAATACTTTATTAGGCTGCTGGCAAGTGCGGAGGCTATTCCTGTTCCTTTAATTCTTTATTCTGGAAATAAAAAAATCCTACCTTAGGACTGACAGTGGAAAGAGGCCTTGGAGCAGGCAACAAGAAAATGTCACCAATCTAAATCCCAAACTATTAAAATTACAGCAATAAAACTTCCCCCGTGCAAGTACTGCACTAAAGCTGTTGCACTGAGGCTTCAAACATTTAAATTCCCCTCCAAGTTAGATACTTGTATTTAAGGCCTTATTCTAGAATTCTTGCTAAATTCATGCAGATGACCAGAGATTTCATTCATGCATGTCAAGAGTTTCACAGAACTTCTATTACCCTTATCACAGATCATTGTAGTTCATTGCTTTTTGAGGAGAGTTGTTCTTCACTATTGGATCTTTCTTTGAGCTTTATTCTATGTGTGGCTCAAGGGGAACAGTTTCTCACTTCCCCTTCCTTTTGTTTTTTTCAATGACCACATTTTCCATTTTCTTCCCTTCTTTTGCAGAGACACAGCTCCTATTAATTTCTCCTCAGACCTCCACATTCCCTTCTACCAGCTCTCAGATTCCCTGCCCAACAGGAACCTGCACTCTGGTGAAAAGCATCTGTGGATGACAGCTGAGTGCTGTGGGAATGCAGATCTGAGGATGAAGCATTGCAGGTGCCTATCTCAGACTGCACATCTATCCTTGTTAGCTGCTGCTTTCTTACCTCCACTACATAAAAGACCAGATCAGCTACAGAACACAGAAAGATGTTGCTTTTAAGGGATCACCTGCTGTCTCACCTACAGATATAGCTGCAGGTTTTCAGCAGACACGACAATTCTGCAGCTTTCTTCACCTCTGTCTTTGCCTCTGCCTCCATGAAAAAGCAATGAGCCACACGATAATGACAAAGTACGTAGAGGCACTTCCCATCCCCCCTTAAGGAGCCTTAGGAAAAGATGCCAGGAACAGTTCAGATTCACACTGAATCCTCATGTGGCACCAAGGACAGAACACTTCAAAGCAGAAAACACTCAGAAGCACAGTGCTCCTATACAACCCTAGTGCCTTGCCTGAAAAGTCCCTGGAGTCAGAAATGTTCTTTGGCTTGGTACTGTTTCCAGCTTTAGATCCTATGAGCAGAATAAGAAGCAAGTTGCTTCTGAAGAGAGCAGAAACCATGATGCTCACTCACTGAGTAATGAAGTACACTCATTTCTATTAACCCTGCTAGACATCCTGGTATTTCCATCCAGAGGCTGGAAAGGATGCAAGAGATTTCAAACTTATTTTAAGTTTTACGTGCAATTTGCCAAGGAAAAATTAATTTAGGAAGGATTAGGACGTAAGGGTTTATACCACAAAGTGGCCTCTCCTCCCCTTGGCAACTCCAGTCACTACACAGTCACCAGCACAAAGATGCACTGCAGCAGCCTGTGCTGAAACACAAAAGCTGGGCAGCAAGCACTCCTTTTCCCAATACAACAGTCACTGGAAATGAACTCTGAAAAGAGCTAACACGGGTACACAAAGAAGCTGGAGACTGATAATGAGCAGAGCAGTAGAGTGAGAGAACAAAAAGCCAGCTTCTCACCTCATCACCTTTCAGAGCACCACTGCAGCCACACAGCTTAAAGACAATCCAGCACTGAACTATGATTATGCCCGCACAACACAGAAACAGCTTTCAAGCCCTGCTTTAGAGCAGTAGCCCTACTTCTTTAGAGTAATGCCCTTGAAAGGCTTGCACAGACTGTTGGAGCTTTTTTCCCAACTAGATTTTTCAGAGGTTTATAAAACACCTGCTAAACCTTCAGTAAAATTGTCAGACAAGCAGGAAGAGACTTAAATCTCCTAGAATTAGCTGTCAAAGTTAATTGGATAGTTAGAAAAAATGATTTACTTGAAGCAGGTTACTTAGGTTCCTCCTTGTCTTGAGCTGATTATCTTCCTTTTCTGTAGGGAGATCTAAGGGAAGCTCGGAATGACTTGGAGCAGGCATCTCCATATTTTTTAGATATCTGGGCTATTTGCCTCAAAAATTAAATTGTATTATCACATAACTATCAATATTTCAGGCATATTTTGATTCCACTTGCATTACAAGAGAGCTATGAAAGCCTGGCTGTCCTTCCAAACCAAACATGCAATACTAGATCTGGAAGTTCACCTTTCCTTATGTGATTTGATTTCCTTCAAAGAAAGCTGGAGCCCTGTTTTATACCACAAAAGAAACCAGAGATGAGGCAACTGGAAGAGTGGGATTGCATCACACCACACACTGAGCATGACTTCCCATCCTATTTTACATAGTTTACCAAAACAACATGGGAAAACCTGTCTACCACTTCTCTTCCAGAATGTGGTAGGTCTGCTGCTGTGCAGAAAATGTGATCATGGTTTCACAGTTATGTAGCATCTGACAAAGAAAATTAACAAGTGCTTGAAAGAAAAAACAAAAACAAAAAAAGGCCCAAAAACCCAACCAGCCAACCAACAAACCCACCCAGCAACACATATAGACAAAACCCAAAGAAAAAAAAAAATCTTTGTTTCATGTTTTCTAGTAAGGGATGAAACTAGGAAAAAAGTCAGAAAGCTGATCATCAGTTTGTATTCCACAATATTTAGTAAAGCATAAACTTCAGGTCATAACTGTCTCCTCCTTGACAGTGCTAAACAGGTACTCTTTCTACCATCTGTTCACCTCTTGTCAGAAAACTTGGAGAAGAGTACTTGAGTACCTGTCAAATTTGTTTGGAATTTGCTAGCTCAGTCAAAAGTATCTCAAGACTGGTTCACAGCAAGAAAGACAGACTGATTAGAGACTTCTTTTTGCAGGTAAACCAGGCTAAAAAATTAAAGCTGTTTAGGATGAGAGGAGCACTGTTGATGCTTGAAGCTTTAAGGCTGATGACGTTCAAGCTTGAGAGGCTCTTGTCCATCTGACAAGACTTTACACTCTTAATTGTTTTTGCAGGAAGAGCTACTGTTCAAAATTTATCTTGTTAGTATGAGTTCAATATTTCAGATCATTACATTTATAAGAAAAGAGACACCATACAGACAAGAGGAGATTCTAGAAAGTAACAATACTCAGTTTATATAAACCAAGTGTGTGTTTTCCTATTTTATTCTGTGCTAAATCTCTAGCATTTACACAATCTGTAATGGAATTATTGCTCCTCTGATATTTCTTAAAGCAAAAGTTTCTGCTATCACAAAATTACCCCGAAAATCCTTTTTCAAAAGGGGAAATTTCAGACAGATCCCGTGTATAAACAAGGTTAAAAACATGAGGTGTAAAAATTCAAGAGTCTAAGAGTAAACCTGAACTCCCAGTAAATTTACATTTTTGAATTCTTTGGGGTTTCATTTTACAATGATCTTTGAGGCTTTAAACAGAAATAGAATAAACATATATATATATATATATATATATATAAAGGTTTAAAAGTAGTAATCTTGAGTATTGTCAATAACCCTATTCCAGTCAAGCATTCTTTTGATGCTCAAAGGTCTAAGAGCAGTCTCTATAAAGAAAGTCTGAAGGAGTTAAACCTTCCCTCCCTGGAGAAGAAAAAGCTGAGGCAGAAGAAAAACCTCATCAAAGTATTTCAGTACTTTAAAGGCAGCTTCAAAAAGGACAGAAGATTTCTCTTCACAGGTATCTGCATGGAAAACCAAGGGACAAGCAATACAAGAGGAAGTTTAATTCAGAATAGGAAAGAAATTTATTTTCACAGAAAGAAAACTCAGACACTGGAATAACCTCCCCTGGGATACAGTAGAGTCTCATCACTGTAGGTTTTCAAGATGTGACTGGACAAGGTGCTAGATAATCTAATCTAGGCTCCCTTTCCCACAGAAATTTGATCCAGAGAATCTTCTGAAGTCCCTTCCACTCTGAGAAAATCTGGGATCCCAGTTAGTGAATGAAATTATTCCAATTGTTTCTGTGAATGTCAAGGTCCCTTAATAAGAGAGTCTTGGCTCTCCACCCAGTATAAACAGTTTATTTTAGTTTAGTTTAGTTTACTTCAGTTTAGTTTAGTTTAGTTTAGTTTAGTTTAATTTAATATGGTGTTTATTGGGCATTTTTATAACACACCCACACCTGGGTGTACACACCCACATGTGTTGCAAGGCTACAATTATACTAGTTTTACTTCCCAACACATACAACAAAAGGTTATCAATATTTAGCTTCATTCACTACTTTGCCTTGACTAAGCAGGAATAATTCCCTTAAAACTCACTGAGAATGTGTAGAATTCAAAAGCTGTTGCACAGAGTCTGCAGAGTGCAGTTTCTTTGATTAGAGTACAACAGAGGATGGTTTGAAATTCCTATACAGAAACATTTTGTGTATTGTCACAAACGCACGATGGCATTTCCCCAGCTGTGATCTTTATTTCAGCTAAGTTACAGACATATATTGCCTGCTCCTTCTCTAGTATTTAACCTGTCTTTTGTGGTCACAACCACACAGTAATTGCAGAAATTTCTTGCAGAAGGATGTTTAAAGGGGCAGCTAGCAGAACTGCAGAAGAGAGGCACCACAGATATAGAACCACTAAAAGTGGAAACCAAAGGGAACAGCAGTGAACAAGGTGCTGCCAGGCAGGGTTCCATTATTAGAAAATATCAGCTTTCTTTTAAAAATAGCTTTCTTGCTGTCTTACCCACCCACCCCTCCCTTCTCCCTCCCTACTTCCAGCAACTCTAGCTATCTTCTTCTTCTGCATATAAGCAGTTTCTTCTTCTTCTGCATATAAGCAGCCTAAAGCAAACTAATTGTTGCAGTTTATACACATAAAGGGAGAAAGCAGAATATTTTTGGATTATCCAGGTTTTCATTGCAGACACTTTCCCCCTTAAGCACTTTTCAAATATCTCCTTACCATGCTGGACTTTTTGAATGGTATCACCTCAAGCACACCATTCAATTCTGTAGAATGAAAATTTCTAAAGAATGCTTTTATTGCACTTTTTTTTAATCCAAAATTCTACTTCTGTGGAAGCTAAACAGAGTTCTGCCACAAATTCTGGAGAAAACATAACTCTCTAAGACTCTTATGGAAGGACTGCAAGGTCTGTGTTCTCAAGGAGGGCAAAGTAAAAAAAAAAAAAAAAAACAAACTGAAAACTGTTCACATTGCTTTTAAATTTATACATGAATACGAGATACAAGGTATTAGATCACAAAGACAGCTGTCTATTGGACCAGCACCCAGACATACAGGGTTTCAAACAAAACCATCTTAGAGGGGATTTTCTGACTTTTCTATGGCATAAATATTTCTGTTCAGATCCACTGTCTAGATGATTAATTCATTACAACTCCAAAGAAGAGAATGAAGAATTGAGTTTCATGCTGGTCATGGCTGGGATAGATTTAATTTTCATCATAGCATCTAGTAGGGGACTGTGTTTTGGCTTTGTGCTGAAAAGTATTTTTTATTACTGCTAAACAGTACTTACTTACAAAGGCCTTTTCTGCTTCTCAGACTATTCTGCCAGTGAGGCAGCTGGGAGTGCACAAGGAACTGGGAGGAGACACAGCTGGGACAGCTGACCCCAAGTGATCACAGGGATATTCCATAATAGATGGAATATAATATATATGGTGTTATGCATATAAAGCTGTGGAAAGAAGAACACTGAAGGTGGAACACTCCGAGTGATGGCATTTGTCTTCCCAAGTCACCATTACATGTGATGGAGCCCTGCTGTCCTGGGGACAGCTGAACAGCTGCCTGCCCACAGGAAGCAGTGAATTAATTCTTTGTTTTAGTTTGCTTTTATGTGCAGTTTTTGCTTTTCCTATTAAACTGTCTTAATCTCAAAGTTTTCCCACTTTTACCCTCCCAATGCAGAAGGGTGAGAGAGTGTCATGGGTGGGGCTTTATTGCCAGCTGGGGATAAATTAAAAGAGGTGGAAAGGAAAAAAAAAACAAGAGTGAACAGAACACTGTTGAAACACTCCTTTGTCAAAATATTTTGCTATAAATTCTAGGAAGTATGATGACAGTTTAACAGATAAACACAGCAGCCAACAAGAGCTGAGCTCTTGCAGAGCTGGTAAAGGCAGATTGCAAACAGTTCCAATTATGTAGTGAAGTGTCCCTTGACCATACTAAGGTGGGAGCAGAATTGTTCATCTCAGGGATAGCTGTTGGCTGACTAAGGTGGGAACAAGAGATAATCAGTCACCCCTGATAGCCTTGGAACATCACTGCCATAAATCACAGTCTGAGTGGATCAGTGCCATTGTTACCAGACTTCTGAAAAACTGCAGTGGTTACCAGCTCAGATCATGGCCTGAATGAAAACTGACTAGTGACTAAAGCCAATCACCTTGAACTCTATTAACAGCAGTCTTAGGTGAGGTCCTTCAAGCTCTCCTGGATGGCAAGAGGCTGTGCCAGCATTTCCCTTGGAGTGTGACACTTCTCAGAAGTCACCAGATCTCAAGTCTGCAATACTTCGAGGAAAATCACCAAAAGTTGGCAATAAGATCTGAGCCAACACCCCCCACTCCTCTAGGCTCAATCCCTTGTCCAATGAGCAATGCAAAGGCATTCAATGTATTTCACTCAGGTCAAGGAGAAATTTTGACAGATACCTACATACATTTGTATTGTATATTTATGTATATGTGCGTGTGTGAATTGATCCTTATAGTCTCTTGGAAGAATATTGCTGTTTCAAGTCTACAGTGACTTAATTATAATATATAATATTGATTCACTTACTAAACATTTAATTCATCAATGATTAAGTGCTGGTTAAGTCCTTTAGACATAATGACCAGGTCTGGGACTAAGGCTGGATCCAACACTACCCAGATTCTGTCAAGAGTTCAGAAAGCAAGGGGTGGTGGGTGTGTCTATTCTGAGCCTCAGGACTCAGTGGGAAGGTTTAATCCTTGGAATGCCTATTCTCCATGCAAATCATTCTAAAGTGAATTTGAGCCAATTTTCCTTTGCAGGTCTCCTCTATGCAGTAAGTAAAACAGTGAGGCTTGCTATAGAGCCTTATCACACTTTCACAAATTTTCACAAAGCTTTCACCTACATCTTAAGCCCACCAACAAACCCCTCCAGCCTACTACTGCTCATGCAAAACCTTTCAAACTGCTAAAGAAGACAAATTGCTTATCTCACAATGTAAGTCTTGGACTTAAAGGTGCAGAGTACTTGAAAAAAACCCCTAAACTTGCCTTTCTCTTTTGTTCCACGATTATTTCATCTGTCACTGATAATCCTGGAGATCATGTCACTTTATCCGCTTTTAAATCCTTCCTTAAGACCTACCTCTCCTGCAATACCCACAAATCTCTGCCAAATGGGACTTTTTAGACTAATAGCTACTAGTAGCTAGCTTCAGAAAATGCATCTTTCTAAACCTTCTCTCATTACCTGATTTTTCCACTATCAATCTGCTTATCTTATTATTTATTGTCGATGAAATTTCAAATTCAGATATTTCATTACTTTCTTTTCTAAAGAGAGCAACTATAATAATTTCTTATCATACAGTAACTAGCATTCAGAGGCCTGAAAGGGTGCCTTGGAAAATGGAGGAAAATAAGGAGGCAAAATTACTGCTTAGAGCATTACATAAAGAAAAAAAAAGTGTAATTCCACACTTTTAATGGAACGTACACTTATAGTTAATCAAAAACTTAAAAATAAATGAAGACAGAAGGGCATTATTGTTCTGGAGATTTTGGATGGCAGTTTTTCATTTTTATACTCTCTTTCTTTTTCCTGAAGGGTAGACAGATAAAACAATGTGAGAAGAGCAGTACTTAATATGAAAAACTAAAACTGACAAGGGCTTCTCTCATAACTTTAAATAAGTCATGCAGAATAGCTTCTGCATCATAAAACATTGACACTTACAAGTCTAAACACAAATAAAAACATCCTACAACTTTTTCTTGCCTCATCCAGAGTCCAACGAAAGGCAGGAGAAGCTACTCAGCAGCTTCATGCCACCACTTAAATCTTTCTCAAAACTAAAAAAAAATCTTCAAGACATTCATAAATCTTAGGACATTTTTTTAACAATCTTTTATTAAAAAAAAAAAAACAAAAAACCACAAAAGACCGAAATCAACACAACTTTATAAAAAGATTATTCTTAGATATGCTCATTTGAGCATAAGCAGCCCTTATCAATGCTGTTTCTCAGGGTGTTATTCACTACCATTTTTCTCTTCAACCCCCTCCTCAGACACTCAAACTTCTTTCCTTAGAAAGCACTGCTCTCCAGTCCCACACTAGGAATCCAGTGCACACTAGTGACTGCTAAAACCGTTCTTATATCCTGCTGGGAGAGCAACAGGTGCTAGGACTGAACTTTCAGGGAGATCTAGTTCAGTTCATTTGAAATTGGTGCCTATGTTACAGGTGCTTTCCCCATTGAAGGCTGCAAATTTTGGCCTCCAAGAATTATTACTTTGTGTCAGTATCACTAGAGAACACTGAAAGAAAGATTTGTGTGTGGAAGAGCAAGATGTACTGTGTGTTCAGAAAGAGCCCCTACCACAGGTGTGGAAATATTGGGCTCCATGGTTATATGTGTGAACCTGCCCTTCCCTGGGCACATCCAGGCCACTCATTACAGATTAGTGGATAGATGTTCCTGGTGTTGGATTTCCAGGGCCAGGAGTAGGTGCAGGGCTTGGGACATACCCTTGAGGAGGACACCACACATATCTCCAGCCAGCACAGGGGGGATGAGCAGGCAATGAGGAATTCCTCTTCTAGTTTCACCTGCAATGCTGGTCCCAGCTACAGCCCTTATAAAGGATTAACTCTTAGAATTGTAGAATCAGAAAAGCATTTAGGTTGGAAAAGACCTTTATGATTGTTGAGTGCAATGATTAATGAAGTACTGCTGAGGCCAGCACTGAACCACATCCATCCCTCAGTGCAACATCTACATGTCTTTGAAACACATCCAGGAATGATGACTCCAGCACTTTTCTGGACATCCTGGTCCAAAGTTTGACAACCCCTTTAGCTTCCTAATATCAAATCTAAACCTCCTGTGGCACAACTTGAGGCCACTTCCTCTTGTCCTGTCACTTCTTAATTGGGACAAGAGACCAATCCCCACCTCCTTTCGGGATACAACCCCCTTGCAGGTGATTGAACAGAGTGATCAAGTCTCCCCTGAGCCTCCTTTCCTCCAGGCTGAGCCCCCCAAGCTGTTCCTCACCAGACTTGTGCTCCAGACCCTTCCCCAGCTCTGTTCCCTTCTCTGGACACGTTCCAGCAGCTCTCAATGTCCTTCTGGCAGTGAGGGGCCCCAAACTGAACACAGGATTTGAGATGTGACCTCACCAGTGCCCAGGACAGGGGGATAATCCCATCCATGGTCTTGCTGGCCACAGTATTGCTGACACAGACCAGGTGCCATTGGCCTTCTTGGCCACGTGGACACATTCCTAGCTCATGTTCAGCCAATTTTCTTCTTCTGAACCATTCCCAATAGGTAAAATATGTTAATATTACTTATTTTCCTAATGCTTGCAGGACACTACCAAAGTGTTAAATATTTGTTAGTGACAACAGCAACAGAAATAGATGTCTTCAAAAAATGAAACACAGGTAATGGATCGATTTTGTGAGCTTTCGTACATTTTCATTATTTGAATTGTTCAATGCTGTTGTTTGTCCCCCCTAAGCTGCAGTTCTTTAAAATTTGAGTCACGAAGTGAAAGTAAAAAGAGGAAGTAATTTCTGAACTCTCCAGGTACTGCTAAAATTTTGAGACTGAATTAAAAGCTAAAAAAAAAAGAAAAAAGTAAAATGTAACCAGACTAGCAAAATAGAAATCCTCAAACTCTAGTTATTGTGTATTTATTGGTTTAAGGTTGGTCTTGGGTTTTTTTTGGGGGGGATTGTGATTTGGGTTGGGGATTTTTAAGTGTAGGAGTTTTAAAGTAGATCTTTACCTTTGGAGAGTGAGGCTAGGGAAAGGGGATTTTATGCTTTATAATAATTCCACATTATCAACAACCTGAGACCTGTGTGAAGATTTAGAATTCCATGGAGGCAGGGAACAGTAGGAAGAGAAGTAATATGAAAGAGAGAATAAAGATTAGAGCAAATATTGTAAGGAATTGGCTGATTCCTTTCTGTGTACTCTGCTAACATCCAGCTGGCAAAAAGCCTTATAGCACATGAATGGGAAATTCTGCCAGAGGAAGAACTTTGCAACCTGAGTGAAAGAAGCCAGAGGCTGTATTAAATACAATAGGTTGAAGGCAGCAGACTTGAAAACTGTTCATAAAAAGGAATTTTAATCCTCTATATAGGGACATATTAAATCAGTTCTACAACAATTTTTGGTTGAAAATGCAGTTCCAGCAATATTAAAATGTTTTACTTTGCTCCTGCGTGACTTGAATCTGCTCAGGTGAATACAGGATGCTATTAACTTGAATTAAAATTCCATCTTATAGATAACTTTCTGAGTCTAAATACTTCTGAATATTTCATGCCATACAATAGTGGAGTGGTGATTTTCATCATAATTTAGTACAAAAGTAAATTTAAGAATGCTGGAATTATCTCCAGGTACCCACCATGTAACTAAAGAGGCCAGAGTACTGCAAATCAAGGGAAACATCAGTGTTGGAGTTCATCCTGTGCTTTCTGTCCCAGCCAGCTTCCCACCTTCTCCCTCCTCTCCCCTTCCCCTCCTTCTGCCCCAACAAGCCCTGGCCCTAGCCTGTCTCTGTGTGGTGTGGGCTGGGGTCAAGGTGTGATACTCCAGCTCAGGGGGCAGGGGCCTGCAGGATGGTCAGGAACACAGAGTAAATGCTCACATGGGGTTCTTACAGACTGGGAATTGTTTTTCCAAATGTCACAAACATGGAAGGCCTATTTGCTGCAGAGAGGATGGCAGGTGAAACAAGATGTTTCCCATCCCTATGAAATTGCTAACCTCCTTTGGGTGAAATTTTCTGCTATAGCTGTGTCAGCATGAGGTCCAGTAGAAAAAAGGTATGTGCCTGAGTAGGTTTGCCAAAATTACAGGCAACTGAAAGATCTTTTAATGGAAATTACCAACTATTAACAAATATGTTGCAATGATATTAAATAACTGCATTCATTTGCAAACACCAAGATTTTTTTTTCCTAAAAGGACCACATTTCAAATGCTGAGTGGAATTTTTTAAAGGTAAATGGGAGCTTGCAAGAAATATAGTTTGTAAGGAGCAACTTAATTTTTTTTTCAGAAGTGGGGGAGAGCATTGGATTGAAGCTGTTCTTGACAATAAGGTTGCTTTTGATAATGATTAATTGATTTCTAGAGACTGTGTTAATAATGATTTCAATTGAGCACTTAGCCACAAGTGGAGTTATACAGGTTAGGTGTAAAAATGTCTCTACCTTTCCTTCCAGCTACAATTAGTGAAAAACTTTCACGCTCATGGCTTAATTTCAATGGATCTTTGAAAATGTATTCTTCCTTACTGAATTTCTGATACTTTCAGATTCAACATCTAATTTATTGTTAGGATTCAGGAGCCCTGATCTTGTCTAGTGTCTTTTTCTGTTTTAACCTGATTTATGACAGTAAGGGCTGTTCTGGCAGCAGGCAATGTTTTCCAAGTTATGGGCTATGACCTGCAGGCAGTGGATGCAGCAATAATCTAGTGAAGTAAAAGTTAGCCTCCCAGTGATGTGTTTCCTATCAAAAGTGAAAAGCCCCATGTAACTGATTCACAGAGGAGAAATCACTAGACAGAAGTCAAACATAACCTGTGAAGTTTATTACAATAGGGACAGTACATAATATGACAAGTGCTGGCATGTTATTTTTTACATATGGTAAATTTAAGGGAATGAGACAATGAAACCATTTGCTTTAAGAGGCTGACAACTCTATAACCTTCAGCCCAAGGACTGAGTTGCCTGTTATTCAGGGTTTGATTTGTTGCAGCACAACTCTGTGACCTTGGTGCAGTTTTACTAAGAAACTGTTGATGGAAGGGAGGTATGTCAGAGCCAAACTACATAAGGCAAGTTAAAAGCTAGACAGACAATTGAGAGAACAATAAAAAAGTTAGTTAGTTGAGAAAACAATAGTTTCTTTCAATGGTTTGAAAGAAAAAACCACTGACATGAGACCACCTATAAACTGTAGGGACAAGAAGTGCATGCAACTAATGTGTAGCAGCACCAAGAGCCAACCCTTTTCAAGGGACAATGGAAGTTGACCCTTGCCCACTAGACCAAAATCAGTCTGAGCAGCAGAGGCTCACCAGATGTCTCACTGCTGGTGGTGAGCCCATTAAAGCTTAGCTTGATACACAGACACAAATAGTTTGGGTTATTAATAGGAAAATCATGTCTTGTACTCTATATTGTGTACATCTATCTATCTATCTATCTATCTATCTATCTATCTATCTATCTATCTATCATCTATCTATCTATCATCTATCTATCTATCATCTATATCTATCTATCTATCTATCTATCTATCATCTATCTATCTATCATCTATATCTATCTATCTATCTATCTATCTATCTATCTATCTATCTATCTATCTATCTATCTCTTTTAAAGTGTTTTTGTATAAGGTAATTTTTTGTCCATATATTAAAAGCAACACTAAGGAAGAGAATTAAAGCTGAATCATTGAATGATGACAAACTAGTCAAAGCTGTTGGCTAAGTGCCATAAATGTATGTCTCAAAATTACAGGTGTAATACATGTAGAGTGATTAATTGTTCAATTGTTTTATTACAAGTCATTAGATTGAAGAAAAAAGGTATAAGAGTATAGAATCAGAGAAGACCCTGGGTTGGAAGGGACCTTAAAGATGATTTAGTTCCAATCCCCCTGCCATGGGCAGGGACACCTTCCACTATCCCAGGTTTCTCAGAGCCCCATCCAGCCTGGCCTTGAACACTTCCAAGGATGGAGCATCCACAGCTTCTCTGAGCAACCTGTGCCAGGCCCTTACCACCCTCACAGTAAAGAATTTATTCCTATTATCTGATCTAAGCCCCCTTAACTTTGAAGACATTTCCCCTTTTTCCTGCCACTACATGCTGCACAAGAATGATAGGAGAATCACAGTCCCTATCCATCTGTATTTCAGGGTTCCATGGAAGGAATTGTTTGATGGTATTAACTCAGTATTAGATGCTACCATCCTACTGAATTTATGCAAGCATAAATTTTCCTTTCAGTATGAGAAAAGTAAAGTTTAGGAGGAGGGAAAAAGAGCTTTTGACTGTGACTATGGATTAGAAGTTCGACAGACTGCCAAGGCATGTTTGAGAGCTGTCATCAGTGGTTGTTCAGTGCTAGACGAGACAGCACACCTCCAGGATGTGTGTAAGCCACCAAATCCACCAGCCACCTCTGCTGTGCTGAGCTGAGCTGAGCTAGGTGACTCACTAGAATGGCTTTCCAACTGAAATTATTCTTCTTTAAAGAGTAAAATTAATGAAAAACCTCAAACCTCAGAACCATGCCTGAGTGTTTGTGTATGAAATCAAAACTGGTCCACACTCACAGTCTTTCTTCCAGTAGGAAAGTGGTTATATGTATGTGATGAAAGACTGAAATGGCAAATAAAAAATCCTGCAGGAAATTAATTTAAGTTCAGTTTTCTCAAAGGAATTTGTTTGGGGTTTTTTATTGTCGTTATTTGATTGTTTTCTTTTTCTGTTCTCCATTTAATACACATTATTTAGACAAGTAATTAGCTGGAGTTTGGCTTAAACAATAACCTGTTTATCAAAACATTGCACCATAAAAGAAAGCTATAACACAAAGACTAATGGAATGGAGAGAGAGTGAGAAATAATGTAATGTGCAAAAAATATCGTTAGGGAAGTTAAATATAATCCTAATTAGTGAAATACATAGATATTACAGCCATATAAAAGAAGTTATCTCCATCCTGCTCTTCTAGATCAGTTCTCAAAGCCCTAAAAGCAAAACAGAATTTGTGGTTTTCATCTTTTTTTTTTTTCCCTTTTGTTTTTTAATTTTTTTTTCTGGGAAGCCTCATTATTGGCAAATATAAAAGCCAAATAAAGGAGTTTAATGAAGATTGTAGGAAATATGTCAGTATCAAAAATAAAGTTTATGTTTCATCTTCCCTCTGGAAACTGTGAGCTTCAGTCCCAAGGGCACTCTGTTTAGTTGTTATATGAGAATCAATAAGCTCCTCTTCACCCCAAGGACTGTGTGAAGGTTTGGGTGCCACAATATAAGAAAGGTATTAAACTATTTTAGAGAGGGTCCTAAGGAGGGAAACCAAGATGATGGAGGGCCTTGAGGGGCCATACAAGGAGCAGCTGAGGTCTGTCCAGCCTGGAGGAGACGGAGGGGAGACCTCACTGCAATCCCAACTTCCTCGAGAGGCGCAGAGGAGGGGCAGGCACTGACCTCTGCTCCATGGTGACAGTGACAGGAGCCAGGGAACGGCCTGAAGCTGAGCCAGGGGAGGACTAGGTTGGATTTCAGGAAAAGGTTTTCACCCAGAGGGTGGTTCAGCCCTGGAGCAGGCTCCCCAGGGGGGTTCACAGCACCAAGGCTGACCGAGCTAAAGGAGAATTTGGACAAGGCTCTCTGGCATGTGGGGGGATTGTTGGGGTGTGGTCCCCTGCACAGGGCCAGGAGTTGGACTTGAGGATCCTTGTGGGTGCCTTCCAGCTCAGAATATTCTATAATTTGTGACTTAGTCAAACGTGTCAGGAAAACTACCTAATATATTTTCTTAAAGGTATTCTTTTCCTGTATTGTGAATTCCATGATTGCCACAATCCCATAAGTGAGGAAGGATGGGAAAGAGTTTAGCATCACTTTTACTGTTGTTTATTTTACCAGAAGATGAAGGAAGAAATAAATTGTTATTTAAATATTGAAAATTCTCATAGGGCCTTTTCTTTTATCAATCACAACAACTGCAATGTTCAGAGCACCCTCTCCTTTTCCTACAGTTCTTCTAGAGAAACCCTAGGAGATATTTATCAACTAGGTTGTTTTCATAACAGAAACAGAAAGTTTTTAAAAAAATTTTCAATAGCAGAAACAGTAATATATGTTAATATGTGCTAATTCACATCTTTATACATACAGAGAAAAACCCAGCTGAAGAAATTTAGCAATTTTTCACTTAAATTTTGAATGTTGTTCATTGTTTATGTTTAAGCAAGAATTTTCTTGATATTTCTTGCCTTTCAATGATTTGGTTCCCATATGCACATCTTGCTGTGAAATTTATTTTAAAAATTCAAGTTTTAATCCAGAACCTGAACACAATTGAAGGCCTTAAAGAGTAGGAAAGAAAAAAAAATCTGGAAGTGTATCTAGTGATTGATTTACTTTATTTTTAATGCTTGGCATAAGCAACATGGGATTTCACAAACCAGTGTTAGCTGTGTACCAACAACTTGTTTTTCCCCTTTCTCTCTGAGAGAACTTCTGTACTACTATTCAAATGCTCTCGAAAGGAAAAGTTTAATTTAAAAATTCTTAATAACATTAAAAATCAAGAATATCAATAAAAATTATTAAGTTTCTCCTTTCCCAGATAATTTCATGACTTAATCTTGGTAATGAAAACAGGTGAACCTTTTCTAATGTGGTTTGCAACTGGTTTAAATTTCGTTCCAGTTTTTTACCCCATTTACTCAGATCTCTACAACCACTTTTAGAAAGCAAATGAGAAATGTTTTCATTAATCTTAGTTTCCAATTACCTTTACAAAAACTAAATTGTAGATTCATAAGCACAACACTTCTAGACTCCTAAGAATATTTAATTTCTGTTGTTCTTATCCTTGCAGGATGCTGAATACTTTGATTAGCACTTACCTGGATTCTTGGTAATTTTGAACACGGCCACAAGGTAGTACATTATGAGAAATGTGAAAAGCACAGTTTTCTTTAGTTGCTATGCCACTAAGACCATCTTCTACCATGAGGGCACTTGATTACATGTATACTGAATTAATGTGAAATACAGTATTATTGCAGAGAAATTGTTTCTAACTGCAATATCACTCCAGGAGATTTTTAGATTAAAACCTCTGTGAACTGGACAGGACCCTGCCCAGAAAGGATAAAGACATGATTATTTATGTACCTGGACAAGATTTAAGATGTACATTTAAGCAATGCTACTCTTCATAGACCTACAACTGTGTTAGTCTCAAATTTTCAGAAACTAGTTTTGAGACCAGCAAATTCCACACAACACAAAATTCAGCTGCAAATGAGCCTCTTCACACTGCAGAATTTTGGTAGGCTTGCCAGAATAAGCTAAAATTAGTATTTGACTTGGGTTTTTTAAATGCTGTAATACAAATTAAACATCTCCCTCCTCAACATGATGGTCCAGATGTTATGTCCAGCGCAGGGAGCCTCTCAGACATCAGTTGCTCAAAAGCCAGAAGAAATATTTATCTCTTTGCCCAGTTTATTATGGTACACTGCCTAAAAGTCCACTGCCAACCCCTGGTTAAAACATGCTTTTTGCATATCTCAGTTGTAGAGCTCACTTTCTAGAAGGACTATTGTACCCTTAAACTAATTAGAAATTCTAAAACCTCTCAGCTTTTCAACCATGCTGCCACCACTGACCCTACAGAAGGACACAAGCTGTTGGGGAAACTTGAAACCCTTTGCAAAGTGTAAAATAAAAGCTATTTGTACATATTTCAGGAACATGCAAGAATCATGTTCAGGAACACTGCCTTTGGAAGCAAGTGATATTGCCTAATGCATGAAAGTCAGGTATGTTTCATGCACAGAAGAGTGAGCTGATATTGTGCTTTGTAATGGCAATTTAATTGATTTTGACTACCACGTGGCTCCTTGCAGATCTGCAGAGCAGTAGCATGGTAGCATGGCAAAAGGCTGGATTGTATATTAAAATTGTTTTGGTGCCTATTTTATTCAGCTGGCAAATTTAATTTCTTCTTCCTTGGATGGTGGGTTTAAAATGCAACATAAGTTCAGTCATCTTCATCAAATCCAACTATGCTGAGAGTGAGACTTATTAGACATTTCGTGTAATATATGCTGTCTTAGGTCTGTTATGTCATTTATCTTCACTTGTGAGCAGACCTCAGAACTCACTTGTGGTAATGTCATTGATGATTTATTAGTCTTCTCACTTGTGAAGATAAATGTCATATCAGACCTCAGTCATCATCTCTTCCTTCTACAATATAAATCCAGATTTAGAAAAGAGAGTGAGAAAGAGAATAAGGGAATTTTTCCAAATGGTTTGTGGGTAAGCGATGTCAAGCTTTCTGTGGTAGATATTGGACATTTACTTTAATAAATCTTGTTGTTTGAACATTTATTCTTTGACATATCCCTTCAGGTAGATGCCACTGAAACATTCAGGTGCTTCCCTTCATGCTGCATGGAGGTTTTTTCCTAGGAATGCCAGCAGTGATTGGTAAGAGCCCTTTTAAAAGCTTTACCAGAGGAAAGGGCTGGCAGACAGAGAGGTACATTTGTCAGATCCACAGAAGGGCAAAGTCCCCATTTAGAAATGAAACCTGAATACCACTTACGTGTATCTTTGGTCCAATTTTATGGGCTCTCATATATCACTCAAAACCCAAGGAAAGAATTGTGAACAAAGTAGAATAAAACAAGACTGAAAACCCAGCACCATTCTGGCTCATTTCTAAACTTCCACCGACGCTGTGTTACAAAGGATCCCAAATAGGTAAATCTGATTTTATCTTTTGAATCTTAAAGGCTGGGATCATTCCTTTCATGTGAAGGATATAACACCCAGATGAAATTAGGCAGTTGTGTGACAGGTTGAATTAGAGTTATTACAGATATGCCACTGATCTATGGGAAAGGGATAAAAATTGTGCCATTGTAATTTAAGTCTTCATTAATTACTTTTAACAGCTGAAGATGTCTAGATCATCAGAGCATCTGTTTTGTGGAGTGACTTTCTGGTGTTAAAAACCCTCAAGCAGCAAATAGTCTCCTTGAGTGGGCAGTCTTTCTTCATGATGGTGAAAGGCACTTAGGGTTGGTCCACTTAACTTGTCCTGGTGAGAACACAGGTGAGAACACATCATGAAATCTGAACCCAGAAAGCAGCTTGATTTCTGTGCAGAAACAACTAAATTGCCTTCTAGAAAAAGCTGCTCATGTTGAAAGCCATCATGCAGCATCATGACAGCTCAGCTCATCAAGGACACTCACGCCTCCAACCTGGTTGTCTCCTGTAAGCACAATCGTTCTTAAGGCTTTAGTTTTCCTGCATTCATTCCTCCTGCAGGTCCTAAATTCAATTAAACCTGGCCATGCTTCTCTGCCCTTTGATTTTTTTCAGAGAGAAAAAGGGCAAAAAAATTAGAGGTGCTTTTAAAAATCTGTTTCTTATGGAATTGACAAGGAATATTTTTAATGTATATGCTTGTGTGCTTGCATAAATATATAAATATATGTATATAAAGTATATATATAAATATATATATATATGTACAGACATATATATAAAGGTACACCATGACAACATAAAACATATTGAAACACCCATCCTACATGTTGCACTCATATCTTTCTGGAACTAGTAGATATCATCCCAAAAGGAAAAGTACATTTTCTAGTTGGATTTTTCAGTTAAAAATAAACATTTCTAAAGAAAATGAAGCCAACACACGAATATAAATGCCTTGTGCCATATGTCTGTCTCTGTGTTAATATGATTTATGGGGTTTTGGACCATAGTACAAGCTCTTCACAAACTTTTCCTGTCAGAGAAATATGTATGAGTTATATTTCTCCATTTAATGCCACTGGGTCAAAAGGATGAGAAGCATGGGGTGAGGATGAATTTTATGTGGAGTACACGAGATCTGCCCAGAGTTATCATGCTGAGCTTCATAAAACACACAGTTCTCATTTCTCATTGTTCCTTTAGAGGAGTTTATGGCTTTCTGCCATAGCTCCCCTCAGACATAGGTGTTTACTGCAGGAAAACCTGAAATGAGAGAGAGATGATGTGCTAAGCCAGGAGCCAGGAGTATCTGTGGCTAGAGACTGATTTTTTTGCAAACACGGATGCGTAAGGCGTGTGGCAGGGTACCCTGGTGAGAAAGACTCGGTGGTAACTCTAAAACTGGTAGAAGTGTTACAGGAGCTGTAAAAATGGGGCTTGGTTCTGAATCTGTACAGAAATTTTTCACTGAGGGCAAGCCAGCTGGCCCATCACTGTAAACCACATCCTGAGAATGAAGGTGGAATGTGTTAAACCAATGCCTGTATTTCACAGACAAACAAAAAACACCAAACAAACCCAGGGATAATCACCTAACATAATTTCAGCCTATTTTAGCATAAAATAGCTCTACTTGCAAAAATAAGATTTAATTTTAGATTTGTGGATTTGCCAAATAATATCCGCAGGAGAAGAAGAAAAATGCTGCTAGAAGCAAGGCACAGGATTTGGCTTACTTTGGGTACAGTCTAGAGATTTCTGTTTCACAAACAGCTGATGATGTCTCAGCTCATCACAAGCTCAGGAGAGATACACTATTTATATTTGTGCACTATAAAGTTTGCTTCAACAGCAACTATGCAGTGGAGCTATGCAATTCCCAAGAAGTTGAATGGTGCCCTTTTTCTGGAAGTTTAGAACGGCATCTGCACACCTGTTTTACAGATAGCATCCCCGTGGTTCAATCCTACTATTAAGAAATCAGAAATCTGGCCTGCACTTCAGTGAAGCAAAGCTGAAACACTGACAGAAAAGCAGAGTGGGTTATTCAAAATATTAGCTCAGCACTCTGCTTCTGCCTTACACCACTGTGCTCTTTATTCAAGTATGTTCAAAATGGTGCAGAAAAAACCCCAAACAGAATGCAAACATATTTTCAGACTGAGAATCTCATTTCTTTTTGTCCTCAGTCTTTTAGACCTTCTTGAGAGCAGCAAGTTTGATGTCCAAATCACATCTCTCTCCATAATGCTGACATTGAATTAAATCACCCCAGAAACATATCCCTGATTAGGTTTAAAAATTAGTCCTTGTTACAGCATAGGCCAAGTCAGATCCCTGTATTTGAGTGTATAACTGATTTTTTTAAGCTTATAGGGACTTAGACAAAGCTTAAATTACTATGTATATTTATATATAATGCCACTGTTTTTCTAAAATAATTCACATATTATTTTATGACAAAAAAACTATTTTCAGTGCAGGAGGAAAATTTACATTCATCCTTTGGTTTTTGTAACAGTAAAAAAAAAGTCATTGCTTTTTTTTCTTTGATATGATACAATTCATAAAACTATAGCCTCTAATGGGCCACAATGTACATCAAAATTCCTTTCATGTTGCTTAAATATATCCAGGGTCTGCACAGTAGAAGTTGATCTGGGCTGAATATTTTAGTTTACATGCAGGAGGATGGGCACTGTGTATATTAATACCAGGGAGATCATCCAGAACTTTGTGTTAGTACTATGTATTTGCTATTCAGGAAATACAAACAAACAAATAAACTTGTAGAAGAAAACAAACCTCTCTTCCAAGCTTTTCATGCAATGAATTTGGCTGAGGAATCAAAGCACACTTGTCTGAAGGTTTCCAGATGAGAGCAACCTTTTTCCAGGATGAAATTACTAAATACTGCACCGCATGAAAAGCCGAGAAAAGAGAAATTATTTCCAGCTTGTGGAAGCATTCTTTCAAACAGAATTTTCACAGCCCACATCTAACCCTGCATGTATAGACACAAGAGAAAGGGAGGGAAGCATCCTCTAGTCCCCTCAGGTTGTTGTTCAATTAGCCAGCTCATCAGAAATGTTAATGAAGTACCAATACTGAGATACATCCTGTTGTTGTTTCAGGGAGAAAACAGGAGTTTAATCAATACCTTGTCTCCAATGCCAGCTAAAAGTCTAATAGAATTCATATACCACATCACTGTCTTGCATGTCATGGTCTGTGTTCTGCTTGGGGTTTTTTCAGAGGATGGTTGGATTTCATCTGGCAAAGCAATGCAACCAGTGGTAGTGGAATGTATCTTCTCAGACCAAAAAGTGAAGGACTAGGATACCCCCACACAGGGAGTTTTAGTTTTCTGTGGCTGAATATGTTTATTTCATCTCACAAAAATGTTTCAGTTTGCACACCTAGTCTATGTGCTAATTATTTTGCATGGAATGGTGAATTCAGCCTGGTTTGTGTACAATTGTGTATATCTGTACATTTGTATATAAAAGTCAAATTCAAAGCTACTTCAACAATGTAATGTCAGACACGAATTACACCACTAATAAATATTACATTCTGGATATATTGATAGAAAATGACTATTCAAGACTTTGGTGCACCTAGATTTTCCTTCTTCAATTGATTTATCCAGTGCACTGAAATCCCTAGATTAGATTTTGCTATATAGCTTGATTTATCTATCCCTCAATAATTTTACTTTGTAGATGTTGTTTTGGAGATCATCATTGCATTGTGGAATGAATCTATATCTTTGCTGACTAGGTAACATGAAGATATCACTCAGGGTACTACAGAAAAAGTAGCTATTTGATCAGACATCTAATACAGATGAGATAGATTCATACTTTCTTCTTCTTTTTTTTTCCTTTCCCTTTTTCTATTTCATTTTTCATGGAAGATCTGAGGTAAGTTCGAAATTTTTCAAATATAACAAAGGTTTTGAAGTGGCAAAACAAGTTGTTTAAAAATGATTCACAGAAAGAGCAAGACTGAATTTTCACTTGTGTTATCCAAGAAGGTTTGTAGTATGTGGTGTATCTGTAGGCTGAGTGAGGTCAGAGCAGGTGCACTGAGAAGGGAGACAGCTGATGGCTAAGCAGAAAATTAATAAATAAATAATGAAGAGAAGATTTTTCACTGGGGTAATTCCCTGAACTTGCTCAAGGAACAGTTCCTGGCCTGGCTGAAGAAGAATTGTAGAGGTGAACGGGTCAGTGTGGGTCTGCTCCCTCCAGCAGGAGCAGGCAGGTGTACCAGCCTGAAGTGGGTAGGATCACAGCCCTGGAGGGATGCTCCCACAGTACCAAGGTGAATCTGGGCACTGCTTTCCTTTGAGTCCCTGTGGCTGTGTCTACAGCAGTGTGAGTTTAACCATTGACCCTCCTGCTCCCATTTCCTAGGCTGGATAAAAAGGAATTCTAAGAATTTCTGTTTAGGTCATTGATCTGTTAAAAATGCAATGGAATGTGTATTACTGTAGGGGTGTCCCTATACAACGAGTATCTCAATATAGTGAAGTTATTTACCTATATCATTGTTTTAGGGGGGAGGTTTCTCTCTCTAATTTTGATTCCAAGACATTGTTCTCTTCCCATCTAAATTCTGACTGGAATTTTGTTCTTGGCTAGTATGTATCACAGCTGAGTTTTGGTGGGGATCAGTGTAATTTGTAAAGCTGGAGTAGCTCAAAGAGTGTAGACAAAGACTCCATCTCTATATTTCATCTTCAATACTGTTGAAAGACTATAGCCAATAAGATAAGGGCTGATTATAGAGTGTAGTCTCCCAGCAAACATTTTAGTCATATGAAACAATAATTCCCAACAATATTTTAAATCTTTCCTCCAGATATTTTAAATGTAATCCTCTATAGGGAGCAATTAATATTCTAAATGTATTTGTCTCCTCTAAATAAGGTTTGGTGTTCCATGGTCTGGTGATCCTCTTGTCTGAGAAGTACAACATTCTGAGATCTGGCAGCTTTCCCAGGATTATTCCTGAGAAGCATGAGGGAAAACTATGATACTCTAGTACATATGGATCTTTGATGCATCTGTTTTGGTAGCAATGTACACACATAAAAGTTTTCTCCTTTGACTTAGCTTCATTATTTTTTAACATAGAAATTTAGCACTAAGGGCTGATAAACAGTAATACTTAGTGTTGTTTCTTTGTTTGTTTCTCTTTTTATAAATTAAATGTGTAAACCAGTGACAAAACTACGTTCTCTTTGTTTTCTGTGGTAATTTCAGAAAGTAATTGTTGTTTGTATTTTGCAATGACTTCAGATTAATAGCAAACATGCACCATCAATTTGCATTGAAACCATTGTTAGATAAATAATAATTACTTGGCAAAGTGCTTGCTGAAAATGCAAAGTCAATTAACTTGAGCGTTGTTCTACACTCAGCAGTAATTTATAATGGTTTGGTTGGTGGCTTTTAATGGTATTTGTGTCTTTTGGAGCAGCTATAGCATAGAGCTAACACTAAGCACTTAGAGAACACTTTTAACTCCTGTCATTATTTTAATGTCTTTTAAATGGTAAATATCAGCAATTTGATGACATCCAGTAAGTGGAACTACTGCCAGCAAAATGCCCTGCTTCTTTTGATCTGCTTATAAATGTATAAAGAGAGGCACTTGCTGTTTTAACAGCACTGGGCTAGATCCTACTGACCTTGAAAGTAATTTTTTCAGTTAGCAGGTCAGTGTTTGTCATGGCCTGAGAATGAGACAGTGTCAATTGATACCAAGAGAACTATCAAGAAGTGCACATTTTATGGTATTTTTCCAGATTTATATTCAGGTCAAGTTGAAATATTATTAATTCATAGCACTTTTATAGCAAACGTGGTGCCATTATCCCTCATAACTATGTGTGTCTCAGTAAATTCTAGGGGTTTTTAGGGTATTATGCTCTCTGGGTTTATATCTTCATTTTGTGACCTCTCCATGGTGAGTAGAGAAAGAGGAAGAAACAGGAACACAAAGAAGCTGGGGAAGAGGCTTCTAGGTTATGAAATCAATCTCTTGCAGCATTATGCTATTCAACTCTTTAAAAAATGTACTCATTTTTCTTATAAGTATTGAAGTTCTTTTTGTCTGCATTATTTTCAATGAAAGACCTTTTCCAAATCTGATAGGCAGGAAGGCTCAGAGCCCATTTCTAAATGAAATCTAAATTTATTCATGTTCAGCTTATGTATATTTGTTCTTGTGCCAAAGTACTCCTTTAGCTCAAATGGTTATTTTCTCTCCCTTGTGTTCATTTCCTTGTTGTGTCTAAAGACAGCAATCCTATTCCTCCTCATCCTTCACTTTTCTAATCCAGTGAAACAAGTCCTTTTGTTCATTTTTCATGAGGAAAAAATAATACTTTATGGATCATCCTTTTCTGTACCTTTTCATCTTCAAATTCACTGATCCATTTATTTGCTCACTTTATTGGTGACAGAGCATTTTTTTGTGGTTCTTCAGCAGAATGGGGGGAAAGTTCTCACATGTTCTCCCTTATTTCCTACCTCCACTGTCTTCAGGTGCACGTTTGCCTTTACTTTGCCTGCAGAAACTAGAAACCACAGTTGAAATCTAGAATGATTTAATCTGAAAAGCTCTCTAAATCATGTTAAAGGGCGTAGAAAAACACCCACTGTTTTTTGCTGTTTTAGAAACATTATCTCATTATGTTGCTAAACAATTATGGGTATCTAAAGGCACAAGTAGAGACATTTATCCTCCCCTTGATGCATATGCAGGACTGCAATAAGCCCATTAGACTTGGTGAGATTTATGGGTGTTTATAATGGGAATAACAGACCACAGTGGGTGGCAAAGGGAGAGAAAGAGTCTGAACTCAAGATTGGAAGCCAACAGCTTGAGCTCTAATTAATGCTGAATGAATATTTTGAAAAAAAAAATGTATTCAAAAAATGCTGTGCTTTTGCCTAGTTTTTACATTATCTTCCACTTTGTCCTTAATTTAAAAATCTGTTTTCAGTTTACCTCAGTTTGGAAGAATTGTTTTTTTAATGAGAAAAAGAATGTTGCCAAAGCCATTTCTGAAATTCTCAGTATTTCTCTGCCTAGCCAGATGTATGGAATTCTTTCTAGGCTGGGACATACCTTTGCTAAAATAAATGGGTAAACTGAGTCTTTCCTGTAAAGTAGTGTAGTGGACAAAAGGCTGGAGAATTGAGACCACAAAGGACAAAAGAGCATTTCTGAACTTTCATCTTTCCATCTTCAGACAAAAATGAGATTCTGGCTACCTAGCATGTGAGAACTCTAGATTTAATCATACTTGTCTTTTTTCCACAGGTGTTTTTGAAAGACATTGATTTGGTGCCTGTCTGGCAGACTTCAATTTCACTCGTGCCACAGTTTGGACAAGTAATTTGTTATATGGGCACATGAATGTAACATTATTTTTGTGAGTTCTCATCTGATCCTTTCTTGGCTAATGTGATTGCCTGTAGAGACCCGAATGCATTGCCATATACATCCTATGTACAATTTTATATGTTTGCTGAGAGTGTAATTTTTAACCCAACATTCACATTTTTCCATTTTTTGTAATCAGCATTCGTGAGTTTGGTACAATACTGTTTGCAAATATTATACTAAAATAACTCTAACCTTCTTTTCCATTTTGGAAGGTTGTTGATTTAAGTCCTTTGCCAGAAATTACAATTATATTTAGTGTATATTAACAAAATTGATCTCTATTTTGTCTCTTTTGTCCCTATTATGACAATTACTTCTATTTTGTTGTCAACAACTGTTCATTTTTCTCTGTTCCTCTGCCAGGGCAATGGCTGAATAGTTGCAGAATTGTTCCCCAAGTTCACTGTCCTCCTTACTTCCCTGAATGTCACATTATTTCCTCTACAGCATCTGCCAGTTATACTTAACAGAAAAGAGCCCCTTCCTAAATTCCATCTTGTGTGCTTGTGACCTCTTGGCCAGTTTGCAAAGACTAAAGACCCTTTACAGCTCTCTCAGCCTACCTTCCAGAGAGGCAACACATCTGCTTTCTCCCACACACAGTTTGCATCTCTGTTTCAAACAGCTGATTTCAATATTATGTTTTTAATAAAAATATTTTGTTAATATTTTGCTTAACAATTTTTGAGCTAACACGCTACCTAGCAACAAATAATTAAAAAAAGAGAATAATATACTTTTGGCTCACATTGTGGTTACAAGTTGTCATTTCAACATTTCCATATTTCTTTTCACTTACAGTGGTCTTTTAGACCTTACTACCATTTGCTATCCCTTTCTGTAAAGGCAGGAAAATGTAACTGTGACCATTATTTTCCATTTTACTTCAATTCTGCCATTTTAACCTTCTGAAGCTGTTCAACACTATGAAAATAAAATTCTTCCACCTGAATAAATGTAGGTACTTCTCAGAGACACGAAGTTATAATATGGAATATTTCTTTATAGCAAGATATATGCAACTCAGAGCTATATCTCCCCAGTTATTTTCCATTCTGTCAGGTTTCTGATGGATTTAAACTGGTCATGTTTTTTAACATCTTGTTACAATTATGGATTTCATCCTATCAAAGCCATTGAGCATTATATTACTGCTATCTAGCATAATCTGCAGAACCATAAATATCAATGATGCCTGACATACCTGTTTCTTCTACAAGAAACCGGGGACCTCAGGGTGGATTATGTGTTGGACTAACATTTTAAGTTCAATTCCGGTCAAAGGGAAAATGTACTCCCTATTTTGTTACTGTCTAAAAGTGTTTGATTTCACCAGTAAGCATAAATGTATTTAAGCAATTTGTCGAAAAATTGCTTAACAAGGCAGTTTATGAAGGCTGTGAGAACACCACTTTCAACTGACCCATGGTTTGATCTCTTAAAGTAAAAACTGTTCTCAGGAATATATGCTCTTTAGCTTGTCCCTTGGTGCACGTGCCTTGCTTATTTGGTGAGGAAATTATGGGGTTTGTATAATAAATTGAAAAAATCCTCAGAATTTTACCAAATAGTTGCTGATTACAATCTGATCTGTGTGATCAGCTGCATCATCTAGTTTGTTCCAAACCTGAAGTTCAGATAATGCAGCTACAATGCTAGAGTTCTAGCTTTGCATCATAATATTTTGCTTTTGATAGAGCAGTCAGTAGGTAACACAGTGGAGAAAGTAACCTGGCCTTTCAGTGGTGCTGATTACAACTGAAGAGAAAGTGAGTTTGATTGCAAAGCTCTGGATTCAGTTAATCTCCAAGACATTCCACATCCTCCCAGACACTGACATCCCTTAGCTGGTTATCAGCCTCTGCTTGGAGGAGGTCCAGAGCTGTAGTCACTGGCAAAGCTAACACCCATCTACTTGGCAAAACCCCTCTAGAGCTTTTCTGTGCCTTGATTTAGCTCAGTGATGGTGATCCCTCAAAAATATTTTTCCAGTGTTTCATTTGAGACCTGTCTGCTGCCAGAGAGGTCTTCTTCACACCACACACCTCCACAAGCCTGTTCTGAACAGGCTTGTCTGATTATCTGATGCAGTCAATCAATGACCAGTAAACAAAAACTCATCTTTGAAATTTTTGTGCACCTGGTTCTAAAGTTAAATAGGAAAGAAATAGGCTTGAACTTGGATGAAGTCAGATACAATACAATTCTTCCTTGGCAGCACATTTATCAAAAAGAGGCTCATTTTTATGTCTGAATGTCTAATTAGTTGGGTTCTAACACTATTTGTCCTCTGAAGATTTAGATGGCATTTTAGAAACCTCTCTGCTCTGCAAAATCCATGCCAGAGCAGAACAGCATTACATTCATAAAAGGAGCATAAGTTAGTAGTCTAATTAAAAGAGATTATGAATACTCTAAGTTACAGGAAGTCCCCAGGGTGCTTCATGCACAGTAGAATTCCTACTGTATGAAGGAGTTCATAAGTAAGTTTCTCCAAATTAGAGATTCCCATTTCAGAATTGGCGTGCAGGTCTAAGAATATAGACCTGCCCTTGTCAGTCCTTAACTCAATTAACTACAAAAGATATGCTGGAAATCACTTAAAAAATGCAAACCTTAAAATTCTTTCTGTATTTTATTCTAAATCTGTATGAAGAGCAACACAGAGTCCCCAGGTGGTGCAAAGGAAGTTTTTGCTTTATTGCAAAAACCAGGCCTTTTCAAGCAGTTACCTGGATATCATAGTGCACACAGCTTTAAGGCACAACAAGCCCAAGTCAAGCAGCCACCATGCACCACGATGTGGACAAGCATCAGTCCCCTAGCACATCTCTCTATGCCTATTCCAACTGAGTCACCCTTCCACAGTTCTCTTCTACTTAGCCAAAGTAGCAGGCCTGAGCCATGATTCTACAGGTGCAACAAGGCCCTTATTTTAAAATGCTTTATCTATATGCAACATAAATCTGTTAATTAATTATTTCATTTTGCATTTTACCAGACTGGATTTATCCTATTTTCCATCCAAATCTTGTTTGGTGCTATGAATGAATCTGGGTTTATCTGGCAAGTATTCACATTCCACTCCATGGGATATGAGGGACATGAAAAAAAAGTGTAAAATTAATGAAAGTGTGCCTTTTATTCAGCACAGTGTTGATGACTAACAAGCTCTGCAGGTTTTCTCTTCACTAAACTGCAAAAGACACACTCAGAAAAGCAAACCATGAAAGCCAAGTCTTAAGTCAGTCAGAGGATCAAGAGAAAGCGCAAAATCTGTCGCAGAAATCTTGTGGCAGGAGCAGACCATCAGGAAAGAACTGGTTTCTATGGCAGAGATGCCTGTCCATCTCTTACTTTATTGCATTTCTGACCTCTTCAGTCCTGTAATGTGTTCTCCCCAGAGATCCCAATAGTGCCAAAAGCTTTTAAGATTAATCATTAAATGGACCAGGCCCAGCTGGGGCAGACAGTAATCTCTGACCAGGAACAGAGAAGACAATCTGGCACAGCAGCAACTTGAAGTGACACAGCTGAACCTTCAGGACTTTGGTAGAGTGATATCAACCAGTTCCCAAAGGCATTCAGGTTTTAATATCCTGACATCTTTTAAGACTTTTTTCTCTAGAGCTTGTTCTTTGCCCTTATGGAGTAGTTCAGAGACCTCTAGAATAATATCGCAAATTATTTAAATTGGAAAAGACCTCTTAAGATCATCAAGATCATCTATTAGCAGAGCACTGACAAGACCATTGCTAAATCATGACCTTCAGTGCCACATCGACCTGTCTTTAAATGCTTCAAGGAATGGTGACTCTACCTCTTCCCTGGAAAACCTGTTACAATTCTTGACAAACCTTTCGGTGGAGAAATTTTTTCTAATATTCAACCTAAACCTTCTGTGGCGCAACTTGAGGCCTTTTCCTCTTTTCCTATCACTTGTTACTTTGGAGAAGAAACCAACACCTACCTTGCTCACCTTGACTTTGTCTAACACTGACATTCTTTCACCAGTAAATAGAAAAATATCTTCTGTTTAAGGTGAAAAATAGGAGCATGCAAATCTGTGAATATAAATAAAATTCTAAATTCCTAGAAAAGGATCTTATCTTCCACTTCAGAATATGTTATAAAATCATATTATAATTGAACCTCTGATTGAAAGTCAATACTTCATAAAACCAAGGTATATAAGGTCGTAATTAAAGTAATTCAGCAGGAAATTGTTGCTGAACTTTTAAACTTTTACAAGGAGAAAAGCTATAACGTATGAAGCCTGAGAAAAGGAGGGTGCAGTAGAATTACTGGAAATGTTAAGGGTACAATTAAAAACTAGTTGACCCAAGGAAACATGACAGATATAATTAAGCATACATTTCTTTTGGGTGTGCATACTGCTAAGTATGCAGTAGGATGGGCTTGAAAAGAATTACTTAATGATAGTTTAAAGAATATGTTTCACCTCCCATGGCGAAATTTTGCAGTAGTTTCTGACTGCCCTCTGTCTGACTCCAATTTAATTGTATGTCACGCTCTTTTTCCTACTTGCCTTTGACCTATAGATAGAGCAGGAGGAATCACTCTGACTTTAATGTGCCAGAAACCTCTCACTTTTGTACTGTATGAATTTTCCAACGTAGCTATGATCCATAAAGGCCATTGGCATAAAGTGCAAGAAGATGTGAACGCAAGTCAGGGCAAGCAAATGAATGCAAATTATCTCTAATACAGAAATGTACCATTGTAAATTAATATTAGCTTATCTTTACACTACATTGTAAGAGAGAGAAAAGAAATTAAGGGAAAGGAAGATAGGAAGGGATGTGACTACAGCGTTTTGGCCAGAGGCTTGTAAGTGTCACTGATCGCATTTTAATGTTGAGATTTTTATGCATTCAGAATATTAAAACTTCTATTACATTTTCAATTAAAAACTCACATAGAATACATGTGATAGTAATAGCATGCTCTCCAAAGAAATTGATGTATGCACATTTTGAGGGAATGGTAATGTTCTAAATTTATAAACTGAGAGGTTTGCTTAGAGAATTAGCTATAGAACATCTTTTACAAACATCGTGGGACACTGCAGACTCTCATTACATTTTCTATAGTAAATTTCATTTCTTGAATAATCTCAGTCTCCAGAGCAATTATTCATTAGCATTTGGAAAGAAAAGGTTCAACATGAAGTAAACAATCAGCCTCTTCAGAGAGGGAGCAGGGCACACTGAACAATAGGTATATATGCTCATCTAGAAAGATTAGGTTTGGGCAGAACTTGTATGAAATTCCACGTCTGATGAAATCTCAGCAAATTTCTCACGAGTCCTCCAGTCCATGGAGTATTGAGTATTGCAAGTAAGATGCTAAAATGTTTCATTTGTGCTACATTTTCTACTCAGGGTTTTTGACAACTAGATTACTTAATGAACTGACAGATATTTGGGATCATGTTTGACATTAACTATGTTTCTTCAAATAGTAAGAGGGTCCAGTTGTAGAACTGTTATCCTGTTAATCTCCTCAGCAGCTCAATGTCTTTTCCTTAAGCATTTCTTTAATGAAAATCAACAGTTTGTTGTATCCAGCAGGGTTACACAGGGGAAGTATTTATCCTAAATGGAAAAATTATTTCTGTGCATTTAAGCATCATTCTTTCTACAACAGGACAAACCCAAAACTACCTTAACTTTTATGAAAAGAAGGCAGACCTAGAATAACAAGTAGCTTGATCGTGCCAATGCTTCTTTCAGATGACATCAATGCATAGGTCCTGTTTTGTTGTAATCTTAAATCTGAGGTAACCTAAAATTCCAGATGACTCTGCTGATTAAGTGGGTGTTTCTCTAAAGACATCTTCTTTATGCACATGTAGCTGCTCATCTATGAGCAGATTATAAAGTCGCTTTCCAGTATCAGTGTTAAGTCCTTCCTCCAGGAGTACCTGTATCTTGTCTTCATGGCTTTGTAAGTCTACCAGTCTGTGGCTGATCCAGGTCTGTGTTAGCTTGTGCCTGGCACAGTTACATGGACTTAAAAAAAGATGTCTTGCACCACTTGCTAAGTCAGGTTGACTGGTAGCACTCACAGCACTGTGATATAATCCAGCAGTGCTCTCCAAGGCAATGTCTGTAAAAGGTGTGGTAGGTAACCTTCTGGGACCAGCAAAGCCAAAGCCACAAAGCCCACAGTGACAGCATGACAGATTTATAGATAAGAAGTTCAACACAGATACCTTTCTAAGTGATATTTTTCCCCATGAACAGAGTGTGTTCATGACATTAAACTCATCAATTTATCAGGCTGAACCTGGAGTAACCAACAATATTGGTACTGTAAAAGGAAATAGCTCATTTAGTAGGTACACCTAATAGAGACCAGTGAGTAGGGCTGTTATTCCAAGGAGACTAGAGCTTCAGGTGAAGCATTGGGGAGTTTCTTTAAAGGGAAGGAGCAGTAACCAAACAGTAGAGAGGAGATTAGTTAGAGGCTGAAATAGAAATAGAAATACTCTGTTTCACATATTTGTGAAAATAGCTGCTATTCTTCTTGTGAAGTCAGGTTTGAACAGAGGGTGTCCAGAGTGAAAACCATCACACTCTACAGAAACCACTTCCCTTCTTTTATATTATATGTATTACTCTAATCTGCTCTGCAATTTGACACAAACCATTCAGTTCCTGCCAGGCTGGCAACTCCACTTGCCACTGCCATCACCTCCAACTTGGGAAGCACTGCCCAACAACTGAGAGCTGGTTCCAGAGCTGGGACTTGTGAAATGCTTCTAATCCCTAAATGTGCAAGAACCTTTGAACACTGAAAAGTTTTCTCGGCATACTGAGAGAGGAAAGGGAGACAGCAGAGAAATTCTTGGGTTGGGAGGAGACATTCAGGGAGCAATGGGAGTGGGATACTCTTCAGGGTGATCTCAATATAAGGTGAGCTGGGCCCTCTGCACACAGCCCTTTGTGGGATTGGGGTGGTGACAGTGACAGGCATCAAAAACCCAGGAATACAGGGAGGGTTTACTGCCCTACAGAAATCCAGTATCGTTGGAGGTTTTTTGTCCAGCAGTATCCAGCCCCTTCCCTGGCAGCTTTCCCAGAGCTGGAGCTCAGAGAGGGTGGGCAGTGGATGGTCAACCATGGGGCCCCTGGGGAAGGGCAGCCCAGACACCCCTGACCCAACACAGCCCAATGCCTGCCCCAAGCAGTGGCAAATATCATAGAATCACAGAGTATGCTGAGTTGGATGGGATCCACAAGCATCATGGAGTCCATCTCCTGGCCCTGCACAGAACAGCCCAAGAATCCACCATGTGTCTGAGTCCAAACATTTCCCGAGCTCTATCAGGCTTGGGGCTGTGACCATTCCCTGGCACACCTTTTTCCATACTCAAACATCCTCTGCATGAAAAATTTTCTCATGATATCCAAACCAAACCCTTCCCAATATCACAGAATCACAGAATCATAGAATAAGCTGAGTTGCAAGGGACTCACAAGAGTGATCAAGTCCAACTCCTGGAGTCCTGCCGACAGTGAGAATATCTGTATCTGTCCCTCCTCTTCCCCTCTATAGGAGTCTTTGCAGAAATTTCCAGCACTGAGCTTTTGTGCCTCCATTTAGGAGAGAATATCACTAGTGTGAGAGAGCAAGGGATCTGCAAATGCACTGGATATCAACACAGTGTAATGATTTGCTTTCCTGGAAAGTAAAAGGTAAAAAGCTTCGATTCCAGGAATTCTGGCCTTTTGCAATTTTAAAACTTGATTTATTGTGTTAGCAAGTTTTAAAAAGAGTATTTTGACCTTCAGTAGTGGAGGAAACAGATACTTCTGGAAGTGTGAGAATCAGAAATGGAAAATAAAACTTAGAAATTCAAGTGAAGATTCTGTGTAGAGAAATAGCGAAAAAGTTAATCAGCTTGTGAAAGAGACAGCATGTGAGGGAGATCCTATTTATAGAATTTCTGCCAATTCAAGCACATAAGATTTTAAGAAGAGATCAATGTAATTTATTAATTTCTATTAATTATGTTATTCTGTGGAGATACCTTAGGACACTAAATATCAGCAAAAGGTTTCAAATCAGTTTGTGTGACAGAGAGGTTTTAGTAGCTCTTGCTACATTTGTCCCACTTATTTTTTAAAGTATTTGAAATATAGTTTGGATTAAGAGTACAAACAAGTACATGCTTTGTCTGAGGCTCCAATTCTTACTAATAAGGAACTAAATTTATAAAAGCAAATATGTGTATTTCATGAGGTTGTTTATTAGATCCTGATTTAAGAGTGAATGAAGACTGTAGGGCTTAACTTGACTAGAACCTACTTATAGCTAAAAACTATGGAATTAGTGGGAAATTATTCTGAATTCAATTATATACATTGCAGCTTTTGAAAAAAAATGTGGAAGTCACTAGACTGCAATATCGATCTTTGCAGTTTGTTAATCTCTAAACTGCAAACACCAGAATAGTTTAATGAAAAGGAATCACAACCACGCCTGATGCCTCTGACTGGTGACACTCATCTCCAGTTACAACATGTATCATAGCAATGTACTCACTTAAACTTATGTACTAGTAATGAATCACTGTGTCTGAGATGAGCAAGAAAATCAAAGGTATCCCCGATTATAATAACACAAAAAAGTGTATAAGAGGTTGCAAGAAAAAATTAAAATATTAAAATCTATTTGGTAAATGCTACTTTGTCAAAGAGGAAAAAAAAACCTCTGAGTTGAAACAGTTCTGGTGACATCATTTTAGTGAGATCAGCCTAACAGAAGTGCAGTCATATTCAGTGGTAGTAACTCATGGGGTCTGTGCATTTAAGACCTAGTGCTGGAGGAATCTGTGGAAACTTGCTGACAAGTTAATGTGATTGTTCCTAGTCCTACAAACTGACAGCTGGACTGAAAAATTCCTTAGGGCTACCCAACAAGAGTGGGTGCAGGGACAGCAGGGGAGAAACAGAGAAACCCAGCTTAAAGGAAAAACAGAGAAAACTTAGATTTGTGTTCCATACAACCAAACTGGTTTTTCCACTTCTTCTTTGTGTCTGTTTCTGCAGTTAATTAGTGCAGCTCTGACAAAGGGCTTGAATTAAGGAGAATTTACTCCAATTAAACTGTGAAAAGACTACTCACTTGCATCTTCACTCTCGCTTGCTTTAGCAGAAGAAAAGGCTGGGCTAGATAGTTAACAACCACAACAGACTGTATTCAGAGTTAGAGCTGGAGCCAGACTTACTGTTTATGAAAAATAGGGCCTAAAATGGACATGAAATCCATCAAAAATCCAAACGAGTTCACTAAAACCAACAGGATATTAGTAACCTCGAATTCTTTGTTTGTGTTTCTATTCATGCTGCCACTTTATCACCTGAGCCCCTCCCCTACTGACACTTCAATTACTCCTACTTCTGCATAAAGTAAGAACATGCTAAATGCTTTAGAACTCTCTGGAGTGTAAATACTAAGTTTGTGTTGTACCTTTACTTTCTTCAGGCCTGCTATCTTTATAAGTCAATTGATTCTTCCACAGAACACGAATAAAGAAGCACTGGCTTCAACCATTCCTTGAGACAGTGTCAGGAGTTTGTTAAGAGAGTGATGCTTCAGATAGCAAAAAACCTGAGTGGTATTCTGTGCTATTCATTTGTGCTGGTACAGGCACAGCGTTGTTAAGGAAATACTTTCCTGAGTATAAAAATGAAAATAAAAAAAATACATCTATTCCATTATCTAACTATAATGAAGAAACAAGCTTATCAGCTTTTTTTTTTTTTTAAACAACAGATTAAAGTAGTTTTCTAATGTCATGTGAAAAATTTGGTCTGATGTAGAGCTCCATTGGATTTTTCTTATTTATAGCATAAAAGTCTTTGCCTCTCTTAATGCTTATATTTCAACCTTTTAAATCTACTTATCTTTGAACAATGGGATTATACAAGCAATTAGGTGAATTCAGATATAATGAAAGTGAATGCAGCTCAGTCATAATGAACAGATCTCTCACTTTGCATTTGATTGCAGTTTGTTTCAGGCTGTAAATAAGTTAATCTTGTTTATGTTTTTTGGGCTGAGAGCAACCGTATTGAGTCAGATTTTCAAGACAGCTCAAATCTCAGAGTCCCTCTGTGGCCAGATAAAGTTCTTTAGAAAGTAGGCCAAAGCATTATGGGGAAATCTGACAGCCACTCTTAAACCATGGCTGTATTAATCTTTGCAGTATAATGTATACTAACAGACTGGATTTTTTTTTACATTTTTTTACTTCTGAGACATTGTTTTAAACTGCTGTGATACATGTGAGGCATCTGTAATATCGCTTTTTTTCTCGAAATGCTAAGTTTCACTAACTTAATATGGAATAAAACTGTAATAGAGGGGATCTTAGAAGTCAGATGGGAAATGATATGTTGACCTATCCTTTGTTTCTGAAATAACAGAGTCAGGACATATATGCAATACGCCTTAAGCTCTCCTCCAGAGGTAAATTTGAGGTTACCTGCTATTTTGCCTCTCGGGTTATTTAGTCAGTTATTTATTTGAAATAGATCCCAAATTGTTTATCATTCACTGAGAGAGGGTTTTGCACCTGCATTGAAAGGCGTATTAGTCAAAACCACTGGGTGGCACAAAGAAGCCAACACACACATGAGACTGATTCTACCTTTGATTTATGGAAGATACCCCATTTCTCTGACAAATCTAAGTGCCTTTTACTCTTAAAGTATTATGATAGTAAGTAAAGTACGGCTATTTGCTTTTATTTTCATATGTAGGCTGCAGTCATGAGATACATGAGTCTGCCTCGTGACTGCAAGTGTCAGTGTGCCTGTGCTTTAAGACAATTTTGGAGGAAGGGGGGAGGAAGAGGTGGGTAGTGGCATTTTAATGTGGTTTTGGGTTTTTTTGATTCTTATTTATTTAGCTGATTTAGTCATATTTATCATCATAGCAGTTTGTCCCCAGTTCTGTCTGTTATTCCCCATTCTCCTATTGTCACAGCAGGTAGTTGGTATTGCATTCTAAAGGGCTGCTTTGGCATGTCAAAGATAGCAATACTTTAGGTAGCTTGGTAACTTCCAAGTACTTCCACAGTATTAATTATATTATCCTAACTTTTTAAATCCCTGAAATGAAGGCATTTATTTTCTCATCTAAGGAGTGGAGAACTGAGGCATGACTTATTTAAGAAACCTGTCCAAATCTGACATAAATCCTAATGGGGAACTAGGGATTTGTAATGAGATTGTCTTTCACCTCACTGATCTCTTTGGCTGGTCCAGGCTATGTTTGCTGTCTTCCATGTTCTTATCAGATTAATTTTCTTGTCTTTCCCCAGGTCCTTTTTAATTTCTTTTGTTGGTGTTTCAACATTTCTTTCAAAAGACTGAAAGAATTGTTTTTAGGAGAGATTTAAGATATGTATTTAAATTTAAAATATCTTGCAATGCTCTGATAATACAATTGGACTGTTTGGCTTATACTGTTCCTTTTCTGTTTGTTATTTAAATGGAAGTGAGACTAAAAGTATCAGAAAGAGATAACCATATTCCTACATTTGCTATTTTGAAGTTGATTTAAAGTATGAAAGCACCTGATTCAGCTAAAGAGTTTTCTATTTTGCATTAGTATTTTGTTGTTGTTTTGGTGTGTGTTTGTTTGTTTTTTGGGTTTCTTTTTTATTACTTTATTTTATTCCCCTTAGGAAGACATCAATTTTCTTTTCTGAGAAGAATGCATATTGGATGAAGTTCTGTCTCTTGGTGACCATTTTGTATTTCAGAAAAATCCTTCTATTTTGTAAATTCTTATGAGAATCAATTTAGTGTGGGCACCTTTTTCCTATTCTAGCTTTTGAGCATTTAAGCTGGGTTTATGAAAACATTCAAGCTATCCTAGTATGTTCACCCTAGTATGTATTTGGGTATAATAGAGAAATTATCACATTGAATATACTTGAGTCAGAATTCTTCTCATTTTATTCAAAGTCACAATATGAAGGAAGGGGGATAAACTATTGCTTGGCTTGTTTGTTGGCCTTTTCAGACTGTGATGTTCTGGGTTTTTCTGTGCCCCACACTGTGAGTTTTCATTAGTTTTTTAATTTCCTGATGCTGAAGTTGTGAATAATTTTCTATTATTGGTGGTGTCTGGAACAGAATATTTGGGATTTATGGACAGTTCACTGTTAGTGTGAACACAATGGATAATTCCATCTCAGCTGGTTATTTTAAGAAGGAATCGGAGAATATCTGATCTTTGCTTCTCCATTCATTTTCCTGGCTGCCTTCTCACAAATAGTACCAAGCCCCAGGTTTTGGACTATGGAGCCCCTCTGAGATACAATTGGTAGCATAGTAGGCAACTAGCCCATGTGTTAAAAATAGGAAAGGAAACCATGGTGGAGTTTTGCCTTCTGTTTTCCAGCCTGTGTATCCTCTGTGAGAGTAACAATTTTTGTTAATGCAGAGGATTTCCAGGAATAATGTCCTGGAGAAATATATTCTGCAAGAGTGACCCCGGGTCCTGTTATATCAGGGCATATCTTTATGTACAGAACACCTTCATATTATGGATGAGTTTTAAGGGCTAAAACTTTATTTAAAGCAGAGTGATGAAAAAGTAGAAGGATAACTTAATAAATTAATAGATATTAAAATTTAATAATAAAACAAGTGTTTCTCTTGGTTTGTGTGCTTAAGCAGCAGTCAATTGCTCTCACTGGTGATCTCTAATGAAACATCACAACATATTTCCTTCTTGGAGTCCTTTATTTTTTAAACACTAATCTTTCCCAGCTTTCTTGTGAGGTTGTTTATACATCCCCCTCAATTACTCGTGGACTGTACTATTTCTTTGAAGATGCAAATGTGTTTTCTGGAGTTTAGGTGTTCTGTGTATCTTTGCAGACCCAAACCCACAGGTTATGAAACTGAAGGAGTTCAGTGGAAAATGTGTTTGTGATAGTGAAAAAAACAAAGAATGTTGTATCTGAAGGTTGCAAACTGATTTGGTTGACTTATTAAATACCTTGTGTTACAGTATCCCTGGAGCAAATGTCCTCTTGGTTATACATATTTTGGCACACAAAATGTATGAATTGCTTTCTCTCTCTATGCAAACACTACATGATAGTAACAAAGAAACTGTGCACATCTACATTTCAGCTGAACATTGCTTGAGAGAGTAGAACTCACTTGCACTGTAGTGCAGCCATATATCATCTGAGTCCATAAAGGAAACGATGAATAGTTTAAAAAAATTATCTTCATATTAACATGTGCCTTTATCCTAGAAATTTTAGCAATTTGTCACAAGGAAAGGTTATTTTACCCTGTGGTTAAGGGACCAAAAGTTAAAAGACAGTGTTTCAGAGGAAAAATATGGTAAAATTGCAGCTTTATTTTTTTGCCATTGATTTTTCTTAGCTTAGCTTCAGTTGAAACAGTTCATACTTGTCCTGGGGGTACAAAATGAAATGGAATATGGTTGGATGTAGAGGCATCCCCCCCTAGAACTATTTGTTCATTTTCTGCTGTGAGATAAGTTTTAGGAGGAGGGCAAAACAGGCTCAAACTTTAAAGGGTATAAAGAAAACTTTATTAATAGAATTAAGAGAAAAAATAATAAAAAAATCAGAATAAACTTTCAGAACACTTCTCCTTGCCTTACACCCTCTTTTCTTTCTCACTGAAAATGTAAATAGACAAAATCTGGGACTTTGTTTGCAACCTTTAGGATAGTTTTTCTTCAGTCTACTTAGGGAGAGGAGCCTCTCACCATGCCATGGAGACTTCTCTATAGGAAACAGTCCTCTTGTGGCTTCAGTGTCACAGCAAATCAGCTGCCCAGGAGACGAAAATCTCTTCTCAGTGTGAAAGTCCCTCCCATACTTTCATGGGCCATGTAAACTTATTGGGGTGCTATTTTAAGGATGAGCTGTTCCAGCATAAAACAAAACAAAAAATGTTCTCTTCATCCATCCATTTCTATTACTACCCCTGGGTCAAATTTTCTCACCTGTCTCATCTCTCTCTGTTCAAGTCTCTCGTTGGATTACAGCAAGATCTCCTTGCTTCAATACTGGTGCCTCGGCTCACAGCTGTGTTAGAACACTACATCCCCCCCATGCATTCCCATGAGTTTCAGGGGAAAACAAGGGCTGATATATCAAATATATCTTCACCATGGCCTTACAAAAAGAATTTCAGCCTAAGATATCTCCTCAATCCCCTCCCACCTGGAATTTGACTCCTTCTTCAATGACCTCAGAGTCCCATGTTGTTTCTACGTGTCTTCACCCTTTTCTTTTCCTGACTTGGAAGAGAACAGGTCTTTGTAGGTTTGTTTGTTCTAAAGCTTTATCAATTGAAACAGTTGTTATAGAGTTTTTCCCTGGCTTTTAAGTTTTTAACCATGCTTTTCCACAGGGGCATGTTCAGCTCTTTTAAGTGGTTTAACTGGGTGTCAATCTTCAAAGTTAGCCAGGTGACTGGCTCTTCCAAAACTATCCAGTTGATTGACTCCAGCAGATCCCCACAGAGGACCACCCACCCCCCAAAGTGAAAACCAGATTTTGTTAAACCATGGTGCTGGATCTTCCACAGCTCCAAACCTTCAACTTTGCTTTGCCACCTCTTGTTCTATGTAGTCTTTGTTTCAGAAATCTAATTTCTTGCAGTGCTATGAAGTTTAAGAATTCTGATCTTAGGAACCATTAATTGCAAGGTTTATTCCTTCTGTTTGGTTTTTTGTTTTTTTTGATTGGTTTGTTTTTTGCTTTTTGTGGGGGTCATTTTCTTACTTGTAGTAAGGGTAGCAGTTTCAAGATCAGGACCCCATACTTCCTTTATTAATTCCAAATTTTTTTTTTTTTTTTTTCTGGAATCATAGAGTAAACTTCTGCTTTCTATTGTTGACTTCTATGCCTTTACAACAAGAACATTGTAAACATTGTACTCCAGTAGCAGGCAGTGAAGTAGCTCTAGGAAAAAGAATATCTATTTAGGGACCAATGATGTAGGTGCCCAAAATACTTAGTCTAGACTTTTTGCCTCATTTTGACTTTCTTTTTTATCTTTGTTTAGGATTTCTTAACTGAACTACAAATATGTGAGTTTAAGGTACTGTAGCTCAGCTATCACAGGGAAAAGCTGCTCATTTTACATAATTAAAGCAAACCAGGATCAAAGTGGTTTTATTGATTTACTAATGATGTGCAATTAGCTGGCAAACAGTGAGCTATGCCTCTAGGATCAATATGAGTTACAGAACAAATAACTTTCCATCCTGGCTGCTTACAAGATGTTAATAAATACCCAAATCCCAAAGAGTTCCTTGTCTCTTGCACCCAGGTGCAGACACAGCTAGGAGCATCTCCACCCCCTTTTCTGGGACTGTAGTATAAGGTGTGGGGGTGAATTCTCCCTTTCCCACTCCTGGGCAGCACTGTGATCCCAGGAATGCCCATTAGGCCTTGACCCTGATAAACAGCACCTGGAGTCAGCTTCTCTTGGCCTTATCAGACAAACTGCCTGCCCACAGGAATTTATGCTAGGAACCTCCTGGGTTTTAACCAAAAGCCTTGGAAACTTAGTTTCCTTGCCTGAATAACAACCCAGTTGGAACAATATTTTTGTTGTCAATCATTCAGAGAAAGTTTCCAATCCACACTGCAGCAGGATGGAAGATTGTTATGGCTAAAGCCATGTGACCCTGTGAGCAGTGGTCCTAGGTGGGACTCAGTTCTCCTGGGACACAGTGGCTGATATCCCCACACTCCCCAAGGCTCTGCCCTTTCCCACTGAGAAGATGCAAAGCCATGACACGTGATTCTTCCACCCAGCCTAAGGGGAATTTTTCATAGGAATATACCTTGTGTGTGCTCTTTAGGTCTCTGTGTGCAAGTGAGTGTGTGCTATAGCAAATGTGCTGTGAGTGTCACTGTCTGAGATTCTTAAATACATTATATTCATAAGAAGGTCAGGACTAGAAGAGAGTTACTCTTATGCTTACAGGAAATTCCACAGAATCTATTGTTCAATTATTTAACTTAAGCTATTGATGCAGTGCTGTTAAGCTTAAGTGCTGTTAAACCTTTAGGCCTAAACTGTTGGTTAAACCTGGGGCTATGTTTGGCAGGGGAGAGGGGGTTTCCACCTTGTGACTGAACAGGTGGTGTCCCTTATTTCTTTTTATTTTTATCCTTTCCTATACTTACCCTTAAGCCCCCCTCCCCACCACTGCAGCCTCCACATAGATAATTTTTGTGGTGATTTTGAGTTTAGGTGGGTTGATTTTAGATTTTAGTCTGATTTTTCTCTGTGTGCTTTGACTATCTGGCTGAACCTTGCCAATTATCTTTGTGTGCTTTCACTTTTGTATTAAACCTGCTTTTGATGATTACTATGCCAGTGATTCTTGGACCTTAACACTCATTACAACAGTGAGTCATCCAGTGTTGAGTGTATCTGTGCTGTCCTGTAAAAGCTGCTGTTGCACAAGTCACTGAAAAAGAACCCCAAGAGTCTGCACATGCACACCTTAGGTCTAGGTACTTTGCTTTTATCAGCTTGATGTCCAGCATCCACATACCACTTGAAGTTGTAATCAGCCAATAATTACAATTTCAATTACAAAGAAAAGAGCATTTTTAATTTTAGGTCTCTATAAAAACCAGAAAACACCAAACAGGCAAACAAAAGAAAAAAAGGCTACATGAACTACTGGAACTACTGTCACTAAGGCACCAAATTATGTGGATGACTAGAGTAAATTCTGAGAATCTAGCATGGGTGCTATGTGATTCTTCAGCCCATGAGGAGCTATATGCAGTGATTTGCAAGATTTGATTAATATATCAATGTAGCAAAATTAAAATCAGTATTGAAGAGAAAAATAACTTCCTCTGAGATGGACTCAAATTTAGGAGCTATGGTTTTAGACTTATTGTGAATGTTTGATAAAAGAGGTGGATTTTTGATAAAAAAGAGGAAGGCACATGATAGTTACAAAATGCTGAAAGAATTTGAAAAAAAAAAAAATTTCCCAATTCGTTACTTTGCCCTATAGAACACTGAGTTCCTGAAATTTACACTCTCAATCCAGTTTAAAAATTACTGCAACCCAGAATTTTGAGAAACCTTAGCAAATAAGAGTGTTCTTATGTTTTAGAGGACTGTCAAAAGTATTTTGTCAACTGCTATTTTATAAAGATTTGCATTTTTTAATTAATTGTTGTCACTGTCTGAAATAATTTAATGCTAATCTTTCTTTTCTTTTGTCTTCCGCATTCTCTCCCTTATCTCTGTCCATGTCAGATGTTGCACAGGTCTGTTTATGTTTATTCAGTTCCTTATGGGCTTATATTCTATTGTTTTGCCTTTTTGAAAGAGGAGTAAAAGAGCTTTTTATCTCTGGTGAAGATGTTTTTATTGTTCTTTTTGGTTTTGCTTTTTTTTTTTTTTTGATATTACAGCTGGGATTTTATGTGGCACAGAACACTGTAATAACATCTGTGCATATCAGACCACCATATGGGTGGGAGGGAAATGGCTTAATTTAGTGCATATGCATGAAGCAAATGAAAACTTGACTATTGCTGGGCTAGAAATGACAAACACTACAGAGAATCAGAGGTTGGGGAGGGGTTACAGGAAACCAAAGGGCAAAGATTATCTCAGTGGTGTTATACTGTTTCTGCTAGAGGTTTCTTCAGCATTTATCCAAAGCAGTGACTCAGCAAGCACATGTCTAGTCAGAAAATCATTAAAGGTTAAATATTGACCAATATGAAATGAAATGTCATTGCCTGAAAATACAGCTGAGGGCTTCCAGGCTTACATTTATTCCAGTGAGACAGAGGATCAGCTTCACTGATTCAGCTAAAGGCATCCTGAGTCCCAAAGTAGTTTTACTGATAACATATAGCCAGAAGTCTTAATCTCCTCTGGCTTCTTTTTTTAAACTGCCTTTGACCATCACTGCTTTTTAAGTCCTCCTCTCTGTTATCATAATAAGTCAGCTTCATATCTAATATTTCTGACATGAGGAACTTGTCTGAGTATACAGTGACTTTTTCCCAGAGAGGCAGATATGTACAGGGTTGGAAGGAAGAACTCAACCACCACTGATTTTCAGCTAATTTCACTTGTTGAAGTCGTACAGGTGTTAAAAGCATCTTTGTTCATGGCTGTAACATAGCTGGTGAAGGGATAGATACACCACTGGAGAAGATAATTCCTTACAGAGCTGATGTCATTTGATGGGCAAATTTTGTGCCACTGCTGTTCATTAAAAAAGAACAGTCAGTCTAAGTAATCTGCTGTCTCAAATGAACAGGTTAGAGAGTGCTTGTGAGCAGCCTGGTGACTGGTTTTGGTCAGGCCAGGGTGCAGAGGAGAAGCTCATTTTTGTAGCTTGTACTGCATCCCTAAATACTTATCAGAAGTGGCTTACTGAGAAAGAAGAGGACAGGGTTGTGCCAGGCAGCTGCAATCTTCTAAAAAGGTGGAAAGCACTATATGTCTGAGGTCTGCCCATGTTACTAAAACCACACCTATCTATTGTTTCTTTTTCTTTCTTCTTCTGTTTTTAATGGGACCTTCACTGTGTCATTAGCCTTTCAGAGGGGACCTGAGTAAGGACTGTGCTGTGGGTGAGTTACTGGTTCTTAAGGGTTTGCTTTAAACCTACAGAAACAGACAGTCATATTTAACAAATCTGAGAAGAAATTTAAGTACATGTTCTCAGATTGTGATTGTATGATGTGTAATGCTCTCTGGAGAAAATATAAAATTCTTAGATGAGGGATGAAGAACTTCAACTTCATTCTTCCAAAATTGTACCATGCAATTAGACAAGAGTCACATACATACTTTGCTCTCATTTTTATTTAATTTTGAATTATTTCTTGCACATTGTAAAATGTATTTTAAATTGAATGTGCTACATAAAAATTTAAAGTGGATGTCAGCCTTTCAGCTAAAACAAATGTAAGGCTGTGCCTCTTAATCTGGACTGAGTATAAAAAGGGCTAAGTCCCACTTCTAGGGAATGTTGATAGTAGCAATAATGCTTATTTTCTGGGAAATGAGTGGTTCTTAACCTGCCTGTTCCTCAAGATTGCACTCTGTGTACAACACCAAATTAAATATTTTATGGCAGTTGTGTAACACACAACGCCATGTAAGACACTGTGGAGTTCAATTTCTAAAAGAATCTTGGAAAACTGTAAATAAACTTAAAATTCAAGCTCTGTGCTTGTGCAGCTACATTATCTTCCCTCTCCTCAGAGGTATGTGTAGGAGCTTTTTATTTTGTTCTAGTCCAGTAAGTGTAGAGGTGCAATCCTTTTGTACTTACTCCTGGAAACACAAAAATAACTGAGTGTGCATGCACTGTATTGTTGGAAGGCTTTTGCTCTGCCTAATCCTTAATTCTTGAGTCCATGTTGAGTTGAGGAATCTTAGCTGTAAGTAGCACTGAATGGAAAACACCCTCTTGAATAAACTGTGACTGAAAACCTTTCAGGATGAGAGTCTGGAGTATTTCAGTTAAAAAAAGAAAGGAAATATAATTACTGAAAAAACTATATTATACATAGGAATTGATTTTTTATGAACTTTTGATATTGCAAGATGCAACATGAAAATTGTTGGTAAAGAAAACAAAAATACTAGAAATTTTAAGGTGTGTATGCTAAACCAATGAGTTTTCCTTTGAAATTACTTTCATGTTAGTTTTTGGAATTGGCATGAAGATTCTAAGTTTACGTATGCCTTATTGATATAGTGAGTAATTTTTAAGATATTTTTCTCATGTTTATCCTCTTATATTATGCTATAAAATTAAAAAAAATATTGAGAGAAAATAAAATTTTGTCTGAAATTTAATTTTTAAAACAAAACTTAATTATCATGACATTCTAATGTCAGAATGAAGCAATGACATCCTTTGATTTTGGAAATGCTACCCAAGAGAATCTGACTGATGGATAATCTTTAAGGTTCACTTTTAACCATATAAAACTGAGTGAAGTCATGTGAGGTGTGAATGTCTGTAGAAAACACAAACAACTGATTTTATTGTGTCTCAATGCTTTGATCACTCAAAGCATTCCTTCAAAGATCATTCTCACCTATTACCTCATAGCAAATAGACTTTGATACTTCTTGTTCAGTATCTTTAAAGTTTTTAAGGCTTCACACTTCAAAGCCCAAAACCTTGCTTCTCAGCTGGGTTACACAAACATCCCAGTCAGCAGACATGGGGAATGGGAGGTGCTGAGAGGATGTGGTGTTATATCTTCACACTGGTTCAGTTTTGCATTTACTTTGCATTGTCCAACCAAGTGGTTGGACAATGCAAAGTAAATGCAAATTTTAATACGAAATCGTGTCTGAATATGCTGACACGATTTAGTATTAAAATACCTCCAAAATTAAAAAAATCGAGTCTCTTTCAAAGATTAGCATTTCTAGAGGGATGAAAACAAACAAACAAGTAAAAATTTACTGAAAATTCAATTGAAAATAGTAAATAAACAGGTCTGGTTTTTAAGTTCTTCACTCAAACTCTCCTAAAAGCCATCTTGTTTAAGTACAAGTAGTGGAAATCCACAGGGGAAGCTTCTGTAGTGTCTATGGGCACTACCCATTATTATGACTAAGTATAAAAAGTTTGGAGACAAATATATTTACCAACATTATTTTTCTGCAAGTCTCAACAGATTTATGATGGAAAATTGGTGTAGATGTGAACACTTGAAGCCAGAGTCAATGTTTGAAGAAGACTCACATTCAGAAAGCTCAAGTAATCCTTGCATCTGTACAATCAAAGATTTGCAGTGTCAAAGATGCTGGATTTGGATAAATTTGCTGACAACAAAGTGTTCTTCAGGCAGCAGCCAGAGTTTTGAAAATTTAAAGCTGTTTATTTCCAGAGTGTTTTCTCTGTGATTTTGTGGGGGGTTTACAGTGTGCAACATATGTATTATGGAAATATATTTAGTACTTAAACATTCATATGGACATGAACTTCTGAAAAATGCATGCATAAAGCACAGTTGGGAATGTCATCTGTGGGCCTGGTCCACAGCCTCCTTGTTATGTCTCTTATCATAGATCCACCCTGGGATGCTCAAGCCTCTCTTGTTTGGTAAGAGGTGGCAGCAGCCCCTTCTCCAGCTGAAAATATGTCTAGCCTTTACTTTCCTTGTTGCACATCTGTATTTTCTTGAAAAAGAACTGTCTTCTGCACTTCTTTCACAGCCTTAGTAGGAGAAGGTGGGAATAAGAGAGGTTGGAATTAGATCTTTAAGATCCCTTCTAGCCCTAACAATTCTATGAGTTTCCCTCAAAAATTAGATTATTAGAGGGTTTAAAAGAAAAAAAAAAAAGAAAACTCAATAGAAAATAATCTTTTCTAGACCTCAACTTTACAGCAGAAAATAAAGAGGAATTTAGATGTGTTACTTTGGTTAAACCAGGGAGCATAATAATGTTAATGATTTAATTAGTTGCAAAATAAAATTAGTTTTAATAAGTCTGTAGCTGTGGGTTAATTCTGGTAGACACCTAAGTACTGCATAGCTGCTCTGTCTCTCCTCCTGCCTAGTGGGATGGGGGCAGAGAAAAGGAATAGTAAAAGCAAGAAAACTTGTGGGTCAAGGTAAAATGGATTAATAAGTGAAGGAAAAATAGAAGAGAACACAAAAAATAAAATAAAAATGATGCAAATATAATTATCATCATCTCCCATAAGTAGACCTATGTCCAGACTGTTTCTGAGCAAAAGATGGCAAACCTGCCTAAATCTCTTTATTTTCCCCTCCTATCCCTGATTATGGTGTTTTATCTCCTCAGTTAATTCACCTCATCTTCCTGGTTGCATCCCCCCCAGCCTCCTGTGCACCCCCTGATGCATTCACTGGAGGTGTCAGGTGAGAAACAGAGAGGGACTTGGTGCTGTGCAAACTTATTTCAGCTACAACATCAGTGTGTGATCAGCACTGTTTGGCCACAAATCCAAAACACAGCATCACACCACTTGCTCTGAGGAAAATTAACTCTATTTCAGCCAGACAGTGTATTTGCTGCAATTCCCAGCAAATAATTGCTGTACTCTGCTTATTGTAGTATTATGGCAAGAATTTCTGCAAAATGACCTCTTTCCAGATGCTTCAGTAACTCAGTCTTGAAAGCAGATGTAGCTCAGAAAAGTAACTCTGTTGTGAATCATGCATTTAAGATTTCTAACAGATTCATAAATATGTATATATATGTTTATATAAAAACACATACATGCTACGTAGACCTTTTCATATGCATGGCAATAGAAGAATACTTCATACCTTCCCTTTTTATTTTCTCTTTTTTTTTTTTTTTTTTTTTAACCTTAGGTAATATTTTAGGGTTTTGGCTCATGGTAAGCCTGTCACCCACCAAGACTCCCGTGTTCGCAGCAGAGCTGCCTCCAGCAGGTCAGTCCCATCCTGTGCTGGTACTTGAGGTTATTCCTCCCTGAGTGCTGGACACTACACATGCCTTGTTGACCCATTTTAGGTTTCTCTCTGCCCAAGTGAGCATTGTGTTCTGATCCTGAAGAACCCATTAACAGCTGGATGCAGACACTCCTGAGGTCACTGTGTGCCACAGCTCTAAGAGGGGAGCTACCAGCCCTGGTCTGGACTCCCCCAGGCACAGCCCTCTGACTCAAGAGCTATAATTTAAGGGAAGTTGTCAGCTCTGTGGCTACCAGCTTTGCCAAACTGGGTCTGAGGACCGTGCTGCACCCAGAGCATGCTCCCCTACCAAATGCTGTCAGGATTTTGTCCTTGTCTCAGGGTGCCTTAGGGGGAGTGCGGCGGATGTTGTTGATGCTATCCCCGTCAGACCATGACAGTTTCTGTTGCCTGTTCTCTTGGCTTTGATTTCCAATTCCTTTGGTTCAGTGATTTCTGAATTAAATATGTCCAGATGCTGTGTTTCATTTACTGTGGTTGCATGTGTACACAAATAAGCATTTATGTTACTGACCTTTATGCACTGTAGGAGCAAGAGAAGTCTTTTAATGTAGCAAAACCAAGGTGAAAACCTCCAAATAGCTCAGTACGTTTCTAAAAGTAAAAAGTGTCATACCAAGTGCTGTTATTCTAGAATACAGTTGTATATTCTAAAATATGAAAATAAATTCATACTTGCGACAATGTATACAGCAACTCTCTGCATTCCCTGTCACTGCAAGTGTTGTCATATATCTCTTTTCATTTTTACTTTTTTTAATAGTCCATTTCTATTTTTCCTGCATCTTATGTAGCTATCCCTAAAGCTAAATATGTGCTGAATCTATTTTTTTCCCCCTATACCAGAAAAGAAAGAGGTAAAGGATATGTATTTGAATAGTTCAGCACTTTCTTTTTATTTGGGATGATGTTTCAGATCCTTAGACGCTGTACTGCTGTTAAATTTAGTCTCTTGGAAATGCTGTACTCTGGTAAAATTCACACAAGTATGCTATTAACAAAGACTTTATTGATATACTTACCAAAATACACATTAATAAAAATAAGACCTCATTGCAGCTTGAGAAGTATTTTGTGAAAGAGGGGGCACATTGTTACAAGGACTTTATAGCTAATTGGTATGATCACAATGATTTCAAAAGGCTGTTCCACAAAATCATTAAGGCTAGAAATTAATCTTGGAGCTATATTAGCTCAGAGACTTGCACTTTCTTCACACTTCGCAAGCACAACCAAACTGCCATTAAGTTCAAGGTGCCCTCCATGATGCTTCATCAGAAAAGTGAATTCATTTAAGAGTTTTGTTTCAGCAGGCTGTAGCTACAGACAGAACAGTTACCCTGCCATGACTGACAGAGTAAGTGGTTTCAGGACGGATGTGCATCCGCAGGAGTCAGAACATTTGCAAGTCACAGTAGGGTTTAAAGTCACCGAGCTGACTTTATTGTTGCAGTGTGCTTATCTCTGACTTAAAACAGTCTTTCTTAAACAGGATTAAAATGAATCTACATGCCTTAATTATGACTTTGGAGTTGTTGCATTGTACCTAGGGCAAACACCGGGCCCTTGAATTCCTTTTCCATATTAGTTCTTTCTTATCTGCCTCCTCAGATACATTTTAAGAACTCATTCCAAGACCACTGATTTACCCGTCTCTAACCAGTGCTGCTTTATTCCCTTCTGTATACATTTCCTTAAAGATGCACAGGAGCTGATATAACTCCTCTTTGCCTGGGAACTGCTAGAGAGATAGGCAGCTGTAGTGACTGATTCTGTAGATAGTGGCCTCAAGCTATCTCCATTCTGGCAGCAAGTTATCTAGACTTTCCCTGTTGACTTTTCTTTGCTGGTAAACCAGAGATGTCTTTGAAATAAAGACAAGTAAGTCTGTTAAATAAAATAAAGGCAGAACAAGAAGTGGAAGGAGAGAGGTATAATACAGTCAGAATACTGGGCTGGGAAGATGATCAGCAGGTGTAGGAGAGAGGGGCAGTTTAATTATTTGTATAGACACAATTTTAATATTGTCTATTTTAATTTCAATCAGATATGTAAAAAATACTTTATTACTCCTTAACCGCTATCTTTTTTTTTTCTTCCTTGTTGATGTAAGAATAAAATCCTATACTTACTTCCCAAGCTGGAACTTTCTCCCACCTGAAAGGAGTCATCTGATGGTCTTCTGGAGGCTTAGGAACTAAGGGAGTCCTTTGAGCCACGTCCCTTTATGTCAGTAGTTTACAACATTGATGGAAAAATGTATTTATTTTCCCTGTGCTTTCTGTCTTCTGTGTCAGTAGTATAATATTTGATCACAAGAGTTTTCTAGGACTTATGAGAAGTCTGAATTTTACCATATGCAACCTTCCAGAGCTACTTCACCACTGGTTTTACGTTTCCATTTTGGTTTTGCTAGCAAATGTTAACGTTTTTTAATGCCTTTTTTTTTTTTTTTTTTACTGCTGAATTCATTGCATCTAAAAATTCCTCTTGGATATCTGTCCAAAGTCCAACAGGTTTCATAGTAAGACTGAACACCATGTCAGCATCTGACAGAAAGTACCAGATAGCAGTGAGGGTCACTTGGTGTTTTATTATCAGATACAAGACCTGAAAACAAGACTGATCTAACTTGCTCTGTTTAGCAACTTGGAAGACTTTTAGAGACCTGTCTGTTCCAGAGAGTGTTCAATAAATGGGAAGAATCAAGTTCATGTTGGCTTAATCAACTAAAATGTGAGACATAAATCTCCCACCCCACCAAGTTTTGTCCCCAGTTTATCCTCATTAAACAACAACATCCTCATCAACAAACAAATATTTTATGATATTTTATATTATTATATAAATAATATGTGGTCAACATGTGACCCTGGGTGTTTGCAATTAATTATGTGTACTGCACACCAAAGCACACAATTTTGTCTTCATGTTCTTCTTACAATATCTCTTTTAATTCCTATTTGCACCTTCAAATTGAGTGATACTGACTGAATATAATCCAAAATACAGATGTAATTTGGTGTAGCCACTGAAGGGGGTGATTTCCAGGGTAGCTCAGCCACACAGCAGTGCTGAACTAGTGTGACAGATGGTGACGTCGAGAGGGTGGACTGATGGACAAGTTTGGAATAACCTGCTCACCAGGCAAGTTGCTTTGTTACACAGTCAGTTAGCAGAAGGTTTGCCCTTGAAAGTGAAAAAGAAATCTTGTGCTTTACAGTCCAATTTAAAGCTTTTGTAGGTTTTGCTAGTCTGTTGTAAGGTGGATTGATTCGTTTGTTGTTGGGATGTAGGTCACCTGCTCGGTGGGGCTCTCTGTAAAGGCTTCTCATGGAATTGGATTGCTGTGGGATGGGCCTTACTCTCAACTGCAAGGTTCAAAAGCAGCCTATTTGACCTCAGTGTCTGTCAGGAGGTATGTGGGATCAGCAACCTGAATTCAAATATATCCATGCATAATGCCTTTAGCCCAAGAATTATCTTTTTTGTTCTTCTATTCTTTAAAATAGAACAAAGGGGAAATCTGAAAGAAAGAAGAGGGGTTTTTTTTGGCAATGCACATACATCTCAACTCATTCTTGATCAATGTGCCTGCTGGTTATAAGTTTTTCTTTAATATGTGTGGCAGCATACATGTTTTCTTCAGATACCAGTTCTTACTGCAGAAAACCATGGATACAAACTCTTCTGATAAGATAAAACCAAAATGTAGGACTGGGATGATGATGTGTTTGTCAGTCATCAAAAATTCATGCTGGCACAAAAACTACAACACTTTCTAAAAACACTAACAATATATAAGCTAACTAAAAATCCACAAATTCTGCCTGTGGGCACTCTCAAGAAACTATTATGTTTTATACAATTTTTATATTTAAAAATATAAAATTATAAATAGATTTTAGATTTTTTATTGCAATGCTTATTTTATAGCTGTTCTAATGTTAATGTCACTGTAGAAATCATCCTTTTTAGGGCAATGTCTGTTGTATTTAAATGTCATTTGTGGTTCTGACATAAACCTTCTGACACAAAAACACTTTTTTATCTTGCTTGCTACTTTTCACTTACTGGAATCAGTGCCACTAAATGGAACTACTCTGCAATTACAGTTATTATTTATCTGGGTACTCTTCCTTTTTTTTTTTTTTTTTTTTTTTTTTTTTTTTTTTTTTCAGTATTGAATGCTTATTAAAAACAGCAAAAAGCCCCCAAGTCTTAAGAAACTAACTTAGGTCATCATTGTCTTTTCTTTCAGCAATGTTAAAATATCACTTTTGAAAATTATATGATGCCAATACATTACCTGGATATTCATTTGATTGAATCTTAAATTTTGAAAATGTGTAGCTATGAATGAGAAATTTTTTTTTCTCTGTTTCAATGTACAACCAAGTTTCCTCTGGGAAAAAAAGTATTTAATATTATCTATATAAATCTTTAGTCTGAAGTTTGAATAATTCTGGAAGCAAATACTGTTCTTCTCTTCCTTTGTTTTAGGTGCCCTATTTCTAGATGTTGAATTTTGGTTGCTTCTGTAAGCCTGTTGTAAGTTGTTCTACACTGTGTATAAATAGAACCTGTGTGGATTTAAAAGACACTCATACTACTGAGATGGATTTAAAATTTTCTGTCTTTTCATCTGATTCCATAGATCTTTATTTGGACTCCTACATGAGCAAGGACTGTTGGAATAAACCCAGTATATAATATACAGACAATTACAGTGTTCTATCAATCCTAATTTTGTTTCTTGCTAGCACTAATTGCAGTCATTATACTGTAGTGGCATATTCATAATTCCATAACCCAAGAAGATTAGTGAAAATCCTCAGAAATCTGAGGGGTGCCTCTGGTTTTGCATGACCATTTTGATTTGCCATATGGTTTGGCAGTTAAAAGGTACTTAACACCCTTCAAACTTAATTTTGCCATTTTGCACATAAGCATTACAATGGACACTTAAATTATACAGTTGCATGTTGTTTTTTTAATGGACCCTCTGCCTTATTCTTTCTGTGGTCCAGAAATTCTGGGAATCAGTGGGGCCCCCCTGCCTTAATCATGTGGAACAGCATTGCTTTATGTGGTGTTTCCCAGCATTTGAGACTGTGCTTAGCAAACAAAAATGCTTTTGACACATAGATTTTAACCTAAAAATAAAGCCCTTTCCCACGTGCTTTGATATTTTATGATTGGTGTAAGGATAAGGGAATAGATTATTGACTTTAACATCAATCTCTGTTAGTTGCAAGCATGAATTTTGAGAGGGTAAGTTTCCTTACAAGTGTTGTATCATGAGTAAAGATAAAATTATTTTTTAATGGCAATATGGTTCTGAACAAAATTTTGATTGCATTTTCTTTTCTGTATTTCTTGAATTCATTCTCCCTTCAGAGTTCCATGCGGTGCAGCATGCAGTGCTGTAAATTAAAGACAACTCCCCTAATCTGGGAGGGAAATCCAGTCATTACTTTGAGTAGGTTTGATAATGGGGAATTTTCTTTTTCAGAGCATGAAAACTTGTGCTCAATTGGGTTTGAGAGCTTTACAAATAGATACTGCCTAGAATTCCCAAGGACAGGACAGACCTTTTGTTCTCCATGGCTGCATACGGTGCTGCATCATGGCCCAAGCCATAGACAAAACCAGCAAGTTGGATGAGTATTTGCAGGAAAACATTCATTCTTGTCTGCCATTTCAGACAGTGCTTGACATGCTTACCTGACAAAGATTGCTCAAACAGGCAAAAATTCCTCAAACTGTGTGTCTGGAATATCTAAGTAGGAGGCTGCCAAGAAATTAGACTCCTGCTGACTAAGGCTATTGTTCCAGTGGCGAATAATTTATTTTAAATTCTTATTTTTTGGAGTATATTCATGAACCATAACTTCCTTGGAGTAATTTGGGTCTCTTTACAACAGTGTTCTTGATATTAACAACCTTTCCTCTATTTGTTACTGAATTCTGCTATTGAACAACAGATTAACAATAAAATGCTTTTCAGTCCTATTTTACAGAGAAGTATTAATACCTATAAAATTTTTACTATCTTTATAAGTGCCAAATTGTCTGCAGAGATGAAGAGAAATCCTTGGATTTCTCTTAGATAACCTACACTTGGGTGTAGGTTATCCTATAACCTATTGGATAACCTACACTTCATACCAATATGACTTTAAATGTATGTGAGATTTTTTTAGTTTTTTTTCTTGAAATATAGGATCCTGTAATCCTATTCTCCCTAGGTTATCTCCACATAGCCACAGGATTATATGTAGACTTAGATTTCAGCAAATCTGATATTGCTCCAACTTTTTCTTCTGGGATTTGAAGTTTAGGTCAAAAATACTGACAGAGTAAACTACTAACATTTCAATTTGAATTATCTTCAACAATGTATTTTTTTCCAGAACAGTTTGGCAGAGTATCATGATGGCTGATAGATCTCACTGTATTAGAAAAAAAGGATAAAGAAGAGACAATCTGAGATCCTTAGCATTAAAATCTTTACTAGTGAAAACTGTAGTTTACACTAAAAACCTTTACAAAATCTGGAACTTTTTCAAGAGAAGTCATATGACAGAAGGAGAAAAGCTACATCACTAGTAATGAAGACAATAGGATGTGGTATGAAGTTGGGATTTTTTTTTTTTTTTAATTGAAATCAGCTACTGCTTTTAATTACTTCCAATTGAATTGACTTAGTATATGCAGGGTTTGCCTTGTAAACCTGTAGAAACAAGAACTATGGTTATATGCTTTTCCATCTGACCTTATAAAGTGATATTTTTCCAATTTGTTTATATGAACTTCTTTTTTTTGACAATACAGAGTAGAATTGCTGGTAACTCTGACTTTAAATAGTTCTGGGAGAGTACATTGTCCTGATTGATTAAATTACTTTGTAATCTTACTGCACTTGAGGAACCTCCTGCAGCCGAACACTGTAGCGTTGTTCTTGGTGTTTTTTTTCCCCAGCCCCTCAAAACCAGGGAAATTACCCATGAAATTTTCTGAGCATTCAGAAACTTTTCAATTATGTCTGAAATTGAACGAATAGAATTGCTGTGACACTAACAGATGCTCTTGGCTTCCCTGCCTTGAACAGTCACTACCACAGCAGCTAATTTGGTCCTGGTGTCCTCAGTTTTTTTTGAGGCTTATGTGGTGATTTTCTTCAGAAGAACCATTTATCATAATATGTAAGCAGAGGTAACTCAGATTCACTGAGCTGCTGAACAGGGAAGAAATTTCAGTAGTTTATGATGGAAAGAGAAAACTGTTTCTGAAATCATGTGATTTAGCTGTTGGGAATACTTTTTATACCTTAACCAGTCTTGCCCTCAACATAGATACAGTTTTCTCTCTAAGATTACTTGACTATTTTATAAATATCATTACATGAGCATGAGAAGGCATATATTGAAATGTGTTTTTTTGGGTTTTTTGTGGGTTTTTTTGTGGCTATATTTTTATTGAAACTATGTACAGAGGTACAGATCATTTTAATGCTTAGACTTGTCATATAATTACTGTGCGGTCAGCAGTATGTGGGGGAGGTATTCTGTCTTATTTGCTTTCTACCTGGATAAGCTGCTGTCTTGTCAGAAGTTGTAATCTTTGCAGAATTTTGGACAGCTTTAACAGAGGTCATCGCTAGTCTTTCCACTTTTAATAAAATTGATTGAAACAAGATTATTTAGGTCTTATTCCTTCTTTTTAAAGCACTTTCTTCTATCCTACACAAACTCATTCTAATTTTGGGGATAATACAGGGTTTAACAACATTCTCTGATAAGCTACTGAAGTAATTTTTAATAGAAAAATGAACGTATAAGCTGTCTGTTGTAGGTTGATGTAACTGACATGAATAAATGTGTCTGTATTTCTGACAGGCAGTCATAGGTCAGAAACTATTAGAATCTGGAAAATTATTCCTTATTTTGAAGAATAACTTTTTTCTTTTTTAGAGACATGCCATGTCAACAACTTCTTAAAAGTCTGATCATGTTTTCGGCCTTCTCTTATTTTGTTTTGCTAGAGTGAAACAAATTTAAATACAGTTAAATAATTTTATTGTGATGGTCAAGGCTGCTTAAGACAACAATAATCCACTTCCAAACTGACAATATCTGGTATGTCCTCAGTGAGAAACTGGGTATCATTTTAAAATTCCTTAGGGCAAAAAATATAAAGATGGAGTTGTCTGTTTCTACCTCCTGAAGCATCAGATGCATTTTATGAGAGTCATAAAAGAAGGAGAGGACATAGCAGGTAATCAATTTTATGTTGCAGATAACCATGGTAGAGTAGAATTGAGTTTTGGAGAATAGTTATCTGGTTCTAATTACATTTCTTTTTCATTTCAAGTGTACATCAGAACTCTAACCTGTGTTGTACTTGTCTAGTTAAATGTCTAGGCCTGGACTAGGACCTTGAACTTTGCTGTGGTTCTAAATGCTGTGTGCAGAAATTCTATTTATGATTTCTGTATTAAATGTTTTAAAATTTAATAAACCCAGACATTTCCACTGCAGCTCTTGAATCCAAACACCATTGCAACTATCCAGCTATGGGTAGCTTTTGTATTAATTTTTGAGATTATCCAGATAGCTGTTGAAATCACCAGGGGTGAGTTACTGTGGGATGGATAAGTAACAAGCTGAGGACATGGACGTCATGCTTCTCACATACTACAGACACTGAATTCAGAGCCATGTGCAACTGTGGTTTATCTAAGCTATGGCCACTGATAAATGGAAAATCTTCTGGTAGGCAAGGTAACACAAAGCACTTTGCTTGCTGAGGAGGACAGCTGCTGACAAACAAGTGCTCTACAGGGAAAATAATTCAATTCGTATAATCATCACTGGCTCAGGAATGGAAATAAAAGAGGAAAACAAAGAGGTGATGAAAGTGAGAATTTGGAAGGATTGACAGGAGGTTGGGTGGCTTTTCTAACACCCAGAAGCATGGATGACACTTGTACATTAGTCTTTTGTTTTATTCATAGTGCTGTTAATTTTTAAAGAACTATTAATATGTTTCATTTATAACAATGAAACGTGCTGTCATTTTTACTCTGAATATATTTCCGGTATCCTTTTGAATTTTAACCTTGATCTGCATGTTCCCCACATGAGGGTATAAATTTGAAACTTATGAAATAGTTGTCTAAGGTAGCTGAAAATTGCCCAAGTCTATTGAAATACCTTTGCTCATGAGAAATTCAATTCTGTTTGTCTACACCAGCAGAAAAATTCAGGGAAGGTGTAGAAGGAGAAGGACAAAGGAGACTTGACATAAAAGAGCAAAACAGTGCAAACAAAGGCTGTTGAAGACTCTGACATGAGAATAAAATGGATGAAACCCTTGAGAGCTCCCCACATACAATTTGGAATACTGGGGCACATAGAGACAGTCTTTTATATTTTCTATTTTATTTTGCTACACAGAATTTAGATGTTTCTCAACTCTCTTAAGGTTGCCTCCTTGACTCTGATTTTTTTTCCTCTTTTGAATATCCTCATACAAAATAAATATCAGGCTGCATTTCTCAGAAAGAAAACTCTGTAGCTCGTTCAACTGGCCTTTCTTTTGCTCATCTACTTTAGACATGATTATAAATGTGTCTCTCCCATGGATTTTTCCAATAGGGCAAACATCACCAGCAACCTTAAGGAAACCCCAATAATTAAATTTGAATGAATGTTGTTATCTGGCAGAAAGATATAGTTTAATTGAGTAGTTTGCACTCTTCTTGAAAGCATATTTCTTAGATATTGCTCTGAACTGGTATCAAAAGAGCCAGTGGTGTCATGATACTACAGCTATCAACTTACACTGGAAGGCTTGAGCACATTCTGCCAGCAAACTTTGACCATATGTAGGTAGGTATAAGGTAGAGCTGAAATCTGAAAGCCAGCATGAGTTAAGAAAGCTAAGGCCAACAAGGAGTTCTGCTTTCTTGCATGGTGGGAAGTTATTGGGAATCTGGAACCATTATTTTGATAGATATCATTGCTTCACGCACAGCATCTTGCCTTTTGAGGAGAGGCAATGTCTTTGTGTTTAATTTTCCAATATGGATAGCTTCTAGTCCAGGAAAGGATAAAAACATGATGATCCTAAAAGACTGATGCCACCTGAAATGTTGAGACTGCAGAACTTGTGGCCTTAGGACACATCCAGGTTGTCCTTTCAGAGGGAGTTCATGTGAGGTAAAATTCACTAGGATAATGAATAAATGTTTAGTTGCTTATTAAATTTACCTTCACCCTGTTCAGTTGCATGCATCTTTAACTTTTCTGCTATTTTGTCTGCTTTAAACTCTTGTGATGTACTGGAAAATAGTTTGTATGATTTCTTATGACTATCCATGCAACAAATGAGAAAAAAAGACTGTTATTTACTTTTACTTGAAGAGATTAGCAGAGTAGGTGGTTGGCAGAATCAGCAAGCAAATCAAGGAGTTCAGACATTTAAGAATGGACCTTCAAGGGAATTAACAGAAGAAAAAAGTAGAGGTGTTTGTAGGAGATGTTACTTTCAGGAGGGCACTGAATGTTTAGCCCTTGCTGTACTGAGGCCAAGGTGAGGCACTAAAGGAACAAAGATCTCAATCTGCTTGATTGCCAGCACTGGAGATAGAGATGGGAGATGGCTGCAACTTAACCTTGGGAAAGAAAATTAAGAAGATCACAGAGTAGAAAAGAGTGCTCTTTTCAAAACTGTTGACCCACTATGCAAATTCATTATGTTCCTTTATTTAAATACTTCAGGATTTGTATACCCCTGGAGAACTGGACATGAAATTATTTTTGTTTTCCCTGCTTGGCTAATTGTTTTGTAGGGGATTACATACTGGGATGGGGGAAAAGAAAATACATTTTAAACATACATATGTGTGTGTGTGTGTCTGTGTATAAGACTCCAGGTAGCTGCAGCTTTATTTTATAAAGCATCTCTCTTGACCTTCTGTTTAATTAAGAATAGTAGAGGTCAAAATTAAGAGCCACATAAGTACCTTCTCTCTTCTTTAGTACTCCACAGTGTTCCACAACAGTCCAATGCAAAAAAAATACCTCAGACTAAATAAATTTAAAAAATAATAAATCAAAACAATTACAAAACAAATATCATCCAAAAAATTCCCCAAAGACTTTATAATGTCTCCTTTATTCTGACTACAGCTGTGGATGGAGCTTTCTAGTAGGAAGAAAATATTAGAGGAAAATAATAGAAGAAGCTGTATAACTAGGAAGAAAATCTCTAGAACTTTAATGAAATATCTGCTGGATAAGTGTTTTAATAACATTTTACAATTGTTTTACTTACTGAGAAACTGAACACAGGAGTGGGGAGCAAAGATAATTAGACTAAAATACTGCAATTTTTCGAATTTTTGACATTTTTTCATGTAAAGAAAAAAAAATTGAACATCTGTAAACAAAAATTTTTACCTTGTAAGGAAAGAATAATAAAGAACTGCCTTTTGTAAAAAACACTGCATCTGTGCTTTCTCTGTTTTAGCATAAGAGGGACCATCCAGGGTGGGAGAACTCTGCATCTGACTTCTTTCTAAGGGTATTTCAACACCCAGCTCACTATCTTCAGTTTCCTTTTATGCTCTGAAATTATTTTTTGCTTAGCTAGTCTTGAAACTTTTCCATTTTGTATACATAAATCTGCTTTAATTAGCTTCCCTTCTCAGTCAATAGAATCACCACATTTCACATATAATTATGACCTCTAAGTTCTGCCTCAAACCTCTTTAAAAGCCAGTCATACTCCAGAGGAGCTGGGTGAAACCACCCACTTGCTGGGTGGCTGCACAGCAGTGCTGACTTGCTATTTGCATTTGGCTGTCATTCAGGAGGTTGTGTTTTGAGGAACCTGAACTCTTGCAACCTCGTGAATCAGATAGATAAGTGATTGAGGTGGATACACTCATTCACACGAGCTTCTTCTGCATTCAGCTCAGTGGGAACATCATGCCTTGGAGTTTGCTTTTTGGGATAAATAGATTAGCTGGTTCACAGCCAAGAGCTGTGACCTTGTGTAGTACATACCACCAAGATTTTCTTCTGATGAAACACTGAAATGCTGTATTTGGTATTTGAATTATTTCTCCTCTCTTAGATACAAGATCTCACTGTTCAAGGGATTTTTGTTCTATTTGGTAGTCTGCTCTTGCTGTCACATTAAATAGCTAAAGCTAGAAATCCAATTCTTGCCTAAGCACTGAGAAGGTGGCCTATTTACAGGGTTGCAAAGGGTACAGATCTTCCCTGAAATCAGTAGGGAACTGTTAGTGTTCAACACTAAACTTGTGTCCATCTGCTTAATTCCTGGAAGGCACCTTTAGACTTGTACCATTGCACAAACACAGCTTGAGATAACATGGTTGTTGGTGTTTCTGGGATTGTAAAATAAAACTGTAAAAATGAAATATGCTGGATTAATTTTCCTTTACTGGTATTGATTAAAGTCTTTTTTTTTTTTTTTCAGAGGCTCAGTGAATTCTAACAGTTCTGTTGTTGATATCTCTGAAGATTCTGTTGTTGATTTCCCTTCATTTAGTCATCTAGATAGGACATCATATATGAGTATCTGCTTTGCAGAATAAACTGGATAGTTGGTTTTGTAGCTCAGTGAGCATTCATACACACTGCATAATATTTAGGAAGAATTTCTGATTTTTCTTTCTTCTCTTAGACCAATCTCTTACTTTGAATCACAGCTAGCCATTCAGGTAGCCTTTAAAAGAAGGTGAAAATTTCCTTTTCACCATCTTTGTTTTTTTATATTTAGTGTATAAAGAGGAGAGATATTTTAAAATATTGCTCTTCTGAAAGTTGGTTTGATATTGTCTCAAAAGAATAAACTACAATAACCATTTGCGAGGAGTAAGAGTTTGCTATGGACTGGTAATGCTGAGTCCTTAAAGAACAAAGTCAGAAAACTCTTTCTGGTTTCTCCTTCTTACATAGGAGCAAAGTGGTGTTTAAGTAATGCAGTTTGTCACCTTTTTCCTTGTTTCTGCTTAACCTTATTCTGAGTGCTGAGTTGAGTATCAGTAACAGAAACTTGTATTTGAGGTTATCTATGACAACAAATATTAAATCAGGAGCAGAGAAATTTGAGCTAAACTAAAACCTACACTAAAATTAAACCATTATATTGATAGGTGGTGCAGAATCAGAATGGTATAAATTTCACCTTTGGTGTTTCTAGAGATCTGTTCTTAATTAATGCGAACAATCAAGCCAATATTTTACAACCTGTTATGCATAACTTGGGAAGGGTATTAGAGAATTTTAAGAAATTCTAATTTCAGAGTATATGTAAAGAGAAAGAAGGGCAGTGGACTGGAATCTAGGCAGGTTTCATTTGGCTTTTAGGGCACCTGAGTGTATTCTGTGGCTGTGTCTGCCAAAACCGAACCACTAGGGTGCAGATATGCAGCACAAACCGCAGTGGGGAGCACGTGCAAAAGTGTCTTACCACTTCAAAAGGTGCTGCTTTCCTAAGGTGCAACTAACACTTTGACAATATTTCACACTCTGCAAGTATTGATTAGTTCTCTGAGCCCAAAACCTTCAGGCTTTCGTTCTTTAAGTTAATATTTGGAAAGCTTTCAGTTGTGTACTGTACTTAATAACAAATTTCTAGAGTTCTCTTATTAATGCAATGATATAGAAAAGCATTTAAAGCATCTGAAAGCAAAGGCATGAAAAGCCAAGTGCATTGAATGTGACCTTGTAGTTAAAACTGTTGTGTGACAATTCTGGTGTTACCAAGTCATGCTTGAGGCAGGACTGTTGTGTGCAGCAGCACGAATTGACAAGGGAGAATGGCTTCAAACTGGCAGAGAGTAGGTTAAGATTAGATATGAAGAAGAATTTCTTTACTGTGAGGGTGGTGAGGTTGCCCAGGGAAGCTGTGGCTGCCTCATCCCTGGAAGTGTTCAAGACTAGGCTGGATGGTGCTCTGAGCAACCTGGTCTGATGGAAGGTGTCCCTGCCCATGGAACAGGATGATCTTTAAGGTCCCTTCCAAACAGGGCCATTCCATGATTCCATAAGGAAGAGGATGCTGTTGCAGCTTTACTGGTAAAAATTGGTCTAAGGATTTGTAAAGTGGTCCTTCGAAGCAGGAACTGATAACTCACAAAACTCCCACCTACAGCCACAGTTTTGCTCTGAATCACTGTTTCCTACTGACAACTTTTTCTTTTTTCTCATTAACACTAAAACAAAAGGCCTTTTCTTTACTGCTGTATTTTAAAGATGAGGACATTTTATTTTGTGATGAAGAGCTATTATGGGTGCTATAGAACATTAAATTAGGTGGCCATTTTGTGCATTGACAAGCTCACAGATAGGAAACATATCTTTGCCATTTGTAATTTTATTAGAGGCAATAAACACTGCCACTGATGTCCAGCACTACTACCACTACTATACATTTCTAGTATAAATAGGGCAATTGGTCTGCACTGTGGATGTGAAATGAATGTCTGGCCTTGAGATAAGAATACATATTTTCCTCAAATACTAATCCTTTCCATCAGATTAATATTCTTTTCTGCAGTAAATTTCCCAGGCTGTTCCATTTTCTTTTTCATCCTGCAACACATCAGTTTCTATTTTAATGCATTCTTATTCCTGCATCTTCTTAAAAAAAGTTTTCATTTTCACAGACCACATTTGCTGCAATGCTCTTTTCAGCTCCAGCTCACGCACACTGAACCCAAAAAGAGCCTGCCTGCTGTTCCAGAGACAGCCTGCCTTCATTGGACCTCTGGGTGCCATGCAACCCTGTGCTTTCTCCTCACATGCTTTCTGTGAGGCTTTCTGCCACCTTGTCTTCTTGTCTTTTTAATGGCACACAGTATTTGAAGAAGGAAAAATAAGAATTTTATAACTTTTCAAGGCCTGGTAACACTGGTAACACATTCTGCTGGCTAAAGAAATACCCTAGAAAGCCAAGACATCCCTTTACATCCATTTTATGCCTTCTGTCTCTCTGATTTGGACATGAAACTTTTCTAAGTTATCTTTCAGTTTATCTAAGTTATAGATTAGCTGAAAGATAACTTAGATAACTGTTTGTTTGTTCCTTGAGTGAGTCTGCTTAGAAAGCCTAGCTTTTAATTTCCTTTCCTCTGTCTAAGAAGGGATCAGTCATCCAAAGGTTTTCTTTTCAGTGGTAATGTCTTGTGGTTTTTGTTTGTTCCTTTGTTTTGGTGGGAATTTGTTTTGGATGGTTGGTTTTATGGGGGATATTTTCCCTTTTTCTTTTTCTGGTCTTCTTGTGATTAGCAGCCTGAGGGAGGTGATTCTCCCTCTCTGCTTTTGTGAGACCCCACCTGCAGGGCTGCATCCAGCTCTGGGCTCCCAGCACTGCAAGGACAGGGACCTGCTGGAGCCAGGCCAGGGGAGGCACCAAGGTGATCAGAGGGATGGAGCAGCTCTGCTGGGAGGAAAGGCTGAGAGAGCTGGGATTGTTTAGCTTAGAGAAGAGGAGGCCCTGGGAAGACCTTAAAAGCCCTCCCAATACCTAAAGAAGGCTTTAAAATTAATCTGGGGAGGGGCTATTTACAAGGGCCTGGAGTGACAGGACAAGAGGGAATGGCTTCAAACTGAATGAGAGTAGATTTAGATTAGATATTAGGAAAAAAATTCTTTAGAGTGGGGGTGATGAGATTTTGGAACATGGTACCCAGAGGAGCTGCAGATATCCCATCCCTGGGAGTGTTCAAGGCCAAGCTGGATGTACCTCTGAGAAACGTGGTCGAGTGGGAGGTGTCCCTGCCCACAACTGTGTGGTTGGAAATAATGAACTTTAAGGTTCCTACCAACCCAAACTCCTTTCTGATTCTGTGCTCAGGGATTCTGTTCACTCCAAATCCTTCTGAAGAAACTGTTTTTCACATAAATTTGATTTTGGTGACTATCTTTTGTTCCAAGGTGTTTGTGTTTGAGTAATATTCACTAAGTGGAGTAGTATGGCCCTGTCAGTGTAATGCTCTCTCTATTTTTGCTGAGATCACTGTTGTGTCATATCCATTAATTAGCAAATTACTTCATTATACATATTTGGACTGTCAACAATTAACCTGCTGAAAACTTTTCCCGAAAAACCAGGCAAATTACCTAAGCAATGCATCTGCTGGTGCTGATTTTGGTATCAAAAGGAGATGAAAACCTGTTTATGGCCATGCAATTGCTTAATAATGAAACTAATGCAGTGATTAAGGGTTTAGGATGGGGCACTCCATTGTGCAGTCTTTTAATATTTGCTTTTATTGAATGTCTCTGTTCCCCTGATGTTGGAAAGAAAATCAGAGTTAAAGATTTTCATCCCCTTGGTTGCTCCTAGCTGAATCAGTGATATCTCAGTGGTGGTGCTATTAGTCCAGTGTAAGGGTTTAGCCTAAAATCACTCATTGCTACCTCCAAAAGCAATATATTATTTGGTTTCTGGAGCAGTGAAATAATCAAAATTATAATCTAGAGCTGTAACAACAAAATCTAGAAGTAGTAATGTGAAAGGTATATTTAAAATGTTGTGAAGTTTAAGCTAATCCTTCACTATTAGAACATCAAACAATATTTTGTGGTGGAAGTCACAGTATTCTCTGCTTCCTGAAAGATATCTTTCAGTATAATAATTAAGTCCTGTAACTGAAAGAAAAGTGATATTATTTCATTACAATTATGTCCATATTTCTAATGTGCAAAAAATTTTTCTTATTTCATTTTTTTTCTCTTATGAAAAGTCACAACTTGTTGCTTTAAATGCCACAAATATATTTGGAATTAACATCCATTGAAAAAAAGATTATTTTCATGATTATTCTTTGTATCTCCGCAAATTAAGACAAAATCATTCTTCATTTGTATGTCTTGTTTTTACCTTTTTCTTTACACTTCTGCAAAATAAAATAATATGTGGATATATAAAAGCATCAATAAGTTAACAGCTTTTCTGGTCAGTCTTTGAGCTTTTCTGCTGGGGAGATATGTTTTCTCTGGGTGTAATCCTGGTGAACTGAATATCTGCCAAGGATGTGTCTGTATGAGGGAACAGTTTAAAAACCTCCAAACAATTATAAAAACCAAACAAACAGAAAAACACAAACAAAAACCAAACCAAAACCCAAACAACAATAACGGAAAAACAAACCAAACAAACAAAACCCCCCCAAAAATCTCATAAAAACAAAAAACCACAACCAACCAGCCAACAAACCAACCAAAAAAACCCCACCAGCAACAAAAAATTAAGCAAACTGTGGAAACCCAGGGCATCAGAATATTTCTGTGTCTGTTCTGGGGTGCCATGACCCCCAGGGGAGCACTGACTTTGATGCTCATTCATGGAGAAAGGTTCCTAGACTTCAAGTTTGGAATCCACAAAGGTGTGCAATAGATTATAGAGAGCAGTGTAGGTGTATCACTTGGTGAGAAATTGAGGTTTTGGGATTTTTAGTATGTTGTGGATGGAAGCAAGATGGAGGGCACAGGTGTCATTCTGGGTTTCTTCTCCATGCTTCTTCTTCCTTCTTCTTCTTCATGGGTTTGGGTGGCATTTTGTAATTGGGCAGAAAAGTCCCCATTGTGGGCTCTTTGGGACCAGTTATTGGGTTAAAAGGGAAAATAATCCAGGTGTCAGCTCTTCATTGGATAGTTTAGTCTTAAAAGGCCTTGTAACAAGAGATTGTTGGCCATTCTGTGCTTTCTAATGAAAAGCTGCCAACTCACAGTAGTGAGACTGTTTTACTGATAAGAAATAACAAACACCTGAGTCCAAACACAAACTACTGTCTCAAGTGCCTTCAATCCAGACCCAGAAAAGGCAATGACTGGTACTGCCACAGCATACCAACAACTACATGGCAATCCATGTGTTTCATGGAGTGGTTGGAGGCAGGGACGACACACACACACCTCAGAGCCCCATGCGACAGCAGCGTGTTTCAGTGTTCAAAACCCTCCTATGTAGGGAGTTACAGACTCCTGGGTCTAGACAGCTCATTGGTTTGATTCTCACACAACTCAGCTCCTGGACCAGTGAAATGTCTGCAGCCCATCCATCCTGGGTGAAGTCCCTGTGTAGGTCTGAATCCAACCTATCCCTGCCTCATCTGAGGACCTGTTTTACCTCTAGGCTGAGCGAGGTTGAAAGTCTGACATGATTTGGCAGCTACAAACTAGCTGCAACCATGACATCCAATAAAACTGGGGAAAGACATTAACAGAAAGATCAATTTCACTATGTCTTTCTAAATGCTTCTTCCCTGCTAAATGTATGTGTGTGTTGGTATAGTTTGGAAAAGTTTACATCCAGATTACCCTGACAAATAAACATGCTTTGGGCAGAAAGATTCTAATGGAAAAGTTTTGTGGAAGAGCTCAGGTGCTTGGCATTCAGCCCTTCCAATCTTTCTGTTACCCTCTTTTATGGCTAGAGACTTTATCCATACAAGTTCTTGGGAAACATATTTGAGAAGCCAGTGGAGGCAAGTGTAGCCAGCATCTCTTATTTCCCTTCATTGCCTTGAATGGATCCACATGGAAAATATAGACATACTGAGCAACTGTACTGGCAAATGTAAAAATAATCTAAATGTAGAAATTTTTTATATTTCAAGTTCACTAAATTGAAAAAAAAATTAAAACAAAAATGGCTATTTTATTGTGATTTTTTTGATGTTCAACTTCCAACCCCTATAATGAGTTTTCAGACACCTAAAGGAAAGGAGACACCTCATGCCCATAGATGAAGCAACGTTAGTTAAAATTCAGTTTTGTGATAGAGGAATAATTTATTTTCTCTTTTTTTCCCTCACTGTACTTCAGAGTTTTTTTCTAGTTACAAATTGGGATAATCCCAGTAAATTATTTGGCACTACTCTTATATATTTGTTTGTATGCTTTGTTAGAGATTTCTTTTATTCTCTGCCTCTTTATATAAATATATCTCCCACACATTTTTTTTTAAATAAGATTAATTGTGTTGATTTTTGTTATGAAATGCCTCATGTAGAGAAATCTTAAGCAGGATATGTGATCCAGGATTTTCTTTATTATTTAGATTTTTATATTTTTCTTTCTTGATCCTAAATTAATTTCAAATTTTTGCTGCCTTTTCATGTCAAATTTTCGTGTTGTTTCTTTTATGTATTTCCTTCTGATTATCTTGCAATTGCATGTTACTGACTTATTTATTTATTTCCTCAATTAGAATTTTACCTGTTTTTAGGATCTATCACTATGCGTCCCTTTAAAAGCAGCTGTGGCTTCCTGATAGGGAAAGGACAAATGTTTCTTTGAATTCTGAAAACAACAAAATCTATCTAAGAATAACTTCCACTTGGAGTTCATCTGAGTGACTTTAGAATACAGAAATATTACTGTTGAATGCAGTTGTTGATGTGTCTACAATGTTCATTAGGAAGACACTGTAATATTTTTCATTTTCCTTAAGCAAAATATGATTGAAATTTTGAGATTTCACTGAGATTATTTCTGTGGCAGTTCACTGATTATGTTCATGTATCAATGCCATCAACAGAGAATTACACCTTTCTCTTTTTGTGCCACTTCTTTTGCTTGGGGCTCTGTTAAAAATTTGCAGAATTGTTTTGAGTTGAATTTTCCCTTTTAAAAATAAACAAATCTTTAAATTCAACTTAAACTGATTTCCTGATCTAATTTGTCTTACTTTAGTTGTCTGATTAAAACTCTTACTTGCACAAAGAAAATAAAAGTGTAACTATCCACGGCAGAGGGGTTGAAATTAGAGGATCTTTAAGGTCCCTCCCAACACAAACCATTGTATGATTCTATGATAAGAGCCAGATAGTGAAGATAAAAGAAATAGAGGGAGGCAAAGTGCCCTTTAAAACATATCAACACGTCTTTAAAAGACTTTCTATATTACAGACATATTATTATTCAAACATTCCTGTTTCATGCTGCCCTTTCAAAGTTATTTTGATCCAAGCACTGTGATTTTAATAGGTTGTCTTAATATAGGTGTGTAACATAAACTTCACTGTTGTGATTCATATATTGAAAATTTGTTGCTAGTAGTCCTGGTCTGGAGTTTTGTGTTGCTTTTTATGTGCTCCCAGACGGTAAGGAACTGCCAGCTGACATTTTCACTATTCAAGAAATAAATAATCCATTGCAAATGGGTTCATAAATGATGATTCAAGATACAGTCACCAAAACTGTTGGGGTTTAAATACCTTTATAGTCTGGTGCAACGGGAAAGCTAAAAACCTCAGTAGAAAACTAAATACCTTACTGTGAATCTAAATTTTAGATTGTTAAGTGGCTAAAATGCCCACACTCATTTATCTCAAAAGGGATTACCAACTATTGGAAAGTTTGCTTTTAACTTCCAGGAGCATTCTTCCAACTTCTTTATATATATTTTTAATGCAATTCCTCACCTCATGCTCTAGAAACTAATCTATTTCTACAAGATAAAATGTGTTGTTATGCCTTTCCTAGCTAAAAATGGAACTACAGATAGTTTAGATAGGGGGGTGGGGGAGATAATTTATAGTCAGAAACCAAGAAATACCTGAAAAGTCTGTCTTGCAAACTCATATGTTGGATTCTGCCACGCAGATCAACTTAGCAGCTGGAATGGCTAGGAGAAATGTTTAGGTGACTGATACAGAGGTATTTATATTGTATATAGTAACAATAAAAACTTAAGAGAAAATTGAAATAACTTGTATTGTGGTCCATTTATCTCATTGCCATCTTCTGTACCACACACTGAATAAGCATCACCAGAAGTTCTGATACTAAAAAGCCAAAATTATGTTAGTGTATATACATTGTCCTTTTGGACTTTTCAAAGCTAAATATTTAATATGCAGGTGTTCATTATTTATTCTCATAGGAAAGTCACTCAGAGACCATAATTATCCAATGAAGGTGAAAATATAGTACAACTCTCTGTGGATTGCATTCTCAGTACTAGTGAATGTTAAATGGCAATGAAACAAATATAAATAAAGCTGGGTTAGATTACCCCAAAGCCCCTTAATCCTTTTCCTGTTTTAGCATCCTTTCCAGGTTACTCAGGAATAATTCCTTAATTTTGTTCTTCCTCCTAATTCGTCCATTAATACAATATTTTAGTATAAAAACACTGGGGAGGTTTCTGTGTTGTAAGCTAACAAGCAAAAAGGGAAATGTGTCATGAATTCACAAAACACTCCTTAAATGCTGTCTCTGAGTAAAGGGAAACTCAGTCTGTAGCTCCAATGGCTGATGGATGACTTAGATAATAATCAACAAGAATATTGTGATTTTTGCCAACACCATGCCATAGTTTTCATAAGTCAGTTATTTCTCAAGGCAAAGAGGTTTAAAATTATCTGCTATTAGCTATATCCCTCAATAGCTTATTTTTTACGTATATTGGCAGAAAAATAAAGACCCACACATCAGCTTAGAAAGCATCACATTTGAGTGCCAAAGGACTATTTGAAGTTGAAATCAAATGAAATTTCTGGTGTTTATCTTTAGGTCACACCTGGGAAGAATATTTTCTGCCTTTTCATATGTTTGGAAACATATGAAATCCCCCCAGAAAAGGCAACAGTTTCTAAATGGTTTGCAGTTATTCAGGGCAGAACACAAATCCAGCAGTGAGAAGTTTCAGCGGGATGCTGAGTGGACGAGACACAGGATGGAGATGAAATCTAGAGCCAGTAAACACAAATTAATGCTTGTGGACAAAACTGCCCTATTTGCTTTGATGGGCTTCAAATTAGCCACTACCAGTCAGGAAAATTATCTCAGCCAGAGGTGATAAATTCTATGAAAACATGAACTCAATATTCTGCTACCAGCAAGCTGAAAAAAACTAAATCAAATAAATAGGTCAGGTAGGCAGGAAATAATGGAGCACTGAATATAAACAGCAAAATGCCTCACTTGAGGTCATTACTGCACCTGTATCTTTGAGGCTGATGGCTCTGCTGCTCACCCCCCTGTGCTGAGTTTGGCTGGGGCAGAGTTAATTTTCTTCCCAGTGGCTGCTGTGGGGTGGAACAAACAGGGTGAACACAGAGGTGATAATATAGAAATGGTTTTGTTGTTGCTGAGCAGGGATTGCATGGAGCCAAAGACTTTGTGCTTTTCATACTGCCACACTGGGGAAGGTTCATGGGAGTTTGGGAGGAGACACAGCCAGGACAGGTGACCCAAACTGACCCAAGGGATATTCCAGACCACTGGCATCATGCTCAGTATAGAAACCTGGGAGGAGATGAAGAAGGAAAGTTGGAATGGTTGGAGTGATGACATTTGTCTTCCCAGGTAACCAATTAGGCACGATAGGGCCCTGCTCTCCTCTCTCCATTCAGGGGATGCTAAATACCTTCCTGCCCCTGGGGAGGAGTGAATTAGTTCCTTGTTTTGATTTCCTGGTATGGGCAGCTTTTGCTTTCCCTATTCAACTATATTTATCTCAGCCCATGTGTTTTCCAGATTCTACCCTTCCAGTTCTCACCCTGATCCCACTTGTGGGGGAGTGGGTGGCTGGCTGTGTGGGGCTTGGCTGCTGTCTGGGGTGAAACCCTGACATCTCCTCATTGGGAAAAAAAAAATGGGCAGGGAAAGTAAGAAAGGATGAAGATAAATGTATGGAATGACTTCACTACACCAATGGGATTAAGGAGACCATTACATTAAATGGACAGAAAAATGAATCAACAAGGACTGCTCTGTTAGCACAGAAGACAGAGCAGTGAGACTGCTGTTAGTCTGAGGGCACAGCAGCAATCCCTGACCATGTATTTTGCAGGATTTTGCTTGTTTGACTTTTCTTTTCCCTCAGTTTCTGTCCATCTTTGCTGGTATATTTTCCCCCTTTCACCCCCCTCCTTCATAAGAGCAAAGTCTATTTGAACAAGCCATAAAAGAGAAGATGTGGACGAAAATGGGAAAGATGTTCACATGGATACATAGGAGGCTCATTTCTCAGTAGGGAGGAAGGGGAGAGACTCCCCTGGCTGGTGCTGGTCTGCATAAGCATGTGCTGTATGTGCACAGGCTTAGTAAGCTGTAAGCATGGCCCTATTATAAAACAGAAGTTTTTAAGCAGATGCAAAGGGGTTACAGATGAGGAAGCAGCCAGCCTACAGTAGGTAGAAAGTGCAGAAAAGACCTGGTGAATCCTGAGGGAAACAAGTGAACCAAGAAGGCAAAAAGTCAGGAAGAATTCTGGAGTAAGAAGTTAAAAAGGGGAAAGTGGTTAATACACAGTGTTAAAATATCTGCCTGTTAAACATAGGAGAGGAAAGAATGATGAGTCAGCTCGGTAAATTGAGGAGATGTGAGGATGCAGATTAATGGGAAAGAGTGATAAGGATGCCAGAGTAATAAGGAAGCTATTGATTCTTCTTTTTCCTGCCTGTCCTCTTCCTTCTTCTTTTGCATGTTAGATGATAGCAGTGTTCACACAATCAGCTGAAGGCTCAGGGGTCTATGTGGTATTGACAGGAAAAAACAAGGTTTTTCCAGGAGCCATATTACACAGTCCTTCCTGGGCAGCAGGAAGGAATCTCATAGAGTACTTGGTCCTCTCAGGAATAAAACAAAGTAATTTTCCTCCTTCCTATTCACTTTTGGTCAGGTAGATAGACCTGTTTAACCTCATGCTTTTAAGGCTTTTAAATTTGGCTAGCAAAGAGTTTGAAATGCAACAATGACTTTGGGACACTGAATAAGAACTACTTTGGTAAAATAATCTGATGCAAATAAAAGACAAATTCTTTTCTAGACCTGCCTTTGGCCTTTATGCTCACCAAAGCTGGAGATCACCCCTAAGGTCAGCTAAAACTATGATTCATTAGAGTGGAAACTGAATAATGGATGTAACCCAAAACTGGTTGCAAATAACCCAGTCAATGTTGCAACAAGTTTTCCAATCTCCACACAGTGTTCAGGGATGAGTATTTTCATGACACAACAAGATGGCAAGTTTTCCAAGTGTACTCTCTTGAATTATTTTGTTTTACAGAGAAAAAAGGATATCAGGAGTTGGTATTATTATTTCTGAGCATAATTGCAGGCTGTGACTTTGGGTATGCTTTATTTATTTTTTAAGGCATGGCCTTATCAAAAGTGCAATTCAGAACTGATAGCATAGAAGAATAGTGCAATCATGTAATAGTATAGTTTTGTGCAAAAGAAACTCTTCTCCTAAGCTTAACCCCTCCTCCCTCAAACACTAGTATTGAACTCTCACACCTCTACTCAAGAAAAGCAGTCAGCATTTTTCTCCATGTAATGCAAATTACTTTTAAAAATCTCTCCTTTCTTATTCCTTTTTTCTCTATACTGTCAATCATGAAATGAAATATACCAGCATCACTTAAAAAAAAACAACAAAAAACCCCAAAAAACCTATGGAGCTTAACCCTGATTTTTTTTTTTAACTCTTATGCCAGTGTAAAACTAAGGTGAATTTGGTAGCAGGATTCTTGATACACATTCTCTGAAAAATAGTACAAAACCTGTAAGGTCTTAAAGTATTTTCCAGATGTTTAAAAGTAGCCTTGAACCATTCATAATGGAAGGAAAACCTGAAGGTAGGCTTTTAAAAATGCTTTATGATCGAGCTTAGTGAAATCTGAATCATTCCTTAAAATCAATATTTCTATTGAAATACTCTTCAAAAATATAACATTTTGACAATTGATGATTTATAATGGTCTTTTCTCAGATTAACTATATATGTTAGTAGCTGGATGATTGAGAAATTTAAAAATTAAAAGCAAATAACCTTCAAAAAAGAGAATTTTTACCATTTGAGTTCAATGAAATATATGAGACTAATGATAACTTGGAAAAAATATTAATTTTCCCTTGTATTAGAAACTGTTCAGTAAGTCAAGAATACTTCATATAGCCCTTAAACCTAACAATGGGAATTAATTTTTCATAGTCTATGTGGAATCAATATTCAGAAAAGGTTTTAACTCCAAACTTCTATTAAAATGTTTCCAGAGAAGGTCTTTGGAAACATGTTATTAATATTATCCTATTTTATAAATTGCATAAACACATTTCATTGATAACTCTCTTGACTATCATTTGCCATAATTTTATGTCAGAATTTGACTTCATAAAATCGATTTTTAATAGGAAATTTTTATTTAATAGAATAAAGACAGTTAATAAATAAAATTTGTTCATAATTCTGTGTGTTAGATGAAATCTAGATGACTAAAAAAGTATGGAAAATTTTTGATAAGTGTGAATATATCTCCAGCAAACTAAGAGTGTAATATCTTCTTTAGACTTGGTTTTGTATGTGTTTTCACATTCAAGGTGGTCACCTACAGTGCTCAAGGAACAACAGGTATTTACTTCAAGACTGTGGGAAGGAGGCAGGTCTTCTCCTTTGTGTATATACACATGTAAAATACAGAAATATGCAGATATGCATGTGTAGTTCATTTAAGAATATTGAGCAAAATAATAACTACAATTTATTATTATTTATGAGCCACAATCAGCAGTAAGAATTAGTGCTGATTTAACATTGTGTCTGTTTTTTGGTTTAATCTAGGGCTGGCTTTCAGGTGTATTCTTCTCTCAGTCAAGGCTTTGGGGTAGTGATTTTGTATTTTCAGCTGTAGGACTGGGAATGGAGAACTGATAAAAAATTATTCTGGGTGAGAAGGGAGAAGATGTTACACAAGACTTGGGTCTTGAATTGGACCTAGAGCAAGAGATTTAGAATTACAGGGGGCTGGACAAATTGTTTTGTCCTGTCGGTAAATATCAGTGAAAACTACTGTCAAACACAGACTTCATTCTCCTCTAGTTGTGGTACCTCTGGAAGTTACCTGTGGAACTGGTACCTGTGGAACCTGCTCCTGCAGGTTCCCAGGATTGTTCAAGGTGAAATATGCCTAGGACTCCACTCATGATCCATCAGGAGATACTGGAATTTGCATGGTAGGTCCTGTGGGTTTGACTGGACTTTTTGTCTCCAATTATATTTTCTCTTATTCACAGAAAATCTAGGGGAAAAAAAAAAAAAGAAAAATAAGTATGTGTTTCTGTATTTAAGGTTCTGCAATAATATATTTTAAAAGGAAGCATAAATTAGGTTTGGAAAGGATTCATGATATGACTATTTTTAAAAGTAATTTGTTATGTAATGCTTTTTTTAAAGACAGAGCTTTTTATATTGCTTAAAAAAGGTATGATGAACTTTGCATTTCATTAGTCACCCTGGCTACATTAGTTTATATATAGGTTTTCAAAAGAGGCTAAACTGAAATGTTAATATAAATGTTATGAAAAAGTCAAGCTTCTCAGCAAACATTTTTCTGTCATTTTGGTAAGCTGAATTTCCTAATTATGTGTTGCTCTTAAACAAGTAAACTTTTCCCTTAATCTTTTAATAGGGATCTCACTTTATAGTCTAATCTGAAAAAAATTTCACCTGAATAATTACAAGAGAATTTTCTATCAACTAAAAGAGAGGGTAGTTGACTGTGCTGTCCTTTTAAACCTAGATACAGATCTGTAAACAGTTCCAGTCTGAAGGCACAGTCCTTTTTTGTCTGCAATGTTTGCCCTTCATTTGATATTGTACTAGTGTACCACATCCTGGTTTGGGGTGAAAACGGGTCAAATAATGTCCAATGAAATCAGGAATTTTAGCTTCTGCAGTGGTCTGATTAGGATACTCATAGAAAAGCCTAAAACAATTTTCAGCAACTCCCTTTTTCCTTGCAATCACCATACCCTAATGTAAGTGATGAAAATACAACAATAGAATAATTAATGCCCACTTTCTAACCAGTAACCTGAACAAGCTTTCACATCTAGAGGAATTATAGATTTATTTCCCAGTTAGTGAATGTGACTGGCCATGTCTAATTTGGAAGGTATAAAAACAGTAGACCTTCAGGTATGAAAAGTAGCACCACTTTTTTCCCCTTTTAGTCTTATACATTTCCTCAAAAGTTTTTCACATTTATTTATTTTTAACATAGGGCTCAAAAGAGTAATCAGCTGAAACCCATCCTAAAATCGAACATATTTATTTAATCTTTGATACTTTGACACTAGTTGTAATAGTTAGAAACTTAATGATGCTTTATTTGGTTTTATCATCTTAAAAATCAGATATGTTGATGATGACTAAGTGTTTCACAACAGTTCAAAATACATCAGAACACCAGGGTATTAAATGAGCATAGAAGGCTTGAAAAGGGACCTTTAAGATCATCAAGTCCAACCAAGCACTGTTATTTCCACCACTAAAGCATGTCCCCAAGTTTCACATCTAGACAATTTCTGAATATTTCTAAGGATGGTGATTCCACCATTTCCCTTGGCACCTAATTCCAATGCTTGATCCCTGTTTCAGTGAAGAATTTTTCCCTAATACTCTCCTCTGGTGCAGCTTGAAGCCTTTTCTTCTAGTACAGTCTCTTGTTTCTCGGGAGCAGAGCCCAACCCTCACCTGACTGCAACCTCCTTTCAGGAGTTGGAGAGAGGGATAAGGTCCCTCCTAAGCCTGTTTTTCTCCAGCTCCCTCAGGTGCTCTTTACCAGCCTTGTGCTCCAGACCCTTCCCCAGCCCCATTGCCCTTCTCTGGACATGCTCCAGCCCCTCCATGTCCTTTCTGTCTTGAGGGGCCGAGAGCTGGACACAGGATTGAAGGCATGGCCTCCCCTGTGTCCATTACAGGGACACAGTCACTGCCCTGTCCTTGTGTCACACCATTGCTGACACAGGCCAGGTGTCCCTGGCCTTCTTGGCCACCTGGGCACGCACTGGCTCGTGTTCAGCTGCTGCTGACCAAGGTCCCCAGGACCTTTCCTTCCTGGCAGCTTTCCAGCCACTGTGCCCACAGTGCAGGGGGGATCCAAGAGCAGAACCCAGCCCTTGGCCCTGCTGGCCAACCTCAGACCATTGATCTCAGCCCACTGATCCAGCCTTTCCACATCCCCCTTCAGAGCCTTCCTACCCTCCAGCAGATCAACACTCACACCCAACTTGGTGTCATCTGCAATTGACTGGAGATGCTCTTGATCCCTTCATTCAAGTTGTTGATAAAATTATTAAACAGTGTTGTCCCAATATTGAGCTCTGGAGAAACTCACTTGTGACCTGCAGCAAAGTGGATTTAGCTCCATTCACCACCACTCTCTGGGCCTGGCCATCCAGCCAGATGTTTTATCCAGAGAAGAGTGTGCCTGTCCAAGCCATGAGCATCCAGTTTCTCCAGGAGAATGCTGTGGGAAATGGTGCCAAAGGCTTTACTATGGCTCAGACAGATATCCACAGCCTTTCCCTCATCCACTTGGTAGGTCACTTTGTCAAAGTAGATCAGGTTAGTCAAACAGAACTTGTCTTGTTCTATCAGCTCAGAATGGTTTTAAATTCTAACTGAAGATGTGGTAGAATGATTGGAAAATAGCAATTTGCTGGGTATTTAGATCCAGTATACTGGAAGTTTGGCCATATCTTACATTTACATGTGTGTAGAAATTAAGATGCATTTAAAGTCTGTAAATCTGTGGTTATATAGCTGAAGTTCACAGTGGCTTTTCTCTGCATGCCCTGAGGACCAAAAACTTTTTGAAGTATTAGTACAACATATTCAGTGTATGTTACTTCATCTATATCAATTACTGGTGCGTGTGTAGTGATCAGTAAATACTAATTATGCCATGTACAGCATAAGTGAATGGTGAGTAGAAACACTATAATAAGAACATGCTGTTCTATATTTCTTATTTAGGAAAATGGGAATATATGAGCTAAGATCGTAGATACACAATTGATATATTGTCCTTTTAACTTATTAATGGCACTAATATTGTTCATGACATGGACCTTTTTGTGTGAGAGAGATCAGATTATACCCTGTATTCCACATTTTTGAGATGAGACCTGCTTAAATTTTAATTGTGGTTGGAGAAATGCTACAATTTTTTAAAGAAAAAAATGTAGGATTTTTTTATCCTACAATTTTTTTAAGAAAAAGATACATCTTGGACAGCTGCAGAAGCTGGGACAGATCCAGAAACAGCTGCCTTGCACAAATACGCTGCTCCCTGTGAGGCAGTAACTCCTGATCCCGTTGACTTCAGGCTGTCTTGTGCTGCAGTGAGTAACTTCATCTTGTTTGAAACAGTGACTCCCAGGTCAACAACGCTGCTTGAAGCAACTCCATTGGAGCTGGGAGCAGCAGCAAGGCCAGGAGCAGCTGTCTGACCAGGGCTTTCTTCTCTCTCAGACAGCCTCTCTTGGCTCCCCTGAGTTCAATACTCTGCAGGAGCTCTTGCCCTATCAGATGGGTTTGTCTAACGTGTCCTTTTCTCACAAATCAAAATCTCCCATTATATAACTGGAGATAGCCACAAAACCCTTACAGAAATATCTTCCTTCAGTGGTGCTGGTGGTGTTGGCTTTTGCACTCCTAATGACTCATGGACTTAGTGGGAGTTTGGGAATCATGGCTTATACACGAGCAGGGCCACAAGCTGTCATTGCAGAGGATGGCTGTTCAGGAATGGATTTTTCTCATGGGTGAAACACCAGATTACTGCTCCACAGCTGATGAGTAATGCATTTCCTATATGCTAAGCTCAAATTTCCACAGGGGTCTAATGCTATATGGTTTTACTTTTCTTTTGTCTCAAGCACAAAACAATGTGTTTGAATTTTCAGCTGTTATATGAATAGGCATGCCATTAATAAACCTGTGAAAACTGGAAAGGTTCCAGGAAACTTTCAACAGTAAGGAATATCAAAAAAGGTGTGAAGTCACAAATCTCACCAGACTAAAATTACCATTGACAAGACAAGAAAGAAATTGTATAAGAGGTGATGTTGTCCAACCCTTCTAAAAGCTCCTTACTGGAATATAACATGTCCTTATAAGGAAGAAAGAATGTGGCATTCCAGTCTGAATCCAACTGACAGGCTAACTCTGGCAGAAAATTTTCCACAAGTTCATTCTTATGAAACAAAAATGAGCTATGGGAAACAACTTTGCCCCTTCAAGTATTTTTATCTGTTTGCTGTGCTGTGTGTTCCTCCTACCCACAGCAAAACTATCACTAATGGCTATGAGCAAGTAACTCTTAGCAAAGCTCAAATCTCTAGGTGTCTTGCCTTAGTGGGGAGCAATTCCAAGAAGCAACATAAGGTCCTGTTGTATGTTTTGCAAGCATTTTTGACATCTAACCAAGAGTTGTGAATTGTTACTGTTCTGTGTCACAGAGAGCAAATGCTCCCTTTTCATCCAAATTTTATAGTGAGCAGCACCACTGTCATTTAAGGCTCATTGGGAAGTTTTAAACAGTTCTTTATATAATTAAAAATCTGGTCAGGCAGGAATTGTACCCAGTGTCATTATATATGTAAGATCAAACGTGTGATATATGTCAGCACAGCTACTGAGTGAAAATAAAACCAAAACCAAAGCAAGCAAATATAAAACTCCCAAAACTCCAACCAACCAACAATAATAAAAAGCCCCAACCCAAATCTGTTACCAGTCAAAACAAAATGTTACTTGAACTTTCTTATTTGCTATGTGCACATAAATAGCCTAAATTTCTCAATTGTATTGGAGAGATGTAGACCCAGGAGGAAAAAATTGTCTGAATATGCAGGATTTGGATTAGGAGAGCCAAAAACCATCTAGTGTTGAATGTGAAAGGAACAAGAAGAGCTCCCTTCCACAGGCACATCAGACATAACTGTGTGTTCTGTGAATCTGTGACTCTTTGTAATGCAATGTTCTCATACCAAGATGAACACTGTTTATCCATAAAATATGCTTGAAATAACAGCATAGGAGGTAGCAAGCACAATTTCCCTCACCTATGGCTTGATTTGTAGAAGTAAAGTATCTCAGAAAACCTGTGAGATTAACACATTTGCAGGATGAATATTAACTGTCCCAGTATTTCTGTCCTTGTTACAATATTTCCAGTTATATAGATTAAAGAGGGTTTACCCCTTCCAGGTTCATTTATGTTGTAGCTTTCTGGTTTTAATTGTAATATCTCAGAAATTAGAAAGTTACTTTTTTTTCAGACTCTAAAGGAAATTTTTACTACATGGTCCTTATTAGTGAGTTTGTAGAATGAATGAAGATAATGGAGGATTTTTCCTACTCAAAGCAATGCCTTGGTTTTTATTCCTTGACTCCTTGCAATGGCAGCCCCAGTGTAAGGAGGGATGGTGTTCTCAGAACAGAGAAGTAACAGAGCAGTGAAATTAAACAAATCATATTTTCCATTAACATAATGAGATTTAACATGTTGCTTAGGAACATAACCAGTTTCAATCAACCCTCTCATGTCCAGTTTGTATATGGTGATTTTCAGTAGTATGAGTTATTTTGACACCTTGATTGGAGCTTTTAGAGTTTATTAAGACAGTTCCTTATAATATTTCACAAGAGAATTTGTTTTCTTTTATAAACTTCTAAAAAGGAAATTCCATCTAAAAATACACTTGACAATAATGTTTTCAGGCTAAATTAAGATGAGTTCATTTTTGTAATTTTTTATTTCACTGATAATGTGCTGTTTAGTCACCAGATAATGGGACTTTTCATAGATGATGAGAACTCATTATCCCAATCTTCTTAGAGAAATGCATCTTATCACAGGTGCATGACTGCTATCCTTGATTTGATTTGAAATCATGTCTGCAAAAAATATGGTATCATCTTTAATGTCCGTGGGGCTGCTTGTTAATAGATAATAAGTCCAGATCATTCACTGTGAACTCCAGATGTGTCCTGTTTGTCCTCTGTTGAGAACATAACTTTTTAATTGTCTGAAACACAAGTTTAAATATCTAATAATAATGATGAAGTCAAATCATATCCCTTACTCATCTCTATATTATTGTGAGATCAGAAAAAGGCATTTTATTGGAGGTTTATCTAAATGAGGGTATTCTTAATTACCCATGGCTTTTGAGCTTTTTTTGGTTCTTCCTCCAGAAACACAAGACAGAAAGATATATAAGGAACTTTAATTTGTTGATGGAAGGACTGAAAGTCATGCTAATTTGTGAAGAGGCTTGTATCATGTGAATAGAGGGAAAAAAAAAGAAAGAAAAAATGTCTGTCCTCATAAGATAGATCTGCTCTTCCTGAACAAATGCAGTTGTTTTGGCAAAGAAAAGAGAGCAAAGGTCAAACTGAAATTGCATATTTTTCAGGGTGGCTGTAGATACAAGTTGAGTTTATTTGGTACTGCCCTCCTGGTAATGCTCAATTGTTGACATTCTGGACTGTAAAGAGTTCCTTGATAACTTTTTATATTTCCTGACTTTATGGTGCTGTGGGAAGTAACAGCTGAGATCAGAAAAATAAGAGGAATATCGTATATTTATTCTAGTGAGTGCACAATGTAGTTTCTACAATCTTATTCCCTTTCATGATATTTTCAAAAACCTCAGGAAGGTATTTTTTAGTGAGAGCCTTCATTCCTTATAGTTTGCTTAGAGTTTCACCAATCTGAATTTAAATCAAAACCTCCTCCTTTCCAAAGAATGACAAGCATATTATTGTTGCATATGTTGACTATTTCCATTGCCTTTAACTTTCACTTGCTTCATCTCTCTTGAGTATTGAATTGGAAAATATTTCTGGGGCTCCATGCTTAAAATCAAACTCTTCACTTTTAATACATTTGATAAATAACCGCTGGCAGATATCTATGAAAAACAAACAAAACTTTTTAAGGGACTTATGACATTTTAGTTATATCTACTGAGTATACATACATTTAAGTAGCTTATCAAGATTTTTAACCCAGAAAAATCCTTAGTCTAGAGCATAATTTTGTCTTTTTTAAGTGATGCCTTGAAGTTTTTTCTTTGCCACTATTTCTTAGTAGGCTTGATTTTCTTCTTTTTTGATTTTAACTTTTCCAAGAGGAAAGAGTAATCTCTTTCATTTTCTTTAGTAGATCTACATAATTTATATAGATTTTCACTGCTTTCTAAGTCACAATAAGTATTTAAGAGATGTACTATTAGTAATATTTTTCAGCTATTGGTCTTTATTTAAATAGTCTTACAATATCCTTTTAGTCTTGCAGAAAGTGGTAAAAGATAAATATTATTACAGAAGGAATAAGAGAACTGTGTTATAAGGTTGTTGGTCAAGTCTGGAGGGAAGTTTGGCAAGACAATCTATCCTGAACCTTGTGAGGATCTCCCCTATCCCTTATTGTACTTGCCCTTTCTCATCCTTACCCTTTTTCCCACTCCAGCCTCTATGTAGATCATTTTACACTGATTTTAGTTTTAGAATGACTGAATTTTGATTTTAGTCTGATTTTTCTGTGTGCTTTAACTGTCTGGTAAGTCACAGAGTGAATCTGGCCAAATAACTTTCATTGTTATATGAAACCTTCTTTCGTTGATACCTTTCCCAGGTATTCTACAAGTAACATAAAACACTCATTTGTTACAAACACAAGTTGGAAGTCTTGGTGAGAAGGGACGCAGAAGGGACACGCATCACTGAGTCTGTGATGTGCCCTGCCACCCTGAATCTCTCTGCAAACTCATGGCACTGATGGTCTTACTTTGCCAGCAGGAGCACCAGTGTAACACTGGAGAGGTACCTCTCATTTTGCAGTTGCAGGTGCACTATTAGAAATTCTCCTAAATCATACCAGGGCCCACAAGGCCCAGTTTCTGGCTGGAGGATACCCTATGGAAACAAATCTTCATGAAAACCCCAAGAGTTTTCTTTGCCCCAGGGAGCTTACATATTCAAATACACGGTTTGCTGTTCCTTGTACATAAAAAAAGATGGTCTTGGCAGTATGCAGGTTAGATTTAACAAGCGCTTTCCCATCTTTCATGTCCAGAGAAAAGACACCTTTTTGCTACATTGGGAACAGATCAGTTTTTTGGGCCAGTCATGCATCAGGAGGACATTTTCTTGCTCATGATCCTTGTAACTAGTTAGTGGCTTCTTTCTGTGCATGCAGGTATGTCTAAAAGATAGGATTTCACAAATCATATATGTCAATAGAATTTAATGTAATTTATTCCATGGGTGGGAATCCATTTACTTTCACTCAACTCAATTTTGAACTCCTTAGAGATTTAAGCTTTTTCTGCAATCTTTGCAAGTTCCTCATCATCATTTTGAAACACAAATCTTCAGTGTTGATTTGATGGTAATGTAAAGAATTACTGCCTTTTTTCTGCATAAAGAATGGTTTAATCCATTGAGTTACTAAAGCATTTTTAATAAATTGAGAAGACATTGATACCTTCCTATTAAAAACTGCAATACCCTTTGCTGGCAAAATATGACTTACTAAAGAGGACTCTGAGTTTAATGAAGCATGAAGGAACTGGTTATTTGGGTGAGCAAAATTAGTGTTCACTTAGTGTAAGAACTGAAAAATTCAAACTGTACATCTCTGTAATTTAAGTGGTATTTCACTTCTGTAGGTATCATCTAAGGTATCATCTTCTGTTGTGTTTATTTTCCTCAGAGTTATAAAATTTCAGAATATCCCAAGCAAATAGGAATCAATTTAAAATGAAAAAAAAAAGCTTTGTGTGGGGTATTCGCTAGTGGTGTTTGACAAGCAAAATTAATTTCCTCTTGTACTTGGGTGGAGTCCCCTTGTACTGGTGAAACCACATTTCTAATCATGTGCCCAGTTTTGGGGCTCCCTCACTGCAAGAAGGACATTGAGGGGTGTGGGAATCCATAAAATCAGAGAGTTTTGGGAAAGCTGCAAAAGACAGGCCTCAGAGACAGCAGAGCTGTGATTACAGCTAATCAGTGGCTATAAGATTAGTCAGCAGAAAAATAAGAAGTAGAAAAGTAAGAACAAATAGAACAATGGTCTGTGTATTACTGCTTGTCTAGAATAACTCCCTAAGCTACAGAAAAGTTTATCTAGCTAGATATTAGGAAGTTCTAAGCTTAATAATGGAGCTCTGTGCATTGTGTTTTAAGGCTCACAAGCAGGTATTGTATTCGAAATAAGCAAGCATTGTTTAAACTAAAAGTACGTGTGCTTATAGCGGTTGGATGGAACTGTCAGTATGCTTTTGCTTTGTGGGATTGGTCAAAAAACTTATACAGTAGGTTGTAACATTAAGTTCTTGGTCTGCTGCCAGTGATGTGAGCTGCTGGCATCTTCCCATTGTCATAGCCATGTAATGAGACTGATGCTGGCAAATAAAATGGCTCAAGGCGCGTTCCACAGCACTCCCATCCTGTTCGTGATTTGTTCATAGACCCCAGCCAGCAGTAAGGGGCATGTCCAGAGAAAGGCAACAGAGGTGGAGTAGGGTCTGGAGCACAAGGCTGGTGAGGAGCAGCTGGCATTGTTTAGCCCAGAGAAAGGGAGGCCCAGGAGAGACCTTATCTATCTCTACAAGTCCCTGAAAGGAGGCTGTAGCCAGATGGGGGTCAGGCTGCTCTCCCTGGCAACAAACAACAGGACAAGAGGAAACAGCCTCATGTTGTTCCAGGGGAGATTCAGATTGCACATGAGGAAGAATTTATTTATGGAAATGGTTGTCAAGCACTAGAATGGGCTACCCAAGGAGGTGGTGGAGTCACCATCCCTGGAGGTGTTCAAGAAGTGACTGAATGTGGCACTCAGTCTCATGGACCAGTTAGCAAGGTGATGGTCAGTCAAAGGTTAGTTTTCATGATCTTGGAGGTCTTTTCCAACCTTAAAGATTCTGTGATTCTGTATAAAAGCCAAATGTCTGTGTGTTACCAGGAACAGGCAGGATGCAGGCACAAGCACAGATGAAATACCAAGAATAAATTCATTTTCATTTCCTTACCAAGCGGGTCTTCCCTGAAGCAGTAGCTGGGCAGTGGCACACAAGTGTGAGCCCGCTCACACAGACACCACAGAGCTCTTGCTGGAGGATGAGTGAACCTGCTGTTTTCACCTGTGCATCATAGTGTGATTTACCACTCTGCTTTGATCTTCCCCACAGCAGGGCAGAAATCTCAAGCATGTTCCATGGGGTGCCTCCAATTCTATCACATGTTATCTAAACAGAGATTTTGTTCTTGTTCTACAGACAAGGCCAAATAAAAATTTGTACGATCTGTGTATTTCTCAAAACCCTGTCTGCAAGTCACTCAAGAATGTTTACAACCCTCTTCACCAATATTCCATTATTTCCCCCTCAGCTTGTGACAAGAACTGTATCATGTAATATAGAACACATAAAAATGGTGTGGTTTTTGCTATTAGTGGAAGATCTAAAGCACCCATAACTTTCCCTGAGCACCTTCATTTGCCTGATCACCTTGCACAGTGCCAGAGGCATGTCATAAAGGCTGAGAAATAATAACTTTGAGTTAACTAGAATGTGTGTCTCTAGGAGACAAAAAGAAACTGAAGAAGATTTAGGGAAATGCATTTTGTACTTTGCTATCGGCATCTTGCTGTTTTACATCAACATATACATTCAGCATTTTCTCCATTTAATTACAAACCTACCTTACAATGTTCTTTCAATTCAGTGGCAATGCTTTAAAAAAAAGGATTAAAGCTTCAGCTTTGAAGTCTGTTGATTTTGTTTCCTCTTCTATTTGATCTAAAAATATATTAAATCTCCATAAATTACTTCAAGTTTTTTAAAATAATGATTTTTTACTATGCAAAATGTCTTACAATCAGCGAGATTCTATCATGCTTCTGAACTTTAGCTGGAGAAGTAATAGCTAAATTCAAGGTCTTGTATTCTCTCCACATAGCTAGATATGCAAATATTTCAATGACATCATGATATAATTTAATTAATTAATTAAAAATTTAAACAATACTGCAATTCCTTTTTTCTTTTTTTTTTTTAATTCTGTGAAAAGAAAACAAACACAGGTTTTTAAAACAAATAATCTAATCCTTCAAATGTTTAAGCTATCTTTCTTTTTGATCTGACTCCTAACTTTCTATCTTATTTCTATATATCTTTGAGGTCAGCCAGAAAGGTTGTGGAGTCTCCATGGTTGGAGACATTCAAAAGCCATCTGGATATAGTCTGGGAATTGGCTCCAGGTGGCTGTTCTTGACCAGAGTGTTGTGCCGTGTGATCCCCAGCACTCCCTTCTAAACCTTACCACTCTGTGATGGTTCACTGTTACAGCATTTGGAGGTTAAGGACTACTTATGCTTCTATTCTTTGGACATTTCCAAACCAGAAATTTAGCAATGGATATGCTCCTGCATCTTTTATATATGTCCAGATTTATTACCTGTTCTATCCATTTTTTGGTTTTTATAGATATTTAGTACAAAGCACGAAGGTTTGTCTGAAGAATTTCTGCAGTCCAAAACTTATGTAGCTTGCTCATAAGAGATACTCTACTGATTCTGTCTTCTTTCTGCCTTTGGATTATTTTCCATCATTACGGTGTTCTGTAGATAAAAAAATGCCTAGTGTTTATTTACAGAAGATTTGTTACAAAACACTGATGGCAAATGGAATTGTTGCAATATTCAAAATTGTAGTTCTGTCTCCTTAGAGCTGTGCCTTTTGCTTCCTAGAAGTGCAGAAACTGGAAGAAAGTTTAGCCTTCAACATCTAGGTATTTACAGTTCTGACTCCAGTTCCAAGGCTTTACCCAAGATTTCCTTCAAGTCTTGTTCTCTCAATGAAGTCAACAAGTAAGAATAGTTGCACATTTTGCTTTTTTAATAATATTACATTGGTTTTGGCTTGAGAGTGGACAAAATATGCTGGTTTAACATAGACTTGCTTTTTTGCTGCATACATGCAGGTGGAAAGGAGGTTGTAGTTCCAATCCATAATGCAATATTTATTTTTATTGGCACGATACTAAGTAATTTTTCCCCAAGGCAAACCTGCTTTGTCTTCAATGGTATTTGGTTATGTGATGTCCCTGTCTTTATCTCTGCCCACATTCCACTGAGGAATTCCACATTCCACTTCACTGAGTGTGAAGTGAGTGACTGGCTGAGGGGATATTCATCTGCTAGTCAAGGTTAACCCACCAGAGTAATTTACTTCATCCATGTTCCACAGCAAACCATTCTCTGTGCTCTTTCTGCGAGAATAACAGGATTTTTCAGAATCATACAGGTTGATAGTGATTAGCATTTTGCACTTCAGTATATCTTCCTAGGACTCTTCAAAACATGTTCAGTGTGAAATGTCCTTTATCTGACACCAGTACATTCCTTCCTTACCTTCTTTTTCTCTTAGATTTCCTTTGCTGTAAAGTCAATTTACTATGAATATTTCCTGCAAGTGACATTAATGTTCTGCTGAGCTGTTCAATACATTTTGGCTCATTTTCCTTCTGGAAGGTTGATGTGTTTTTGTTTTCAAGGCATTATTGCAGATGCTTGGTCATTTCTTTCAGTCAGTCTTTCTCCAGTCAGATTCTGCCTGATATTCTGCCTTGGCCATGAAGTTCCCTACAGACTTTTTTGTTTCCTACTTAGTGAAAGGTCTCTGCTAATTAGTGAAACTTTGGGCAATTCTAGGAGTACTTAAGTTTAACCCTAAGTTTTGTTCTGTCCAGACTGTCCAGGAAATGTTCTTATCATCTTTTGAGTTTATCCTCATCAATTTTTAGCATAAATCCTCCTTAATCCTCTCACACAAAGATTACTTGACTACATTTCTTAAAAGGTTTTTGAGGATTTGGTAGACAGTTTTAAAATTGATTTTTTTCTTTCTTTCTTTTTTTTATATCTGCTTCCTTGACTTAATTGTTGATACATATTCCCTGTGCCTGTCTTCATTTTGCTATCAGGTCTTTCATATTCTTAAGATTATGACATTCATTATTTCTGTTGAAAGAATGCAAAGACTGTTGTAAGAACATGTAGGACCAAACCAAGGCACCATTTTCCTGACAGTTAATGTTTTCAGAAAAAGTAAGTAGAGGGATCTTCACTCCGCTATTGTAATTCAGCCATTAACAATTTGGAATTCAGGTGATCCAACTGTCACAATTACAATAGCTACTGGAAGACTTAAATACACAAATTCACCTAAATCTGCTCTGACCATACATATTCCTTTGTTCTCCATCAGAGCTGGTGCCACTGTTTTTATAGTTGAATTCCACCCTGCATCAGAAAGCCCTTGGTGTTCAGAGGCTGCCAGGTGATTTCAGTGGCTGTCTCAGAGAAGCAAACCCTCCCTCCCTACTCATATTCCTGCCCTGGCTATGTTGTAGGTGGGATTCCTGCCCTGTGGCTGTAGTGTCTGTATGTCCTGGATTGATCCTGGATTTGGCTTGTTATCTTGCCTTTGCCTGGTGCTTGCTGGACCCAGAGCAGTCCCTGCCAGGCTCTGGTGCTGTGGGAGCATTGCCACCATGGTTGCCATTGGATCCAAGTTTGCCTTCCTTCAAGGAGCACCCTGCTCTTGCCTTCTCTGAGAGAGTGTGCAATTATAATTCAATACAATGGTGTGCATTATCTCATATTTATTGCCATCGAATATTTCTTCCCAAGTCATGTGGGAGGAGGATGCTCCACTCATTCTAATGGCAATTAAGAGGCTGCCTCTTGCTGATCATCATTTTTGAATTGCTCTTTTAGAATAAGCTGTCAACAGGCATGTGGCAGGGTCTGGATTTGTGTACAAGGCAGGCAGCAATTTCACAGAAAACCAGCCTGCAGAAACAGTCCTCTTCCTTGAGTGCCAGGGGCAGGCTGAGTTATCAGGTTTTAACTCAATTTTAATGTGAAGTCAGCTTTTTTTATTCCCATCAACCTTAGTATTCCCCATTAGGAAAACACACATAAAGACAAATATGTGCCTTTTTGGGAAGGAACAAGAGAAAGGTAGTCAGACTTAACAGATACTATTTTCTTAATTTAATAGGAATTTTAAAAGTATATGAGGCACCACAGCAATGATAGTAAGTGATAATAAGGCCTAATGTGCAATTAAATGGGATGAAGTGGGTTATGTATCCCCATGAAACTCTTGGGAATAAAGAAAAGGAGCAGTTTTAGTGTTAGATAAGAAGTGGGGGAAATTAAGTGGTATAAGGCATAAAACAGTGTAAATTCCTCAAATGAGTAAAAGACTTTTGCTAAAGTCCATCTATCTTAAAGCTGATAGCAGTGTCAGGGAGGTTGGAAGGGACAGAGAAAAGGTGGGGCTTAAACTCCACAAAATAAAGGATCTTTAAATTTAAACACCTGAACGGTAGTGGCATCAAAGAGACGGAAAAGCGAACCACAATTCTGATTGTGACTCTTGCAAAACCAGAACTGAAACTGCAAACTGTGTTCATTATTTTCACTTCTTAAATTTGTTTTGTGCTTCGCCCCCATCCCCCCAACCCATCTCCCCACCCCTACACTAGCTCCACATATATTTTTCTCCTAGCTTTTTGGATAGTGACTATCTAGTGAAAGCCTTACACCCCTGTGCTAACTGTTCCCTAGTCTCTCTTCCTGAGCCCCTCTTTTTCTTTACATGACAACTAAAATCTGTGTGCTTTAAAGGGTTTAACTAGCACAACCCAGGCATTTTTACCCCTTTTAAAAATATTAAATATGGATGCAGATTTTCATATTCAATACTGCATCCAAAATAATTACAGGAGACTTAAATGGAAGCATAGATGCTTGTGTCTTAATACCAAGTACCAAAGTTTGTCTGTGATGAGTATCCCTGGAATCATAATGATAACCTCACACTGTTAGCAGAGCTAGAGAGACAGTCATTTTAAATAATTCTCTGCTGTCAGCTTGGGCCATTTCAATCATCATAAGCCCAAATGCCTCATTTCTCATACACAGAAGCA